>NW_026521807.1:0-1200000 GCF_021234435.1 Artibeus jamaicensis
TTTATTTTATTCTAAGATACCCATGAAATTACTAGAGATTGCTGTTTCTATACTGCCCTGTGACTTACATGTCTTCCTGTGCTGGGGGCGTGCTTAAAGACTCATTCATTCAGCAAATGACTATTAAACCCCTCTGCTGTGGCAGCATCTGAGCCACGTCCCCAGAAAGAAGGAGCCTCAGGGCTTACCGCCGACATTTAGCTGTTTCTGTGATAAAGCTGTGCTGTACTGAAAGGTACTTAAGACCACTGCAGTCTGTGGTAGAAAATATGTGGATTGTTAACCTTGTGATCCAAAATAACTTAAATTATTTTCTCAATGGTAGGCTTTTGGATATTATTTCAACCATAAAGAAAGGATCCATCGTCTGGCAAGAGGTTTTTGATGACAATGTGAAGGTGAGAAGTATGAAGACTGCATTCAATTCTGATAATCTAAGAGGCTTGATATTGTAACATCCTGGATGTAACAAATCCTTAGGAAGCACCCCCCAATGCTGGGGAAATTAGCTTCCTTTTCCATTTAAACTTTGATTAGGCAAGAGCTGCGGACTGAGCCCAGTGTGAATGGTGTTTCTTTTCTTCCATGCACCTCCCTCTTCAGTGCCTCCTTCTCATCACTCCCCTCCTATCTCATTAATCACAAATAAGTACTTTGAAGTAAGTTCCTTTTTTCCAGGAATGGGCGAAATAAACACATAAGAACAAATGAGTCTTTATTGCTAGTAAGGTCATTTTAAGTAAAATAACCAAAGTACACTTGTAACTTTAAATGGCATCTCTCTAACATAGAATTCTTTATTTTCCTTTGGGCACCTGAGAATTTGCAAGTCCAGCTATTAGTGCTCCCTTTCCAGAAGGGCTGGTGACGTCCTCACCGTTTCAGAGTACGTAACAGTGTGGTAGAGACAGGACCAAAGCCCTTGTTCACTACACCTGCATCATGTCCTAAACAGGCAAATGTTAGATATCCAACCTGAAGGCTGATGCAACTTCTAATTGTAAGTTGCTATAAGAAACAGTATTTGGCACTAACTCTGAGGGGAAAGGGGAAAGAAGATGATGCGTGTGGTTTTTCAAGGATCTTAAAGTTATTTTTCTAGTTATAAATCTTGGACTTTAAATTTCATGTACTGTATTTGGTAGACCTAGCAATATATATTGCAATTTTTTATTTTAATAGCTTCAGCAAGGCACTATCATTCAAGTATGGAAACAGGACAAGTATGTTAATGAACTAGAGGTAATCACAAAAGCTGGCTTCCCTGTGATCCTTTCTGCTCCGTGGTACTTAGACTATATCAGTTATGGACAAGATTGGATGAAATACTATAAAGTGGAACCTCTTGATTTTAGAGGTAAGTGAAGCGACTGGCATTATCCTGATTTTCTTCTCTACCCTCCCACAAGGAAACCCTTACCTAGTTATTACCTACTAACCAGCCTCCCTTTTATGTTTAATCCTTGATTTTATTTGTGTTTACTAAAAAGAAGGGCCCCAGTATCATTGGAAACTTTGAGAAAGAAACCAAATCCTTCCCTAAAAAAGAACTTGAAAAGTAGATCCCCCTAGATTTTTATCTCCATTTTTAGGGGTGAGTCTTGTTTCTGCATTTTAAAGATGTTTGACTACGTTAACCTTGCATCTCCTCTTCTGAACTGCCTCTCCACTGTAAGACACTTCAGCAAGGCTATAGGCTAGTTCAGTGGATTTCCAGCTGTGTGGTCTGGAGGTTCTGGGGGAGCAGGCACAGAGGGAGCTTCAGGCTCCCAGACCCTCTTTGTAAAGAACAGTTTTACTCTGCCCTTTTTGTATACCAGACTTCAATGTAACATTTTGAGAAAAAGAATTTTGCTGTTTAAAAAAATTTTTTAAACTGTAGGTCTATCAGCAATTGACCTAACTTTCTCTGGAAAGTATTTTCTGAGAATCAAAGTCATAATTACTATAAAACAAAATATTAGATACTTAGTCTCTTTTTACTACCAAGAGATATAGATATTAAAGGCAGGGGTGGTAGTCCCTAGTATTCCAATTTTTATTCCCTGGCACACTATTCACAGAGGGGGGAAAAAGTTTCTGGTGACCGAATCAGTTTGTAAGCCAGTATCTTCATACCGGCACACGCTAAAAAGCACCGTATGAGCCACAGGGCCGGGGTGAGAATGAGGCACCCCTGCCGCGAACATCTGCCAGGGCCCTGCTGACTGCAGGAAGAAAGTGTTGCCCTGGGACAGTGGCAGGAGAAACCAGTGCTGCCTCTGTATATAAGCCTTAAGTCACAATCACTTCACTTACACTGATGCAATGATTTTAATGTAGGTTCTCAGCAGCAGAAACAACTTGTCCTTGGTGGAGAAGCTTGTCTGTGGGGGAGAATATGTGGATGCAACTAACCTCACTCCGAGACTATGGTATGGAATTTCAGTGATGGCATTTGAATGAAGGTGCCTTAGTTTCCCTTTTCTATCCAAGTCAGAAGGCATTAGGAATTTCCCCAAGTGTATAATTTAGATACTTCTTTAAGAAAACATGGATTAAAACTGCTTTGGGAAACATGTGGTTTAAATTTTAGGCCTCGGGCAAGTGCTGTTGCTGAGAGACTCTGGAGCCAGAAAGAGATCAGAAATCTAGACGATGCCTACAGAAGACTAACAGCTCACCGCTGCAGAATGGTCAGGTAAGACTCTTCTGCAAGCCAGGGGCACTACTGAGTCCAGGGTGACTTTTAGCCTCAGTGTTAACTAGCTTCTTGGGTATTTCTGCTATAAATACAAATGTATGTCACCTAAGAAACAGTGATTTAATTAGAAAAAAATTAGTAATACCTATGAGGAGAAAGTCTATTTGAACTTATAGCCATTTTATAGCTATGCTAAATTTAGGTGTGACTTGGATCTCCATTTTGATTTACTTTAACAATCTCTTTTCAGTAATTAGTGCTATAGTTGGTGATTCTGACTTAAGCTGCTAAGCTCTTTAAGATGGAGATGAGTCAGAGCGACCTAAAACAATCTTCCCCTCCTGCTTCACCTTCTGCAGACGCGGCATAGCTGCGGAGCCTCTTTACATCGGATACTGTGGCACCTGAGCTGGACCAGAAGGGGAAAGCCCTCAGCAACGCACTGCCGTGGACTCGGTTTGAAATCATGTAAATTAAGATTTGGTATATTGTTTTTGAATAAAATATATTTGAATTGATTGAACTTCTGTCTTCTACATTATATATAGAAGACTGGCAACTTTCTGTGAGAGTATCTTAAAAAAGCAACAACAAAATATATCGTTCAATGCGTTCAAAAGGGCTGTGTCTTTACTGACATGAAGGACCTCGTATAAACACGTGTAGTTCAGGTACGTTAACTTTCTACATCAGAGCACACTTCTCATGACATAAAGCAGAATGGGCCGCCACAGCGCCACTGTCAGGTTTAAGTTACCTCTTTCAGTTCCTTGAATGTATTCAAATGGCAATTTATTTGTCCAATAAATAAAGAATAAAAATTGTCCTTACTGATAACGAACAGGCAGATGCTCCTGAATTTCTCTCCAAGGACCTAGGAGCACTTAGGTCAGCCCACTTCTACGGTTGAGCAGGGCACTTTGGTCTTGAGGATTCATGGCTTGATAATTAGATAGTTCTAGGGCAAAAGTAGCTGAGCCCGATGTTACCGTCCGAAGAACAGTTGAATAACCCTAATCAAAATAATTTAAATCAGTTATCTCATCCAATTGAAGCCTCAAGTTTCTCTTCCTGTTGCTTATCCTTGAACCATTAACCAGGAAAAGTGATTATGTAACTTAACCATATCACTTTTTCAAATGGGTCACTCAATTATTTTCCTCAGGAAAAGTCTGATGTAGAAATATTGTGAGGACAGAAAACAGTAGTGTGGGTACATGTCATATGTGTTCCCTGGTCCCAGCAGCTGGTAAGAAGACTCTCCCAGCACCTGGGTGCTTGTTCTAGAGCAGAAGAGGCTCGTGGGGAGAATGACACTTGCCTGAAAACTGGCCATGATAGAAACAGGGTAAGAGCTTGAAAGGGAAAAAATGGAGGGCCGGCGCCACACTTTGGTACAGCACCCTCTGCTGTTGTGGAGGACTGGAGTGGTCCCCACGATGCGGCAATGCCCTGGATTCCCCGACCACTGAGTCCAGAGTCCTCACAGTTCCCGAAGGCTGCAATCTAACATGCACCTGCCAAGTCAAAGCCCTGATGCTTCTTTTTCAGGTGTCACTGATCGTTTATGTTTAGCGTAAATATCCCCCATATTAAAAAAAAAAAGAATATGTACTTTTCGGTCACGAAGTACCTACCATCATTTCTGCTAAGGGGACAAACCCAATAACAACTCGGTTGTCCTGACGACTCTGGATTTCCTGAATGTTCCCTCGTCTTTGTGCCAGGTCTGCCAGGACGGGGCTCAGGTGATCTCTAGTCACTGTAACCTCAAGGTTCATCAGGGGCTCTAAAACTTGTTTATCAGCTTTCTTTAGAGCCTAAAAAAAAAAAAATCAAAGAACATGAATTCCTCTTCCCTAAATTAGAAGTCACATTTCTGTTAAAAAATTCATTACAAATTAATATTCCCCATACCCTGGGAAAAGACATACACCTACTTTATAAAGCCAACATTTTGTAAGAAGTGAAAAATGTCAATATTCACTTGTATGCGGCCGACGACAGTACGTCCGAGCTCTCGTGTGGGGGTTGCCAAGGGGGTGCTGAGGGAGCCGCATCACATAGAGCCCTGGGCATATGTGGTCGGAGGTACAGTGAAAGAAAACGAGCCTTCGATCAAAGACTCAGTCTTCACATTTAAATGTCCTGTTTTGTTCCTGATGCCTATAGTTATAATCCATGACACATGTCAGGGCAATCAAAGAGGGAAACATGGGAGAGCTTAAAATACAGAGAAATTTAACACAATAGTGTGGTAGAAACACATCATTTATTTATAATACGGGGTCGGCTAAAGTAGGTTTACAGTTGTGAATACGTGAAACACAATTTATTCTTATACTATAATTTATTAATTTCCATACAACTATAAACCGACTTTTGCCCTCTCCTGTAGATTATCTATTCAGAATTTTAGATCTCAAAGACCAAGAAGAACAAGCACATAAAGAAAATATGAAAATTGAAAAAATCATAAGCAGTGTAGGGCAAATAGGAAGTGCACAAAACTGGGAAAGTAGCACTCATATAAATAAGACTTATTGGGGCCACCCGGTAGACACCATCCTTAACAGGATCATTTGCCAAACGACCTGGTAAGTGGGCTTTGGATGGAGTCTGCAAATACCATTAAGTACTGGTTAGTTCGATTAAAAAAAGCTATCCTACTTCTCCAACCTGCCAGACTGCAAAAAGTAACAAAACAACCACCTACAAATGCTGAGCCTCTGTTTGGTCATCAGGTAGGATGTAATCAATTTAGGATTAGCAATGCGAACCACATAAACAAGAGAGTTTGGCTCTGGAATGTGCCCCCGCCTCTATCTGGGTTTGGCTGATCATCTTTCTTTCTGCTCCCACCGCACCACTCACTTCTCACTATTACTAAGGCCTTCAATGGGGCCGTTCACGTCACCTATACTGTCAAAGATCGCTTCTGGGTCTCTTAACCCTTCTGTCCCTGACGCCTCAGCGCCTCCTCTCTCCCCTCCCTATTTACTCTCACAGTCATGAAAAATGGACAGACTAGTAAAACTAGAGTATATTCTGTTTATCACAGAAATTTCAAAAAAGTAGCACATAGTAAAACAACCTTTCAGTTCTTCATAGCTAATTAAGCCTTTAAAGTCATTATCAACTGAAATGATATCTATAGAAAAGGTATCTAATAGTCTTTGAATGAGAAATGTTATTAAAAATAATGAAAGTCAACAGCAAATGCCTCACCGTTATAACCTCTGTAGTGTCAGTTCCAACTGAGACTTTTGTGCCACTTCACATGTCTTTTAGAACAAAATAACGGAGTGGAAAAAGGTAAAAATTAAAGAGGAAAAAATACTACAACTAAGGGAAGCACTGAGTTCTGTGTAACTTTAGTAGGATTCGCTGGGCTCATGGATTTGTCCTTGGTCCTCTTTTCTCTTCACAGTCTTTTTCTTGGCGACACTGCCTAATGGCAGAACTTCAAATGTCTTTGCACGGCTTCCTCAAAAACCTTAAACTTCACCCAGCTCCCAGTCTCCGAGTGTTCTGGCCTTGTACTCCACTGGCCTGCTTGAGGACAGCGTCTCGGCAGCCTACCTACAGCACCCAAACTAAGCTCGTCATTTCCGTTCCCCGCCCTCTTGTCTATTCTTTCCTCTTTCTACTGATGGCGTCACCAGTCTTTGCTTCACCTGGACATGCACCTTTGCCTCTTCCCCAAGCCCACATTTTGCTGTGTATTATACTGCGCCCTTTTCAGCCCATTATAGTTTCTGAGAGAAAAATAAGGGTGAGCATTATACATGGGAAGTATTAGTTCTGTACCTATATAAATATTTTTTATGTTTATTTATGCTTATGGGTTAAAAGTATAACTCTAGAAAGTAATAACATCTGTATGCAAAATAATACCCCAGACTATGATAAAGTTTTGCTTCTAAATATAAATAAAAATTGAACTTAAAAATTAAAACAAAAGATTTTTCCTCCTGAAAGTTCGGGCCAAAAATCATGGGTCCACATTACACATGGCGAAGTAACGGTGATCCGGAAGACTCCCATCCTCACTGCACTCCCATGCTGTGCCTGTGCTCCCAGTCAGACATGGCTCAGCGCACTCTCTGTCCCAAACCAGCTCTTCCCTACTCCGGTCCCCCCTGGATTCTAACGATGACTCTGCCCGCTTCAAAACCTACTCATCACTGTTCTCAAAACAAACCACAGACTCCTATACTTTTAAAAGGTTTCTCTACGGTTTGACTCTATTTTACTTTCCCAACACTAATTTTCACTACTCTCTTGCCTTCATCTGGCACCTGTAGCTAAAGGGACTCTAATTCCTCCCTGTCTGGAATGCTTCCTACAGAGCCCAGATTCACCAAATCATCACGGCTCAAATATTTGTTCCTTTCCAATAATCCCACCCAAACTGCACTTCGCAGCTTTTGTGGTTTAGTCCGTTCTATGTAATATTTTGTCTACTGGCTATATTTAATTCCCTTTTAAATCTAAAGTTCCTCATGGTCAAGAAAAATGTATGGATCCTGTATGTCCATTTCAGTGCACTGTAAGCACAACACGAATGGCTCAATAAATATATGAGCATCACTGATTTCTCATAAGCAGGGGAAGGAGTTTCCCCACTAGCTAAAGCTTAACAAGGGCTGGAGTACTTTCATTAGGAGTATTTCATTTGAAGTAATGAATTAAAACTAAAGATTAAGTGCAAAGCCCTATAAAGTTCATTGTTTTCTAGTATAATCTTAATAAAAAGGCTAACCAACTCCCAAATACTTATAATTTTATTTTTAGAAGGCATATTAGATTTTGAAGGACTGGCCAATATATTGGGGCTTGGGGTTAATTTAGAAACATTACTCATCTTTCAGGTTATCACTACTTCAACATTAAAGCCAATTTCAGGAGAACTTTAAAAATTACCAGAAGGTAAATGTTTTTTTAACAATTTAATCATGACTGTAGGAGATATTTCTAACTATATGCTTAGGCAAACAATATCAATAATTTTATTTGTGTAAGTATTGTTTCTTGATCAAAAACTTTTAAAAATGTATGAATTTCAACATATGAGGTCTGTCCAGAAGGTATCAGCCATGTAACATGAAAAATAGAGACGTTTATTGAAGAAGAGACAAGATACAAGAACACTGGACACAGGACAATGACGCCTCGGTCCCTTTCAAAGTAGGCAGCTTGGGACCAATCTCATAGTACAGTGGCTTTGTGCCTGGGATGGGGAAAGCAAAGTTGCCACTTAAAAAAATCTGCCTATGTGCCGAAATCAGAGGACATTTTGTAGCTAGTATGTTAAATAGTAAGATCTTAGACCATCTTTGCAAATAAAACCCTGGTGATTAAAGAAATCGAAGATTCTCCGCGGTAAAAACTCTCGCTGACTGCGAGGCTCGAGAAGCGAAGACACAAGGTCAGCACTGCAAGCACAGCTGCCTGCGGGTCAGTCAGCACCACTGTCAGGACAGTCACCTTAAAGCAAAACGCACCAGGTGGTTACATACCTTCTGTGTACATCTTGAGACACAGGCAGAAATCATAGTTGAAGAGGTACCAGGATGAATTATCAGCGAATGTAAAGTAACTGCCACATCTTGAACTGGGGATCCAAGCAATGGTCCTAGGCAAGGAAGAACATGTGTTAGAACTCAAGATGCAGTGAGGAGTAGCTGAAATATAAAGAAAGAGGGAGAGAATTACACTCCCAGTTCGACATGTGAGGAGCTTGGAAGTCATCACTCAGTCCTAACAAGTAAAAAAACAGACTGACAAAGCAACTCTTCTCAGTTCTGTAAGAGAGGGGAGAACACAGGGCAAACCACCGCCCCCAAGAACGGAGAAGGCAAACACAGGGGGTCAGAGCTTCCTGGAGCAGAGACTCACTGGCAGAATATGCCCCAGGAAGCAGTGCCGACATAGGAAAACCTGAACTGTAATTGATAAACTGCTGGAGGTTCAGTGTGGACAAATTTGAGAGTTAAAAACTCCAGGGGTACCTGGTCTTTTGGAGGGACGGGCAGAGGCAGGGGACCTAGTTTTGTGAGATTTAGCAGCTCAAGCAGATTCTCACAGTAAATATCAGAGAAAAGTCTCCTTGTGCTTCTGGTAGAAGAAGGGGAAAAGAAACCATTCTAAAATACACTTGACCCTTGAACAACATGGGGAAAGTAAAAGAACTGACCCCCAAGCAGATGAAAATCTGAGTATAAGTAACTCTTGACACCTTCAAAATTTAGAGTCAACCTTTCCCTTTTTTTGTATCCACTGGTTTCACATCTGTGGATAAAACCAACTTCAAATAAAAAACAGTACTTCAGAGCACTCTGGTTTTATTATTATTATTACTGACTTTTAGAGAGAGAAAAAAAAACACATCGATTTGCTGTGCCACTTATTGATGCATTTTTTAGCTGACTCTGGTATGTGCCCTGTCTGGAGATCCAACCTGCAACCTTAGTGTATCAGGATGATGCTCTAATCAACTGAGCTATTTGACAAGGGCCAGAGCACTCTGTCCTTAACAAGGCCTGCCCTCGGGCGAACCAGAACTTAACCTGCAAGGGGATTATCGTCTGAGTCTGATGTGGGAAGTACCCTATTCCAGATCATTATGGCCACTGTGCCCCACCGAGGGAGGATGGAAACGAAAGAAAACAAGAATCACTTGTGCAGTTCACAGTCCAGAGGCAAGGGTTTACTAAAAGACTGAGACCTAATCCCAGGGCTACAGAATGCGTCCCATCTCCCACACCTCACCACTGCATTACCAAATACCTATTTACAGTAGTTCCTTTTACCCAGTACCTCATGTCCAGCTATCAAAAAAAATTACAAGGCACATTAAAAGACAAAGAGCACAATCTGAATAGACAGAACAAGCATCAGAACCAGACGTAGCAGGGATGTTGGAATGATAAGACCAGGAACATAGAACAACTATGATTAACATGCTAAGGGCTCTAACTGATAAAGTAGACAGCATGCACGAATGAACAGGCAATGAAAGCAGAGAGATGAAGTCCTGAGAGAAACAGAGCCCTGGCTGGGTGGCTCAGCTGGTTGGAGTACTGTCCTGTATACCAAAAGGTTGTGGGTTCAATTCCCAGTCAGAACACATGCCTAGTTGCAGGTTCAATCTTCAGACCAGCCTCATACAGGAGACGTCTGATCAATGTTTCTCTCTCACATCAATGTCTCTTTCTATTTCTCCCTTCCCCTTTCTCTAAAAAATAAAAAAAAAACAAATCAATGAACATGTCCTTGGGTAAGAATATAAAAAACGCAAACAGAAACGTTGGAGTATAAAAACACCAGAACGGAAGTAAGAATGCTTCTGCTGGGCTTGTAAGTAGACTGGACTGGGCTAAGACTCAGTTACATAATTAGCAGAAACTTCCCAAACTGAAAAGCAAAGTGAACAGAAGACTGAAAAAACAGAACAGAATCTCCAAGAACTATGGAATAATTACAAAAGCTGTAACACACAGATAATAGGAAGAGAAAAGGAGAAACCCTACCAACGTTAGGAAAAAGACTGAAATAATCTGTAGTATTGGCAGTGACTGAGCGGTTGAGTGTGATACTCATGCTTCCTCTCACCTGCGTACCTTACCTTGGAGGCATGCACTGTGAATGCCATTCTCAATGGCCTCTCGGGAGCCCCTCAGAATGTCTTCACTAACACTTTCGGCATACTCAATAACTGGCATAACAGATGATGTTTCCACGGGTTTTACTTCCAGTTCCACAGTCACAAGGTGCCGTCTGTCTCCTAAAGTTCTATCTAAGGTATCTGTAAACAAATTGAATGTGGTGCCTCAGAGATCTGTTCTGAAAAGGTGTCAAGATGCCACTACTTGGAAAACTGCAATTACCAAGTTCAAGCTCTCATGAAATACAAAGTAGGAGAAAATGTTTACAAGGGCACTAAGTATGGTATAAAAATGTCAAAGTACTTCTATCAAAAAAGTATCTGCTTCCATGTTCATCAATGTTAAAAGCCCGCTCTGAATCACCTATTAACATTGCTTTAGTTAAGTTGCTCTGAGGCAGCCCTGACCACTGTGGCTCGGTTGGTTGGGCATCGTCCCACAAAGTGAAAGGTTGCTGGTTTGATTCCAGGTCAGGGCACATGCCTGGGTTGTGGGTTCAGTCCCTGTTTGGCATACATAAAATGAGCAACTGATTGATGTTTTTCTCCCCCTTATTCATTCCATCCCCCCTCTCTAAAAATAAATAACATCTTTTAAAAACAAGATGCTTCGAGGCAGCTGATCACACAAATTTTGATATGCAGATTATACTCAAAGTTTTTGAAACATGTATGTGAAATTCTTTTTTTTAATATATATTTTTTAAGATTTTATTTATTTATCTTTAGAGGGGAAGGGAAGGAGAAAGGGAGAGAAACATCAATGTATGGTTGTCTCTCATGCGTCCCCTGCTGGGAACTGGCCCACAACCCAGGCATGTGCCCTGACTGGGAATTGAACCCGATCCTCTGGTTTGCAGGCCCGCGCTCAATCCACTGAGCTACACCAGCCAGGGCCCTATGTGAAATTATTTTAATAATGAAAGTTTTATTTAAAAGTAAAACATTTAGGCGAAAATGTCATATAATGAAAATTAAAAGGACATTAACCCTGCTAACCTAAAAACTTAAATTTCATATATTCTTCTAGTAATATTACATGCATTTAAAGTTTATACTTTCCCCCAAAACTAGTGAAATGTCTTTTTGTAAAACTAAAAATATTGTCTCTCATTAACCAACAACCAATAGCCGTCACCAATCTGCAGGCTATATTCATGTGAATGACCATGTAATGCAATAACTCACAGCCCAAATTCAAAACTAAGAATTAATCGTAGCCTATAATTCCTCTTCAAAATTCTTTTATGTTTTATACCCAAGGACATGCTTCTTGATTTTAGAGAGAAGGGAGAGGAGGGAGAGAAACATCGATAGGTTGCATCTCACATGCAGTCTGTCCACAGACCAAACCCGCAACCTAGGCATGTGCCCTGACCAAAATAGAACCTGCAGCCTTTAGGTTTACGAGACAATGCTCTGACCAACTGAGCCACACAGACCAGAGCCATAATTCCTTTTAAAGCTAACATCTATTATGAACTACTTTATAATTACAAATATGTGCATAAGCTAAAAATAAAATGAACATTGAGGAAACCTAAAATTACTAAAGAAACAGAATATTACTAGTAACCTAAAAACCTTCTGAAGCAAACACTATCATGACATTACATTTAATCATTACCGTGATTTTCTTTAGAGTTGTATCAGATATGCATGCATCCCTAAACAACATAGTTTATTTCTGCTTCGTTCTGAATTTGTTGGTATATCGTATGTATTCTGCAGCTTGTTTTTTTTTTTTTGGCTTCACATTGGTGGGTCATACGGGCTGATTCATGTTGATACAGCCCATTGTTTTTCATTGTTATATAGTATTCCACGGTGTGGCCATGGTATCATTTATTTATCCATTTCACTGTCCACAAATATTTTGGCTGTTTTTCTACTTCCAGTTTCTTTTTTAAAAATTACAGCACTATTACAAAGATTCTTATCTGTCTCTCCTTGCACAAGAGTTTCTCTGGGACATATAGCCAAGAGTGGAATCGCTAAATAGTAAGGTCTGCACATGGTCAATTTCACAAGAAAGTTGCCAAGTTTTTTCCGTAGTGGTTACATAATTCACAGTCCCACCAGAAGTTTTTATAAGGGTTTCCAGAGCACAACATCTCACTGCTTTGCATTGGCAGAGTTTAATTTCTATTTTGTTGATATGAAATGGTATCTCATACTTTTAACTTTCACGATCCTACTCATTTCTGAGATTCAGAATCTTTTAATATGTTCATGGGCCTTTTGGATATCATGTTATGTGAAATCTGTTCAATATTTTTTCACTCATTTTTTCTATTTAGTTGTCATGTTTTTACTGATCTTTAGAAATTCATTATATATTCTGGATCCAATTTTTTTGTCAGTTTATGGGATGCAAACATCTTCTCTCAGCTCTTGGTATGTCTTTTTGTTTTATCATATATTCTGATAACATTAAAATTCTGATATCTGAATGCATAATATTAATCCATATTAATATCTGATAATATTAAAATTCTTAAATTTTAATAACATCAAAGTTAGCAATCTTTTGCTTCACTGTTTCAACTTTTGGTGTTTTGTAAGTCCCACCCTATCCTAGTTAGTAAGGCAATTCTCCTACATTTTCTTCCAAAAAATTTAAGATTTGTCTATCATAAAGTTTATGGCTTTTTTTTAACATACATTAGCACTTACCTTCATTTTAAAAAAAATTATATTTATTTTTATGGATTGATTTGAGAGAGAGAAAGTGGAACATCAATTTGTTGTTGCACTTATTCAAGCATTCATTGGCTGCTTCTTGTATGTGCCCTGACCAGGAATCAAACCCACAACCTTGGTGTATCAGGATGATATCCTAACCAAATGAGCTACCCAGCCAGGGCTAGCACTTATTTTCCTTATATTGTGTGCTCCAAGGGAGATTCTGCAACTCCTCTTTCATATTTAGATTTTTAAACTCATTTGGAATTAACTTTTGGGCAGGAGATGAAGTAGAAATCTAATGAAATCTTTTTCCACATGGATAATTATCCCACAGCATTATCAAATAGTCAGTCCATCCTTTCCCGCTGAGCTGCAGTATCACTCTGACATGAACCAAACTTCCACATTATGTATGAGTCTGTTTCTAGGCTTTCTGGTTTGCCGCACTGGTCTATTTGTCTATTTATAGGTTGATTAGTATCATAAAGACTATGGCTTCACATTAAGTATTAATGTCTTGTACACTTCTTTGGGTGGAATTGGTAGCTTTATGATATTTAGGCTTCTCATCTATCAATAGTACAATTTTCCATCTCAGGTCATTTTTAATGTCTGTAAATGTCTGTAGTTTCCTGAATGAATGTACACAGTGTCAATCGGCCCATCAGTATCACTAGTGATTTGATCATCCAGTCAAGGAGTGGTCTGAGGGCTGAACCATCTAGGTACTATGTTTTTTACCTTGTAACCAATAAGCAATCAGTGGGCAGATACTTTAAAACTGTGCAATGTAGCCAATCAATAGTAAGTACTCACAACAGTTGCAAAGTGACTATTTTCCTGCCTCCTGAACAACTAACAGCACTTGGCATTCCATTGTAAGGAAGCACCCTCTTTTCTTCCCTACGTATTTGTTTATTACCATTAGAGACTCCTGAATTCCTACTTTTTCTCAATGGTTTATCACTACTGTGTTTAATTATTCTGGTGTTCAAACTGAACAGATCTGGCCAGAGGAGCCTCTTCAAGTTAATTCTCATGTCCTCATGACACGCCCTCATCATTTTTTGTTGTTGAGCATTTCTTCTTTCTTACACACATGATGTTCTATTGCCTGCTTATTTTTGACAGCCTTTTGCTCCTTACCGATTCCTTCTATTCTCTTTTCTTTTTTAAAATTATTTTATTATGGTTCAATTACGGTTGTCTGAATTCCGCACCCCCCCACCAGCCGAACCCACCTGCCTCCCTGGCTTCCACCCTCCTCCCTGGTTTTGTTCATGTGTGCTTTATAGTAGTTCCTGAAAACCCGTCCCCCCACTGTCCCCCCCTCCCCTCTGGCTATCGTTAGATTGTTCTTAATTTCAATGTCTCTGGTTATATTTTGTTTGCTTTTTTCTTTGGTTGATTATATTCCAGTTAAAGGTGAGATCATATGGTCTTTGTCCCTCACCACCTGGCTTATTTAGCATAATGCTCTCCAGCCAGTTCAATCCTTGCTGTCACAAAGGATATGAGCTCCTTCTTTCTCCTTGCTACATAGTGTTCCATTGTGTAAATGTACCACAGTTTATCTTAAAAACAATAAATATACTTATTTTATATTCTGAATCTGATGGTTCCAATATCAGAGGCCTTTGCTGCTCTAATGTTTGTTTGTATTGCCTTTTTGCTCATTGTGCCTTTTCTCATGGTTTTACGATTAAAAGAATTTTTTTTAAATTCTGACTTCACATTTCTTTTTCTGTGGGATTTTCTTTGAAGCCTGGGCTAAAGATACATTTATGTAGAAAGGCCATTTGTTTTCACCAGCTTCCTGGGAATATTACCAATTCATGAGAGCACATTACATTAAATTCTTCTTGGTCTGGAGTTTTTCAGGTCATACCAATTCTATTAATTAAGGCTGAAAAATCCCATCAGAAACTTATGGTCACAAATTCTCAGGAATTTTGCCCCTTATTCCCAGAGCCAGTTAGACCAGTTTTCTTGTCTCCTTTTATTAAGAAGAATTACCTAGTTAATTATTTCCTAGGTTACAAGTGACCACAGCTGCTGGTGCTGGTACTGACTTATTTTACCAGATTCCTGCCCAGCTTCCTTTTTGACCCCTGGAAATTTCCATCATGTTCTAACCAGCTCAAACATTAATGTTAAAGATGTCACTTATATGTTCCCAGTATTTTTAGTTTTTATGGATATAAAGCTCAGAAACAGAAATCCTCATGTCATTTGCTCCTATACTCTATTTGCTTAGTTTTTCAAGTTTTAGTGAAAAAGTAACCACCTGCTCTTTTTAGAAATCACTGAGTAGCTTATATTTAAAATCTTTTCTCTACTTTTCTGTGTTTTTTCCTTGAGAAGACCAGTAATAATGTCATGCTCCTTTGCTTAAGGGAATTGAATTAAAATAACAAATCATGAATTCTTACATTTTGTGAAATATAAAAACTGTACTTTCATTAACATAGGATGGTAATATTTATCACCACCCTATATATTTATTAATACTTAATATTAATAAATGTTTGTTATTGATATTAATTAGTTAATATCAATTTAATATTTAATAGTTATTAAATAGTGGGAATTACTTTCCACTTACTTTATAGAGCAAAAATAATGCATCAACTTCATTTCTGCTTCCTTTCTTAAAAGCTAACTATCTGTGTGTCTCAGTTTAGGGTTTTTTTTGTGTGGGTACCTTTAGGTTTATGAAAAAGAAAGTTTCACATATATTGTAGTCCTTTTTCTTTTGAATGCATCTGATTCAACTTCAAATTTTTATACTCATCCGGGCAGTAAGGATCAGGACAAGCCCTCCCCTTCAATGGCTTATTCTAGTCCATCACCACCAAAAAGCATCTGCTTGGTGAGTGGCTTATCCAGTAAGTGCAATGAGTAGTGATAGAATAGGGCTGTGTTTAAAATTTGAAAATGTTAAGAAACAAGAAAACACACATATAAAGCCTATCCACACTGATGGAAAACACTAATGACTGTGAATCTTGCTTGCAACTAAGTTAAGAGGAAACAGATCCTGGACAGAAAGAGAGAAACAAAAACAGCAAGTGTTTTTATTTCTACCTGTGGCACGAACTGGACTTAGGATGGTCTCTCGGTATGCGACCTGAAGGGGCCCCAGGTAGGTTTCCAGGCCATATTCTCTCTTGATGCGGTCGTGAATGATTTCAATATGTAACTCCCCCATTCCACATAGGACAGTCTGGTTAACAAAAAGAATATAAAAGAAAGATCAAAGAAAATTATGTTTATCACAAAATACTATATAAAGGTATATCAGTCTAGATTATTTTTCATTAATTACAAACTGAGTTTCTTTTACAATTTTTTTGGCTCCTACATCAAAGCAGTTTTTAACTTTTCTGATTGAAATAATCAACTAAAAGTGAACTACTAGGCCATTCTCTTTTATATTATTATTCCATAATAGTTGACTTAGCTGAGCAAGTGGCATCTAGCAAGAACTACACTGCCCAACCACATAGCTAAGTTCTGGCCAATGAAACATGAGTGTAGCTGATGTTAGCAACTTCTGCACTGTGCCTTTAAGGAAAAGTAAAATTCCTTCTCTGAAGGAAGCCGCAGGCAACTGTCTTAAAACAGGTAGATAAGGGCAACATCTTATGAATGGGAGAAATAACCTTTCTCCCAACCACATAAGTATTTCCCAACAGTCCTGACCACCTCAAAGCTTTGTGGGCAGTCCAAACTTCCAGACTCATGAAAAAAAACTGACTTTCATTTTCTAAGAACCAATGTTATTTTGGGCCCTTGTTAAGAAAAGCCAAATTGGTGTTAAAACCAATCAAGACATGCATTATTTTTTTTAGCAACAATAGCTATTCCTAAATAAGGTCTTTGTATATTAGAAAGAATATAGTGCAAAAATCCATATTTGCTCCATTTTATTCACATGCCATCTGTGCAGTGAAGAATTTACCTGAAGAGAGATCTGGCTGTTGCCCTCAGCTACTGAGAAATTCTATCTAGGCCAGGATGCTGCCTGACAGAGGTGTTTATGCTTGTCTGAGGGCTCTGTCCACAGCTGGTCAAACAATGTGATTTATGATACAGGCTTTGGAATAGCGACCTCAGCTCCAACCTGGAGAGTGAAGGTATCAGTGCAAACCTACAGGAGGTACTAAAGGCTACAGGTCAACCACACAGGCAGTATGTGCTTGAGCCTCGATAAAAACTGGACACCAAAGGCCCAGGTGGGGCTCCGTGGTTGGCCACACTCTTTGCCAAGGAGGTGACACGTCCCTGAGGATGAAGAAAGCTTCCGATTTAGAACTGTCCCAGACTTTGCCCTAGGAGTGTCTTCCTTTGTTTGGTTCTAATTTCTATCCTTGGCTGTAATAAAAATAAAACTGTAAGGAACAACAATACAAAAGACTGGTATATGGTTGTTATACTTTAATGTAAAGTTAAAGAAGTAAATTATTTGGAAAAAAAGCAAGTTGTGGAATAATAGAATGACTTGTTACACATCTGTGTGTGTGTATATATATATTTGGAAAAAATATAATGTACTTTATAACACAGCATAGCAGAACAAATGTTTTAAAAAGTGTGAAAAGCTATAATCATACAGTTTTCACAGTGGTTACCTGTGTAGAATAGGACTAAGAGATAGAGAAACTTGAATCCTTCAAATCTATACACTTGTGTGTTATTTCTTATTTTTAAAAAAATGTGTATTGGTGTTTTATTAAATAAAAGTTTTTGTTTTAAATGCTATTATAGCATTCAAAATCAATTAAATTACTGTTCACTTACTGGCATTTGGGAAAATTAAGTACCCCCTGTTTTTCAGATTAACTAAATCAGTTCATCCTCTTTAAGACAAATTTATAATCATTTTAAGGAATTTCTTATAAAATCTTATGTAAAAAATTTACCCTATTTATTTTTATTAAATACACCATCAAAAGTGATACTTTAATACAATCAATGAACTGATATGTATACCCTACCACTTTATAAAAGATGTTAGAAGTTCCACAAAGTGTAGCTGAAAAGCTGAGCAATGGATTAATGAACCAACTTATCAGCCACACATTTAAACTGCTCTTAGTTATATAAACCAGGCCTTCTGGACCTGCCTTCCTAAAATGAAGATAAAGAATAAACATCCTTCTGTGCTATAACAGCCCAGTTCTGTACCTACTCTAGAACTCTCTTTCCTCCCACACTGCTAGGTTGGAACCTACCCCTTCTCACCCGCCTTATGTGTGCCATTACCATTAAAAGCACCTTTGCACCTTCCCTTTAGTTTGCCGCTTCTGTAAGCCTTGGCATAAGAGGCTCAGCGTTTTGTCTTGGGGTTCAACCATGGTCTAAATGTTGCAGAGCAGTTTATATAAATGAGGTATAATTATTTTAAAGAATTAGGGAGAACTTGTCTGTCTAGCTTGACAGTCAACATAACATAATAATTACTTTATATTATGAGAACCAAAAAAGACATTTTTTTTTCAGGGCCACAGACCAAATCACGTTTGGTCTATATTTTAGCTCTAGTCACTTACACTCATGCACACACACACACACTAAATTATCAACAGATATCTGGGGTTAAGTAACAATATGCCTACCTGTCCAGAGTCAGGATCAAGCTTCACTTTCAAACTGGGATCTTCACGCTGAAGGCACTTCAATGCATGATCCAAATCTGGGGGATAAACAAAAACAGTTACCGTTACATTTCATTTTTTAGATAATGTACCATATGTTCTAGTGGGAAAATAGATGAGCAAGCAAACAAATTCTGAAAAAGAAAACTTCAAGCAGCCATAAATGTTTGGTAGAGAATAAAATAAGGTGAAAAGGCAGAATAGGTTACTTGAGACTGGGTGATCTGGGAAGGCTTCTCCACAATGATTTGGGTAAAGACATTTTAAAAATGACCCTATACCCTGGCTGGTGTAGCTCGATGGATTGAGCATGGGCCTGTGAACCAAAGGATCGCAGTTCGATTCCCAGTCAGGGCACATGCCTGGTTTGTAGGCCAGTTCCCAGCAGGGGGCACACAAGAGGCAACTATATGTTAATACTTCTCTCCCTCTCTAAAGATAAATAAAATTTTTTAAAAAATGACCCTATAAGCAAAATGCTGAAGAAAACCAGACAGAGGAAATGGGTGTACAATGAATAATCTGCCATTGGAAAACGATGAGAACGCCAGTGCAGCCTGATATGGGTGGGCAGAAGGAAGGGTGGCATCGGGGAGAAGGCAGATGTGCTGCAGGGCTTGTAGGCCACGTGAGGAGTTCACACTTGCAATGGGAAGCTACCGAAGGGTGTACGTGGGGCAGCAACATCACCTGACTATGCTCTGCAAAGGTCACTCCAAGAGCTGACAGAAAAGCAAAATGCCTTCACAAACACAGACAATAATGGGAAACTAGTAAAAGGAAGCTAAAGTACATCATGAACAAAGAGGTGGTGATGTAATCACTCTGTGACAAGTAATCATAAGCAAAGAGGTAATAAGAACATATTATTTTCATTAAATATACCATCAAAAGTGATACTTTTATACAATCAATTAGCCAATATGTATACCCTACCTCTTTATAAAAGATGTTAGAAGTTCCACAAAGTATAGCTGAAGTAAAGAACTGAGCAATGGATTAATGAACCAACCTTATTGGTCACACATTTAAGCTGTTCTTACATATATAAACCAGGCCTTCTAGACCGCCACCAAGGTGGTGGCCACTACCCATCAGTAGGTATTTACCAATCTGAACTGACATGCGCTGTAAGTGTGAAATACACACCAGGTTTCAAAGACTTATTATGAAAAAAAAAGAGTAAAATATCTCACTTGTTATATTGATTATTCGACTAATATTTTAATTTCCTGGGTTAAAGAAAACATATTACTAAAGTTAATTTTGCCAATTTTTTAAATGTGACTGTAAGAAAATTTTAAGTTATGTAAGTGGATTATGTTTTATTTCTACTGAACAATGCTGTTCTAGACTCAATATTCCAAAGTTGGGTCCGAGGACCAGCAATATAGGCACCACCTGGAACCTGTTAGAATCTTAGGTTCTAGGCTGAATCAGAGTTTGCATTTAACAAGAACCCCAAGAGATGTACACACACATCCAAGGTTCAGAGGCTTATTTTAGGTAATAATTTATTTTTAAGCACCTACAGATAAAGAAAGTAACAATGCTTACGATACTTTGTGGCTTTTAGAATGACAAGGTGGTAATTTTATTATAAAAGATACGACTTTATTAAAAAATATTTACAAGGAATACATCCCTCAGTTTATTGGGGTGAAAACACTAACAGCATTACAACACGGGTTGTCAAGTCCTGTAACAGGACCAAAGGGTAAATACAGTGGAAGCCCAGAGAAAAGTGTGGGCAGATCTGCTTGTAGGAAGTCTGAGTAAGGGCGGCTCTGGGAAGTCCTCTGCTCTCTGGAGTCCAGGACCTCTGAGCTAGTGCCCATTAGACTTTCTTTGGACACCTAATGTAGGTTTTCTCCTAAAGCAGTTATGGATTGAGGCCTTAGATTTTAAAACTGGCTGGTGCAACTTAACTACAATCCTGCAATTTGAATACAGGTGGACACACTACATACATATGAAATGAGTTTCAAATATATTCAAAAGAACTCATAGGTTATTTTTTTTCAGGGAGCCCCTGTCCTTAAGTGTGTGGTCACACTTGCATAACTAGTTTGGTCAACCCTGATGTCACTGGCAGCCACACTCATGTCACCTCATCCCCAGAGTCAAGCCTTCTTTAGCCAGCCTCAGGGCATTTTAAGGTAACAAGAAAACTGCTGCTACACCTGCTTGAATTTAAATCAAAATGAATGAATGAATGAATGAATGAATGAATGTCATTCCTTTACCAACTGGACAAGAAGACACCCAGATTCCTTCAGTACTTGAGGGCTATACCTATACCAGTGCTTGGATTTCTTTCAGGTGAACTTCAGCTGGAGAGGTGAGCAACTGGAACTGCTTACTTGGGTAGGAATCCTTTCTTTCCCACTAGGCACCTAAAAAGACATGGGAGGCAATAAAGGTTGCCTTTGTTTTTCCATAATCTATGGGTCTAACTTGTTTTTCAGTGGAAAATGGCTTCTAAAGCCACCTGTAGAACTAGAAAGTTTGTCGTTTAACAGTCTAATAGAGGAATTCAGTGAGGGCTTCAAAAACAGGTGATGCTTCAGCTGAGAACTAAAGAAAGAGTGAATATTTTCAAAGCAGACAATTCAGGGTGCCATCATAATGCAAGAGAAAACACAGGAAAAGAAACAGTGCAAAAAAAAGCACGGCATCTTCAGGACATCAGAACTACTTTATTATGGCACTGTGAGTTGTGAGCAGTTAGTATGGTTTTATTTTTGCTTGGGTAAAGAGGGTTCAGAACAAAGTAGGAAGTTTCAAGAAGTTGAGGCCAGTCAAGAAAGCTGGTGTCGAAGATGCCTGGTAGCCTCCTAGTCTATTTTGCTGCTGCCTAGTTACAAGACTGCATTTTTGCAACTGGTGGCCATATAGATTCTAAGTGATGGCCAATGACATATAAGAAATCTTTAAAGTCATTACTGTTCTCTGCTGCCAGGAGCCCCCATGTGACGCCCAAGGCTCCAGAAGCCATTGTGAGATGACTAAGGGTAGGAGCTGCCCACTCAGACAGGCAAGACAAAAGACCAGAGCCTGGAGCCTGCTGAGACTGTGGGGCCACCCTCTAATCCCAGGGCTGCCAACTCAAGGTAGATTTTATAACAGAGAGAAATAAACTTTTATCATTAAAGCAACTGCTACTTGAGGATTTTCTGCCACATCTAATCAAACTTAATTGGAAATTACATAGCTGGAATAATGAGCTATATATGCCATACTAAAGAGTTTGGGTTTGTGCTCGAATAAAACTTTGGAAGAATATGATATGAGAAAAATGGACAAGATATAACAAAAGAAAAAAATAAAAGAAGTTTGCAAAAATCAAAACATCTTAAATAAAAAACTAGACTATGTAAGAAACATTTACCAATAAATTCTGATAAAATTAAACTCAATCACACATGAAATCTTTTGAGGGTATAATGTAACTATTTTGTCTGAATTATCAGAGCACTAATTAATTGATCCTCCAAGACTATTTTGTACCTGGCTGCTTAGCCACTGAAGGAGGTTCTATGGTACAGAAGAACACAGGTTCTGGAATCTCCACCCCAGCCAGTAAGAGTCTCTCTTCTTCACTGTTTTGTTTATGTTTCTTTTCTCCTTCTCTTCTGGCTCGACGAGCTGCAGCTAATGCGCTCCACTTGGATGAGACGATGGTGTCTCCGGTGGCTGTCTGCAAGCAAAGAAGATGCCTCGGGATGAAACTGGCTGTTGGTAAGCACTCAACTTCCACCAAGAGCCACAGAATGAGAAAAAATTCAATGTAGCACTTTCTTTTCATCAGTACTTAAAAGAGAGACAAATTTGTAAAGCTCATTATAACACTGCACAAATAAATCTAATTTAATGTGTATAAGAATTCTAACCAAAATACTATTGTAGTAAGTCTAACAATAAAACACATACACAGTACATATCCAAAATCCACTTGGCAAAACAAATGTACCTTCCCAAATTTTCAGTCATATAAAGACAAGTTAGGTAGAAGTTTAATAGGGTTTTTATCACCTGTAAATTTTATGACTATTTTACAAAAAAGCCTCTATTAACTAAAATATGCAATTAATCAGAATACCCTTGACCATGCAAAACTATACTTTAAATTAAATTAAATATTTTTAAAAAGATTTTATTTATTTACTTTTAGAGAGAGGGGAAGGGAGGGAGAACAAAAGGTAGGGAAACATTGATCTGTGAAAGATACATTAATTGGTTGCCTCTCATACATCCCCAACTGGGGACCTGGCCTGCAACTCAGCCACGTGCCCTGACTGAGAATTGAGCTGGCAACCTTTCAGTTTGCAGGCCAAAATTCAACCCACAGACCCACACCAGCCAGGGCTATAATTTTAATCCTATATGTTATGAAGCTCTGTGCCAGTCTCCATCTCCGTAAAGATACTCCGACTGAAGCACAAGCCCAAACAGATTTCTGTAACTCCTCCAAACACATGCAAGCAGTCCCTGCCTCCAGGCAGACAGAGGACACTGCAGTGCTAGAAATGGACCGTGGGAATTTTCTGTAAAGGGTTTCACATCCTGCAACTTCATAAAGAGTCAGAAATGGTAAAAGTCTGTTTTTTATTGTTATTTTTTTCCACTACCATTTACCTTCCTATACCCTCTTCCATCTCCAACCCCCATCCCCCACGATCACCACACTGTTGCCTATGTCCATGAGTTCTTCTTTTTTACTCTAACCCTCCACCTCCCAAGAACCCTCCAACTCTCTGCCCAGAGCTGTCAGCCTCCTCTCTCTCTATCAATGAATCTGTCTCTATTCTGCTTGTTAGTTCGAGTTGTTCATTAGATTCCACATGTGAGTGAACTCATATGGTATTTATCTTTCTCTCACTGGCTTATTTCACTTGGCATAATGTTCTCCAGGTCCATCCATGCTGCTGCAAAGGGTACATTTTTCTTTTTATATTTTAATAAGCTATTAAAACAAAAAAAAGTTGAAAGTAACAATGTTTACCCTAATGTCAAATGTACCAAAGTTTAATGAGAAACTGTACTTGACCGAGCCCATATATAAGTGAGATGCCCTTAACTGTAATCCACCAAAATACACACAGATGGCACCAAGTATTTTCTTCCTACAGTCACGAAGCACCCACTGCAATGATCCGAGGACTGAGAACAGAGACCAAGAGAGAGAGAAAGGTGTGCCCTCATGGAGCCTACACTGCAAAACCTCTTCAGTTAGTACCTGACGGGTCATGAGGCTGGATGAAATTGTGTGCAAGGATCAGAACAGGAAAACAACTCCCATGGAAATAACAATGTTTTATGTAATCTTAAAATGTATGTATGTATCTTATTTGAATAGTATACTATTTTATTTGACTTTGAATACATATAATCGTTACTTTTAACAGCCTTCTGTACTTTTTTTTTAAAAAAGGTTTTATTTATTTATTTGTTTAGAGAGAGAGGAGAGGGAGAAAGAAGAGAAGAGAAACATCGATGTGTGAGAGAAGCATCGATCGGTTGCCTCTCGCACGCCCCAACCGGGGACCTGGCCCACAACACAGGCAGAAATCCAACTGGGAACATCTGGTTTGCAATCTGGCACTCGGTCCACTGAGCCATAATTTACTTTGCTTTCTTTCTATGAGATTCAAGCATGTTGATGAATATGCTACAATATCCACTATTCCATTATCGATGGACAGTTAGATTATCTATAGGTTTTTGCTATTATAAAATACCTACTTTTAATTAAATACATAAGCTGTTATTTCCTAGAGAAACCATTCAGTCACTCACATGTTTAAGCCCAACAGTCAAAGCAATGTTGCCAGCAGTCAGTGAAGGGATTTCTACATGTTGGTTAGCAAATGGCAAAAGTAGACGACTTATTCTCTCCCTGTAAAACTATGATATATATCAGTAAAAGTATTTTTAAAGAAGCACAATTTTAGAAAATAACCGAAGCTTCTACTTACGTGCAGTTTCCATTAATATTGTAGATGGCCGACTGGGGTTTTATCACCCCTGAGTAAATGCGCACAAAAACCAGTGGTCCCTGCTGCTTGTCATGGAGAACTTTGAATGCCAGTGCACATAAGTCACCCTTGTACCACTGCCTATAAAAGTTAAGGAGACAGAAAAGCCTTTAAAATACACTTCCTATATATGTATACAGATGAGACGATAATCACTTCACAAGTTTAATCTTGAAGTCCCCCAAAGAGCCTTCATATCTTCTAGTTTTGCTACCCAGCCTGATCAAATAATGCCCGGTGCCTCTCTTCCTCCACTGGAATAAATTACTTCATGGCAATCTTACCATTAATTCCTCAAAACTAAAAGCAATTGGGACCTCTTCCAAATTTTACCTCTACTTGCAAATAATTCCAGAGCCAAGAGTTCCCTCCTCAAAAAAATATACCTAGGAACATCACACCATTTTCTCAAAAAAACCTGTACAGGGTAAATAAACAGGTACTTTCCAATTGTTGCTTTTACACTATCCTCTCACTTTTTCTCTAGTTACATAACTATATAAATTTATACTACAAATCTGAACTTGTTTACATGTCAAAATTCTTATAGAATGATGTACTTAAACTGGTGTTCATTAATAATAGGTTACGGAAACTCTGAAACCCCCTAAAATTGCCAAATTTTGTGCACAAGTGTGTTTTATGTAGGAAAAGCTCCATATTTTCACTAGTTTCAAAGGAGTCCATAATTCAAAGTAGGTTAAACATTTCTATTTCATAATATCTCCAATATTATTCCTCCAGTTTTTAACTTGATTTAATAAATATTTATAAAGCACTGTCTCATGTGCTTTATAAGTATTAACTCATTGCTTCTTGCAACAATCCTATGAAATAGGTCCTATTCTCTGCATTTCACAGATGAGAGGTTAAACACCTTGGAAGAGCTGGGATTTAAATCCAGGTAGTACACAGTCCATGCTTATAATCACTTTACTATATGCCTCTCAGATGAGAGATAGTAAAAGTGAGTAATATCCTCATTAATAGGACTGAAGTACAGTATTGGCTGCAATTTTGGACAACACTCACATTTTAGAGGATTATTAATAAGTACAAAGTTGTTAGTGACAATAGAAGTAAAACAATGACCTTTCTTTATAGCCACAAAATATTTTGAGCTTATGAAACATCTTGAAATCTAGAATAGATATAAATATATCTACAGAATATTTATCAAATCTCCCTAGTATACTACTCTTAAAATTAAAAAAAAAAAACACAACAAGATGGCAGGTCAGCCCACTTTTACACATCACTAAATCCACATTCTTAGCTCCATGTGTAAAGGTAGCAGGTTACAAGAGGTAACAAATGTCCCTTTCAAGTAAAAACTACTGTGGCACTGTATTATAGTATTTACAATATTTCTCACCAATCTATTTAAAAATGATGATCCAACTACTTGTTGTGGGATAAAAAGATCTATTTGCCTAGCTGTCTTTTCAAAGTTATAAGATTTTAATCTATGTACTTGCATACTCACAGAAATTCATAGTTGCGCTCTTCAGGTGAAGGCAAATACATAGTAATGGCATCTAACAACGGCTGGACCCCTTTGTTTTTCAGGGCACTCCCACAAAGCACGGGCACTGCTGTCCGAGCCAGGGTTACTCTGTGGATTGCAGTCTGTAGCTACAAAGCAGAGGCACAGATAAGCATTCTCTGTGCCATAAGATGGTCACATTTACAGTGTATTGGTCTCCAACCAAAATAGCTCAGAATTAGATGTCTTTCCTAACCAACCATGTAAAACAGCACTCCTCACACACTTCCATCATTCTTTATGGCCATATTCTTTGTTTTTCTTTATAACATTAATCACTAACTGGTACATTAAATGCATATTTATTAATGTCTGCCTCATCTTCCACTAAAATGTAAAATTTACATATGAACATTATAGTAACGTCTGATAAAACACTGCTAAATCCCCAGAAACCAGAAAAGTGGTTAAAGTAGGTATTTGAAAATATTTCTTGAAAAAAATTAATATACTTATGGTTTAACCTTGTTAATCTAACAGAGAAACTGGTAAGAAATTAAAGATATAAATAGTAATTACAAATTTTTCAAATGAATTGAATCCATATTAAATAAAATCCAAAAGAAAATGAGAAATCAAAGTAGAACATTTTTTTGAAAGACCTCAAAACACAAGAAAAGCTCGGGTACACTTGCCAGCTCCTGATTAGAGAAGTGGTGGGTCATTTCTACCTTAGAGTATAAGCTCTTTGAAAACAGAAATCATGCTTTGTGACTGCAGGGCACAGTGAACATCACACTTCGGCATTCAAATACTCAAATAAAAAATGTCACAATTATGGCACTTCATTCAAAAGAAAAATAACTTTTTCCCCTGTCTCAAATAACTTTAAATAGCTTAAAATTAATCTATAATTAGATCTCATGTTTTTCTTTAATTTGTTTTGGGAAAAATAACTAGGTAAAATTTGTTGGGCTCATCTTGGACCTTATTGGGTTAGCCAAAATGTTTATTTATTTTTTCCAAAAGATGGTTCTAATAGCACTTACTTGTCTTTAACTTCATTTGAAACAATTTTGTTAGATTGTATTGTGACAGCTTTCATATCAGCATGCATTTAAAAAAACTTATTGAAATTGGTGAATTTTTGTGTAGCCATTTTAGTACTGAAAATTGAAGAAAACACATTTTCAACATATTATGCTTTATTATTTAAAAAAAAGGTAGAAACACAACTGAAATGCCGAAGAAAGATTTGTGCAGTGTATGGAAAAGGACTGATTGAACACGTCAAAAATGGTTTGAGAAGTTTCATGCTGGAGATTTCTTGCTGGAAGATTCTCCACAGTTAGGTGGACCAGTTAAAGTCGATAGCAATCAAATCGAGACATTAGCCCTGGCTGGTGTAGCTCAGTGGATTGAGTGTGGGCCTGCGAACCAAAAGATTGTGGTTCGACTTCCAGTCAGGGCACATGCCTGGGTTGCAGGCCAGTACCCAGCAGGGGACACCCAAGAGGCAACCATACATTGATATTTTTCTCCCTCTCTCCTTCTCTTCCCCTCTAAAGATAAATAAACTTAAAATAAATCGAGACATTGAGAGCAATTAATGTTCTACCACACAGGAGATAGCCAACATACTCGAAATATCCAAATCCATAAAGTTATTGGTGAAATTGAAAAATTTATCTTCTATTTTATGGAAAAAATCAAATGGACTTTTTGGTCAACCCAGTATTATACACGTTATCACTTAAAAACTTTCTTTGGTAACTCTTATGTTTCACAAAGGAAAATAAAGAGTAAGTTTGCCAAATTCATGGGGAAAGGTCCTTGGCAAAAAAACAAAACCAAAAAACAAAACAAAAAAAAACAGGAATGCCTTGAAGACATCTGTCATAATTCAATTATCATCAGTATTCTACTTCCCTAGTCTCTGGTTTAATATTTTTCAAAAGAACACACACACACACACACACACACACACACACACACACAGAGGCCTGCAATGAGTTTCCACTAAAAATTAAAACAGATTCAGAAAAAAAAGTTCTGATTAAAATGATCATTATAGTAGTCTGAAAAGCCAGTAAATTTTAAATCCAAATTTCTACCTATGGGTTCCCGAAAATACTCAGAAGGATGATCTCAATGAAGAGAAAAGGCTGAGAATGAACACTTAACTTCTCTTGACTCAATACAAGGAAAAAAGACTCAATCTCTAATTTTTTAAAATATATCCCAAGCCAGTAAATCACTGCCATTATTAAGTACCCATGTATTAGTAGTGGCTTCATCTTTACATTCTCCTAATTTTTATTTAAGGCAACATTTTGTGTTAGTAGTAACTTTAGCTTAATATTTTACTAATGTTTGTTGAAGTCAACACAGTTTCCAATACTATGCAAACTTGAAGGGGGGAAAATAAAAACAGAGAAAGCAAAGCAAATACAATTAGTAAAACTTGGTTATAGTAAATGAATAATAAAATTTACCTTTTCAGCTGGTACCAAATCAAAATTTTCACTAAATTCTCCTAAAACCAAGTCAGCAAATTCATCATCCAAATCTGCAACCTATAAAGAAAGGCTTTTAGTTCTATGACTTGTGTTTGTTGTCCAACTATTAGCCTAAGTCTAAATACCATAAACATATATTTTCCAAATATTTCAAGACAGCTTCAAGAACCTAACTTATCCAGGCCGAGGACCTCTTCCTATCTTCTAAAGAGAGGTGTTTTTTTCAAAGAAAATGAAGTACTATCTATTCAGTGCTCAAAAGACATAAGAGAAAATGCACAATCTACAGCCAGTGATAACTTACACAATGGACTGCTGTTTTTAGATAAATTTGGGGGGTCTCAGTTCATCAGAAAGTTTTACCTGGGGCTCCTCTAATATTTTGAATGTTCACAAGATCTCCTGAGACCATCAGACTAAAACAACTAACCCTGCACTGAGGAAATACCTTTAAATTTGGGGGGAGGGGCACAGACATGATTTCAATAATAAAAATGCAATTATCCAATTTACATTCTTTTCATAATTGTTTGCCATTACGAAGTAGAAGAATTCAGCTGACAATACAATTAATAAATGTTTCAAAAGTTTATAATAGTACATGGGAACAAAACTTGCAAACTTGGTGAGAAAAACACACTTTTCACAGCTAACTATAGCAAAAATGCACCAAACCATCCTGAAAAGCAGCCTATGTAATGCTTAAGCACAGCTTCTGGAGTCAAACTGCCTGGAAATGACTCCACTACTTGAAAATTTACATGAAAACTTTGGTCACGGTATGTCACCACCTCTCTTTCCCTGGCTACTCATGGAGATAACACTAATACCTACCTCATGGGGCTACTGTGAGGATTAAATAACCAATTCTAATTATGCTGCCCAAACATACAGTAATTATAGAAAAAATTTATTATTTTCACTGTTCACCTGAAGGACACGGGACATTGGTTCCTATCCACACTAATCTTATTCTTTAATTTAAAAAAAAATGTGTAACTGTGATACACTACAATGTAACAGAATTTACCATCTTAATCATTTCTAAGTGAACAGTTCAGTAAAGTATATTGACAGTGATGTAAAACTAATCTCCAGAACTTTTTTGTCTCACAAAAGCAAAACTACAGACCCATAAAATAACGCTTTTCATTCTCCCCTTGCCCAGAGGCTAGCAACTATCATTCTACTTCCTGTCTCTATCAACGGAACCTGGATAGATATCTCATGTAAGCAGAATCCTGCAGTATTTGTCTTTTTGTGATTGGCTTACTTTAATTAGCAATTTAATGTCCCCAAGGTTCATCAATAATGCACATGTAAATTCCTTCCTTTTTAATGCTGAGTAATACTCCACTGTGTGCACACACCACATTTTATCTGTCCATTCACCTGTTGACAAACACCCTCCACCTCTTCCCTATTATAAATAACGCTGCTATGAAGATGTGCAAATACCCCTTTGAGACTCTGCTTTCAATTCACTTGGATATATACCCAGAAGTGGAACTGCCAGATCATATGTTAACTCTATTTTCAGTTTTCTAAGGAACCACCACACTGTTGTTCACAGTGGCTGCACCAGTGTCATTCTCACAAACAATGCAGAAGGGTTACAACTTCTCCGCATCCTTACGATACTTGTTTTATTTTTATAATAGTAGCCATCCTAACAGGACGTGGTGTTACTAATTCCATACATACATATGCATTCCTTGTAATTAGCAATTTATTATCTATGATAATATATAATAAAAATAAAATTCGAGCCTTTCATGTCCTAGAACAATATGAGGCATATATGCAAGTTTATGTTGGCTCCTCAACTACCTTATAAAATCCTTCTCAGGTTTATTCTGATAGCCCCTTTGTTGAGATAAAACAAAACCTCAAAGGAGAACCAATTATGTACCCAATTATTGATTAGTATCAATTCAACTTTTATTCTATGTTCCCTGCGTCCCCCCTCCGCCCCCAATTTGAGCAGCCATTTGGCAAAGTAAGAGCTCCAGCTCTCAACTGAGACAGATCTGGGCTCAGACTGCAGCTCTGCTATTTATTAGCGACAGGAGAACTTACTCGAGCACTGTAAGCCTCTGTTCCCTCGCTTGTAAAGTGGGGATAATGGAGGCTGTTGTCAGCATTAAATAATATATGTAAAGCATTTAAGATAGATTGTAAGTCTTCAATAACTATTATCCAATAATAAAAATAACAATGATAGTTATGTCAGTCGTAAAGTTGATAATTACTATATATTATAATGAAAAATTATTACTTCAAAAATAACTTCATACAAAAGATGAATGAAAAAATTAATTATGTGATCTATTTTGATCAGTTTAATTTAGCAGTAAGAGACTCAAAGAGTTCAGCCCTGGTAAATATGACTCAGCTGGTTGGAGCATCGTCTCATACAGGGAGAGGTCATGGGTTCAATTCCCAGTCAGGGCACGTGCCTAAGTTGGGGTTTGGTCCCTCGTTGGGGTGTGTGTGGTAGGCGACTAACTGACATTTCTCTCTCACATCGATGTTTCTCTCTCTTTTGAATCAATAAAAATAATCAATAAGTAAATTTTTTAAAAAATCAAAGAGTTCAAACTCAAATGTTCTTTTCAACCATAAAATTCAGGGAGTTTGTTTAAGGTATGTTTTACTTAATTGTTCTATATACTAACAATATCCTATAAACATTATAAATATTGGGTTGGCCAAAAGTCCATTTAATTTTTTCCGTAAAACTAAACATATTTTTCAATTTCACCAATAACTTTACTGATTTGAATTTTTTTAGTATGTCAGCTCTCTCCTGCATGATAGAATGTTGACTGTTCTTAATTAATGTCTCAACTTGATCATTTTCAACTTCAACTGGTCTACCCAACCACGGAACATCATCCAGCAAGAAATCTCCAGCACGGAACATCACAAACACTTTTGACACGCTCCATCAGTCACAGCACCTTCTCCATACACTGCACAAATTTTTTTTTGCATTTCAGTTGTTTTTTTTACCTTTCTTGAAATAATAAAGCATAACCTGCCAAAAATGTTGCATATTTTCTTCCATATTCAATATTAAAATGGCCACACAAAAATTCACCAATTTTGCTACGAGTTTTAAAAAATACATTGATTATGACAGCTGACACAATACAATCTAACAGAATTGTTTTAAATAAAGTTAAAGACAACTAGACTTCTGGCCAAGATAGAGTTATAGGTAGACACACTGTGCCTCCTCGCACAACCAAAATAAAGACAACAAAAAATTAGAAACAAACAAAAAAAACAACCAGTACTGACACAAAACTGAACTGTATGGAAGTCCAAAACCAAGGAGTTAAAACAGACACATTCATCCAGACCGGTAGGAGGGGCGGAGTCAGGCGGAGAGGGGTCGCAGCAACAGCAGTGGCTGGTGGACCCCAGGCCCGCAGGTGGCAGGCAGCAGACCCTGGAAGCGGGGTGGAAGCAAGGTCGAAGCGGGGTCGCAGCGGGCAAACCAAGCAAGGCAGCGGATTGCAGAGGAGCGTGGCATGAAAGGTGGCTGGTGGACTAGGTGGTCCCATATTCACCTGAGATAAACCAGGTGAAACTGGGAAGCAAGACAGACCACACAACCCAGGGTCCCAGCACGGGGAAATAAAGCCCCAAAACACCGATCGAAAACACTTGTGGAGCTTGAGGTGCGGGGAGAGACTCCAAACCTCACAGGAGAGTTCACTGGAGAGACCCATAGGGTCCTAGAACTTACAAAAGCCTACCCACCGGAAATCAGTATCAGAAGGGCCCACTTTGCTTGGAGGAAGCAGCGGAAAGGACTGAAATCCAGCAGAAAGCAGAGCAAGCACCATTGTTCCCTCTCTGACCACTCCCCCACAAACAGCATCGCAACCCAGCCACTGGGTTGCCCCACCCTGGCGAACACCTAAGGCTCCGCTCCTCACTACGTAACAGGCATGTCAAGACAAAAAAAAAAAAAAAAAAGTGGCCCAAACAAAAGAGCAGATCAAAGCTCCAGAACAAATAAACTAAGCAACGAAGAGATAGCCAACCTATCAGATGCACAGTTCAAAGCACTGGTGATCAGGATGCTCACAGAATTGGTTGAATCTGGTCATAAATTAGATGAAAAAATGAAAGCTATGCTAAGTGAAATGAAGAAAATACACAGGGAACCAATAATGATGGGAAGAAAATTGGGACTCAAATCAAGGGAGTGGACCAGAAGGAAGAAAAAAACAACCAAACAGAAAAGAATGAAGAAACAAGAATTCAAAAAAATGAGGAGAGGCTTAGGAACCTCCAGGACATCTTTAAACGTTCTAACATCCAAATTATAGGGGTATCAGAAGGGGAAGAGGAACGGCAACAAGTGGAAAGCTTATTTGAACAAATGAGAGAGAACTTCCCCAATCTGGCAAAGGAAATGGACTTCCAGGAAGTCCAGGAAGCTCAGGGAGTCCCAAAGAAGTTGGACCTAAGGAAGCACACAACCAAGACACATCATAATTACATTAGACAAGATGAAAGATAAGGAGAGACTCTTAAAAGTAGCAAGAGATAAGGGGACAGTCACCTACAAAGGAGTTCCCATCAGACTGTCAGCGGATTTCTCAAAAGAGACTTTACTGGCAAGAAGGGGCTGGAAAGAAGTACTCCAAATCATGAAAGGCAAGGACCTACATCCAAGATTGCTCTATCCAGCAAACCTTTCATTTAGAATAAAAGGGCAGATAAAGTGCTTCTCAGATAAGGTCAAGTTAAAGGAGTTCATCATCACCAAGCCCTTAGTATATGAAATGTTAAAGGGATTTATCTAAGAAAAAGAAGATAAAAAAACATGTACAGTAAAATGACAGCAAACTCACAATTATCAACAACCACACCTAAAACAAAAGCTAAGCAAACAACTAGAACAGGAACAGAACCACAGAAATGGAGATCACATGGAGGGTTAGCAACAGGGGAGAGGAGAGAGGGGTTAGAAGGTACAGAGAATAAGTAGCATAGATGGTAGGTAGAAAATAGACGGGGGAGGGCAAGAATAGTATGGGAAGTGTAGAAGCTGAAGAACTTGTAAGTATGACCGGTGGACATGAACTAAAGGGGGGAATGTGGGTGGCAGGAGGTGTGCAGGGTGGAGGGGAATGAAGGGGGGGAAATGGCACAACTGTAATACCATAATCAATAAAAAATATTTTTTAAAAAGACAACTAAGCACTACTAGACCCATCTTACAGGGCAAAAAAAACTTTTTGGCCAACCCAATATTAACACCCTACTATTTTCTATTAAAATTTTGAAGGTGGCTGGTGTGGCTCAGTGGACTGAATAGCAAGCAGTCTGTGAACCAAAGGGTCGCTGGTTCAATTCCCAGTCAGGGCACATGCCTGGGTTGCAGACCAAGTCTCCAGTAAGTGACACTTGGGAGGCAACCACAGGTTGATGTTTCTCTCCCTCTATTTCACCCTCCCTTTCCCTCTAAAAATATATAAAATATTTAAAAATTTTTTGAAGGTGGATGAGGTCTGAAATTATACATTAACTATAAAATTGATGGTTTTAAATTTTTCTAAATAATCTGATATCCAGTCAAGTAATAGATGGGCACATCCTCTGACCTAGCAATTTCACTCCTAGGTTTAACTCTAAACGAGTTTTTGCTTATGTGCACAAGGCGACACATTCAAAGATGTTCACAGCCACACTGTTTGTAATAGTAAAAAAAATTGATAACAACCTCAAAGTTCATCCATAGGAAAACATAATAAATCATGGTACAATCATATACTGCCACACTATAAGACTAAGAATGAGTGAAATATAACCACATGTAATAACATGGACAAATCTCCAACATAATGTTGAACAAAATATCATTCCATTTATATAAAGTTCAAAACCATAAAATCTTAGTTCTTTAATGATACACATATTTGTAATATACTATAAAAGAAAGTAAATGTAAGATAAACTCTACAATCATATAGTGATTGGGGGAGTAGATAATGAGTGGGAGAGAGAGAGAGATAAATAGGAAGTGACACATGGAAACCTAAGAGTATGGCATTTAATACTCTGCTCCTTAAGTCACTGGTACATACACTGGAGTTCACTTTAATATTCTTATACCTTCCATGTTCTATATATAATTTTATATTAAATTTCACAAAAAAAAATTTTTAAGTTTCTAAATCTTATGCATTTTAAACTGAAAGTATTTATTTTACTTGTTCGATTAAGGCACTCCTTGCTTCAGTTGCCTCCTTCAGCAATTCAGGGTCACTCATTTCCAAAAGGGGTTTTCTCTCAAAGTCTTTTCCATCATCGGAATTGGAATTCCAAAGGAGCTTTTCTTTACTTACTACATCCACCACTCCTTTGAAATTTTTGGCTTCACCAATTGGTAACTATAAATCGAAGTAAAAATAACATTAAATGATCACTCAATGAGAACAGCACTGGAGATAAATCTCATCTTTCCACCAAATGTCCATTATTATTCCCTTAATCTTACCTATTTTTATTTATATCCCAATTTCTTCCAAAGAGGACCTGAGATAGCTTTAGAAGTATATATGTCACAATAAGTCAACTCATGAGGAAACTGAGGAGCTACTGTTATTAATCAACCAACCTGTAAAAGCAAAGGCTTTGCCTTCAACTTCTCTCTGATGCTTTCAACTGCATAGTTAAAACTGTAGAAAGTAGAATAGTTACACTGTAGTTAAAAATGTTAAGATTTCAAAAACAGGTTTAAGAATGCTCTCTAAAATTATAACCCTTTTCATAGTTCCTAATATTCACCACTTCACGGTCTTCCACAGGACATCTTAAATAAAATTTTAATGTCAGGTAACAGTAACTGAGTATATACCAGAATCTGTCACACAGGTTATTCAGGGTATTATCATTGTTAGCTTCACTTTAACTAAGTTTGAGGTTAAGGTTACCTGAATTGATCAAACTCATAGATAATAAACTGTAGCCAGGATTCAAATGCAAGATTTGTGATTACAAGCCAAGGAGTCTTCTAATACCTACTTGTTATCGTACAGGGCTACCAGCTTTCTCCCAAGAGCAGGTCTAATTTTTCTATACCTTTACCTCAGGCACTCTTAATATCATCTGCTAGACTGTTCACTTCTGTGCTAAAACTGGGGGTTGGCTGTCTATGGCACTCATGTTATCTTTGGCACATGGGCTTATTCTGGTCCCATTTTCTTTGAGAACCAGCCTGGCATCTTGTCACTTCCCTCCCCATCATTACAGGTGCTGTAAGTCAGTAAAAGTAGTATTTTCATCTACCTCAAGAAACTCCAAACAGAAAAGGATCAGAACTTGAGCCTCAACCACTTGGAAGGTTGTGCTTTATTAATCAAAACAAAAGTCCTTTAAGCCAACAACCTTAGAATTAGTGTCGAGATTTACCTAAACACAAAGCACACTGTGTGGTGGGAGGGAAGATACAGTTTATGTTTGTTTCTGCCACTCTCACACCAGACCACGTTTCCCTAGAATCCTTTATATTCTAGATTGTCTTTTTCATATTTTCTCCAAATCCTTCATATATTCTTGATATTCTGAATTCTGAATTATGTTCTCAGAATAACGTATCATTTTTGGTTACACCTGAGAATTACCACAACATTTCAGCATTAACTCAGTTGCAGATCTTACAACATTTATCAACATTCTCCTCTCCCACTTCCTTTCTGTGGAGAACATATTACCCAATAGCTACAGGAAATCAGAGGACAAGAAAGAACATGGATCTCTGAGGCAACTACAGGAAACAATTCTCTAACCTCTACACTGACAGGGGGGGCACCGTAACCTCTAGCAATACATACAGGGACTACACCATACAGCTCTAAACAGAACCAATGGAAATCAACAAGACACCACACTGCCATGATCCTAGAAAACAGAATATAGTCTCTCTATACTAGAATTAGGATAGTTCATCATCTGTCAGCTCTCTATTAATCTCTCCTTATTACTTAACCTATGAATGAGATGCTTTTTAAAAAAAATAGGACTAAATAGAGATTTCATGCATTATTTATACTCTACAGGAAATAACAATTTCTAAATTTAAGTTATATTCCATTAAAAGTTCAAATTGTATTCTTACTTTGATAAGCCAAAAAAACACACTTTAAATAAATACCTCGCTCCAGTTTTGTCCATCTTGTTTAAAAAACAGATTCGAGGTATCTGGTGTTTATCAGCTTGCCTCCATACTGTGAGAGTTTGTGCCTAAAGCAAAGCGCAAATATTGGACAAAAATAACCGTTACTACACATGGAATAAAGAGATCTAAGGCTCTATTATTACATGGAATTGGGCCTTATTGTAGCACAGAATTAGTGGCACTGTATTTACACTTCCAGAGTTGTTCTTTTGCTATTAGGTTAACACCTCTAAGAATGTAACAAAGTGTGACAAAACGTATGTCTCAAACTCAGAATGATACTTTGAGTCAACTAGGTGGCCACACAAAAAGAATTAACACCCGGGAAGCAATGAGAGTCATGGAAAGAGGACTAACCAAGAATCAGATTTCCTTTTTGTTTGGCTTCCCCTCATCTGGGTGTTGTCACACAACAGTGAGCTTCTGTGTTCTGATCTGCGAAATACGGACTTTTGCCTGAATTCAGACACTTGGGATTTTAAAAGAACAGAGGTATACTATAAAAATGCTGTGACAAAAATTGTGTATTTCTACTGTGACTGAATGTTCATGTAAACTGAAGAAGATTTAAGGGGAAAAAAACAAGCCAACACCTGTGTTTATAAGCTGCAATTCTCACATGCTTTTCTCTTTGACTTAATTCTACTTTGTGCACACATTAGATACAAATACTTTAAGTCTGACATACCTGTGCCTAGTGGAGTGCAACAGCCTTGAAAAGAGCATAAAAATCCTAATGTGCTATCATTCATTAAAAGTAAAGCCAACTTATACTTTGACAGTTTTATTAGGTAAAATTTATACATGTACATAAATAATAAATAAAATATACAGCTCTTAAGTATACAGGTCATTAAGTTTTGATAAATGAATACACTTGTATACCTACTGTCCCAATCAAGATATAGAACATAGAGCCTAAGAAATTTTTCTTATGCCCCACTCCCCCAAAAGTGACCTATTCTGAATCCTATTTTTCCATTACCATTTATCCCCTTTATCCTCCCTCCCCCCTGCAATCATCACACCATTGTCCACGTCCATGAGTCCTTTTTCCTCAATCCCTCCACCCCCTAACATGCCCCCAATACTGTCTTCTGCTCTCCAACTATGGGTCTGTCTCTATTTTCCTTGTTAATTCAGTTTGTTCACCAGATTCCACATGTGAGTGAGATCATAAGGCATTTGTCTTTCCCTGACTGGCTTCTTTCATTTAACTTAATGTTCTCTAGATCCATCCATGCTGTCCCAGAGGGTAAAATTTTCTTCTTTTCTACAGCTGGTAGTATTCCATTGTGTAAATGTCCCATAGTCATTTTCTCCCCTCATTTACTGAAGGGCCCTTGGGCTGCCTCCATATCTTGGCAATTGTAAATAATACTGCAGTGAACATAGGGGTGCTTATGTTCTAATGAGTGCTTTGGGTTTCTTCAGATATAGTTCCATAAGTAGGATCCCTGGGTCATAAAGCAGTTCCATTTTTAATTTTTTGATCTATCTCTATACTGCTTTCCATAATGGCTGCACGAGGCTTGCATTTCCCCCAACAATGCAAGAGGGTTCCCTCCTTTCTCCACATCCTCGCCAGCACTTGTCATTTGTTGATTTATTACTGATAGCCATCCTGACAGGTGTGAGATTGTATCTTATTGTGGTTTTAATTTGTATTTCTTTTATGACTAGTGATGATGAGCATCTTTTCATATGTCTATTGGCCATCTGTGTGTCCTCTTTGGAGAAGTGTCTAATCAGGTCCTTCACCCATTTTTTATTCTTTTTTTTTTTTTGGTGTTGAGTTTTATAAGTTCTTTATAAATTTTGGATATTAACCCCTTATCAGATATAGCAGTGAATATGTTCTTCTATTCTGTGGGTTGTCTTTTTATTTCGTTGATGATTTCCTTTGCTGTACAAAAGTTTTTAGTTTGATGTAGTCCCATTTGTTTATTTTTTCTTTTGTTTCCCTTGCCTGAGGAGATACATCCGATAAAAAATGTCAGAGATTTTGCTGCCTATGTTTTCTTCTTGGATTTTTATGGTTTGGGGTATAATATTTAAGTCTTTAATCCATTTTAAATTTATTCTTGTGTGTGGTGTAAGAAGGCGGTCTAGTTTCATTTCTCTGCAAATATCTGTCCAGTTTTCCCAACACCATATATTGACTAAACTATCATTAGCCCATTGTATGTGCTTGCTTCCTCTGTCAAATATTAATTGACTATAAAAGTGTGGGTTTATTAAAAAAATAAAAATAAAAATAAAAAATAAAAGTGTGGGTTTATTTCTGGGCTCTCTATTCTGTTTCATTGATGTATATGTCTGTTTTTATGCCAATACCATGCTCTTTTGATTACTGTGGCCTTACAGTACCGTTTGATATTATATAGTGTGATTCCTCCAACTTTGTTCTTCTTTTTCAGGGTTGCCACTGCTGTATGGGGCCTTTTGTGGTTCCCTGTAAATATTTGAAACACTTGTTCTAGTTCTGTGAAACATGTCACCAGAATCTTGATAGGAACTGTGCTGAATCTATACATTGCTTCGGGTAGCATGGACATTTTGATGATGTCAATTCTTCGTATCCAAGAACACAGTATGTGTTTCCGTTTATTTGTATCCTCTTTCATTTCTTTTTCAGCATCTTATACTTCTCTGAGTACAGGTTTTTTATACCCTTGGTCAGATTTATTCCTAGGTATTTTATTCTTTTTTTGAAGCAATTATAAATAGAATTGTTTTCTTAAATTCCCTTTCTGATAGTTCATTATTGGCATATAAAAATGCAACTGATTTCTGGATATTAATTTTGTGTCCTACTTTGCCGAGTGCATTTATCAGCTCTAGTAGTTTCTTGGTGTAATCTTCAGGGTTCTCTATGTAATGTATCTGTCACCATAGATTTATTCTGCCTATTCTTGAATCTCATATATAGACATGGTCTTTCGCTCAACATATTTGTAACAATTACTCATGTTGTTGGGTATTTTGGCTCACTCATTTTTATTGCTAAATTCCTTTGTATAAAAATACTGGTTTGTTTTTTCTATCCACCTGTGGATGTACATGGGTTGTTTCAAGTTTGTTATTATGAATTTCGCCACCTAAGCATTCTTAACATATCTTTGGTGGACATATGTTTTCATTTCCTTGGATGAAGATACAGGAGTAAAATTATTGGGTTATAAAACAGGTGTATATTTAACTATATTACAAACTGCCAAATAGTCTTCCAAAGCGACTGTAATATTATATAGTCCCATTAACAAGATATGAGTTCCATTTGCTCCAAATCCTCAACCCACAGTGGCCATCATTCTTATTCAGTCCTTCTTGTGGGTGTTAAATGGTCTCTTTTTGTAATTTTAATTTGTATTCCCTTTTGACCAATGAGACTAAACATCTTTTCATGTGCCTACTGCCCACTAACATATCTTCCGTATTGAAGTTATCCATTCAAGTCCTTTGTTCATTTTTAATCGTGTTGTTCATTTTTATTATTGATTAGCAGTTCTTCATATATTCTACAAATCCTTGTCAAATACATGTAGTGTAAGAATTGCAGCACATATTTCCTAAGATAATGATATCCACCCACATAACCAACAGTGTTTCTGCACTCAGGAAATTCAGCATTTGTGTACTTGTTTTTCCGCTAGAAGCTATACAGATTTAGCTTAACACTATGATCCACTCCTAACTAAATTTTGATTATGGTGATGAGGTTTTGGTGGTGGGAGGGAATATATTATAAGTTTCTCCTAAACAAAACATATTTTTTTTAATTTTATTGATTATGCCATTACATTTGTTCTATTCCCCCCTCCACCCTGCATGCCCCTCCCCCACCATTCCCCCCCTTTAGTTCATGAACACGTGTCTCAAGTTCTTTAGATTCTGTATTTCCCCTACTATTCTTACCCTCCCCCTATCTATTTTCTATCTACTGTCTATGCTACTTATTTTCTGTACCTTCTCCCCCCTTCTCCTTCTCCCACTCCCCTGTTGCTAATCCTCCACATGATCTTCATTTCTATGATTCACTCCTGATCCAGTTGTCCTCTGAATTTGCTTTTGTTTTAGGTGTGGTTGTTAATAACTGTGAGTTTGCTCACAGTGAGTTCAACTTTTTTATCTTCTTTTTCTTAGGTAAATCCCTTTAACATTTCATATAATAAGGACTTGGTGATGATGAACTCCTTGAATTTGGTCTTATCTGAGAAGTACTTTATCTGTCCTTCCATTCTAAATGAAAATTTTGCTGGATAGAGCAATCTTGGTTGTAGGTCTTTGGTGTTCATGACTTGGAATACCTCTTTCCAGCCCCTTCTTGCCTGTAAGGTCTCTTTTGAGAAATCAGCTGACAGCCTGATGGGAACTCCTTTGTAGGTGACTGTCCCCTTACCTCTTGCTGCTTCTAGGATTCTCTCCTTCATTTTAATCTTGGCTAATGTAATAATGATGTACCTTGGTGTGTTTCTTCTTGGGTCCAACTTCTTTGGGACTCTCTGAGCTTCCTGGATTTCCTAGAAATCTATTTCCTTTGCCAGATTGGGGAAATTCTCCTTTATTATCTGTTCAAATAAGGTTTCCACTGGTGGCTGTTACTTTCCCCCTTCTGGTACCCCTATAATTCGAATGTTGGAACGTTTAAAGATGTCCTGGAGGTTCCTAAGCCTCTCCTCATTTTTTTTGAATTCTTGTTTCTTCATTCTTTTCTGTTTGGCCAATATTTGCTTTCTTCTGGTCCACTCCATTGATTTGAGTCCCAGACTCCTTTCCATTACTATTGGTATCCTTTGCATTACCATTCATTTCAATTAGTTTAGCTTTCATATGTTTCTCTAATTTGTGACTAAAATCAACCAGTTCTGTGAGCATCCTGATAACCAGTGTTTTGAACTGTGCATCTGAAAGTTTGGCTATTTCCTCATCACTTAGATTTATTGGCTCAGGGGCTCTGAGTTTTTCTTGAGCCATTTTTGGTCTATTTGCGCCAGTAAGTAAGGGGGGCAAAGCCTTAGTTGTTCACCAGGGTGGGGCCACCCAGGTCGCTGGTTTGTGACGCTGCGTGTGGGGGCGGGGTCAGAGAGGGAGCAATGGCGGTCCTCTCCATTAGCCCAGTCCGTCCCCTTTCACCACTGCCCCAGCCTGTTCATCCAAGCAGAATTGTGGGAGCCTGGTGCCCCGCGCCCTGCGGTCTCAATACTGGCCTCTTCACTGGTTTATCTGGACGCAAATGCGCGACCTACCACAGACAGCCAGCCACTCCTCTTCCCTGTGTGCGCCTCTTCCCTGTGTGTGCCCGTAGTGAGCCTGCGATCTGATCCGCGCCTTCAGCTGCTTGCGCGCCACCAGGTCAGGGATCTTTTCGGTCAACCGGCTTCGCTGCTGGCTTACCCGTTTAGCCGAGCATTTCGTCCTTTATTTATTTATTTATTTTTTCGGACTCCGTATTGTCGATTTTCTGTGTGGTCTGGTTGTAATTATCGTTGTTAAAAATAGTTGTTCTTAGATTTGGTTGTACACGTAAGTGAGGTGGGTCCACCTACACCTCCATCTTGGCGGAAGTCAACAAAACATATTTTTAAAAAATTAAAGACTCCCATCATTCCATCAGCTAGCTAAAAACCTGTTTCACAAACAAAAGCCTCCTATGTCACAAATTTAACTTCCTATTCCAGCATATTTGAATCTTAAATAATGCAGTCTGTCTGAATGATTACATGTCAAATTTATATAAAGATGTTATAATGATGCCCTGGCTGGCATAGCTCAGTGGATTGAGCACGGGCCTGCGAACTAGAGTATCGCGATTCGATTCCCAGTCAGGGCACATGCCTGGGTTGCAGGCTAGTTCCCGGCAGGGGACACAGGACAGGCAACCATACATTGATGTTTCTCTCCCACTCTTTCTCCTTCCCTTCCCCTCTCTCTCGGGGGAAAAAAAAAAAGAACTGTTAAAACAACAAAAAAAAGATGTTATAATGACAAAAAGCATGAAACCATCAGGAAATGAAGCAACTCAGAAAGAAACAGAAATAACAGTATGTGATCAACTTTGGACCTTGGTGTCAGGCTTTGCATCAAGCAAATGTCACTGTCTATTGAGGTCTGTAGGCAGGGCATTCAGTAACTGCTTCCTTAACTCCCTCCCAACTTTACACGTTGAAAAATTTCAAATCTAGGGAACAGGTGAAAGAAGAGTACAATAAACATACGTGTCCCCTTCATCCAGATTCACCAAATATTAACATTTTGCCACACCCGTTTTTTTTCTACAAACACATGCATATGCACACATTACACATGCATGGTGGCTATGAAAATATGCCACCTAGATCTACTCTGAGAGCATAACTAACTGTGGCCCCACCTGCTGCCCTTCTAGGTCTACCATTGTGTTCTCTCAAGGCCCAGCTTCTTGTGGGCTGTCCCTAGCTAATGAGTGAGCTCAGCAGGACAAATGGAGGCCTATGCGTGCAAGACAAGGGACTCCTCTAACCAGTGACTTGGGCTCGAGGACTCCCCACCAGTTTAGCCAAACCCTTTTTGGAACTGTGCTGCAGTCTGACACTCTTCCTACACAATCCGCCTTCCTTCCCCTTCCCTTTCTAAGTGTCAAACGTGCCCTGTGATCTGAAAGCTCTCTCTCACTTTCCTCATTTCTCCCTTATTCTTTACAGGGATTTCCCCCAATTAATCTCCTACACATCTAATTTCATCTTGTCATCTATTGCTCAAAAGTACCCAAACTAATACTGTGTGTGTGTGTGTGTGTGTGTGTGTGTGTGTGTGTGTGTGAAAGAGAGAGCTGAACCATAAGATCAAAGTACAGATATCATGACATTTCATTTCTAATACTTTAGTATATATTTCCTATATACTAACATAATTAATTATGATCATATTCAGAAGAATTTAAGTTGACAAAATACATATAGTCTATACTCAAATTTCTCTGATTTTCCCAATGATGTCCTCTGTAACTTCCTTTTTGTATCCAGGATCAAGCTAAAGATCATATATTATACCTGGTTTTCTTGTCTCTCTAGAAGCCTTCAATCTAGAACAGTTCCTCTAGCCCTGGCTGGTGTGACTCAGTTGGTTGGAGCGTTGTCCCGTAGACCAAAGGCTTGGGGAGTGGGTTCAATTCACAGTCAGGGCACATACCCAGGTTGCAGATTCGATACCTAGCTGTGGCATGTATGAAAAGACAACTGATCGATGTCTCTCTCCCACATCAATGTCTTTCTCTTTCTCTGTCTCTGTCTCCCTACCCCCACCCTGTGAAAAAATGTCCTCAGGTGAAAATAAAAAAATTTTTAAATGAACAATTTTCTAATTTTTAACTTCACCCTCAATCGCTGTTTTCAGAAATTAAAACAGTTTTTCGATTTCTGAAAAATCCCAGTCATTTGTTTTGCAGAATGTCTTTCCATTTAGATCTGATTGTTTTTTCATGATTAGATTTGTACCAAGCATTTCTGCCAGGAATACAAAATAGGTTACATTGTGTTCTTACTGCATCTTATCAGGAGGCCCATGGCATCAATTGGTCCCATTTTGGGAATGTTAATTTTGATCACTTCATTAAGATACTACTTTCAGTAATTTTAAGATTAGAAGAACTAATATGAGTTCTTCTATATACAACCATTCTTAAGACAAATGAGGTAGCAGCTAAAGAGAGCATAACTGACCCCAGCAGCAATAATTTATTATAAGTCCATTTTCATGACTTATTCAAGAAGCTTTATATTGACTGTTGAGAAACAATTCTTCATGGGCCTCTCATGTTTCTGCCTGTTTTGTTGGGAGAGGCACACACTGTTTTTGTTCTGGACTGTATTTTCAAGGATGTTTGTAGTGACCATCTTGAAAAGAGAAACAGTGTCTCTCTCCCAAGCAAAGAGCAGGCATTTTCCAAGCACAGCATTTCCACAGTATGTGTGGCCGTCACCTGATTCCCTTCAGGTTGCCCTTGGGACTTAGGACAGGGGAACCAGCACAAGAAAATGCTGATACACTGGCTGTCACTATTTCTGTGACTAATAAAGTCTTTTACCTCTGACTCAGGGAATCTTGTTTCTCCTCCCAGAATCCACAAAACTGTTGCATGCTAACTTGTTAGCATGATAATTAGGTAGAATCTCAGGCCCTTCACAGTTCAACTCTACTTTCATATTTTGCAAAGAAAAGCAAACATACTTTCTGCTAACAACGAAATATCTGAGATTCTATAAAGAAACCATCTCAATATTAAATTCCAACTTCCTTTAATCATAATTTGATTTACATCAGCTTACCAAACAAAGGGTTATAGTAAACTAAATCTGATAATTCTACTTTTTTAAAAAAATCATGCTGCTCTATCTTTATTTTTCTTTGGCAATTTTTTTTACCTCTACACCAGCAGAGGCATCAAATACAGCCACCGCACCATCTAACACTCTTAGGCAGCGCTCAACCTCCAAAGTAAAATCCACATGACCTAAGAAAAAGAGGAAAAATATAACATTTAAAATCTTAAAACAAAATTTAATAAAGTGTGACTTGGCAATCCCACTTTTGGGATATATCTAAAAGAACTGAAAGGACAGTATCAAAAAGATACACGCGCAGCTATGTTCACAGAAGCACTATTCACAATGGCCAAGAGGTGGCAGCAACACTCATGTCTACTGATGGCTGAGTGGTATATACACAAAATGTGTTAAATATGTACCATGGAATACTACACAGCCTTAAAAACGAAGGACACACTGTCACCTTCTACAGCATGAATGAACTTCAAAGGACTTTATGCTAAGTGACATAAGGCAGTCACAAAACAATAAATATTGTATGACTCCACTTATGTGAGGTATCTGAAGTTGATTCCATAGATGTAGAATGTAGAATGGAGGCTACTGGGAGTGGTAGGAGCAGACAGAAAAAGAATGGTTGTTTAATGGGAATAGAGTTTCAGTTCTGCAAGATGAAAAAGTTCTGGAGATCTATATCATAACAATGTCAATATACTTAACGCTGCTGAACTGTACACTTAAAAATGGCACAAATGGTAAATTTTATACTATTGTGTTTTCTACAATAAAAAAACCACAAACACAAACAAAAACCTCAAATGATGCAGCATCTCTACACTGCTGGAACATCGCCATACCTGGTGTGTCAATTAGATTGACTCTGTACCCCTTCCAGTCAAACGTAACAGCAGCGGACTGAATAGTGATGCCTCTTTCTCGCTCTTGAGCCATGAAATCTGTCACCGTGTCTCCATCATCAACATCTAACCAGGAAAAAAATGAAATACTTAGATTTAATTGCAAGTGTTTTTTCTTTTTTCTTTTTAATTTTATTTCTTTATCTTTAGAGGGGAAGGGAAGGAGAGAGGGAGAAAAATATCAATGTGTGGTTGCTTCTCGTGCATCCCCTGCTGGGAACTGGCCTGCAACCCAGGTATGTGCCCTGACTGGGAATCAAACCACGATCTTTTGGTTCACAGGCCCATGCTCGATCCATTGAGCTACACCAGCCAGAGCAATTTTCTTGGTATTTGATATCTATCTGACAATTTAATTGGCTTGAAACACATTAGTTGTAAAATATTTGGTTTAATATTAAGAGGCCTTAATCCTTCTCTAAATAAACCCTTGTTCTAGAAAAATCTTTTTCAGTAAGATTAGTAATTTTCCCATGAAAAATAATTTTTCTATAACTAAGATTAAAATCTGTTTAAATATTTTAATGTTACTGAACTATATACTTCTTTCATTTTTTTCCTAGTTTAGCTTTCATTATTCCTTCTTCATCTGATGTTCCTTACACCTGATTTCTTGGTCAAAGGCAGAGCAGTGCAATGAAAGAGCACAGAGACGGCTAGATTCAAATGCCAACTTTATTGCTTCCTATTCTGTGATCTTGAACAAGATACTTAACCTAGTTTGTAAAAGCAAGCTAATAAAACCAAACTTGCTGGGTTGTTATAAGAATGAAATAGGCTATATATAAAGTACCTAGCTCAGAAAATGTTAAGTAAATGGTAGCTATATACGGAAAAATGTAGAGAAAATATTCCTCTCAAGTTTTCCTTTATAAACTCTTCTCATTATTAAATTTTAAAAAGGGGGGGAATTTATTCGTATAAATGCAAGTAAAGTCTTAGTAGAACTTCTACAGCATAAAGTCACCGGTAAAGTTCATCCTGATGACCAAAATGGTCACTGAAATTAATCTGTAATAAAACTCTTTATTAAAATCAATTAATTTTTTCAATTAGTTTACACTCAATATTATCTCTGTATTAATTTCTGCATACAAGTATATGCTGTGTACAGCAAAGTGGTTAGACAATCATATATTTTACAAAGTGCTCCCTCCGATGTTTCTATGACCATCTGACACCACACATTGTTATTAGGGTATTACTGACTATATTCCCTATGCTGTACTTGACATGCAGGTGACTATTTCATAACCACCAATTTGTACTTCTTAATCCCTTCACCTTTTTCACCCAGTCCTCTAACCTACCTTCCCATAAAATTCTTAACTTACACATTTTATTCTAATTAAATTTATATAGTAAAAGACATGAAAAAGAGGATGTCCAGTCAAGGTGACAGAGTAGATAGATAAATACTGTGCTTGCCTCCTTCCATAACATCAAAACTACAACTAAATTATAGAACAACCATCACTGAGAACCACCTGAAGACTAGCTGAACAGAAGTCCTATTCCTAAGGATATAAAGAAACCATGCTGAGGCTGGTGGGTTGAGGGGTGAGACAGAATGGGCAGGTTCCACGCCCATGGTGGCCCCCCTGAGAAGCCAGAGGTCCCAGCCCCACATCAGGCTCCCTAACCCAAAGCTCCAGGGCCAGTAATAGGAGTGCCCATAACATATGACTGTGAAGCCAGCAGAGACTGTGTCCAAGACGGAAGATGGCTGGAGAGCTAGGCGTCCTCTTGAGGGGCCCGCTCGAGGACTCACCTGCTCACAAACTCACTTGCTCTGGACTCCAACACAGGGGCAGCAACTTTAAAAGCACCAGGAACACACGGGGAGGAACTAAATAGACTAGCTTTAGAGCAAGGGCTGAAAGAGCAGGGGTTGGGAGAGCTTTCTCTGGAGATGGAAGTGCTGGTACCCTGTTCCTTTGTTGAGCCCGCCCCCAAGCAGCAGATATAGCACAGGCAGAAACCAAATCTGCTATTAACCTGGTTAATACCTCTTGCCCTACCCTAGAGATTCCCTGAGATTCTACCTCACCCAACTTGTGCACCCAACCAAATCTCTTCCAGCAGTTTTTTAAAACAAGTGGGCTGCCTTGGCTCAAGCTGCAGACCCAACCAAGCAGACTTTCTCAAAATCTCTCAAAGGTCCAAAACTCCAGAACAAGCAGCAGCTGGCCTTGGTGTGCTCTGAACCTCTGGCTAAGTGACTCTGACTCCAACACCACTAAACGGTGACTGGTCTCAACCTGCATTGTGACTTACATCAGGTGACCCCACACTTGGCATAAACAGTGACCAGTCTTGCTTTACAACACAGCTGCAAATAAGTGGCCACAAGCCCAGCACAAGTGGCAGCTGGCCTGAGCTCAGTGGTGTCCATCAAAGGGTCCCATGCCCAGACTCGTGGCAGACAGCCTAGGTTTGCAGCACAGCCTCTCCACAACGCCTCTAAGCCCAGCGCAAATGGCAACCAAACACCAGCTACTTTGCAGCTCCTACCAGACCCAAGCAGGGCACAAGCTGCAGCTAACTTTGTCTAGCATCAGAGACCCTCCCAAGAGCTTCAAGAACCAACACAACTGGTGGCCAGCTTCAAACCACACTGGAGCACCACCCAACCCGCTCCACAAAGACACACAAGAAAGGTGAACTTGGCTGGCACCAGAGCCCCACTAAAGTGACCCCCCACTCCATGGGGTCAACACCTGCACAACAGCTCACCTGCTGGTGCCATAGCTATGGCCACCCTTCAGAGGCACTCAGCCTGAGGGTCAATCCCACCCATGATGGGCCAACAGCAATCAAGGTTCAACCGCTACAGGAGGGCACGCACAACCTGCACAAGGGACACCCTGGAAGTACCTGGCTCAGGTAACCAGGGAGATTGCACCACTGGGGCACACAGGACACCTATCTGTGAGCCACTCTGCCAAGACTGGGAGTCGTAGCAGATCTCCCTACATAGAAACAAACACGTGAAGTCAGCCAAAATGAACAAAGAAACATGTCCCAAATGAAAGAACAGAACAAAACTCCAGAAAAACAAAATAAAATGCAGACAAGCAATCTATCAAATGCAGAGTTCAAAACACTGATAATAAGGATGCTCAGTGAACGTAGGAGAAGAACAGATGAACTCAGGGAGAATTTCAACAAAGAGGTAGAAATCAGTTTTTAAAAAGTCCAATCAGAAATGAAGAATATGATAACTGAAATAAAGACTATGTTAGAGGGAATCAACAGCAGATTAGATAAAGACAAGGTAGCAGAAAATACCCAAATTGGAAGAGCAAAAAGGAAGAGGGTTAAACAAATAAGGGTAGCAGAAGGGACCTCTGGGCCAACATCAAGTATACCAACATCTGCATTATAGGAATACCAGAAGAAGAGAGTGAGCGTGGCATTGAGAACCTATCTGAGGAAATAATGATGGAAAACTTCCCTAACATGGTGAAAGAAATAGACATAGCTCCAGGGAGTGCAGAGAGTATAAAACAAGATACACTCAAAGATGCCTGCACCAAGACACATCATAATTAAAATGCCAAAGCTTAAAGACAAAAGAGAGAATCTTAAAAGCACCAAGAGAAAAGAAGCAGTTAGTTCCCTACAAGGGAGTACCCATAACACTGTCAGCTGATTTCTCAACAGAAACTTTGCAGGCCAGAAGGACTGGCATTAAATATTCAAAGTGATGAAAAACAAGGAACTACAAGCAAGATTACTCTACGTAGCAAGGCTGTCATTTAGACTGAAGAACAGATAAAGAGCTCCCCAGACAAGTAAAAGCTAAAGTAGTTCACCACCACTAAACCAGTATTATAGGAAATGTTAACAGAACTTCTAAAAGAAGAAAGGAAATAAATCAAAACTATCAGGGAGTGACATCAGCAACATGGCAGTGTGAGAGAGGACCTCTAGGTCTCTCCCCTTGAAGATACAAGTTGGACAGCTATAACGCAACAAAGGATCCTTTTCAATACACAAACATGTCTGAGAGATCCACACATTGACGCCTCTGAAGGTGGGCTCATTGGTCACCAGAGTGAACAGGGAAGATGGGATGGGGAAAAAGGACAGAAACAGAAACTGCACGCAGACTGGTGCTTGCTCCCACCCCAGCGAATGCTATAGCAGTGAAGGGTGGGGATGCAGCCTCAACTGAGCAGACCAGACCAGAGGGGCAGAGGCGACATCAGACCTGAATGGCTGGCACACACTGAGGATGAGCCCAGGGCCGGGAGCAGGGGAGCTGTGCGAGAGGTGACAACATTCCTCAAACCTCCATCACAAGGATCAGACAAAGGAACCCACCATACCCAACCTCTCCTGGCCCACCAAGCTGTAAAATCCTCACTTGACAGATCACAAAAAGGCCAGAAAAAACTTTCCAGCATAACTGGCTGGTACTCATTGCTGCTAAAAGCACTGGAGAGATCAGAGCTGCAGATTCTGGAACCTGCCTCCCCCAGCCCTCCCCGCTGCTACCCATTGTGGTGGCACAGCTAGTAGCCTTTGGCTGCAGGAAGGCTGCATCAGGTACACATAGGCCACGAGACCCAGCACCTGCCACTTCCCAACATGGGGATGGTGTCCTGAGATAGAAGCAACTGAGATGTAAAGGGAATCCCCACCTGTTCAGGGAATATGGGGAGTTTTCCATGACCCAGGCAACACTACCTGACAGAGATCCCAGAAGGCCCAGAAGTACAGATGAGAGAAAATAAAAACTTGTGCTTCAGCACCACCTACTGGAAAACAACAGAAAGACCTCTCCTACAAATCTGCTACACAGTGAAGAGTCAAATTTAAAAAAAGAAAGATGCCCTTCTCACAAATGCCCAGGCAGAGAAATAATCAACAAGCCCAGTAAATAACCAAGGCAACAAGGGAGTTCAGAAAGAAAATGAGAAATCTCCAGAAAATAAACTTAAAGACATGGAAGACTGATTTAAATAAGACTGCAGCTCTGAGGAAACTCAACATATAAATGACATGAAGAATGAACTAGGAAGCTTAGGAGGTAGAACAGACCACTTACAGGAAATTAGTAACATAGAAGACAAAACTAGAAATGACTCAGGTGGAAGAAGAAAATCGAGAGGAAAAAAAAAAAGAAAAGTCAAGACTACGAAAAGCACCTGACTCCATCAGAAAGAGGGATATAAAAATAATGGGTACACCAGAATGAAAAGAGTCACAGGAGGAAACAACCTATTCAAACAAATAATCAATAAGAGCTTCCCAAATCTATGGAACGCACTGGATCCTTGAATCCAAGATACTAACAGAACACCTAATTATCACAACCTAAAAAGTACACTATACTAAAAAATTAATGATGAAGGAAAAATTCTTAAGGCAGCCAGAGAAAAGAAGACAATAACCTATAAAGGACATCCCAATAGATAATCATCAGATTTTTCAGCAGAAACCTACATACTATGAGAGAATGGAATCAAACATTCAAATTATGAGAAAGAGAAATCACCAGCCAAGAATAATATATCCAGCAAAGTTACTCTTTAGATATGAAGGAGAAATAGAAATTTTTCCAGACATCCATAAGTTAAGGGAATTTACCACAAGACCTGCATTGTAGGAAATACTGAAGTTTGTTCTACCTGAAACAAAAAGGCAAAAGGATACAAAACTATGAGTAACATGACTAACAGACAGACAGAAGCAGGAAATTGCAGCCCTTGTTCAGCATAGAATATTAAACACTTAAATAAGGAGGTAAACACATTTAAAAAAAAGAAGACAACAGCTACGACAATGTGGCAATAAACTCAGAGCATAAGACAACAAAAATATAAAGGGGAGGGGATGAAGGACTGATCCTGTGCAGGTGAATGGAGATCAAATGCAACAGAAGAAAAAGAGCTGCCCTGGCCGATGTGACTGGGTTGGAGTGTCATCCCATAACCAAAAGGTTGTGGGTTTCACCTCTGGTCCAGGAACATACGGTCCCCAGCCCAGGTGTCTAAAAGAGGCAACCAATCAATGTTTCTCTCTTTCTTTCTCTCAAAAAGCAATGAAAATATGTCCTTGGTTGAGGATAAAAAAAAAATTTTTAAGAAGAAAAAAAAGAAGAGTTATTGTATAAATGAAACTTTATTTTGCATAAACCTAACGGTAACCACATAAAAAATCTAGAACTAGTTAGTATCCACAAAAATCTAGCATCAACAAGAAAAGAAATAGTAAGTGCTGGAGACTAAAAAAGGAACCCTCACACACTGCTGGTGGAAATATAAGCTAGTACAGCCACTATACAAAACCGTATGGAGGTTCGGCAAAAAATTAAAAATAGAACTATCATAGGACCCAGGAATCCCTCTTCTGAGTACACACTCAAAAAATTTTGAAAGCATTTATTTGTAGATGTACATGCACCCTATGTTCCTTGCAGCATTACTGATGGTGGGCAAGACATGGAAACAACCTAGTGTCCTTCAACAGAAAACTGGATGAAGAGAAGTAGCACTTATATATAGTGGAATACTCCTCAGCCACAAGAAAAGATGCACTTTGTGACAACATGGATGAAACTTGAGAGTTTCATATGAAGCGAAATAAGTGAGACAGAAAAGTACATGAACCATGATTTCACTCATATATGGGATATAAAACAGAAAGCAACAAACAAAACAAAAAACTCAAAGACAGATAACAGTGTGGTGGTTAGTAGAGGGGAAGGTGGGGGAGGTGAAAGAGGGTAATGAAAGTCAAAAAATGGTGATGAAAAAAGACCACACTTAAGGTGGTAAGCACATAATGCAATATAAAGATGATGTATTATAGAACTGTACACTTGAACTCATGATCTTATTAACTAATATCCTAATAAATTTAATAAAAAAGGAACAAGACCACTTTCTTACACCATATACAAAACATACTCAACATGGATTATGGACCTAAATGTAAGACCCAAAACCATAAAAGCAGAAGAAAACACAGGCAGCAAACTCTTTGACATCACTCTTTGCAATATTTTTTTGATCTCTCCTCTAGCAAATGAAACAAAAGAAAAAATAAACAATTGGAACATCATCAAACTAAAAACTTTTTGCATAGAGAAGAAAACCATCAACAACAAAAAAAGGCAGTTTACTGAATGGGAGAAGATATTCAACAATGATACATCCAATAAGGAGTTAATATCCAAAATACATAGAAGATATACAATTTAACACCAAAAAAAAAAACAACACAACCCAATTTGATTAATAGGTGGAGGAATGAAATAGACATTTCTCCAAAGATGACATGCAGATGGCCAATAGACATGAAAAAACACTCAACATCACTGATCATCAGGAAAGTGCAAATTAAAACCACAGTGAGGTATCTCACACCTGTCAGAATGGCTGTCATCAATACATCAACAAACAAGTGCCAGCGAGGATGTGGAGAAAGGGGAATCCTTTTCTACTCTCGGTGGGAATGCAGACTGGTGCAGCCACTGTGGGAAGCAGTATGGAGATACCTCAAAAAAATTAAAAATGGAATTGTCTTATGACCCACAATTCCACTTCCAGGAATTTATCCCAAGAAACTAGAAAGACTGATTTGAAATAACATAAGCACCCTGTGTTCACTGCAGTGCTCTTTACAATTGCCAAGATTTGGAAGCAGCCCAAGTGTCCATCAATAGATGAGGGGATAAAATGACTATGGGATATTTACACAATGGAATACTACACAGCCGCAGAGAAGAAGAAAATTTTACCCTGCCCTGGCTGGTGTAGCTCAGTGGATTGAGCAAGGGCCTGTGAACCAAACAACCGAGGTTCAATTCCCAGTCAGGGCACATGCCTGGGTTGCAGGCCAGTTCCCAGCAGGGGACGCATGAGAAGCAACCGTATATTGATATTTCTCTCCCACTCTCCTTCCCTTCCCCTCTAAAGATAAATAAATAAAATCTAAAAAAAAAAAAGAAAAGAAAATTTTACCCTTTGCGACAGCCTGGATGGACCTGGAGCACATTCTGATAAGTGAAACAAGCCAGTCAGAGAAAGACAAATACTGTATGATTTCACCAATAGGTGGAATCTAATGAACAAACTGAACTAACAAGGAAAATAGACAGACTCATAGATGGAGAGCAGGATGACAGCTGGGGGCGGGGAGGGAAGGAGGTGATGGGGTGGAGGGACTGAGCAAAAAGGAAAAAGGACCCATGGACATGGACAACAGTGTGGGGACTGCAGGGGAGAAGGGCATGTAAGGGGACTAACGGGTAATGGAAAAAAATACAATTAAATAGTCACAAGGATGTGAAGTACAGCACAAGAAATACAGTCCATAATGATATAATAACTATGGGGTGATAACTTCCCAAGTCATATAAATGTCGATTAATCACTATGTTGTATACCTGACACTAACATAATTTTATATGTAAACTATAATTGAAAAATAAATATTTTTTAATTAAAAAAACTGATTTTTATCATTGAAAATTCAAAAACACAAGTCATCATGGCCCTATACTACTGCTACCTGTAACACCATTAAACCTCTAAAATGCGGCTGGTGTCCCCACATCATGTTCGGGTGTGTGCACATGTGTACATACACATACGCACCAATGGAGAGGGAAATAAAAAAGAAAAATATATTTGTTAGCAACTCTAAATAGCTATGTTAAAGCAATGTATTAGTATTGCTAGTTATTCATAACTAACCAAGAAAACAAACATCATTAAGGACAAAGACCAAAAACTAACCAAATTAGGCGTAATTTTAAAAATCAGTTACAATGATAATAGCAAGATTTTTAACCACAATAATAACCTTATTTTCTATTCTTTCTTTGATTACTAATATGACTAACAAAATCAAGGCTGGAACGAGTTCTGCCACACTTTAGATGGTTTCTAGGCCTCTGGCCTGAACCTCAAAATCTATCTCCTGTATACATACAATGGATTTATTATCCAACCTTAAAAAAGAAGTAAATTCTGACACATGCCACACAACACAGATGAACCTCAAGAACTTTAAGTGTTAAATAAGCCAGTGACCTAGACAGAGCAGTCACACTGACAGGAGGAGAAAACAGAAGGGTGGTTTCCAGGGGCTGCTGGGTGGAGGGGACACAGGGAGTCATTTAGTGGGGACGGAGTCTGGGTTTTGTAAGATGTTCTGGAGACTGGTGCAAACTTTGTTCATATACTCAACACTATTGAGAGTAGTGCTAAGATGGCAAATTTTAGGGAGAAGGAAGGGAAGTTAAGGGGAAAAAGGGGGAGGGATTTGGAGGAACAAATAGGAAGGACACAGGGACGAGAACTAAGGGGGGTGGAAATGGGAGGGAGGTGGGGAGCAAGGGGCGGGGGAGGCTGGGATGGGAGAAATAGACAAAAAACTGTACTTGAAAAATAACTAAATAAAATTAATTAAATAAAAAAAGATGGCAAATTTTATATTATGTGCTTTTTACCACAATTTTTTAAAAAAGATAACTTGAAAGTTGCCTGGGCCCCCTCATTCTGGACTCTCGCTTTAGGAATCCAAACTGAGGATGTGAGGGGAAGATTTATTAATCAGATTCATGACACAATAGAGGAAGCCTAACAATGTTCCATGTTTTGCTGTCTGTTATATTCCAATTTACATAGTAGAAGTTCTATGAGAAAGTCTTGTGCTTTATGTTTAGAAAGGTATCATCATGAAGATTATACTCCTGGGAGGAAAAGAACATCCAGGATTAGAATCTCCATTTGAAATGCACTCTATTGAGAACCAACTCCAAGGGTCCAGAGAAATGATTCTCAATACAGCACATTTCAAAATCACTGTGGAGCTTTGGAAAAAGGTATTTCCAGTTCTGCTACTATAGACCTGATGACCTCCATTTTAAATTTCAAAACAAATTATTTTACCAGGGATTTAAAAAAGCCACTTCATAATGATAAAAGGGTTGATTCATCAAAAAAACCATAGGAATAAAGCAAGGGTGCAGTATTGAAAAACAAAACAACAACCGAAAAAAGCTACGTGGCATTTCAAATGTGAATGCCTGGTCAAGATCAACAGTTTTTTGACATGTTATAATTAAAAAACAGATTCAAAACTTAGATAAATCATCCTACTATTATGGGGAAAAATTAAAAAATCCTTTCTCTACATGAGAACTTAACCTCTGGTTAACTTTCTGGTTCTTACCTTCTAGAAATCAGAAAACAGAAGCATGCCAACTATGTAGCTAGGCAACACATCTTTTTTTAAATGTATTTTTTAATGTAATATATTTATTGAGGTCAGAGAAAGTGGAAGGGAGGGAGACGCAGAGGACACTGACGTGAGAGAGAAACACAGTGGCTGCCTCCCACACACACCCCAACCAGGGACCGAACCCACAAGCTAGGCATGTGCCCTGACTGGGAATCAAACCACAACCCTTTGGTGTATTGGATGATGCTCCAACCAACTGAGCCACACTGGCCAGGGCGAGGCAATACTTCTTATGGAAAAAAATGTGGTAAGCTACATCTGAATTGGGAAGAACTATAAATGAATTACATATACCTGATGGAGATACACAGCCTTAGGTCTGCCTGCGTGGGGCATGGCACGTCCCTTGTGGGAGGCCCTGAAGATAGTCCATGGCGCTGGAACAAGAGATATTCATTTCTAAGGGGCATGAGTCTTCTAAGCCAGGGAGGCTCCTGAGAATCTTGATACCTTGTAACTGACCTACCACTTTTGGCTAGTCAAAGAGGATAGTTCCTTGACAGCCATGGGGGCTGCTACAAGACCTCCTATAGAAAGAAACACCTGCTGCTGGCCTGCTGGTAAGTGAGGGTTCCTGTGCTACAGGGTAAGTAGAGCAGTGCCCAGTGTGGCCTAAGACAGTCTCATGGGTCTGATTGTTTAGCTGAAACTAGAAAGACCCGTTGATGGGTATTGCAACTAATTTTTATGCTGTGATTTAGACATTAGTGCCTCCATGCCATACCCAAGATCTCTAGGTTGACTCCTTACTCAAAACATTTTCCCATGATCTTTTTGCGAAAGGGGGTAAGGAAAGGAGGAATACATTCTAACCTCCCAATGATCTTGTGTATCCAGAATAGTACAGTATTCTTTCTGTGGTGGTAGTTTTGCCTGCATCGATATGAGCCATAATTCCAATATTACGTATTCTGTTTAAAATAGAGGAAAAAAGACATGCATTATAAGGTGGACATGACTAAAATTGTAAAACCCAAATATCTATGCTGTGCAAATTTTGAAGTTGGTTAGTACTTCAATAATTTATATAATGGTGTAAAAACTAGAAAAGTGGAAAACATATTACTATGATGGTACTCCAACAGAATAAGTTACAAAAGAGTTAATTACAATCTTGTGAATAATCTTACATTTATTTCTATGAAAAATGTGCTGCTGCTACACTAAAATTTTTATCATTCAATTATGAAAAGAAAATAGCTTTTAAGATACATTCCAATATGTGTTTATAATAAGGCACGGCAAAAAGTCACAGAAATTAGGGCATGCGCTAACAATGCTGAATAAAGCCCATGTGAGAAACCTGCACCTCTTCGTGGCGGCCAACGGAGAAGACAATGTCCATGAAAAGATAATACTTACTTAGCTACAGGAGGACTGATGATGGAATGAAGAGATTTGATATCATTTCCTATTAAACCTAAGAGAAAAGGGGTTAAAAATAAACTGTTTAAGAAATTCTCCTTTAACATACGAATGAAATAAAAATAATTTTAAGCAAATACTGTAATTCTAAATAAAATTAATCCAAACTAACTCTCATTCACCTAAAATTTATTTTCCTGTAATCTCTAAAAAATGGCTATGGATGACAATAAAACAAGGTAAAGTTTTTAAACATCAATTTCTAGATCACATCCTTAGAAAATACAGATTTACCCCAATCTCTACCACCTTCCACAATTCCATACTAGAACTGTAGAATTAGAACTAATGTTCATAAAAATAATCTTAAGACAGTATATCTTGATCCAAAGAAAAATACAAAACGCAGTCCTATGATCCTGCACCACCAAGGCTTTAAGAGCTAAGAGGGATCCTCGTATCAGCTAACAATGAACGTTTGTACAGTTTGGAACCCACCCTTCCCACAGCACTCCCACGACACAACACCTTTAAAGTCAGGCTGAAAGACACGAGTGAACAGAAGCTACAATAATCTAATACTTCTAAAAGGCCAGGTAGTATTTCTGGAATTTTAAAAAGTCCATAGTATCTTACTCCATGCTTAACATGTATTTTATTAAAAATATTAAAGCAACAAGGCCATTGTATTTATAAATGTAATCTACAACTTCTGGCTATTTAAACAGGTTCTCCCAAATCTCTAAAATAAATCAAGAGTTCTACTACATTTTGGAAACCTCATGGAGGTTTGAAGATGAAAAACAATCTGTACTGCTACAGATAAATTTAATGAGCAAAATATAGAAACCTAGATACACACCAATAATGCAGGCTAGGCCATTAAATTCACATTCCCTTACAAGTCACAAAGACAATCAGTATTTTTACACTGTTTTTCTCACATGACAAAGATAGTAATGAAAACAGCAAGAGAATGAAACTAGTTCCATCAAATCTCCCACATGCTTGCTCACTTCAAACACAGCAAGAATGTTCAGAATTGGCAAGTTCTCTTGCTTTCAGCTTTTAATAGCTATAATATCTAACCTAAACTATTCCAGATAACTATTTAACCAAACTATGCTCTCAAGAGCCTTCAACATAAATTATTCTGGTAAACCTGTATTGACAAAAATACTTTTGTATGAAAACAGAAATGGACTAGAAAATCAATGTATATATAGCTAGAGCAATCTACAAGTAGACTCACCTGCTAAACTTCTGAGCCAGCTACTAAAGCCAATTCCACCCTTTCCTTCATTCAGCTCCTCAAGATGGCCAGCAGAGGAGGAGCCTAATAAGTCTGCTGGGATTCCCTCCTGGCAGCTATCAGAATACACCCAGTTCCTAATAATCTCAAGGAAATAGCCAAGAAGTAAAAGGAGCCACTATTTTCAAAATGGCTGGAGCCCCCTAACAAGGGAGATGCTTACAAATGAGAGAGATTTGGATGGAGGAGAGAAAAAAGGAGGATGAGGCAAATAGGGAGAAAGGAAGAGGGGAGGGGGAGGGGAGGGGAAGGGGAGGGGAGTTGAGTTTAAGTAAAACGAGGGGAATCTAGCAGTATTACCTGGCAGGGAACTGTAATTTCTTCCAAGAGGCACATGTGTCTTTATTCTTTTTAAACTTGATATAATTCTAGAGCAATACATATTCTAGTGAGGAGAAAAAGAAACAATATTAATTTTATGTTAATATGACTTATTATAGTAATTTTAACATTATAACTATGCTTTTTCAGAGGACAAAATACTTTGAATGTCTTTAAAGCAGTGCCAATCTATTAACTCCAATTCTTTTTAAAAGTGACAATCCGAATTACACTACAGGAAAGAAAAAGAATAAAATTAATGCTAGTTTGCTGTTTGGAGCCCACTTTACATGCTGATTCTCCTAGACCTGCAGCATTAGTATCATGGGAACTTATTCGAGAGATATGTCCTCAGCACCCACTCCGAACAAGAGTGGGTCCTGAAACTCGGAGGTTGGGGCAAAACAATGTGTCTTAACAAGCTCTCCAGGTGACTCTGACAGCTACAGTTTGGGAACCGAGATTCTGAACTTTCCAGAGACTCATAAAGGTTAAAAAGTCTCTCACCTTGGATACTGCTTGGTTCTCCTCTACAGCTGCTGAGAACGGGTGGGGGTCATGAACTCTAAAACCATCAGCTGTTTTCAGGATTTACAACAGTAACTACACAACAGTAGAAACACCTCCAAAGCTTTTAAAAAACATCTGGAGTGTGGGGAGAAGAAACCGGCCTTTTAAAAAGCTGCCCAGGCATCTTCTAATATTCCCACACAGAGGATGAATATTCTCCAACCCAATTTATCCCTAGATCACTAGATACACTTCTGTAAAAAAAAAAAAAATTCTTTCTTTATTTTTAGAGACGGGAAGGGAAGGAGAAGGAGAGGGAGGGAAACACTGATGTGTGAGATGCACAGATCTGTTGCCTCTTCCACAGCCCGACCTGGGAACCTGGCCCACAACCAGGCACGTGCCCTGACTGGGAATCGAACCTGCATCCTTTAAGTTCACAGGCTGGCACTCAGTCCAGTAAGGCATACCAGCCAGGGCACTAGATACACATTTAATGGCTGACAGTATATTTGGAATTGTTACAGTTAGTATATGTAATGATATGGGGTTGCCATAAATTACTTTTTATATTATCTCAGAATGCATGCATGTGCCTTCTATATCGTTTTTCCATTAGTTACCAAGTTTCTAGAAACAAAACACTATTATCCTAAGAAAATGTTAAGAATAAAGAAGAGACTCAAAGCTATCAAAATTTCCACCAAGGTAAGACGGAGTGTAAGGTCTTAAAGCGGCAGCAATGAAAACACTGAAGAAAAACTGTAACTCCTTAGGCCACTAATGACTTCCAAATGGAACACAGAAATGGTTATTTTTCAAAATGCTTGCAGCACAGGTGATTTTATTTATTTTATTTTTTTTAATATTTTATTTATTTATCTTCAGAGGGGAAAGGAAGGAGAAAGGGAGAGAAATATCAATGTATAGTTGCCTCTCATGTGTCCCCTGCTGGGAACTGGCCTGCAGCCCAGGCTTGTGCCCTGACTGGGAATCAAACTGCGATCCTTCGGTTCGCAGGCCCGTGCTCAATCCACTGAGCTACACCAGCCAGGGCGAATTTATAAACTAATGATAAGGCATGCCTCCTGGTTACAGGTTCTCCCTTACCTGTCAAGAACTGCTAAAGATAAAGACAAATTAATATACATACACGTGTATATGCATGTGTGTGTACTACACATATGCACACACATATATGTATATACACATACATAGTAGGCCTTTTGGGAAGTAAAGTAACTAATGTTGAAGTACATTTAATTTTACAAAAACACTTACATTAATGTGCAAGCAAGATATTTTCTTATGACTCACTGCAAATGTCCTCAAATTAGACAACATCTTGGCCTTCTAAACTGTTACTCTCTGAAAAAGAAAAATACAAAATTATAAAACTAAGTTTACATGTTACATGTCAGTAACACATGTAAGTAAAGCATATGTAATATATATGGTAAAAATGTATTACTTTTAAAAAGTAAAAACAATGTATTGTTCAGGACATAGAAATTGTGACTAAACATAAAAAATACCACTCCGAGCTTAAAATGTCCCTTGTATTTTTTCTGCATGAATTCTTCAAGATATGAAGATACTACAGAAACAGACGTTTTGAAATTATAAAGATATATCACGCCGACCAAAATGTATAGAATTAAGAATAGGAAGGTAAGCAAGCATCTATATGTTGGTAATTTCTCATTGGTAATATACCTTTTGGGTTTATCTATATATTCTGATTTTTCTACCATAATTATGTAAAAATAAAATGTAAAAACATACAAAAGCAGCACTCTCCGTCTCAGGAGCATGCCCGGGCCTTTCCCGTCCCCCTCTTCTTCCCACCAGGCATGTATGTTACCTTTGCTGTTCTCTCTCCTGTGCTCCAAGGGCCTTTCTTTTGCTTCAGTGACTTGTTTCCAGAATTTACGCAGCTCAGATGGCTCACTTCTACTACCTTTGACTTCTACTACCTTTGTGACTTTCTAAATAAGCTTTCTTTATAATTTGAAATAAAATATATACACACTCACACAACAGCAACTCCTAGTTAGTCCTCTTTTTCTATGATCACAGAAACTAAGCAACTTCAGTTTTACAACATTTACGAAATACTCACTGTTTCAAGTACACTATCAAAGCTATGAGAAATAGAAGCAACTGAGTCGATGGGGAGAAAAGTAAATAAATATGGTTAAACCATTGTGCCCAATGTTATATAAGAAGCCGTGTCAAAACTTATTATTATTCCTCTTAAATTTGCTTTTTTCCCCCCTGTGTCTTAAGACAAAAACAATCACTATCCATATTCAGGAAGTCAAATCCTTTTTATTTTATTTCCTAAACACAGGGTCCAGCACAAATACCATCTCTTTTTTATTACAAAATCTTTTATGACAAAATCAGCCTTGGCTGGTGTAGCTCAGTGGATTGAGCACGGGCCTGTGAAACAAAGGATCCCGGTTCACCAGTCAGGGCACACACCTGGGTTGCAGGCCAGTTCCCAGCAGGGGACCCACAAGAGGCAACCATACATTGATATTTCTCTCCTTCTCTCCTTCCCTTCCCCTCTAAAGATAAATAAAATCTTTTAAAAAAGATGTTCTACAATTTTCAGAAAGTTATTAAAATAATCTTTCCTTTTCTAACCACATATCCACGTGTGTATGAAGCTGAATTTTCTTTTTACAATTCAACCAAAAACTAAAAAAAATACACATAGTAACATATTTAGTACAGAAGCAGGTATGAGATGCCAGCTGTTTTCTACTAAGCCAGATATTGAGGAGACTTACTGTACAAAACTGTAATGCAATGTAAAACACTCTTCAAACTATTTTTGTTTTGAAAAATAGTTTTCATAAAGCTATATTACTTACATCAACATTAAACAGATTTATTTACTTTTCAATGAACCACTAAAATATTTTGAAGTTTTAAGTTCTAATACTTGAATATCAATTACAACCCACATTAACAATCCTCTCTGCAGATCTGAATCATTTTTAAGAGTGTGAAGGGATCCTACAGACCAACAATTTTGAAAAACGTATTTCAACACCATGTTTCCCAAAGAGAATGCCAATGATTATTTTGGGTTATATACAAAAAAATTTCTTACTAAATAAATATTAGAAAAAATGGCCAACAAAACCTGTGATTTTATACGCGATGTTAAGATGAAGTTAAATTAATTTATATAAAGTTGTGAATTAATTTATGGAAAATGGTAAGTTAATAACAGCAAGTGACATTCAGCTATAACCAGTCTGAAAAAATGGTACTCAAATCACTCAAGTGGGAAATACTGCTTTAGTATGGATTACACATATCCTTCAAATAAACATCTTGTCACTTCCCTACTTAAGGTTTTTGACATGCCCAATCTGCCCCCAGCTACCCTCAGTTTTGTACTCCTCTATTCCCTACTCTATGCTGGGGAGCCCCAGCCAAAATTCCCCAGAAACCAGGCTCTGACACCCTTACACCGCTGCGTGTTGCCGTGTAATGCCTGCAAGCATCTCAGAAACCCCAAATCGCCCCACCTAGGAAATTCTATTCAATCTCCAAGCCCCAGCTTAGAAGCCTTTCCTAATTTCCCAGAAAGTTTAACACTACCTTCTCTGTGTTTTAGAACACCTGGATTCATATTTACTCATGACAAAAATGGTATTTACAAGTTATCTCCATTACTGTGAGCTCCCGAAAAGGAGGGATCTCCTAGCAGCAGTGCCCAGCACAGTGCATCAGACTTCTTTTTTTTTTTTTTTGGACCTATAGTCATTTACAGCCCTGCAGTGATTTTCTTCTTTCCTATGTCCCAATGAACTTCAGGGAATGGTTTCCTACCGGTGCTATTAACTGAGTTATTGCATAAGGCCGAGACTTCTTTAGGCCTTGGAAAATATTTAAGTGCTCACCAAAAGTTGTTTAACACCTGACGGTATAAGATCTTTTGCATCCTTGAAGGTCAGCGGTGCCCAAGGCAGGGTAGGGTCTTAGGCACGCCAGGAGTCGCACCGCGCGGTTCGGTACCCACCTGGCACTGAACCGCATCCCGGAGGCCGGCTTTTTCTCTACAGGCTGCGGAGAGCGACAGGTACTGGCATCTCGGCAATCTACAGAAGCCTCAAGTTGCAACGTCCGCCTACCTCAGCGAACGTCCCGGTTCCTCCAGAACCGAACTTACACCCTCGCACTTCTGCCCCCTCAGGGCGCCACCGCACACGGGAACACACCACTTCCGGCGGTACATCATTGAAATACCTCCTGCCGGCAACTTCCGCCCTTCACGCCAGAAGCGGAGAACAGAAACTCGGAACGAGTATGTTGCGCTTTCACTAGAGACGGTCGTCGTAGAAGTGTTCCTTTCCTGTGGCGGGGCGCGTGAAGTTGGATCGTGGGTCTCTGAGACCCGAAAGTTGACCTCATCTAAGTGCTCGGAGGACTGCCCCTGGCAGCCCAGCGGCCGTAACCATGGTGAGGAGGTTGCCTCGGGCGTTGGTTTAGTAGAGCGTTTGTGTTGGTGGGGCCTAGGGTCCCCAGGCTCTGGGGCTGGAGGGTGAGCCTTGGTAGGCGGAAGTGAGGTACTGCTGAAGGGAATAAGGATCGACTTGGAAAGGTTGGCTCCTTGGAGTGAAAAAAACAAAAAAACCCACTTCACATTGGGGATACAGAATGGGGTGTTTGCCAGAGCAAAGTTTTAGAGCGAGACAGGTTTCACTCCGTTAAATTCCTGGTTTCGCCACGTGTTGCGTGACTAATGGTGCCAGAGCCTAACGATAACCCTCTGTCGTAGGCAGTAATCCCACTGCCACTTTTTTTTTTTTTTTTTGCTGAGGAAATTGAGGGCATGCATCTTTGCACGGGCCAAGCAACTAAGGAAATGCGTAGTTGGGCTCCCAGTCTAGTTCTGACTGCCAGATCCTTTCCTCTACATCTCTGTTTCTCTGCAACATGACATTCCACCTCTTTCATAGTTGCTGCAAAGTTGGTAACAGTTGGCTATACGAACTATCTTGTTGGTTGTTTTAGTATTATTCTCTGTGATGGAGTTGGCTTTGTATCATTATTTTATCTTTGCAGTCTTAAAATACAAATAGACCAGGGCTGCATGTTTAAAGGAAAATAAAACTGACATATAAAACAGGCTTTTTAAAAGCAAAAAGGATTTCATATATCGCTGGTGAAATGCAAAATAGCATAGCCATTTTGGAAAACAGCTGGCATATGTCCAAACAAATGGACACATATGTGCCCTTTTATTCATTCAAAACTGGGGGGGGTGGAACCCCAAATATCCATCACTTCTCCTTGGGTAAACAAATGGTGGTATATCCAATACATTGTAATATTACTTTACAGTAAAAAAGGAGTAATGTGCCAGTACATGCAACAACATGGGGAATCTCAAAAGCCTTATACCAAGTGAAAGCTAGATGCAAAAAGCTACATACTAGAGATTCCACTTCAATTTCACTCTGGGAAAGACAAAACTTAGAGCTAGAAATCAGATTGGCAAAAGAGGATTGACCTCAAAGTGACACAAGCCAACTTCCTGGGGGGATGAAAATATTTTCTATCTTGATTTTGGTTGATAAACAGTTGTACAGTGTCAAAACCTACAATTGAATGAGATCCTGTATCAGGTCGTCCCTTTTGTGGTTCAGTGGATTTTGGACAGTTCCCTTCAGTAATTTTCTCTGAGATTATTAGATGTAGATTCTGATGCCTCATATCAGCAAGGATCAAAACTTATTTAACATACCTCATGTGAATAGGCTTAATACTAGAAGAGTTATTTAAGGGAGAGAACATTTCAGTGATACACGGTATTTTATGCTTCACACGTTGCTCAAAAGAAATTAAAGTTAATATTTCTTGCATCTTTATAGCCACAAAACGAGTATATTGAGTTACACCGTAAGCGCTATGGATATCGTTTGGATTACCATGAAAGAAAGAGAAAAAAGGAAGGTCGAGAGGCTCATGAACGTTCAAAGAAGGCAAAAAAGATGATTGGTCTGAAGGCTAAGCTCTACCATAAACAGCGCCATGCTGAGAAAATACAAATGAAGAAGACGTAAGTGATCATTTATTTGTTGTAGCAAGTTAACATCTTTTGAGTAATAATTAAAAATTATAATCTTTTTCCTTCTTTGTAGTATCAAGATGCATGAAAAGAGAAACACCAAACAAAAGAATGATGAAAAGACTCCACAAGGAGCAGTACCTGCCTATCTACTGGACAGAGAGGGACAGTCCCGAGCTAAAGTACTTTCCAACATGATTAAACAAAAACGAAAAGAGAAAGCGGTAAGCAATAAAATAATACAGTCTTTATATCTTTTTTGTTCAGGGGAATTACTTAAATTCAAACTTGATGTTCTTTGGAAACATGAACAAACAGTGTAGTCCAGTGAGGTCCAACTACCATATTCCCCACTAAGATGTTGAAGTCTTAGTAAAATTGCTTTTTCATCAACTAGCACATTTTAATATTTAGAAGGGGAGGTGTTTTTATTTTTAAATTTTATTAGAAAGCCACTTATCTTTAGATTTTTTTAAAATTATTTAAAAGCAAGCAGTGAATCTCAAATTTAGTACTTTAATAGCTTCCTGTACTTGACAGCTAATGCTGTGCTGCTGTGAAGGGTACAACTCTTCTTATTTATGCTGTCCCAGAGCATGTCAAAATTGGTCAGAAAGTTGGATTATGAAAACATCCTCAAGTGATTGAACTTAAAAATTCAGTCTTAAAATTTCTGGATTGCGCTGAAAACAACAAAAAGGGCATAGATACTATTTTTGTAAACACCTGCAGACAGATCGACAGAAGTCCAGGTAGCAGCAAAATATGTAGTAGCTATATTAAAGACCTTACAGTCTCCAAATTTGATTTTTAAAATGTTACTGCTTGTTTATTGGTGTGTAATTATTCAAAATTAGAGAGGTAGAACTTCAGCACTAAAAGAAACTTCAGAGATTATCTAGTTAACCCCTCCTCATTTTAGATGAAGAGACTGGAGTCCAGGAGGTTGTGAGTCATTCTGCACAGTTGTGAGTCCATAAAGTGTTGGATATCCTCTAGAACCTCTGTGTTAGTAATAAATAGGAATTCTTGCTACTGGCTTGCATTGCTTGTTTTTCCTTGTAGAATCTGCATTCTAGGGAAGTATAAAACACCTGGTGATGATTTTGTGTTACTAGTAATATAATCTAAAAATCCACTTGAGGAGGTAGAAATACAAAGGTATGTTAAAAGATGGAGACACACTGCTACTTTTACACTTTTTACTACTTAGTACTAAGCACATACACTGCCTCTAGAGTCACCACCTTATTACGTGTAGTATTTTTCATCCATAATAAGGTGTTGAGATTTTTAGCTTAAGCAAACCATTTTCTTTAATGTACCTATGATGTATAGTAAATTAGTTCCAATTATTTGAGGGTTTGTGAGGAGACAGTGCAGACCTCTAGAAAACAAATGAAGCCAAAATCTTGTTGGTTAAGGAAAAAAGTGAATTATTTCTTTGTACAACTAAAACATAACTTGATTTTTTTCTCATTTTTAAAAAAATGTATTGATGCTATTACAGTTGTCCCAATTTTCCCCCTTTGTCCCCTCTGCCTGGTGTCACCATTCCCTCCAGCAACACATCCCCTCCTTAGTTCATGTCCATGGGTTGTGCATATAAGTTCTTTGGCTTCTCCATTTCCTCTACTATTCTCAATATCCCCCCATCTGTCTTCTACCTATCAATTATGCTTAATCCCTGTGCCTTTTTCCCCATTCTCCTTCTCCCTCCCCACTGATAACCCTCCAAATGATCTCCGTATCTATGATTCTATTCCTGTTCTGGTTGTTTGCTTAGCTTGTCTTTTCAGATTTAGTTGTTGATAGTTGTGAATTTGTTGCCCTATTAATGTTCATAGTTTGATCTTTTTCTTAAATAAGTCCCTTTAACATTTCATGTAATAATGGCTTGGTGATGATGAACTCCTTTAACTTTACCTTGTCTGGGAAGCACTTCATCTGCCCTTCAATTGTAAATGATAACTTTGCTGGATATAATAATCTAGGTTATAGGTTCTTGCTTTTCATTACTTTGAAACTTCTTGCCAGTCCTTCTTGCTTGTAAAGTTTGAGAAATCAGCTGACAGTCTTATGGGAACTCCTTTGTAGGTAACTGTTTTTTTTCTTACTAAGATTCTTTTAACCCTTGGTATTTTAATTATAGTATGTCTTGGTGTGGTCCTCTTTGGGTCCAACTTTTTTTCAGATTCTCTGCGCTTCCTGGACTTGTGTGCCTATTTCCTTAACCAAATTAGGGAAATTTTATTTTTTTCAAATAAGTTTTCAGTTGTTTGCTCTTCCTCTTCTCCTTCTGGCATCCCTATGATTTAGATGTTGGTGTGTTTGGAGATGTCTCAGAGGCTCCTTATACTATACTCATTTTAATGATTTTTTCTTCTTGCTGTTCTGGTTGAATGCTTACTTTCTTATATTCCAACTCAGTTTGAATCTTGGCTTCATCCCCTCCATTGTTGGTTCCCTGTAGATTTTTCTTTATTTCACTCAGTGTAACCTTCATTTCTTCTGGGGTTTATGTTGTTACTGTACTCAGTGAGTTCCTTGAGCATCATGATAATCAGTGTTTTGAACTCTGCATCTGATAGGTTGGTTATTTCTGTTTTGTTCTTTTTCTGGAATTTTGTTTCTTTCATTTAGGCCTTATTTGTCTCCTCAGTTTGGCAGCCTCGTTTGTGTATAAGATAGGATTCTTTGACTTCCTGTCTTAGTAGTGTGGCCTGTTGTAGAACAGGCACCTGTAAACTGTGTGGGGTGGAGCCTTAGGTAATTGCCAAGGCAGGGCAGCCTGCTTCACCACTTTGTGGCTGTGTGCAGGGAGGGCTTGGAAAGGGGACTGCTGCTTCCTAGCTTCTGGAGGTTTCCAGTCATTTCATTTACTCCCCATAAGAGACTGGGGCCCTTTCAACTGTTACCCTGGTGAATTCCAGAGGGACTGGGTCTGCATGTGTTCTAGGTCTATGTGGGTCCTTTAAGCAGTCTCCTGAAAATCTGGCATTTTCTTCCACCACCCCAACCTCCACTGGTTTTTACAGCCAGAAGTTACAGGGATTTGTCTTCCTGGAACTGGAAGCCTGGGCTGTGCAGTCTGGCTTAGGGCTGGGGTAGCTCACAGCCTAGGTACCCCTCCTGATTTTTATCTAGCGTGTGTGTATGTGTGTGAGAGTGACTGCCCGTTCTGCAATCACTCCAACCCACATCTCTACCCCTCCTACCCATGGATGAATATGGCTTTAAATCCTTGGTTGTCTGATTTCTGTACTGCTCAGTTTTCTGATGGTTCTGGGTGTTACTTGTTTTGACGCCTAGTTGTAAATCTGTGGTTGTGTGGGGAGGCAAAGCATATCTATCTCAGCCTCCATCTTGACCTGAAGTGTTCATTGTCTTTTACTAACAATATACATTTTAACTGTGGTCTATTTTTAGGGGAAATGGGAAGTCCCTCTGCCTAAAGTTCGTGCCCAGGGAGAAGCAGAGGTATTAAAAGTTATTCGAACAGGAAAGAGAAAGAAAAAAGCATGGAAGAGGATGGTTACTAAAGTGTGCTTTGTTGGAGATGGCTTTACTCGAAAACCACCTAAATATGAAAGATTCATTAGGCCAATGGTAAGTCCTTTGCAAGAGTGCAGTGGCTTAAATATTAGTTCCTTTGTTAAATAAGATAAAGTACATTGCAATTTCCTGGAATTCCTATATTGATTTGAAAGACATTTTAAAGCTATTTTTGGTATTTTAAGTTAGTGGTAGGTATTACTTGGGATTTTTCTGTATCGTCAAAAATCTTGTCTTCACTTTCATAAATGATTTGAGATGAAAAATAATTTTCATTACATTGTCAAGTAAATCTTGACTTTAAAAAATTATGTATTAGAATCTTTATGTTCCAAATGAAGTCATTTTACTCATTCACTAAGTATTCTACTATACAGGTGTTTTACTATACAAGTGCCTAATGACTGACTTGTCTGAGAAGATTTAAAAACTAGAATAGGATTTGTTCAAGCCAATTCTGGTTCAAGAAGGAAAGTAGCAATGCTTTTGAAAACATTCAGTATGTAATCATTGCAAAAAGAGAATTTAATGTAAAAGTGGGGCTTTACTTTCTTTTGATATTGACAGCAGCAATGGTCAAAACCAGTGTCCCACCCAATATAATTTAAAATACATTTTTGCAAAATCCTTTAAATAGACTGAATTATTATTCTAACTGGATATCCAGCCTGCTTAGAGAAACAAAGAATTAGAGAGGAAAGTTGGCAGTGTTACTCAGGCTCTCAACCTAAATAAATTTTTAATGAATTAAAATGTCAAACAGCTAATCTCTGTAAGTAAAGTTCTATGGAACACAGCCATGCCTATTCATTTACATATTGTCCATGGCAATGTTTTTCCTGCACAGTTTGAGTACTTTCAAGAGACCATATGGCTTGCAAAGCCTAAAATGTTCAGTGTCTGGTTATTTACAGAAAATGTCCACCCATCACTAGATTACATCATGGACTCCCTTTGTTTTGATTTCATATTTATAATCATTTACAGGTTGGTAGCTTTATCAGTTCTACAAAGAAAGCGTACACCAGACTGGCTCTTCTTGGCTTTCAGTAGCCGGGAAGATACATATATGTCTTAGTGTGAGTATCTTAATGTGAATTAATCAGATGGCATTCTGAATGGTACAATTTTCTTACCCCCTTGACTAATGACTGCATTACTAAGAACTTGATTTAGTATCTTTTGCCCGCTATGTATAGGTAATTATCATACTTAAAAGACTGCAAAGTGTTGCGGTTTTTTAATGTGCTGCACTCCAAAGACCATATCTAGGTTACTAGGTGTCTGTGGTCTCTTGTAACAGACTCCTCGGGAATCTTCCAGTTCGTGACCAGTGTCACCATTAGTGTAAAGAAAGCTGACCACCTGCTTGATTTCTTATCATGGAAGTTATATGAGGTATATGGACTTGGAATCATCACGTTTAAAGTTTGATTTTGTCCACACACCATGTAACCTGGGAACAAGTCCTTTAACCTGCTAATCCTAGTTTTGCTGGTGTTGTTTTTAAATAGAGTGAATTATAGTTATCCTGTAACTCAGATTTTTAGTTAGTATTTTTATTTGATGCCTTCAGAGTTTACATTAATACATGTTGTTTTTGGTTTATTTTCTTGTTTTTCTTTTGAGGCTATTGGGGGGGGAAGCAAAAACAAAAAAAATTATTACTTGTAGTTAACATTTTGGACTCAAAAAACATTCTTGTGTTTGACTTACTAGGGTTTACGTTTCAAGAAGGCCCATGTAACACATCCTGAACTGAAAGCCACCTTTTGCCTGCCAATACTTGGTGTAAAGAAGAATCCCTCATCCCCACTTTATACAACTTTGGGTGTTATTACCAAAGGTACTGTCATCGAGGTGAACGTAAGCGAGTTGGGCCTTGTGACCCAAGGAGGCAAGGTTATTTGGGGTAAGTAAATTTTTTTGTATGGAGGTATTACTCTTCTAATCCTGAAAATAAAAATGTTCAAGTTGACATAAAGTACCCAGCAAATCTTAATGCACAAGAGCTAGGTAAGTTAAAACTTGGTATAAATCAGATTTAAAGTTTTAGAATACTTTTTGTAGAAAAAAGTAGTTTTGAAAATAATTCATTTTAATTTAGCTCATTGGTTTGAGCTATGCAGTGTGCTGCGTTGCTAGATTTTGATGCTGTTTATTTAAAGCAGCATTAATTATGAGGGAAGCAAATGCAGAGATGTACTTGTAACTAAAAAATAGTGGAAGAATATACAATAAATGAACCATGAGTGAGGGAAGAGAGCATACATCAAATGACACTATTTCAGCAATAATTAAAAACTGAAATGTGTCATGTAGCGACTACAAATTTTTTCCCCTCATTTTCTTTTTTTTTAATTAAATAAATTTATTTATTTTTTTTGAATTGTTTATGCTGTTACAATTGTTCTATTCCCCCCTTCATTCCCCTCCACCCTGCCCCCCCAACCCCCCCATTACCCCCCCTTTAGCTTATGTCCATGTGTCTCAAGTCCTTTAGGTTCTGTATTTCCCATACTATTCTTGCCCCCCCCCCATCTATTTTCTATCTACTGTCTATGCTACTTATTTTCTGTACCTTCTCTCCCCGTCTTCTCCTCCCACTCCCCTGTTGCTAACCCTCCTTCAGATCTTCATTTCTATGTTTCCACTCCTGATCTAGCTGTCCTTTTAGTTTGCTTTCGCTCCAGGTGTGGTTGTTAATAACTGTGAGCTTGTTGTCCTTTCACTGTTCATGTTTCTTTAACTTCTTTTTCTTAGATAAGTCCCTCCAACATTTCATATAATAAGGGCTTGGTGATGATGAACTCCTTGAATTTGGTCTTATCTGAGAAGCACCTTATCTGTCCTTCCGTTCTAAATGAAAGTTTTGCTGGGTAGAGCAATCTTGGTTGTAGGTCTTTAGTTTTCATGACTTGGAATATTTCTTTCCAGCCCCTTCTTGCCTGTAAGGTCTCTTTTGAGAAATCTGCTGACAGCCTGATGGGGACTCCTTTGTAGGTGATTGTCCCCTTAGCTCTCGCTGCTTCCAGGATTCTCTCCTTCGTTTTAATTTTGGCTAATGTAATTATGATATGCCTTGGTGTGTTTCTTCTTGAGTCCAACTTTTTTGGTACTCTCTGGGCTTCTTGGATTTCTTGGAAGTCTGTTTCCTTTGCCAGATTGGGGAAATTTTCTTTTATTATTTGTTCAAATAGTTTTTCCACTGGTGGTTGTGTCTTTCCCCCTTCTGGTACCCCTATAATTCGGATATTGGAGCGTTTATAGATGTCCTGGAAGTTCCTAAGCTTCTCCTCATTTTTCTGAATTCTTATTTCTTCATTCCTTTCTGATTGATCATTTTTTTCTTCCTTCTGGTTCACTCCATTGAGTTGAGTCCCAGTTTTTTTTCATCTCTATGGGTTTCCTGTGGAATTCCATTCATTTCCCTTAATTTAGCCTTCATATGTTTCTCTAATTTGTGGCTATAGTCCACCAGATCTGTGAGGAAGCTGACGACCAGTGTTTTAAACTGTGCGTCTGAGAGATTTGCTATTTCTTCGTCACTTAGATTCTGGCCCTTTAAGTGAGAGAAGCGGTGCCTTGGAGTCCCAGGTCGCTGGGTTGTGACGCTGTATGCGGGGGTGTGGCCAGAGCGGGGAAAATGGCGCCGCAGCCGGTCCCACCGCTCACTCCCTCACCCACGCGTAACCGGGCACCCACAGTCAACTCGCTGCCACCGCCTCCCCACTGACTCCTCCGTAGTCGCTCACCCGGTGGGCTGCTCACTAGGTCCAATCCTGGGTTTGGAACCCGTGCGACTGGATTCGCGCGCCCGGGTCGATCGAGTTCTCCTTTGTAACTCCTCACCCGCCGCCGGTTTCGCCCCTTACCGGTCGGGCCGAAGAGTTTGTTGTTTGCAGACTTCTGAAAAGTTCAGTTTTCCGTGTTCTGGTTGTGTTTTCTGATGCTAATATTTAGTTGTCCTTAAACTTGGTTGTGAGAGGAGGCAGGCACATCCACCTTAAACCTCCATCTTGGCGGAAGTCTCTCCCCTCATTTTCTTATTTTTTGCTTTTAGTGCCCAGATATGTCTAAACTTTATTATTCTTAGAAAGGGAAGAATATGTTTTATAACTCTTAAAAGTGATTAATTAGAAATATAGGGGGCAAAGGTTGTATTCTTTAATAGCTAATCTCCCTCTTTTTCTCCATTTTGTTTCCTTAGGAAAATATGCCCAGGTTACCAACAATCCTGAAAATGATGGATGTATAAATGCAGTCTTACTGGTGTAACAGCAGTTTCATACAAGTAACCCCTGTAATTATTGGAAGACTATGCATCAGTCAGGGAAACAGGACTGTGATGTTTCTGCATACTTCAATTATTACAATGGCTTACATGTCTGCAGTCATCAGGAGAACTATTTTATTGTAAAGAACATTAAAATGGCCCAGTTTTACAAATTGGTATTTGTTTTGGACTGTGTTTATCATTTAGTTATTTATGAAATTAATGATTTTTTAAAAACAGTTTAAACAATATTCTGCTTCATCAGTAATGTCATTTCTGGAAAAGCCAGTGTAGTTGAAATACCTTTTATCCTAAGTGCACCTTAGCATGGGGTCTAGGCTGTAAAAGTCCGTCACATGTATAACCTCACCTCATTATTCATCATTAATACTGAGAACTGTAGCATTAACACACTTGGTAATATTTGTTACATTATTCAAGTATTCACATTAAAGGTATACAAGAAAAAAGGTACATTACACTAATTCAGAAGAACTTAGATAAATCTTTTCACTTGTAATTCTTCTTCAGACATTAAATCAGTAGTTAGTACTTAGAACAATTTTTTTCTTTCATCATTTATAGTAATACCTACTTGGAACTGTTTTCTATTTGACATGAAAAAACACCAAAATGTTTATGCTTTAGCATTGTCTATGTTCTAAATTAAGGTAGTATATTTTCAGAACTGGAAAAATATGTTTAATTTCAGGAAGAATGATCCTTAAAGGGAAATATATTGATAGTCACATACAACATTAAAAAAAAATGTTAGCATTATAACTAGGACAAAGCACTTTTGTGGTATGAATTATACGTGTGTGACTTTGAACTTTTAGGGTGTCTTATTAATCTATAATCATTGTTTTAAAATTTGGTTTATTTTTTAAAGTCTGTCTTAAAGGTACAATAGTGTGTGCCTGTAACAAAATCATTTTAATGTCTAAACAAATTAAGTATCTAAACACATCTTCATCAGTGAAATTAATAGAAAAGAAAAAAGAATTTCAAAACACAGACCAGGAAACAATCACAAAATATAGGTTTAATTACTACTTTTAAACTTAAAAAAAGGAAAAAAACTATCAAGAAAACAAACGAGTACTTCGGTAAGACTTGCTATTCTGAATAATGTAATATAACCTTTTCTAAGTTCTATAAACTGTAAATTTTAGAATACAGACACTTAGGAAAAGAAAAGCTAGGCTAGTTCCTTGGGAATGATTATCCAGTAAAATAATACAATTACTTCAGGGTAACAGAAGCTGAACCTTTCTCACAATTAGATTTTAACAAATGATTTTTGCCAGTAATAGAAATGGGGAATGTGTAAATAACTTAGTTTTGGAAGGTGAAAGCAAAACATCAACTAAAGGTAAGCACTTGATACTACAGAACTAAGGTTTGCTTATTTTTTAGAACCAAAAATAAGCAAGTTAACTATACTGTACAAAGAAAGTTTGATACTAAATACGCAAACAGAAGCATAACTAATCACACCCATAAAATACTGGATAACATCTTAAACACGATACTGAAGTCAGTGGACATAACAAGGCAGAAATTGTAAAGTACTGTTACACAGATGAGTAATGTTAGTATAAATTCTTTATTTACACATTAAGAATCTGTTTCAGTTTGCTGGTGTGACCAAATTTTAGAAGGTAATCCCTAAGGGTGAAGCAGAACATAAGAGCAATTATGAGACAGTTGGTAACTGCTCAATTTACTGCAATCATAAACTTCCAATATATGTTTCTGAAGTCACTGAAACCATTTTAGGTAGTGTAGTGTTCTGGTGGTCATCAAAAAGCGAACCATTAATCACTAGTAGTTGCTATTCTTCCTGTGAAATTCTGTGCTTAATGGAAACACCATGAATACAGACACAATTTAAGCAGATGACTGATAACTCTCTCATGCTATTTGATTTTATATAAAATCACAACAGACCCTTCACCTTTAAAATTGTAGAGGAGCTTTATAATAAATTCTTAAATATACTTATTTCTGTGATGTCTAGCACTTTAATAAACAAAAGTACAACTAAAATTTTGATAACTGTCTGCTTTATATTACACAAGGAAATATATATGTATTTACACAAACTGAAGTGACCTCCTTTCTCCACGAATAAGACTTCTAAACAGAAAACAGCTCACAAAGGACTACAGGATGTGACTGAACACTTAGGGACTAGACGAGCTGGCTGAAACCAGATTTCTGTCCTCTAATTCTGAAAGTTTTCCTAATGCCTTGCAAAAACTAAGTATTCTGATGAAATTTAGTTTCATTGTTGAGGATATATTCTGGTATAAATTCTATACTCACTGACTATAGAATTCATTTACTGAAAAATGAACACATTGCTGAATGTGAAAGTCAGGTTTTTCCATATGACCCAATTTTCCTTTACCATCTCTCTATAAATGCCAAAATGACATTCTGTTAGAGATAATATGTAACAAGTTTTCTTGAGTGCTGAAAAAAAGCTTTGAAATTGCTTAAAATGCACTTTCAAGAATAAACCAAACATGTTTAACAAGTTTATACTGTTAGTCCTTAGCAATCAAATAAGAATTACTAAACATTTTTTTGTAAACTCAGCAACTATATTCACACATCAAGCATTGTCAGTGAGCTCAATCTTCCTAAATTATACCTTTTTAAAGAAAATGAATAATCCAAATAAGGAAGTAAAATGTTCGATTTTTATCTGTTATAATAAAAAAGAAAAGTTTAAGAACAAGAACCTACTCAATCTTCATTTTCCTATTTGTGATTTTAACAAATTTTTAATAAAATGTATAAGATAGCATAAACATGTGATAACTAGTATTACTCATACTTTCTCACTTATGTACCCTTTTTTTTTTTTTGAGAAAACAAACAGCCAAAGTGCTATAATTTTCATTTAGCATGAAATTTGACTTACCTCAAGCAATAATTAAAGAAAACTTGGGGATACAAGTACTCAAAATTTTACAATGAATAGGGGTGTTTGCTATTTTGCCTGCTTAAAAGATTTTAATGTAGAAATTCCTAAAATACCATCATCCCAAAATAAAATTTAATGACATTACCTGACTGTGGACTAAAAACCTCAACATCAATCCTGATACATTTTTTTCATTAAGGACCAAGGTTGTTTTACAAACAATCTAAATACTCTCAAAGCATTCTTCACCTTAATTACACATCTGAGTATACATAATACTTCAAAGAATAATATTGTTTTGAGATTCTCTTTGGATTCTTTTTTTTTTTAATTGATTTCTAGTTTAGTTTAGTTTAAGGCCATTTTTTTACTCTACTTTTTTCCATTGCTATTTATCCTCCTTATACCTGCTCCCGCCTCCACCCACCCCCCTGCCCCCAGCAATTACCACACTGTTGTCCATGTCTCTGGATTCTAAGAACAATCATTTTGTTCATTTCTAAATAAATTACAAAAATTAACAATTGAGGGATTTTTTTTAACCTTTTCCTAGGCAAAGGCCTTTGCTATGGGAACATGATTAACAGGCTGGCTTGTAACCTGTCCTCAGAACAAATTAAGAGTAAACAAGACCAAAGGGAGAACAAATTAAGAGTAAACAAGACCAAAGGGACAACCACAGCCTCCAACATGATTTAAGCTCTGGTAACTACAGGTCTTTAGGGCAGCTGTACTCCTGCCATCTAGCTCTAAGATCGTGGGGCACAGTTTCGTACCTACCCAGAAATGGATGCCAAGGGCATGAGTTGGCAGGCAGGCAGGAAGATCTTTTGACAGGAATCACTCCATGTGTTAGGGAAGTGGATGAAAGCTGAGGGGAATATAAATAAGATTCTAGAATAAAGGCAGTGGCAGGATTAAAGAGAAGTCTTAGGAAGGGTTCTCATATTTCTGAAGTATCCAAGTTCACTAGGTGAGGACCAAAGTATAGTCTGCAACTTTGAACAAAAAATTTAAGTAATTACATTAGTACCTACATGCCAGAGTTAAATCCCTAGCAATACTGTTAATATTAGATGTTGTAAAGAATGAGTTGGAAAGTCTGTAGCTATTCAGACACTGAAGTCAAAGGAAGAAACTCTATCCGTACAATAATGAACTGAGAAGCCAAAATACCACCCTCATAAACCCTTGACCATAAATTTCTGTAATTTGTGCTCTCATTTAGCTGAAATTATATTTATTCTAACTTACTGACATTGTTGTTTAGGTATGCCTACATTGTAAAAAAATGCTGATTAGTTATTTAAGCTAAAACTTCTAGAACCCTCACCAAGTTTACTATTTAAAACCCTTAGTGTAAAAGATTTCTACAATCCTCCAAAGTAATGTAAAGTCCACTACTTTTAGTTTTCTAATTTATATTTCCTGAAATATTAATGATCAGATGTCCCCAACTACTAAAGAAAATATAGTATGATCTGGTTTCCCAAAATTGAAACATGACTAATAAAAATAAAAAACTGTATTTACACAAAACAGCCTGAAAAATTAAAAACAATGGTGAATCCTAGGTCCTAAGGGGGAGAGAAAAACTGCATCATAAATAAGCTCAAATTGAGATTTTGGAATTTTTGTCTCGTGCCCCGTGCTATTTATTACCATATTTTAAAAACAATTACGTTACAAAGAAGAGGATTTATCATCTGCATTTCTTCATTCAGGCGAGCTTGGCTTTCTTCTTACCAGGTCCTTTATGCCCTTTGGCCTTTCTTCTTAAATTCCGCCTGTCTACAACAGGTACTTCCACTTCTATTTCCTCTGAGCTGCTATCCACAGTTTTTTCTGCTGATTGTGTAAACTGATCCAGTTGCTCAGAAGATGCTTCAGACTGCTCCTCTGACTGGTTCTTCTGTCCTGCATTCTGTGAAAATGGCACATCTTCAAGTTCAACCTCTATTAAAGAACTCTGAGGAAGAGCTGTAGATGTTTCCTGGGGTTCGGGTACCCCCTCTTCACCCTGGTCTTCCAATGAGGAAGTAGTGTTGGGTGATAAATTTTCAGAGATTGATTCTTCAGACAATTCAGCTATTACAGAGTTTGGAAAACCACTGTCAGACCGTTCTTCATTTGGGATAGTAGCAACATTGTCTAAACTTCCAAAATGTGCCTTCTTTCTTGAAACTAGTGGCGGTTTCTCTTCTGTGTGCCCCTTTTCATCAGATGGACCTTCCTCTAGCAACATTTCTGAGTCAGTTACATGCGAGGTCTAAAAATGAAAGACCTGGTGAACAAACTTTTGCAATATAGTTCTTATACAAATTATGTTCAGAAACTAGTATGTAACAACAATGAACTACATTTTAATCATTACTCACTCACTACTTTAGTTAATTGTGTACATATTCTGAATACAGCTCAATTTCTTCAAAATTGTCTTTCTGATTTTTGATAATTTGGATACATTAAGTTCTTGTTTTAAAGATATAATAAAAAGAAATAATTTTACCTCAGAAAGTACTAAAATATTTTAATCTTCATATCAAGATTCTTCAAAGTCATGATTCAACTCAAAAGTTTTTACCTTCTTGGTGTTACTGGAGCCAGAACCAAGAGCCCCTTGGGACTTGACACTGTGCCACCCAACTAAATGTGACTGCGGTTTAGTTAGATAACCGGTATGGGAAATGGAAATTTTATTCACTTATTTATGTAAGATGCTAATAAAATAATGCTATACAATAGGTTTTTAGCCTTAAATTGAAATATTCAAAATAAAAATTTAAATTTCTTTTAAAATATTCCATCAAGTTTTTCCGACTAATCTAATCCATCTCCCTAATTAAAACAAATTCAAATGACTGTGTAAGCACTAGGTATTCAGATAGTTGATAAATACTTTTTATCCATTTTTCTAATCTCTCTACAAAATAAAACTCATTTAGTAAGACTAATAAGGTTACAAAGATTTGAATTTATGGAATATTACTGATTGCACATTGTAAACTCTAGTCTAAAATTTAATTTTCCTAAAGGACTGTGCATGTTAAGGTGGAGGAAAACACACATGCTACACTGCCCCCTCCAATGTCACCAACACTGGAATATATTAACTATAAAAATTTAGGTTACTTCCCTCTTACCTTTTCCTGTGCAATAGCCTCAGAGGGTTTTGAAGATTCTACCATCAGTGGAACAAGATTTGTAGAGTCTTCACTGGAATTGAAAGACTGCAATTTTAATTCTTCATCTAAAACTTCACTAGTGGAGTCTTCCTCTTCAGTTATAAGAGAGGTCTTAAGACTATCATCCATTATCTCACCATTCATAGGCTCTAACTCAGATTCCTACACCATTGGGAGAAAAAAAATAAGTCAGGACACAATTACAGACTAAGTTGTTTGTCATGCAAGGTGGATCCATTCTCAGTACCTATCTGTCACGTACCAGGACTCAAGTTAAAATCTACCAAATTAGAGGGCAGGGGTTAGAGAACAGTCTTACTGGGGGAAGGGGGAAAGGAGAAACTTATGAGGCAAGGTCAGTAAAAGAAAATCCTTAAGTGCCTTCAAGCTCCCCGTTCTCATGGAGAGAGGGGACAGAACCCAGATGCACAGTGGACACAGTGTGGGACTGAGATTCAGTAACAAGACCCTGCCCCTTCTTGCTCCCCCTTCTTATAGGGCAACCATGGGAGGAACCTTTTCAGTAATAAGGTATCCGAGAGAAAGTCTAGGTGTAGGGCTACCTCTTTACACAACACCAGCACTTGCTATCTTTGGGGCCTGTGGGAAGTTACAGTTACCCTGCCAGAGGGAAGAAGCACTAGCAATCTTGGTGAGCTAAGTTTGCCTATAGCTTCTTTCGGGGAGAAAGAGCCCCCAATCTCAGTTCATTGTCGAGTCAACCCAGGGTCATTTTTGACCACTCCTGCTTCTTACAGTGTATTAAAATATAGAAAAGTAATCTGATAACAGAAGTGCCAATTCCTGCAAACCTTCTTCCAATGTTTATCAATTTACAACACTTCTGTTTAATGTTTAATATTTCTAATCCTAGTGACATTATAATGGAAGGCATTTTATTATACCATTTTAAAAATAAGAAAACTGATGTACTCAAATGTTCAGAAATAGATCTGCCTGGATTATATAGAACCCCTGAAATCATATAAATAACCTTTTCCATAGGGAAACTGAAATCAGGGAGTTGGAAGAATTAATGTGACAGATAGTATAAATGGCTTACACACAGAAGGGAATCACAATAAAACTCATAAAAAGACCAACTAGGGTAAGAGAAATGTTAAAAAAGAAGGTTAAGAAAGTACATGAGAAAGATAGAGAAAAGCTTAAACAAACAGAATTTTGGTGACTAAAAGTAAGAAACAACAGAAGAGAAAACCCAGTCCAGTCAGTTTTTGTTTGGAGGAGAACGAAAGATCAGCAGAAAAAAGTCTCAATATATAAGTGAAAAGACTAGAGATTATGTTGAATTTAAGATGAAAAAAGACAACTGTCTGAACAGAAATATTAAGAAGGCAAGTAGCATTATGAGACTATACTTTGAATAAATATTGAAAGTCTAGAGTTACTGGTCATCCCCTTATTGAGCCACTGGACTGAATGCATTTTCAAAAGAGAGAGCATATAAACAAAGAGCAGAAAGAACTGTCTTTTAGAATGTCCAAAAAAGGGGGGGGGGGGCAGAAGTCAAAATAAATAAATAAATAAAACTAACAAAACTTCAAAGATAGGAAAACCAAGAAACCAAAATACAGGACTTCCACCAAGATGGAGGCGTAGGTGAAGACACTTTGCGTCCTCGCACAACCAAATCTAAAAACAACAAAGTTTTAACAACAATAAATGCAGCAACCAAACCACAGAAAATCGAACAATACGTAGTCCGAAAACAACAAACCGCTCAGCTAAACCAGTGAGAGGGGCAAAGCGGGCAAAAAAGATCCCCCAACCTGGGTGTTGCGCAAGCAGCCAAGGGCACGGATCCCAGGTGCAGGCTACCTATGGGCAGACCCAGGGAAGAGGCACGGCTGGCTGTCTGCGGTCAGTCACGCATTTGAGCACAGATAAACCAGTGAAGAGACATGCATTGAGACAAACCGTGCAGGCCCCGGTGCAGGACAGTCCCAGGACTGGCAGCCACCACCTTTTCCCACCATGATCCCTCACCACTGGCCACCCACTCCACTCCTCTTACCGGTCTGGTTGAATGGTTATCAGACTTCCATACAATCCAATTTTCTGTCCGTTCTGGTTGTGTTTTTGTTTCTAAATCTTTGTTGTCCCTAATTTTGGTTGTGCGAGGAGACACAGTGTTGCTACCTACACCTCCATCTTGGCCAGTCTTTTTTTTTTTTTATATAATTTTTCAGTTTTAGTTTATATTCAGTTTTACTCTGTATTAGTTTCAGATGTACAGCAAAGTAGTTTTAAAAATCACATACTTTACAGAATGGTCCCCCTGGTGCTTCACGTACCCACCTGGCCCTACTCATGTTTTTCACAATATTACTGACTATATTTCCTATGCTATACTCTACATCTCTGTGACTATTCCATAACTACCAATTTGAACTGCTTAATTCCTTCACCTTTTCCACCCACTCCTCCTAACCCCCTCTCCTCTAATGACTATCAGTCTGGTCTCTGTATCTATGAGATGGAGTAAAGTTCATTTGATATGATACTGAAAGTTCAGTTTACAGCTTTTAGGCCACAGCTTTTTATTTTGTTCATTAGATTCCACATATAAGAGCAATCATATGGTATATATCTTTCTCTGTCTGAATTATTTCACTTAGCACATTACCCTCTAGGCCCATCCATGCTGTTCAAAAAGGTAAGATTTCCTTCCTTTTTATGGCCAAGTAGTATTCCATTGTGTAAATGTATCACAGCTTTTTTGTCCACTCACCTACTCATGGACACCTGGGTTGCTAGACCATATTCTTATACCATATATGAGAATAAACTCAACATGGACTACAGACTTAAATGTAAGACCCAAAACCATAAAACTCCTGGAAGAAAACATATGCAGTAGAATCTCACTCATTTCCCTTAGTAATATGTCTTTTGATGTATCTCCCCAGGCAAGGAAAACAAAAGAAAAACAAGTAAGAACATCAAACTAAGTGCATGCGCAAAGATATTAGCCAATGATACATCTGATGACGGGTTAATATTCAAAATTAATAAAGAACTCAGACAACTTAACACCAGAAAAACAAACAAGTCAATTTCAAAATGGGCAGAACACCTGAATAGATACTTCCCCAAAGAAGACATACTAATAGCTAAGAGACATATGAAAAATTGTTCAGAGTGACTACTCATCAGAGAAATGCAAATCAAAACTACAGTAAGATACCACCTCACACGTGTCAGAATAGCATCAGTAACCAACAAACAAGTGTTGGTGAGGATGTGGAAAAAAGGAACTCTAGTGCACTACAGGTGGGAATGCAGATTGGTACAGCCACTGTGGAAAACAGTATGGAGTTTCCTTAAAAAATCAAAAATAAAACGGCTTTATGACCCAGCAATTCCACTTCTGAGAATATATCCAAAGAACCCCAATACTAAATCGAAAGAATGTATGTACACATATGTTCACTGCAGTATTATTTACAATCACCAAGATGTGGAAGCAACCCATAAATCTTTTTAAAAATGCCCTTTATTTTTCCAATTTTCTACAAGAAAAGAAAAAAATGCCATTTAAAAATATAGTTTCAAAAGTAGAAGAAGCTGAATTGGTTTTAGTTAAAAAAGTAAAATTGGTAATGTAGTTTCTCTATCTAGTTTAGCTACTGGCTGGACCGGGCAAACAGGTAAAGAGTTTTTAAAGAAACTTAAGCACATATGAGAGCAAAAATAAGAAATCTGTAAAAAAAGAAAAAGATTAACGATATCAAAGGAAAAGAAGAGGAGGACAGGAAATGAATAAAGAAGATAAAAGAAGATAGAAGCAAATACTTAAGGAGCTCAAAAAATATCAAGCCAGATTTTCTAGTATTTAAAAAAAATTAAGTTAGTTTTTTCCCCCAGAATTTGTTCATCAGCTAGGGTTGAATTTGAATACCTGATGGAACTTAAGGTATTCTAACTGGTTCTATAAGACAGACATCATTTGTATCACTTCTTAAGTATGTTTAATTCCAAAAATTAATTTATGTTTTAAATGTACTGAGGTACCTTACTACTTAAACTATGTCTACTTTATCTTTGTTGTGAGACAAACTTTTCATAAACTCTTTGAAATATAAAATTATACCTGTAACTTTAGCCTTTCCCCAAATCTAGTACCTGAATTTGTTTAATACAGATATTTACTTTTTAACATTTAAACACTGTTTCTACTACAATTCTAAAGTATTTAATTATATTTATCTAACAATATATGATTAAGAAAGTTAAAATTTAGTTTATTTCCACTCATTTTATTTAGTGTGTGATCTCTAACCTTTTCACCATCTTGCTTCTCCAAGTGTGGCTGGATTTCAGGTGCTGAATGAGCATCTTTATCACCACTTCCATCCTCAAATTCAATCACACTCTGTTCGTGTTCTTCCTCTAGGAATTCTTCTGAGCTCTCTGATGTGTGTGCAGTTGACTCCAATCTAGAAAATGAAAGAAAACCATTTTTGCTTACTTGCTTTTTAAAAGATGAATATGAATTTCAAAAATCTGTTAATAAAAAATATTTGACAGAATCAACTATTTGAGAGAATCATTTGAGTGTTGTTCAGTCAAGAACTTCAAATTTTATAGGTCCAAAACCAATCTCTTCATCCTACAAATCTATCTGCTTTCCTACTTCATTCTCCAGTTCAAATCATAATACCCCCCTCTTTTTAATCATGTAAAATAGACTTCTGTTTTACTCTAACCATATCTATCACATCTTATTCTATTAGAATGAATGTGCATCCTAGTTTACCTGGGAAAGTCCAGTTTATAGCTTTTAGCCCAGCACTCACATATTATAATGCCCCTTTCCTTCTCAAAAATATCAGTTTGGGCCATAAATGACATGGTTTAGTTCTACCTCCAAAATGCCTTTCAAACATATCCCTAACTTACTATTCCCATTTTCAGGCCCCAATCTTCCCTGGAGAATTCTCACTGTACCTTCTTCCCAAATTCATCTTAATACTTGTTCTTTAGTCAGGTTTTCAGAGCTGTTTCTAACAAACATCTGTACTTTTAACAGCATTTTGTACTTCATTACTGTACCATCACAATCCACCTCGCAGTGCTCTTAACCTGTGCCACAGACCGATACATGTATTAGGAACCATTAGGCACTCTTAGAGGGCAAAGATGAAATTATATTCTTTGTACTGTCTGACTAAGCATTCCAAGCATTTACCCTTACTGGTCTGTTTTGTTTATGAAAAGCAAACAAAATTCTACATCATTCTGAGATGTTCATTTTAAAATACAGCCCTGACCAGTGTGGCTCACTTGGCTGAGCATCAGACTGCAACGTGAAAGATCACTAGTTTGATTCCTGGTTCGGGCACATGAGTGGGTTGCAGGCCTAGTCCCGGTTGGGGTGTGTGCAAGAGGCATCCAATCCATGTTTCCTCTCACACATCAATGTACCTCTCCCAGTCTTTTTCCCTCCTTTCCCCCTTTCTCTAAAAATAAACAAGCAAAATCTTAAAAAAAATAAGTAAAATGCATTGTTACATTTCCTTCTAAAAAGGGTATTATATCAAAAGGTTGCTCAGTGAGAAAACCATAATTATCTAAACTCTTACTATTCTTTTCACAAATTACTAGATTTAAATATTTACTTATATTTGCCTTTACCATTAATTTTTCACAAAAATAAAACATTTATATACTTACTTAACTCCACAAATGCAAAATTATTTACATAACAAAATTAGAACAGCTACAGAATTTTCTACCTAAGTAAAGTAATTTCACAGCTAAAATGGCAAAGCTATGAATGAATGGCTGACTCCAGAACAGTTGTAGGACCAGTAGGGCAAAAGTATAATTTTATTATAAAATTAAAAATTTTGCTTTTTATAAGGTTCGAAGGGAGATAAAGGATAAAGTTTTAACTCAAGTGTTCTGTTGATTAAGAGGAGCTGATTGCACCATTTATGGTTATCACCAATTTATGCTATATGTAGTAACCCAGTGAAAATGAATCATTTATAATGTAAAATAGAGCATTTCTAAAGTTGACCACAGCTCAGCATTTACTATAAGCTACAGCTACTGTCACATTCAAAATTGGTGATAACAACACATCTGGGATAATCAATTGAATATCCTGGCTTTTCATACCTAATAGATTACATCACAAGCAACTTTTCCCTTAACATTGTCAAAGTGACACCACTGATAAGTGTAATCAATAATCTTGTAAGAGAATTCAAATACAAACTCCTATACCAAGGTCATTTGTTACACAAATAATATAATAATAGCCTCCACCTTAAATAGTAAATATTAATAGTATGAAAACAAGAATAAACAAAATAACAGAAGTGAACTAAACAATACTTGTTTACTGAAGACGTAGGTGAAGTCTGAGGTGTCCTTTCATCTTCGCCTTGAGAGCTACTAAATTCAGAATCCTGAAACCGCTTTCCAATCTTTGGCCGCTTCAGATGACTACTTCGAGTACGAGTAGAAACCGGTGTCTTATCGTGACCTGAAAAAAAAAAAGTGAAGCTACAATTAATTGATTGTGCATTCAAAGAGTTGCCTATTAAAATACACAGAAACGCAAGAACTATTCTAGTTCACATATCCCCACAATTACATACTTCCTTTCTCCCACATCAGATTAGACACAATGCCAGTATCTTTCTCTAAATTATGAAATAACTTTGTCAATATTCATTCCCCACATTTCCATGTTACCTTGAGCTTTGCAAGGTGTTTCTGCATTTTCATTTATTTTCTCTCCCAATAATCTTGGGGAGTAAACAAGGTAGATGTTACTGCCCCCCCATTTTACAGGTAAGACAACGAGGAAAAGAGAGGTCCCATATCTCACTCTGTTCACACAGGAAAATCAGTGGAAGCAGAGGCATTAGAACTCACATCTAGAATTTAGGGCTACTCAAGTCTTCACTTACTCTACGGAATACTCAAACACACACACCCCTATTTCTAAGTGTCTCGAACACTTTCTGATAGATCAGCTGAATTTCTTACCTTCAGAAGTACTTGCAAAGGCATCTTTTAGAGAATCAATCTAAAACAGAGATATAGATTAAAACCACAAGTTTTAGATCAACTTTTTCTTCCTATAGATCTACTCCTTCAGTGCCAAAGGAAATATTTTACAATGTTTTTTAAATAGCACTCTTTGCACTCACTACTAACCAATTAAGAAAACCTACTTAAGATGTAAAAAAAGCTATGTTATAGCCTCAGTTTATTAATGAGACTCAGAAAGTATCAAGACATCTCGTATGTTACACTGGTAAATACTGGAGCTGCCAGGATTCTATCCTCAGCTACCTTCTCTTCAGTCAACATGCTTCCCCTTTAATTTTATCTACGGCTTTCACGTCAATGTTTATCTGCTGATGAATCCAAACATACAATTTAATCTCCCCAACCTCTTTCCTGATTTCCAAAGCTCTATTCCAAATAAAATAACTCCCCAGTGGATACCCCATCCAATTTCATATCCAACCTGTCCCAAACTGAGTAGTAGTATTTAATAACCTTTTCCCAATATTATTCCCTACCTTGGTTAAATGGTAGTAACAGTTCAGTCAGCCATTCTAACCAGAACCCTGAGAGTTCTTCCTATCCCTCCATCAATCATGCAACCACAAAGCATGTCAATTTTGACTTTGAAGAATCTTTCAAAACTGCCCCAAAACTAAAGCACTGGAAATTTGTATTGCCGATGCTTCAGTTCAGGCCTTTACCATCTTTAACATGAACCGTTCTAATGGCCTCCTCACTGGTATCCCTCACACTAATCACAATGGCCTACAATCCTCTCCACCCTGATAACAGTGATGCTTCCAAATTACAAATTGCACCACTCCTTTTTTTAAAAAAAGAAATTAATGGCTTATCACTGCCTAGAATACAAACCCTCAACTTCTCCAATACCAAATACTCTTCCAATCAAACATGCTGTTTTCTTTCACACCTGTGCATTTTTGCACATGCGATCCCTTGGAATGTCCTAGCAACACTTGGACAGAACTCCCACCCACCCTTTTAAAGTCACCTCAAATTGATATTTTAAGCATATTTTAAGTAATATCAAACAAATTCTAGGAAAGTATCTGGTAAATCCAGTAATGGGACCTGCCCTTTTGATTTCAAGCTACCTAGTATCTGCAAAATGCATTTCATTCTACAGAGGCCTAGCACACACTCCTTTGAACTCAGCTTCAAACTTCCCACAATAACTTCATAACCTTTGGCCTATTACTAATTCCACATCTAGAAACTTATCTGTGCAAGGAAATAACTACTCGTGTACAAGGATGCATGTATAAATTTGTTCATTGCTGGGCCTTTACAAATGTAAACTTAGTAACCATTTAAGATGCCAGAAACCTAATACGATAGAAATTATGTAAGTTTGTTGAATGAACAGTAACATTTGAAAAATTAAATATTGGCTAAATCTATTTTAAAGACACAGTAGAATTATCTCCTACAATAAACATACAGTGTACCTACAGTTAGCTGCATCTCACTAGACTGACTGTCTTCAGTTCTTGCTTCATATTCTGGAACAGATGCAAGACCATATTCTCCAGACATAGGTCTTTTGGCTTCACTTGGAGAAAGTGCTGTGTGTAGAAGAATTTTAAAAATTGTAACCCTATCAGTATTTGGTTTTAATTATAACATTGGTCTGATTGTCACAAAATCCCTGCAGAGCACCCTGAATGGAAAGGTGTTGAAAATCTAGGTGTGGGGTATCCCCTTCACCAATATCTTATAATTAAACCTTGCAATTAAAAAGAACCTTAAATAGTTATCTGTATTTTGTGACTTTGAGGACAGGTGCATGAGATTAGGGACTACCTCTGATCCCCTGGTGCCTATTCTACACTGTTTCAGGAATCTCTGTTTTTGTCTTAGCCACCAATTCCTACTGCACTGTTACATTCTGCTGGACTATTCTTAGTGACTCAATTGTTAATACATAACAAAAAAATCATACTTTAGAAAAGAGGGTCTGTTACTAGACGGATCACATTACTATGCACCACTACTCTAGACGGTAAGACACAACTGTCCTCAGGCATTGATATTTTTAAGCAGGACAAGTGCTGAAACTAAAAACACCCTTACCTGTAATTTTAAGTGTCTCTCTCTGTAATGCTCTGGTGATGGGTATTCGCTGGCACCAGTGTCCAACACCCTCAACTTCCCACAGGAGTTCATGGTCTCCTGGATACTTTTCAAAGTATTGCTTGCAAGCTGAAAAACACATTTAGAATTTTCTTGAAATCCCAAATATCAGTTGCTTTAGAAAACAGAAAGAAGATGAAAAGCTGCCAACTTACTTAATGGGCTAGCATAACTTTGATACCAAAACACCAAGGCAATTCAAGGAAAGAAAATTATACAGTTGTCTCATTTTAATAAAAGTCCACATTAAAGCTTTAACATTACCAAATAAAAATCTTAATAAAAGATGTGTTTAACTTTTAGAAAATTACTAAATTTTACTAATGATATAAAAAAATTGAATAAAAGGACTGTTAGACTCATAGTGTAAAAACACCAATCCTTTCCAAATTATTTTGTAAATTGATACAATCCTAAACAAAATCCCAAAAGAATTTCTTTTTCAACGGAACTTTACAAAACTTGATTCTAAATTAAAAATGAGAGAACAAAGGTTTAAAAAAGTAGAAAGGGAAGTTCCACTGAGATGAGTTCCCTTTCATCTCCTTTGTCCATTTTTTAGTTGGGCTATTTGTATTTGCCTTTTCAATTTGTAGGCATTCTTCATATAGCAGAGCTATGAGCTATCAATAGCCATAATGTTACAAATGCTTTTCATAGTCTATATTACTTGGGTGTTGTGTTATGCTATCTTTTGTAACATAAATCTTTTTCTGTTTTTTCAAATAAAGTTGAATCTCATTTCCTCTTGGGGGAAAAAAAAGAATATCAAGGCCAGTGTTGAAGAAAAAAATAAGGAGGGCTTTACCCTAGTAGATATCAAAAATCATAAAGACATAGTAATTCAAACAACCTAGTATTAATATAAGAATATGGCAGTAAAGGAGGAAGAACGAGAGGAAGAGAAAAAAGAGGAGGAAGTAAATGAGAAAGAAGAAGAAAAATTAAAATACCAGGATACCAGGTAAGAACCGCACATACACTAAAAACTTGGCAAATGACAGAGGAGGTATTGTATCTCATCAGAGAATGAATAAAGCTATTAAAATAATGATGCAAGAATAAAAATCCACACAGAAAGCAAAGTCAGATCTTGACCTCACATCAATGTCATTCATAAAAGTAAATTCTGGATATGTTCCAAGACCTATTATGAAAAGCAAAATGTTTAAAAGAAAACCTAAGAGAATACTTCTGGAACATTATAGTACTAAACAATTTCTTATAAAAGATACAAAAAAATCATAATTTACAGTAAAGTATTATAATGAAGCTGACTGCTAACATTTAAAACTTCAGGACTATGCAACAGAATTTTCTGTAATGATGAAAAGGTCCTATATTCAGTCCTCTATACTGGATAAAGGTCCTACATCCAATGTAATAGTCACTAGCCACATGTGGCTACTGAGCAACGGAATTTTTAATTTCATTTAATTTTAATTAACTTAAACTGGTATCTATTTTATTTTAGTGGCTGTTGCACTGGACTTCATAGTTTTATAATAAAAAGATACCATATAACAGACACTCAGAATAAAATAAGGGATTAGTAATCCATTCATATAAAAAATTCCTGAAATTGAAATAAAAGACAATAATCCCCCCTCCCCACAACTGGCACAGGCTATGAACGAGAAATTCACATATAATGAAACTTGATGGTCACTATACAAAGATAAAGGATTCAAACCTCAATATCTGCCAAAGAAATATAAGATGAACAACAAGATACCACTTTCACACCCATAATATAACAAATAACAAGCATGAGAAGAGTAAGGGAAATGGACTCTGCTGGTCTCAGAAGAATTCTGCAACAATTAGTAAAGTTGAGAAGACATGTTTTACTGATCCAATTCTCCTTTTAGGTATATAGCAGCCTAACGACTCAGACATATACAAAAGAACATATTTATAATGTTCATTACAGTACTGTTTCTATACGGTAGGGGTACAATCTAAGTGCCTATAATATGTATACCATAAAATACTATACAGCAGCTACAACAGATAAAACTATACCTACAGATATTAACAGATAAATCTAAAAAATTTTAAAAAGGTCAGCAAAAAAGCAAGTCAGTGTATGTACAAAACAGCATCATTTATGTAAAGTTTAAAAACACATTAAACAAAATGATGCAGCCCCTGTGGAAAACAGCCAAACACAGAACTACCCTGTAACCCAGCAATTCCACTCTCAGGAATATATCCAAAAGCAGGTGCTCAGACAGCTATCTGCACACCAATGTCCATAGGAGGATTATTCATAATAGCCGAAAGGTAAAACAACTCATGCATCCATCAACAGACGAATGAATAATGAAATGTGATGTGCACACAATAAAAATCTACTCAGCCATAAAAAGGAATGAAATTTTGATAAATGCTACAACATGAAAGGACTTTAAATATTATGCTAAGTGAAATTAGACAGACACTGAAGGGCAAATGTTGTATGATTCCACTTATACAAGGTACCTGGAATATGCAAGGTCACAGAGACAGAGAACACAAAAGTTACCAGAGAACAGGGGCAGGGAAAAACAGGGAGCTACTATTTAATGTTACGGAGTTTATGTTGGGAGTGATAAAAAAAATTCTGGGGTATGGATAGTAGTGAAGGGTATATAAGTATTATGAATATGACTAATGCCATTGAATTAATTGTATACCTACGAATGATTAAAATGATAAATACTATATTATGTGTACCTAATTACAAAAACATGCTTTAAAATTTTTAAATAAAAAAGCACACAAAATAATGTGCTATAGCATTTATGAACATAGACATAAGCATAAAACCACTGGCAGGAAGGATATACACCAACTGCAGGAATGCAATTATCTTGGGAAACTAAGAAGAAGGGGGAATGGGATTAGGGAGGGGTCCAAAAAGAACATTAACTGTATCTACAATGTTTTATCTAAATTTCCTTAAAAATAAATGAAAACAAACATGGTAAAATCCCAGTGTTCATTCATCTGTATAATGGATACATGGACAGGAAGATACTGTTCTCTCATTTTTTCCCCTATACACTTAAAACTATTTCTCATGTTTTCTGATTTTAGTTTTCATACCTGCTAGGAAGGGAGAAGTTGGAGGAAAAAACAACACAACAAGCCAAACTGAGTCCTCTGCCTGAATCAAAATGACTGAAACAGTAAAGACTATCCACATAATAAGTCTGAGGTCCGAAGGGAGTACTTAACAAAAGGTGACTCAAGTTGCAAGTCCAAATTCAGATGTGTCTAGCCAGAGAGTCATAGTCAGAAAAAGAGAACTCCTACACTTATACCACTCAGCTAAGTGATCCAGACCTACAGAAATATAAATATACACAATATGATATATTAATAGATTAAGGGTTAGCAAACTTTTTCTTAAAGGGACAAATAATAAATACAAGCTTGCAGGCTGTATGGTCACTATCATAACTAACCAATCCTGACATTTTAGTGCAAAACAAGCCACAAACAAAATGTGGATGAGCATGGCTCTGTTCCAATAGAACTGTATTTACTAAAATTGTTAACAGGCCAGTGGACCATGGTTTCCTGACTCCTGATATAGATACGAATGCAATTCAATGCAAAAATTAATTATTCAATAAATTATATCATGGCAACCAGACATCTGTCAGGTAAAATAAACTTGGATCTGTACCTTACATGGTACACACCAGGATAAACTCCAAATGAATAGAACATTCACAAAATCTTATTTATTCCATGTCTTTCGGTATACAGTCTATAGTGCTATATAAATCGACTTCCCATAGTTAGCTAAACACCTACTCTAGGCTGAGACCAAGCCCAATCATACTCGGCATTCATTACCCACTTTTGGAACGAACAAATTATCTCTATTTTTAAAAAGGGCTTACAATGTAAAATATTACTATCTTTTCTAAAATGCTGAAAAATATTCATGGAAACAAATGAAGGTCATCCAAGAACTTTTGGGTATATAGCAATACCAAGGAGTCATTACGTTGAAAGCAAAAATCAAATGGAAATCCAAGCCCTTCAAAGATAATAAGCATTGCACAGAAGAGAGAAGAGCAAAAAACAGAAAATGATGGAAAAGCCACATAGTCTAAAAACTTCTAAACATATTCCTTTATTTTCACATTTCAAATTGTATTCACAAAATTATACAAATGACACCAGGAAAGCTCCTATCTAACTGAAAGAAAAGAGCTCAAGTCTTTATGCAAAGACAGATTAGCTGACATTCACCCATAACTCATGTGCTTTTCAATTGCTTTTCAATTAGAACCTTGGATAAGAGTAAGTCTTAAGAGATTCTTCCTGCAGCGAGGATGTGTTTGCATTCCTCCCCAAATGCAGTAAAGCAATAATTAGACTTTAAGGGGAAAATCTATTTTCAGATTATCAAAGGGTATACAGAGTTCACTCTATTCTCACGATTCAAAATGGGGATGTCACACTCGGGTCTTGTTTTCTAGATTATTAGTATTAAAAAGAGGGAGGAAGCTTAGAAAATATATTTTTAGTGGAAATATACACCCGACGTTAGAGTAAAATCAGTGGTACATTGTGGCAGACCCTGGCCAGCAGAGTCCACCTGTTGTGGCTTACGACGAGAATGAATGCACAGGTGACAACAATCCTGTGGAGATAAAGGGAACAGCATGACTACTCTCTCAAGGGGAGAGTGCCTGTGGGTGCCTCGGCCACTCCCTCAAGAGGGGAACTCGCCTCGACCCTTGCCTAGACAGGCTTCTATATTTTCCTGGGGTCTTACATCAAAGAAAGATTTATTATCTGTCACATAGAATATTATTGTCTATGTTCTTAGGTACAATCAAGGAAATAAAAATAACATGCAAAGGGGGATGGCAATGAGCTGATTAGCTCTGTCCTTGGGAGAACTCACACAGGCTTTGGAAATTACCTTGAAGATAGACAATATATATCTGCTGCTTTAGACCAGGGTGAGGGAGTTTTAGCAAGAGCAAGCCATGATAATCTGTATGCATTTTCTAGGCCTGATTCCCATGGGAAAACTAGGTTTGAAGGTCTGGCTCCTGCCCACCACTTTCCATCTGTAGGTTTTCCATACAGAGCTGAGTCACATTTGCCAGGCCAAGACAAACCAGTCCCCTACAGCACACTATATTTTATAAAACTTTTCAAATAAATTACTTTCCAGAATTAAATCTTACTATATTAAAGCAATAGTAGTTGCATGGACTTTATACAAGTGCAAAAATAAATCCACTAATAGTTTTTAAAACATCTCTATAGGGCATAGCTCTACAATACCAAACAGCATTCAAAATGAACAACATAAAGCTTTGTGGATCCACATCAATGAATCTCATGAGTAAAGAAAGTAACTACAGAAGAATTCATACAGTACCTTTCATTTATGTAAAGATTTTAAATATTTTAAAATTACATTATTGAAGGATACACACATATGTATTAGAAATGCATGAATAAAAGCCAACCCTTCTACAGATAAGAGTGACCTTCCAAACTTCTCTAAATGAGACCACTCATTATCTCAGCAATTATTAACTGAGTGCCTATAATGTTCTAAGTTTTATACTAAGCACTGGAGATACATTCAAAATACATAAGTCATTATTTTAAAAAAGGCATTTCCAGTTACTAAAAACCTTGCATATATTATAATCATAAAAACTAAAACACAAAGAAAAAATGACAAACTGAAGACAATGCTTATTTCAAAGAAGGGAGCAGTTAACTGGGTAGCAGTACAACTATGTTGGCAATGATACACTTCTCATGGATGGTATACATGCTGGTGGTACATAAGCATTTACCTTATTTTTTATAACTTTTTGTATGTCTAAAATTTCTTTTTCTTTCATGTAAAAGCTACCGCAGACAACACAAAGAAAAAATGGCCAAATAATCTAACTAGACACTTCTCCAAAGAAGATGTACAAATGGCCAATAGGCATATGAAAAGCTGTTCAACATCAACTACAAATCAAGGCCCTGGCTGGCACAGCTCAGTGGACTGAGTACAAGGTTGCAAACCAAAGGACTGCCAGTTCAATTCCGGGTAAGGACACGTGCCTGGGTTGTAGGCCAGACCCCCAATGGGGGCCATGTGGGAGGCAACCACACATTGATGTCTCTTTCCCTGTCTCTCTCCCTGTGTTCTCCTCTCTCTAAAAATAAATAAATAAAATATTTTAAAAAATACAAATCAAGCCTATGAAAGGCCATTTCACACCCACTATGGTGACTGTTATAAAAAAAAAAGCAGATATGTTAACTAGTGTTGGCCAGGACATGAAAAAATTGTAACCTTCATATATTACTTATGGGAATGTAAAATGGTCCAGGTGCTTTGGAAAACAGTTTAGCAATTCCTCAAAATGTTAAACATAGAGTCACCATATGACCCAACCATTCCAAATCTAAGTATAGAGTATACGCAAGAGAAATGTCCACACAGAAACTACACAAAAGTTCATAGCAGCGTAATTCATAGTAGCTAAAATGCAGAAACTATTTGAAAGTCCATCAGTTGATGATGGATAAACAAAATGTGGCATATCCATACAATGGAATGTTATTCAGCCATAGAAAGGAATGAAGCACTGATTAATGCTTGTAGCATAGATGAATCTTGAAAACATTCATGCAAAATGAAAGAAGCTAGACTCGAAGGGCTTAAATATAATTAAATCACATGGGTCCATTTACATGAAATGTCCAGAATAGGTAAATCCAGAGACAGAAAACAGAGCTTTGGTTGCTAGGGAGTAAAGAAATGGAGGAATGGAGAGTGACTGCTAGTTGATGCAGTTTCTTTTGGGGATGAGAATGTTCTGAAATTAGTGGTTATGGTTGTATAGCTATGAATATACTAACCACCACTGAACTATATACTTTAAGAGGGTGAATTATATGGTATATAAATTATAGTTCAATTTTTTTAAAGCTACTATATCCCCCAAAAGTCATATATGTGAGATAAGGACATATTTGCAAAACTAAGCCCTAGGCTGCCAAAGAATCAAAATATACTTAATACTGACATATGCACACTTAAAATATCCTGCAGAAACAAGTCCAAAGTGACACTGAGACAAATTTAACATTTTTAACTTAATCAATTTACCTGTGTACATTAGAGAAGATAGTGGATACCGCAAACCAAGTGCATCTTCTGTAAAGGAATCAACAAAGTCCTCCAGCATATGAAGCCCAAAATCTTTGCTTCGGTATTTCTTTCTTATAAACATTGTATCAAGAACTGGTAGTTGGTAGTTTTGGGTAAGAAATGAGGTACACACACTCCCTGCAATCATAAGAACAGAAAGCCAACATTTTTCACATTAAAAGACCATTTATGTACACACTTTCAGAAAACACCAGTGAATAGTCTTTTTAAAAACGGCTCGGTTTTTTCAGCAGGGAAAAAAGGTGCTATAGTAAAACTAACCAAAAGCAACTTCACAGGGTGATCTGATCATACATTCCAAACTAGGAAGTTCATGGTGAGTGGTCACACCCCAGGCACATAACTTCTTTAGCAAAAGGTCTATCTTTGCCTTACACAAGCCGTGTCCATGGTTTTTGTGCATCTTCATTAACATAGCTTTTTTTTTTTAAAGAAATGTTTATTGATTTTTAGAGAGAAAGAGAGAAATGCTGATAAAAGAGAAACATGGAATGGCTGCCTCCCACATGAGCTCTAACCAGGAATCAAACCCCAAACCTTTTGGTGAATGGGATGAAGCTCCAACCAACTGAGCCACACCAGCAAGGGTACTAACATACACATACTTTAAAATTTTTATTTATGTATTTATTTTTAGAGAGGGGAAGGGAAGGAGAAAAAGAAGGAAAGAAACATCAACGTGCAGTTGCCTCTTCTGCACTCCCTACTGGGGACCTGGCCTGAAACCCAGGCATGTGCCCTGACTGGGAATCAAACCAGCAACCCTTTGGTTCGCAGGTCAGCACTCAATCCACTGAGCCACACCAGCCAGGGCCATAGGGGTATTTCTGAAATGCCTCATCTTGAGAATCCTTGGGAGCCTAACCAGTATCAAGAGAGCACATAATCTTGACTATCCTACAATCCAATCCCCACCACCCTTTCTCTCATCTTCTTTTAAGGCTCCTTATATTACCTCCTGAATCCCAAATGCATAAAAGAAGCTGAAAACTGTCATTTTGGGAAGCACTATTCTCTGTTGAGATCTTACTTCCCGCACTGTCATCAGTTTGGCTCAAACAACTCTTACAAAAATAATTCTCTACAGTTTGGGATGTTTCTTACAACATTCACTACATCACGAGGAATGTTTATGAAATGTGTTAAGTTTTACAATGTACCATATTTTGCTGCTCCTGTGTATAATGCACACCCATGTTTTTGTAAGCATTATACACAGGATTATAATGCCCAATATTATACCCGTGACATGTAATCATTATACCCAAGTATAATGCACATCCTTATTTTTCTCTCAAAAATTTGGGCAAAAAAGTGCATTATATGGTAAAATGTTTTCCAGTGCTATTACACATCGTAACATATACAATGTGATAATGAGAAGAGCTATGTATTTTGTGTTTGCCAACAATATAATCTGTTACAGGACAAATAACTATGACCATTTTATGAGCCATTTATTTGAATATGCATCAAGTACAACTATTTGTACAAGTCTATAGACTTGTACAACTCTAAAACTAATCAACTATTGCTTTTTCAAACTGAGAAACTATTTGATAATTGTACATAGTTAATAATACACAAAATAATTCCAACTTTAGTAGCTGACCATTCATCTTTTCCCCTTTACTTTTTCCCTAGTGAATACAGTCTCATTTTTGTTTACTTAATGATGACAAAGAAGTGAATTAGTTCTCTTAATTTTTAAGGACTCTGAATTAGGGCTAATTGAAAACATCTATCTTAGCAATCTTTTTGTTGTGACTATACTTTTAAAATATCCTCTATGTTTAAGGTTAAACATAAATATAACAAAAACCACATGATCGTTTCAATAGATGGAAAAATATTTGATAAAATCCAACACCTTTCATGATAAAAATACTCAATGTACTCAACCTGATAAAGAGAGCTATAAAAAACCCATAGCTAACAACACACTTAACTGTGAAAGACTAGATGTTTCCCTCAAGATAAGGAACAAGACAAAGATGTTGATTCTTACCACTTCTATTCAACATGGTATTGGAGGTTCTACCCAGGTAATTAGCCAAGAAAAGAAAACAGAAGACACCAGGTTGGAAAGAAAGAAGTAAAATTATTTTCGCAGATGACATGACCTTATATATAGAAAATCTTAAGGAATCCACTAAAAATTAATAAAACTGATACAGAAGTTTAGCAAGGTTGCAGTATCAATATACAAAAATCAACTGTATTTCTATACAGCAACAACCAACAATCTGAAAATGAAATTAAGATAACAATTCCATTTACAGTAACATAAATAGGTAATAAAATTTTTAGAGGAGTAAATTTAGCAAAAGAAATGCAAAACTAGTATACTGAAAACTACAAACATTGTTAAAAGAAGTTAAGGAACACCTAATCAATGAAAAAACATTCCATGTTCATGGGTCAGAATACTTAACACTGTTAAGGTATCAATACTCCCCAAATTCACCAACAGATTCAAAATCCCAGGTGGATTTTTTACAGAAATTGAGAAGGTAATCCTAAAAGGACTACAACAAGAACTCAGGTTCCTTCTATCTTGTGGTGTCCCCACTGTCCCCATCCCCTAGGCCCTCAGAATCCTTTGCATTCAGCAGACAAATTAGGGAAAGGAATGCATCTTAACCACGTTGACCTGATATGACACATATCATTTATTTCATTACTTTGGTGAGAACTAATCACACGGTCACACCCAGTTGTGCAAGTGACTAGAAAAATATAATCTCTGACTGGGCAGCTGCTGGCCAACAACTAGAATATAGAAGAGGAAGCACAAACATTTGGTAGACAGCCAGCAGCCTCAACTAACTTTTCCCTTTCTTTTATCTCCCAACAAATTTTAACCTGGTATATGTGCTGTGGAAGTGAGCACACTTCCTTTTTAACTTTCAGGAAGCTAATGATCACATTTCAGCAAGTAGTACCTTTTGGTAGCAGACTCCCTCCACAGTTATGTTTGGTTACCTCAGGCTATTTTTGGTATCTTACAGCCTCGCACCAATATTCACATGGTATTGGAGGTAATAGTTTTGACTGACCTCATCCACATTTTTAAAAATATGTTTCCTTCTGTGGTCTATATAAATATCCACACCTCCCCCATGTGGTCCAACTTACATTTCTATGTACTGTCTCTACTTATATGTCCCATGGGCACACTGAACTTTACATGCATCAAACTGAACTCACCTATTACCAAATCCACTCCTTCTGTATCCCCCCCAGTCTTAGTTAACAGCTTCCCACCTAAGCGTCCAAGCCAAAATTCTCAACACTCATTACTGGTTACTCCCTTTCCCCTCCAACACACAGACAATGGAGATACCACACAGAAGTCTCCCTCAAATCTGTTTCCTTCTCTATCCCTACTACCTGGAGTCCTAAAACAGCTCTTTTAATTGACTTCAGAATACAATTTCCCTACCTATCACCAAGTGCTACAAAAATTATCTCCCTAATATATTCAACCATGTTACCTCTACATAAAGTTGATAGCTCCTTACTAGTGAGATAAAATCCTAAAGTTTAGTATGGCATTTAAGACCCTTCACAATAAACCTCCATCTTCCCCTCTCCTCATTCCACAATCCCTACCCTTTAGTCCCATCAGCTCATTTTGGGTGGCTTTCCAAATATACTTTCATGACTCTGTAATTTCTTTCATATATTTACATTTCACTCATCTATTTAGTAAGAATGTTCCTTTCCCTTCCCTTCTTTGTCTGACATCCCACTTATACTTCAACGGCACTTTTAAATATCACTTTCTCAGTGGCATCTTCTACAAGGCATAATTAACTGCTCCATTCTTCAATGACCACTATGTTGAAACCTCAAAGACAGTAATTATCAAATTGAATTATGATTAGTTGTTGACTGATGACAATTTTCTATGTCACCCATAAGATTTTTGGTGCTTTGAGGCCTGAAGAGATGATCTCCATTTTTGTGTCTTCACTGAGTATGGAGTCAGCCCTACTGCCCCAATAAACAGAACACTTATTTAGAAAGCATGTGTTTTTTCAGATGGCCAGAACACAAAGTAGCCACCTTGTTTCCCAATGACATAGTTCAGATAGCCACAGTGTTGTGTGGGAGTCCCTTATGCCTTTGCTCACTACCTGTAAAAAGAATTACACCTAGGGGACTTCCGCCAAGATGGAGAAGTAGGTGGAGGGTCCACCTCGCCTCTGTGCACAACCAAATCTAAGAACAACTATTTTTAACAGCAGTCACAACCAAGCCACACGGAAAATCGACAATACGGAGTCCAAAGGACAACTACATACTCGGCTGGACCGGTACGAGGAGCGAGGCCAGCAGCGGAGCAGGTTAGCAAGAAAACATTCCCGGGGCGGTGCGCAGAGCGCGCAGGCAACCGAGGGCGCTGATCGCCAGCCAGCTGGCTGCCGGAGCGCACACGGAAGAGGCGCGGAGGGTCGGTCGCGTGCATTTACGTGCGGAGAAACCAGTGAGAAGGGAAACCCGCGCGGTGCAGCAGGCTCGCAAAATTAGGATCGGATAAGCAAGCCCGAGGCGTTTGAGTGTCTGGATGCGCTGGGCTAGCGGAGAGGAACGCCATTGCTCCCTCTCTGACCCCGCCCACACACACAGCGTCACAAACCAGCGACCTGGGTCTCCCCGTCCTGGTAAACAACTAAGGCTTCGCTCCGCTCACTTAACAGCACGAATAAACCAAAAATGGCTCTAGAACAACTCAGAGCCCCAGAACCGATAGAACTAAGTGATGAAGAAATAGCCAGTCTTTCAGATGCACAGTTCAAAACACTGGTTATAAAGATCCTTACAGAACTGGTGGATTTTAGTCACAAATTAGAGAAACATATGGAAGCTAAATTAATTGAAATGAATGCTGATACAAAAGATACCAATAGTAATGGAAAGAAAATTGGGACTCAAATCAAGGGAGAGAACCAGATGGAAGGAAAAAATGATCAAACAGAAAGGAATGAAGAAATAAGAATTCAGAAAAATGAGGAGAAGCTTAGGAACCTCCAGGACATCTTTAAACGTTCCAACATCCGAATTATAGGGGTACCAGAAGGGGGAAAGGCACAACCACCAGTTGAAAAATTATTTGAACAAATAATAAAGGAGAATTTCCCCAAGATGGCAAAGGAAATAGACTTCCGAGAAATCCAGGAAGCTCAGAGAGTCCCAAAGAAGTTGGACCCAAGAAGGAACACACCAAGGCACATCATAATTACATTAGCCAAGATTAAAATGAAGGAGAGAATCCTAGAAGCAGCAAGAGCTAAGGGGACAGTCACCTACAAAGGTGTTCCCATCAGACTGTCAGCTGATTTCTCAAAAGAGACCTTACAGGCAAGAAGGGGCTGGAGAGAGGTATTCCAAGTCATGAAAACCAAAGATCTACAACCAAGATTGCTCTACCCAGCAAAACTTTCATTTAGAATGGAAGGACAGATAAAGTGCTTCTCAGATAAGACCAAATTCAAGGAGTTCATCATCACCAAGCCCTTACAATATGAAATGTTAAAGGGACTTACCTAAGAAAAAGAAGATAAAAAAGATGAACAGTGAAAGGACAGCAAACTCACAGTTATTAAGAACCACACCTAAAACAAAAGCAAACTAAGAGGATAGCTAGATCAGGAGCAGAACCATAGAAATGAAGATCACATGGAGGGTTAGCAACAGGGCAGTGGGAGGAGGGGAAGGGGGGAGAAGGTACAGAAAATAAGTAGTATAGACAGTAGATAGAAAATAGATAGGGGGGAGGGTAAGAATAGTAGGGGAAATACAGAATCTAAAGAATTTGAGACACATGTTCATGAACTAAAGGGGGAAATGGTGGGGGAGGGGTATGCAGGGTAGAGGGGAAGGGAGGGGGGAATAGAGCAAATGTAATGGCATAATCAATAAAAAAAAAAAAAAAAAAAAGAATTACACCTAGACAAACTCAAGGCCCTAAAATATCACCTCAATCCTTCTCCAACACAAACGTCTGCTACATTTTGCTTCTAGCCATACTAGCAATACTTATCATTTTATATCAGTTATGTTTTCCTTAAAATAATGTTAGGGCCTGAAATCTGATTTTTAGTGAACAGAAAGTGAATAACCTGTCCAAAAAATGAGGGTAAATCATAGATAAGCACTCAGTACAATAGTCTGAAAGTCACAAGAAGAGCTGAGTAGCAAATGAAGAGAAGGAAAAATGCTCCCATTATAAATCATTTCAAATGGAGATTATAAAAATATCAATAAAAAATGTCTCCCAATATTGATCATAAATTCCTTTGGCAGTGTGAGTCAACAAAATGATTTGCAGTAGGTGTTGATTAGATTGCGCTTTCCCAAAATATGGGTCCTCAAATTGGATCAAGGTGGTTCCAGTTAAAGCTAAATAACAGACATTTCCAAAATAGCAGCTAAAAATAATATCCTCAATTTTGTCTTTATTTTCCTTTTACTGATTCTAGAGAGAGGGGAATGGAGGGAGACAGTCATCAATGTGGGAGAGAAACAGTGGCTGCCTCCTGCACACACCCCAACCAGTAATCAAACCAGCAACTTTTCAGTCTGCAGGATGAAACCCAACCAATGGAGCCACACTGGCCAGGTCCTCAATTTTGTCTTTTTCTCTGTTTGTCTACATTAAAATGTTAAACCTGCTTTCTACAAATTTTTACATTTCCTGATATAAGGCAAATATTTACAAAACTTCCACTGAATTAACAAGTGGGTTTCTCATTTTGTTTTTCGTAACATATAAACTTTCTTTCATTAGCAGTTTTGTAGAACAGCTCTTTTGACAGGTTGATCTGATCACAATAGCTCCCACAACAATTTATAAATTTCAGTTAGTTTTGTGATAGACAATAATAATAAGATTCTAGAATTAGTTCCATATTTTAAAATGCTCAGTGCTTGTTTCATCAAAGTTTTATTTTTTTTTCCTCAAAGATTTTTATTGATTTTTAGAGAGAGGGGAAGGGAGGGAGAAAGAGCGGGAGAGAAATCACATCAATGTATGATTGCCCCTTGTGCACCCCCTACCCAGGACCTGGCCGGCACCCCAGGCATGTGCTCTGACTAGGAACTGAACCAGCGACCCCTTGGTTCAAAGGCCAGTGCTCAATCCACTGTGCCACACTAGCCAGGGTGTTTTTATCAAAGTTTTCCATGTACATTGTTTACAGTACAACAGTTCTACACGACCTGTTGGGAAAAAAGCAGTCCTTTGACAGCCTCCCTGATCCAAACACACAAACATACTCTCTATTCTCCAGAAACTACTACTATGGAATCATTTAACTGATATTTTTGGTTTTTACTTTCACATCTCTTAATAACTTACTACTTTTAGTTTTTCCACTTCAGGAATAATGAACTGACTTTCCAGTATGGAAAATAACAATTTAGCTCTTAGGTACATTCACACACCCTCATCCCATCCTAACCATAAACACATTTCCTAAACATGCTCCCTAGCATTACCCTGTTACAGTAATTTGTAATTTTGATTGGATCAATTTTCAGTATTTACACGAATGTATGTATATTTATATACTTTTGACAACTAAGCCATGTAGTCAGATCATTTATCTTTTCCTGCACTACTTTTTGATTTCCCTTAATAATGGTTTGTCACTATTATCGACCTCTGATCCCCCAAAATCTCCCTTAACTGTAAATCTTAGTAAGTTCAAGTACATCACACATTCCATATTCTTGAATCAGTGTCCCAGAACTTTGTGACCATTACAATCTAGATAGGTCAACCTCTATAAAAGTGTTGTCTAGAATTTTCTCTAATGATGAAATCATTCCATGTATATACTGTTCAATGTGGCAGCTGCTAGCCACATTGTAAGTAGCTATTGTAACTAGTATGAGAAACTGAATTTTTAATTTTATTGAATTTTAATTTTCATTTATATAGCCACTTAGAGCTAGTGACTACCAATCTGAACAGAAGAGCTCTGGAGCTATTACATACCTACAATTTGGGATCTACTTTCCTCAGTTCCCTGATCAGTCATCTCCCTTTCTGCATTTACTTCCTTATTTTAGAAGAGCATACACTCTACTTACTACCTTCCTGAAAAATGGTGCATGAGAGATAAATTTTTCTAATTTAACTATAAAAATTTCCTTCTTTTAATCTCGTATTTCACTGATCATTTGAGCACAGATTTACACTGGAAATCATGTTCAGTGTTACTGTTAAGAAATATAATCATTTGATTATTGATCCTTTGTATAAATTGTTTACTCACTGAGGCTTGCAAAGTTCATAATAATCTGAAAATTTGTAATAATCTATCTCAGTTTGGTCTATTGTAACTCATCGTGATGGATGTTCAATGGGCCCTTTTAAAATGAAATACATTGTTCTATAGTTCCAAGAAATTCTCTTTAAATTATTTCATTGGTGATGTCTTCCTTTCCAGTTTCTCTGTTTTCTCCTTCTAAAATATCTGTTATTCAGGCCATTCCCCTAATTTTTATCTTTTCTTTCTTATTTTCCATGGATTTACTGTTGTGGTTGTGGTTGTTGTTCTCCTTTCTGATCAATTTCCTCAACTTTTAATATATCATTTCATAAATGCAATGACTACTTTCACCTTCCGAAAATTGAGTTGTTTTATTTTGTGTTTGCATTATCTGTCTCTTCCAAAATGTTTTTATGCTTTTTTGCTTTCATCTCCAACTTCCATATCGGTGGCTTTCCCTGAGATGTTTATAGTTAGGAAAGAAATTAAAAAACCAATTAGAAGCTCTGTGTACCTGGTAATAACTACCAACAATGAGATTCACAGAGAGATGATGTAGTTAAAACCTCTCCCAGAGATACCATTTATACTGGCATTTTTAGATGTTTTTTTTCTTGGTCAAGTTAAATACCTTAAAGGAAATTATTTTGCTCACGTAGCTATTAAGTAATTTTGAAACACATGCTAACACCTAAAATTTTCATTTTAAGTTTCCATAATTACAAAGGATATAATCTTTAGCATATTAAATTTCTAAAAAACATTTTCTTTTTATAATAATTTTGGACTGACAGGGAAATTACAAAAATATACAAAAAGTTCCCATATATCCTTCACCCAACTTCCCTGATGTTAACATCTCACAGAGCTGAAGTACTGTTACCAAAATCAGGAAATCAATACTGATAAAATATCATTAACTAAACTACAAACCTTATTCCAGTTTTATCAGTTTTTCCACTGATGTTTCCATTTTCTGTTTCAGGATCCAATCCAGGAATCCATAATGCATTTATTTTAGTCTCTCCCTAATTTCTGGCCTTTCATAATTCCTCTACCTTTCCTTGTCTTTCATCATCTTGATTCTTTTCAGGATTACTGATCAGTATATTGTAAAATAACCTTCAACTTGGCTTTGTCTAATGTTTTCTCATGATAAAACTGAGGTAATGCATTTTGGGCAAAAATACCACAGATATCATGTTATGCCCTTCTCAGTAAATCACAGATCTGGGGTCCATGATATTGATGTCTCATTCCTGGGGATGTTAACTATAATGTCTGTTAGTTAACATAATGTCAGGATTCTCTATGTAAATGTACCATTTTTCCCTTTGCAATTAAACAACATTGACTTAAAAACAAAAACCAATAAATCAATCTCTTAAATATATCAAAGGATCTTAAAAACTATTATCAATTTTATAATTATCATCATCCATTGAACAAATTATTTCTCTACTATTGAACTAATTATTCTTTAACACTTAAAATTTTTTCATTGTTCCATTTTCTCCTTGAACTTCTATTTCCATTATATTTATTCTACTGAATGTTATCCTATGTAATATATCTCTGTACTTGAAAATTTATTGATGGTCTAATCATTATTCCCTGTAATAATGTATTTGTATATAAATGTAAATTTTTTTAATTTCTTGTGATCGTAAGGTCCTACATATCAACCCAAAAGAAATTCTGAATTATTACTGTAATTAATTATAGTACATAATGGATAAGAACACATATATATTCCACATTTGAAAAACTAATTATTGAGCAAAAAATAAAATTTTACTGAAAATACATCTCTTAATGAAGTAGGGGGCTCACCTTTTTTAACTTATGTGTCCACAAATGAATTATTACTATCAGAATGAGACAAGGTTCAGCATTAATCCTATTCCTGTTTTTTTATTTTTATAGATAAAGTTGCTTAATAACTGTACACAAGACCAGAAAATCTTTTGATGTAGTGATGTTACTCCCTCTATGAGCTCCCTTATGCTAGACATCATACAATAACCTAGCATAAAAAAACATTTTTAATAATCCAACATCTACTTAACCCAAAAAACAAACAAATATTATGTCCTTCACAGTAATCTCTTTCTTCAGGCAAAAAAGAATTTATACAGTTTCTTCACTTTCACTGTATTGTAATAGGATTTAACCCCATAAACAAAGCCTCCTTTTATATATCAAGATTATTTTTATAACCCAACTATTATCCATATATACTGATTTGCTATTTAATTAAAAAATCATAAATAACTGATTGCATAAGGCTTTAATTGAACCAGAACATTATATTGTAAAAATTTTATCTTTTTGCTGGTACAGGTTTTTTTTCCTGAATATGTAAGGAATACTTCTATCACAAAGTGTTTTAGTATTGTTTAAAAAAAAAACTTCCAGACTAAATTTAATTGTTACTGATTCAAAGGCTAGTGTAAGCACACCTAAATTCCATTGTTATCTGGTTGATGAGAGCCAGAGCATAGAGCAGGAAAGTACAAAAATTAATATAGCAAGGATGTAAGTCTAAATTAGCAAAGTTAAGGTGTTAAAAGTGCTACAAAAGTAGCATTTGGACGCACCTGGAAGCTCCACAATATAAAATTGAGTTAACTACCAGAACAAGCAAAAAGAAAGGCCAGGTTTCAAAGAGGAGAGGGAGAGTTCCAAAGACACATAAAACAAAGAAGAACACACTCCTAGAATCAAATAGTGATCAGAAATACTAAAAGGGAATGGTATGCCCTATAACTGTCTTTCATCTAAAGCAAGATTTAAACAAAAAAAGTATAAACTAATATTAATATGTTCTCAAAATATCTATGCTAGTTTCAAATAGGAAACTCCCCTGGAACCAGTATGAAAAGTGAAAAGCCTCCAATTCCCTAGGAATTATCTTGTATAAAACAAAGCATAAAGAAATTGAACAACAACCCAGCCCTAAAATTACTAAAGCATTTTAAAAGCAACCAAGTGATGCCTTTTATACAATGCAGCAGTAAGCTTCCGTCTAACAAACAGTATTATTCTGCCTTTGTATAATAATATCTTTCTGTAGTTACACAAATTATTGATTCTATTTCAAATTTATACAACAATAAAACAGACTATTAAAGGAGAACCAAAGTATTTACTAAACACTAAAATCATTTGATACTCTAGATTACAATTTTTTTCTTGAGAAAGTAGCCTTCCTTTTACTAACTATATGTATAGTCTCATATAAATGCATACTAATTATGTGATTAAGTCACTGGTCACAACTGTTCTTCAAACCAGCAATGAATCTGATAAGATCTTTACAATGGATCTGACCAGAAGGGCTAAGTTGGGAATGTCTGAAATGCAAAAAAGACAGAAAAATAATGTGAGCGTATTATGTGAAAGGTCTTTTGGTCAAGGTACAGAACAGGACCAATTTTGTTACTTGTTTTTTTATACACATGGAGTAAGCAGGTTAGAGCTTTGTGGCACCAGTACATCTATAGATCAAATGAATAGAATAACAGAAAACAAGATGAAGCTGCACCCGTCTCTTAGGGTAGAGTACAGTCTTAGGAAAGGAAATCCAAACTTTAGAAGAGTCACAATTTCAAAGTTATTTCAGTTCTCTAAGTATATATTAAAGTACATTGTTTTTCATGGTAATTAGCAAAGCTGCCTTTAATGTCAGGCTAAATCAGCAGCACTAAACAGGAAAGGGCTATGCATTTGGTCCACAGGTAAACAAGAGTTTAAAGGGAGCCGGGAATATTGACAGCAGAATCACAGTAAACAAATTTTCAGGGTGTCCAACCTTTTGGTGTCTCTGGGCCACACTGGAAGATGAAAAGTTGTCATGGGCCACACATTAAATACATTGTAACATGTAATCACCCAAAAATCTCATAATGTTTTAAGTAAATTTATGATTTTGTGTTGGGCTGCATTCACAGCCATCCTGAGCTGCATGTGGCCTGTGGGCTGCAGGTTGGACATCCCTGCTAGGTTTAAATAAAAGGAGAAAATGGATAAATTTGAGGTGCTCTCTCTCCAACATATGGAGACATTTTTCTTTCTGACAAACATTTATTTTTATTTTTTAAAGACCTTACTAATAATCCTCACCTTTACTGAATGACAGGAAGAAAATATTCCCCAAATGACTAACTAAAATCACCTCAATTTGACTCAAGATTCACTTAAAAGTGATAATGATACAGTTGAGGTCTGAAAAGGTTTCCATTATATACAGTTTAAATAACTTTTAAAGACTCACCTGTAGGCTTAACTGAATAAAACCCAATGGCCTCTCCTTTCTTCCACAGAATCTTAGCATAATCAGTACTGCTATGACACAGGAATGGGATCTCATTTCTCTCCATTTCCTGTTTTCTATAAATAATTCGATTCAGAACATACAGAACCACTCTCTCCCCAAGAGTTCTCACCTACAAAGAGAGTCAAACACCAGGCACAACAGTTATAATATGCATCAATTCAGAAATGCTATTTACCTTGCTCTCTTCTTCATACCTCATGCTGGCATTCAAAGAACTTTGAATGCATTCAAACTGTTCAGTAAACATTTTATTATGACAGAGACAAGGTTAATCATTTGTGCTAATGACAATCCATTTCCATACATCCATATTATGCATGGACACTACCTCTCAGCAAAATTCTAAAACAGGCAACAAGAGTTTGCAGTGCACCAATCCCCAGCATCTCCTCTTTGGCACTAGTGTTTTCTTTCTGCTTCCAGCTGCCTAAATGAGGGGTCTCAACCACCCTAAATGCTGCCTCCATCACGCCTTTGTTTCAACCCTATTTCACCCCATTTCAGCCTTCACAGGGGGAGAAAGAGAGAGAGAGAAAAGGCTTCATGCTCTCTATCCCCTGAAGACTTTAAGAACAATTACCTCATTTGACGAGCAAAGCCATAATGCTCCTGGGGAAGGAATCTATCGCATCTTTTCTAGGTAAAGTGTTCATTGAACAGTTGTGTTTTTGTTGTCTAACTATAAGGAATACATTCCTACCCACCAACAGCCACACACACAAACACGTGCGTGGGCACGAGTGCGCGCGCACACACACACCCTGCCAGACCTGATGAGTGATGATAGTGGCACTGGGTAAGTCTAGTGAAAACATACTTGGGGCAATTCCAAAACGGAAACTGGGCTTCACTTCTTACATGCAGGGCTACATAGTCACAGGAGCGCCCCCACCCCTTACCAACTTTCTGACCTGACATCAAACAGTGGGGTTTCCTCAACAGGCCTTTTACTGCTAAAAACAAGAGTTTTATCCATAAAGACTCTTTTCTCCAAAGTTTCCTTAAAAAAAAAAAAAAGAGGTTTTTCCACATACCTCTAGTAAGGTATGTGGAAAGAGTAAGCACTAACTCTTAGTGCTTACTAAACACTAAGCACTAAATCTGAAAGCACTAACTCTTTCATGATTTTGAGAGTATACACACTACTCTCAAAATCATCCCTAATAGGAAATCTCCAGTGACAAACAACACATGAAATGACAAAGCTCTTTAGCTTATAAGACAACCCATTCCTACCTTGAACAGCTCTGATCAGCATAAAATTCTTCCTCATACTTAGCTAAAATCTATTTCCAAACATATGCTTTGATATTCTGGAGCCATACAGCCTACGAATATCTGAAGACTGCCATAATGGTCCCCTAAATTTTGTACCAATGCTAAACAATTGAAAGATAGACTACTCTTAATGCAATCTGGGGTACTTCTGCTATTCCAGTCCTCTTCCTTGAAAATTGCTCCAGATCCCTAATATTTGTATCATAATGGGTATACAGATATAAACAATAAAGGTATTGCTAAGACAATAGCACTTTGCTAAATAAACTTAAGGCTTTTAAACTAGCTTTTTTGCTTATATTCATTTATATTCTAATTAACTAATGCCCACTCTTTCTTATGTGTATTGCTATTTTAGTGTGTCTTCATGGTTTACATGGTGTAATTAATTTTTTGAACTTACAGATAGTACTTCCATTTATCCCTATTTATTTTCATTATGTTAGATCCTCCCTTTTTTGTTTCTTAATTCTGCCTTTCACAGACTGGGTCTCCCATGTAGCACTAGGGCATGCAGAATTGATATTCATGCCATCTATGTTATGTCTCCTCTAAGTATCTGATAGAACAGTGACCAGGACAGAAAAAAAAAAGAGCAAGTTTTGCCGTAGGCTGCTGAGACCCTCCCAAAATGGCCCTACTGATAAGCAAGTTTCTTGGCCAGTGTCTCCTAGAGACAGAGGACCTAAGCAACTATACACGAAGAGAACTAGCTTTTTCACTACCTAGTAAGAAAATCAGAAGCTGAAGTTGGTATGGGTAACTATATTTCAACTAACACATAGGTATTCATTCTTCCTCACACAATTCTCACATACGTTTAGAAAATGAAACTCTGAGGGTTTAATATAAACTTGTTATAGTAAAATGGAAAAAAGAGCCCAATAACTTCAATAACTACCACTGTTTATGGAAAACGAACTTACGAAATGGCCTAAGAAAGACTTTTAAAATTACAGGATCTTATTACCTGCTTAAGCCCCTCTCTAGAAGGGACAGATGTTTTCACAATATCATCAATAGCCCACCACTGATCAGCAAGGTAAAATGCCACAGCTAAAATAGAATAAATGATTATTAACATTTAAGTCTTAAGTCTTAAAGTATATAATATTACTATTTGTTAAGGTTCATATAGATACTCTTAAGTACACCCGTGCTTTAAAACATACAATGTAGCACCATTTATACCATTTTTATTTTACTCATTAAGCATTTAATTGTAAGCAATTAAGAATTGTATTTTCCTAAACTTACAGTCTGAAACAAGTTTTCTTTTTTTTAAAATTCCTTCATGTAGCTACCTTTTAATAAACTTTTAACTGTTTGGAGAAAAACTCCTTAATTTTAAAGATTAAGCAAAAAAGAGACCTGTGAGTGAGTCCTCAGGTGAAAAAAGAGCAAGAATTTTCTGCGTCTGATCTCCACCATAAAGAGGTACAAAGCCTACATTTGACAGGCTAATAGGAATCTGAAATGACAATTGATTAAAGATCAGTGAAGAGTCTGTTAAAAAATACAGGACAAAAACACCATGATTCTACCAAAATATTAACTTAGCCTACATTAATGCTAATTATATAACTTCATTTCATAAAAGGTATTTCTAGTCTCAAAAAAAGTAAATGAGAATTTCCTTTTGTGGAACTTTATTCTCTTGGGGAAAAATAAGAATGTTTACTTCAATAAATATTACTGTGCTCTAGCCATAAGTCTAATTAAGTAAAAACAAAAGAATAGTATGGTCTACAAAATCATTAAAAAACAACTACAATTTATCATGTTATTTAAACTATTGGGGGAGACTCTATTCTGTAAAAAAAGATACCAGATAGGTAAATTTTTTCCTACTTTTTGAGATACAAAGCAATACTTTAAAATCTTTGTGCCTTCATTAATCTAACACCAATTCCCCATTTACAGACAATATTTCCATTTAGAGAATGAGAAAATATTGGTACTTGAAAAGATTTTTTTAAAGAATACCTTAAATGAACATAATTTTCCAGAAGAAAAGTCTCAGGGCTAGAGAGGTTAGAGCATCTACCTACCCTAAAGTTCACAGTGGAACTCCAATGATTCCAAGTCTAATAACCCATTGCAATATATCACAGCTTACTAATTTGAATTTTTTATTTTAATATTTTATAAAAGGAAAGATTTGTGACACAAAAATGTGTGATTTAGTGTTTTGTTTATTTAAAAATATATTAATATCACAAATTGCAAATCTAACAAAAATTTGAGTTAGCTCAAATGATAATCAGTCTTAGCAAAATTGGTTAACTACTCAATCTTAAAGGCACAATGCAAATATTAAGCAATAACCTGTAGAGTTTCTTTTTAAAACTTGATCATGCTACTATACTAACAAACAAATATTTATCCATTTTACTGATGTCTGCTAATACACATTTCAAAAATGACTAGTTAACACTTTAAAGTGATAAAAAAATAAAAGGATATTATTTTCATGTACAAATTCAACTGAAAAGGTTGATTAAAATCACTGCAGAACACCTTACCGTAATATTGAGAAGAGAAAAACGCTCAGGATTTTCAGGGTCCCCACACCTTAGATCAGACATATAATCTTCAGCAGAATTTTCCAATTCCTCATGAGTGCAATTATCCAGCATATCCACAGGGAATGCCATCCTCTTTAACAAACAACATGGGACAAAATGTTTCAGAATATGAAATGCTAGCTTCCTTTTCTCACAGAAAAAACTTTTTATTGTAACATCTCAACATTTTATTATAAGAAAAGGTCTTTTTCACTATGACAAGTCAGACTGTAACTTGGTCTGCTGACTTAACAATGTATGTCGAAAAGAATATTTTTAAACATCATTTGAATTAAAAATTAAAAATAAAATAGGACAGGAATTAATGGTGATTCTTAAAATAATATAAATACATCTATACAGGTATACAATATATGTATTTGCATATAAACACACAAATAAATATATCCTCATACAGTTGTCAACATTACGAGTCACTATACAAAGACATAAGGGAACTTTCTGGAATGACAGAAATGTTCTATAACCGCATCATGGAGATGGTTGCTCCACCCTATAAATTTACTAAAACAAAAAATCATTAAACTAAACAGCTGCAATGGGTAAATGCTATAGTATATAAATTATATCTCTCATACATACATACAGCTGTTTAAAAAAAACAAACAGCACCTTAATGGGAAAAAGCTAAACACTCTCCCACTAAAGTCAGGAAAAATGACTCCACTACTGAATAAAATTATATAGGTACTTGCCGATGCAATTATACTAGGGGCATAACAACTGGGTATGGGTGTATGAACTATCTCTAGATCAATTTGCAAATAATACATTTAACTGAAACCCCCCCAAAAAAAATCAATGGAAAAACTATTCCAAATAAGAAAATGCAGTGAAACAGCAGGATATAGTTACACATAGGAATCAAATCCCCATATACACAATAATAACCAGTAAAAAGAAATCATAAATGGAAAAGACCGCATTTACAACAGCAAAAATAAAAATGGGCTTAAATTTAACAATAAACAATACCAATCCTATATAAGGAATACAACATTCCCGAAAGAAGCAAAGTGAACAAGAAAGACAAAACATGTTCTTGGAAAGGAAAATTCAACATCATTAAGGTGGCAGCACTCTCTAAAATAATCTATTAGTCTAATGCACTCCTAACGGAAATACCTGTAGGGTTTTATTTTTTCCTGAAGAAAGAAATGTTGATTATAAAATTAACTTGAAAGAATACATAAGCAAGAAAAGCTAGGAAAATCCTGAAAAAAAAACCAGGGCAATGACTGGTGAAAGGTGCAAGCCCTGTCAGATATTGAAAGGTGTTACTAAGCTTCTATAATTAAAACAATGTGATACAGGCATATGAATGGACAGAGGAATGGAACAAGATCTAGAAATACACCCTAATGCCTATGGAAACTGAGTACATGAGTAAGGGCCATCTCAATGAGTGGGAGAAAGAACTTTTTAGTAAGTAGTATTGTTTCATTGGTCTGTATTACGATGTTTAAATGAGACATTAATATTGCCCACTTTTGAACTTCTTGTGTCTGATATCAATTATATATTGTGTCAGCTCTTTCCATCCATTATTTCTGCAAGAAACATAAGTTCTGTTGCATCTATCACTTAATTTGTTTCTTTTTATTGCTGTGCTTTTCATTCCATCACATTCAAATAAAATTTAGCCATTCAACAGCTAACTAATGGGCATTTGCGCTGTTACGAGCATTCCTGCTTGAATATTTTGGTGAATATGTCTATATACTAGTTTGTGTTAGGTCTGTGTACCCACATTAACCTACCTATCTAAAAGTAAGTGAAGCAGGCACATGCATCTTGATGTGATGCAACAGGAATATCACACCCTAATCTAGTCAAGCCATTAAACAAGTATGTCAAATTTAAAATAACCTAGTTTCTTTAATAAATATATAGCATGGAGTTTAAAGAAAAGAGTGGAAACTAATGTAAATTAAAAGACACTGGGAGCATTTGAGATCCTGCTCCCTACCACTATCCTCAGTGCTCAAATAAACTCTTACAAAAATTCTCCACAAGTGTGGATGTTTCGTATGTTGAAATTTACTTTGCACAGTGTGGCAGGATTCTGAAAAAGCCCACCTAGGGCCCCCCAGCAGACTGAAACTGATGCTAGGTACAAGCAAGGGCCCATTGTGCCCCACCAGTTCCCATTATACACTAGGTGAACTTGGGTGAGTCTCTCTCAGAACTGAAGGCCTCCTTGCTCTGAGGCCCTAACTTTATTTGAGCTGCTCTTAGAAAACCCTTGATGTGGAGTAAGGTTTGGACCAGGGATCCAAACCTGGTCCAAACCCACAACCCTTGGTTGTGCGTTGGATCCCAGGTCCACACCAAGAAAAAGAAAAGAGAATGGGTGGCTGCTTTTCACTTCAGTTTTTAGTTTGACTGTTTACTCAGAGTGTGAACAACATTTTTCCTAGTTAAATGAAAGACTGAACTCTTTAGCTCTGAAAGATAAAGGACATGTGCTTCCCCAACCCCAACAGCCAATGGGACGATGACAGTTGTTCAGACCCCCAAATCCGAGGCAGAGATGGGTGCTGTGAGGCAGCCACTGCAGTAGGGCAGCTGATCCCAGAGAAGCCAGCAGGAGCCCTGGCAATAAAGGCAGGGTGCCCTTTAATGGGTTCACCCCGGGAGAAAGGCCCAAGGGAGTGGCCGTGCTTTGGAAAGCGTTCTGGTTCTGGTGACTTCCCATGAGCTCTCACTAGGCATTGCTCAAGTATTCTTAGGTAACAAAGAAAAAATGGGACACTTAAGAGAGACTGCAACCAGATGTACCAAGGAAAGGATTCTGATTTGTGCAGTCTTAAAAATTTCCATGATACAAAGTTAAATAAAAAATAAACATATGACCACACTGGCCCAGTGGCTCAGTTGGTTGGAGCCTCGTCCAATACACCAAAAGGCTGCAGGTCTGATTCTTGGTGGGGGCACATGCCTAGGTTGTGGGTTGGATCCCTGGTCAGGGTGCATACAGAAGAGAACTGATGTTTCTCACACTAATGTTTTTCTTTCTCTCTCCCCATCTTGTTCCCCACTCTCTTCTCTAAAAAAAAATTAATAAAAAATATTTAAGAATATGTAAAAAATAAACATATGGTTATGCCATCAGCTGTGCCAAGACGAAGAAATATGGCCCAAATGAAAGAACAGAGTAGAGCCTCAGAAAGACAGCTAAGTGGAAAGGAGATCACCAACCTACCTGGTAGAGAATTTAAAGCCCTGGTAATAAAAATGCTCACAGATCTCATCGAGCTTATTTGAAAAATGAAAAAACAAATGAAGGATACCCAAAGTAAAGCAAAATATTTAAGGAACCAACAGTGACAGGAAGGAAACCAGAACTCAAAGCAATGACTTGGGACAAAAGGAAAAAATAAACATCCAACCAGAACAAAATGAAGAAAAAATAATTTGAAAAAGTGAAGAGACTCTCATAAACTCTGGGACAATCGGAAACATTCCAATATCTGAATTATAGGAGTGCCAGAAGGAGAAGAGGAAAACCAAGAAATCAAAAACTTATTTGAACAAATAATGAAGGAAAACTTTCCCAATCTGGGGAAGGAAATAGACTTCCAGGAAATCCAGGAAGCTCAGAGAGTTCCAAAGAAGGTGGACCCAAGGAGGAATACATCAAGGCACATCATAATTACCATTACCCAAGATTAAAATGAAGGAGAGAATCCTAGAAGCAGCAAGAGATAAGGGGACAGTCACCTACAAAGGAGTTCCCATCAGACTGTCAGCTGATTTCTCAAAAGAGACCTTACAGGCAAGAAGGGGCTGGAAAGAAGTGTTAGAAGTTATGAAAGGCAAGGATCTACATCCAAGATTGCTCTATCCAGCAAAGTTTTCATTTAGAATAGAAGGGCAGATAAAGCACTTCCCAGATAAGGTCAAGTTAAAGGAGTTCATCATCACCAAGCCATTATCATATGAAATGTTAAAGGGACTTATCTAGAAAAAGCAGATCAAAAATATGAACGGTGAAATAACAAACTCACAACTATCAACAAATGAACCTAAATGAAAAGAAAAACAATGAGAATAAAAACTAAGCAAACAACTAGAACAGGAACAGAAGCAGAGAAATGGACATCACACGGAGGGATTTCAGTGGAGAGGGGGAAGGTAGGGATAGGAGGGAAAAGGTACAGGGCAGAAGAAGCATAATTAGTAGGCATAAGGTAGACGGGGAGAGATAAAAAATGGTATGGGAAACAAAGGACTCAAAGAACTTGTATGTACAACCCATGGACACAAACTAAGGGAGAGCAGAGTGCTAGAGGGTTGGGGCAGCAGTGTGGAAGGGGGAAAGAGGAGGGAAAACTGCGATAACTGTAATATCACAATCGATAAAAAATATTTTAAAAATTTTTTAAAGATTTAAAAGAACTTGGTGTTTATGACTGGGAACCTGATTTTATACAAATATGTATATTTTCAATCAAATGTATTATTTTATTTTAATAATCAAAGCCTAGAAATAGAACACATAAACTATTTATGAAATCAATACCATACAGATTTCCGGGTAACTTATAAAAGAAGAATAAAACTATGAATTTCAACAGAAATCAATCAGAAGCTTATGTAAGTAAGATGTTATGGCTCAGAAAAGGACCTTAAAATAAAACACTAGTTTGCGGCAGTAAGACAGGACCACGAGCCAGGTCTCCCTAGCAGGGGTGTCCAACTCACAACCTAGGATGGCTATGAATGTGGCCCAACATAAAATTGTAAATGTACTTAAACCCTTTTTTTTTTTTTTGGCTCATCAGTTTTCGTTAGTGTTTATATATTTAATGTGTGGCCCAAGACAACTCCTCTTCTTCCAGTGTGGCCCAGAGATGCCATCCATCTTCCCTTTACCCTACTGTTGGCTGAACTTCAATTGCCTTCATACCACCATCAGCATGTTCCCCAGTGTGTTGAGTGTCTATTATCACTATTTAATATTTTTCTCAATTTATTTTTTAAACACATACCTCTCATCCCATCCCCCCGTTTTTAATTTGGTAAAATATACACATAAAATTTACCACTTTAAGCAAGTCTGAGTTTACAATTCAGCCGTGGTATGTACATCCGCACTATTGTACAGCCTTCGCCCTTCACTCTCCCTTTCCAGAACTCTGTGCCCACTGAGCAGGAGTTCCCCACTGCTCTCTCCCCTTGCCCCTGCTAACCACCATTTTACTTTCTGTGTCTATACATTTGCCTATTCTAGGAACCTCATAAGTGGAATCACAGTAATTTTCTTTTTATGCCTGGCTTATTTCATGAACATAATGGTCTCAAGCTTCATCCATGTTATAGCATGTATCAGAATCTCAACTCCCTTTTTTAGAAACACTGCATTCATCTGAAATTACAAAATCTATGAAACCACAAATTTGATGTATTATACTTTTCCCTAATCAGCACTATGATTTCTAAGTATCATAATTTAAATGCTCACCTGAATACCAATTAAAAATCTCTCCTAGCTCAATTGGTTGCAGCACTGTCCTGTATACCAAAAGGTTGCAGGTTCAATTCCCTGTCAGAGCACATGCCTAGGTTGTGGGTAAGCTGCCCAGTTGAGAGGCACATGTGAGAGGCAACTGATCAATGTTTCTCTTCCTCTCTCTTTCCCTCCCTTCCTCTCTAAAATCAATAACCCTGAGGATTAAAAAAACAAAATAAAACTCCTACATCACCAGTAGTATATGTCAGCACACTTTAGAAAACACTGTACTATCCATACAGGACTGCTTACCATAGACAACACTACTACAGATAACAGGCAAATAGAGTATGACTAAATTAGTTACAGAGTGAAACAGAAATCCATTATCTTTCGTTCTTAAACCTTCTTAGATTGATGTTTTTCATAGAAAAATAATCACATCTGGGCTTATTTTTATTAGTTATAAAAGATCATTCAGATATATATGTATATACACAAAATGAAACCAAACCAAATCCTGTGCTCCTTAAGTCCAATAATTTAAATACCCTGAAATTTGTATAAAGGAGCATTACTAGGGGCAAAAATACTTCACTTAGAAGTTGTGTTTTGTGACTACAATTTAAAAACAACTATAGCATGACATTTAACATAAAATTTAAAAATATTTCCCTAATTTCAAAGGCTCAGACATACACAAAATGCCCCTTCTAAAATATTTTTTACAAATCTGTTTTTAAATCCATTACTTTTATTACTAGTCACTCTCGATGCTCAATTTATTGGCAAAATAATCACCTATTTGTATTTAAAGGAAGATGAAAGAACTAGAAATTATAAATCAGTAACAGCAAGCAGCAAACATTTACTGATAAGTGACCATATATCAGACTTTAGAGATTGTTGCACATAATATATATAATAAAGTACTTTTATCAGCCATATCCTATAGATGAAAAAGTGGAGTTTTACAGATGAAAAGACTTGACCAAGGTCATACCACTAGTGGGGCTAGAAAGGTATGCATCTAAACAATCATACATGCCCTCCAATTAATTATTTTACTCAACTTGTAAAATCAAGTAACACAGTGTTTATCATGGTTCTATGAAATTTCCTTTCCTAAAACATTGTAAGAATCAACTTGTTGTTAAGTATTCTACTCACATATTACAACAAGAAGAGCACTGAAACTGGAGCCATATGCTCTTGGTTCCTGGGTCAGCCCTGTGACTGAGCGTGTAAGCTCTCTGGCCCTGGGCAAGTTACTTACCCTTTTTAGCCTCCTGTATTCTCATTGGTAATGTGATTCAACTGGACGGGATAATCCTAAGGACCTTTTCACCCCTAAATATTTGTAATTATTTGTTTTTTAAAATATTGGTTAACTTAAGAGTGCATAAATTACTAGGCCTGTGGTCATTCTGCCACAGTTTAGAGAAGCCAGAGAAGGGTGGTAAGATTCTAGAGAAAAATATAGGTTGCTCTGATAAATCACTCACTTCTCCCTCTTTTTTTGTTGTTTTTAAGCTTCTCTTCTATGTCACGTAACAGTAAAGCTGTCAGGTCAAATTCTGTCAAGTATTTTATGCTCTGCCATGAGATAAACCAAAGGCCTAACGAGATTCTGCATGAATGAGAAAGCTTAATGTTGCCTTCAATGAACTAACTCATCAAAAAATGTACGCAGAATGGTCAATGAGGTGTAAAAAGTGTCCAAATTAATTTATAAATTAAACATGAGGTGGAGAAGAGTAGTGGGGGGCGGAGGATGGAGAAAACTGTACTTGAACAACAATAAAAAAAAGGGAAGAGAAAAAAATTGTAAGTCAAGCAAAGGGTATGCTCACTGACCCTGATTAATGCGTATAAAAACATGAAACTCTGATCTCTTACATAAGATGCCCACCAGCTATCTTCCAGCCATCTTTCAATAATTTCACTTTTCCTGAGAAATTATGTAATTATTTGAAAGAATGACTACTCTTAATAAGAAAATGTAAGAGAAAAATAATTCCTGTTATCATGATTTATTCTCTATTTAATGGTAATTACTAGATGTCAACCATACTCTTAAAAAGGGGGAACATGTTTTGTAACTTTGGTTCTGAAATTATTTCAAGATTCTTATATATCACAGCTATTATTTAGGGGTTTTAGAGAAAAGGGAAGATTAAAACATATACCCATCAAGAGATGAGTGGATAAAACAACCAGGGGATATTTACACAATGGGATTTTATTCGATCATAAAAAAAAAATTTTACCCTTTGCAACAGTGTGGATGGACCAGGAGAACATTACGCTAAGTGAAATAAGCCAGTCAGAGAAAGACAAATACCATGTGATTTCACTCATATGTGGAGTCTAATGAGCAAACTGAACTGCCTAACAAAACAAAGACAGACTCATAGATGGGGAACAGATGACAGCTAGTGAGGCGCTAGAGGGATTGAGCAAAAAGGAAAAAGGACTCTTGGACAACAGGATGGTGATTGCTAGGGGGAGGGAGGTGTAAGAGGACTAAATAGTAATGGAAAAAATAGATTATTAAGAAAATATGGGAATTTTAAAGCTTAAAAAGTTTTTAAGAGAAAAAATAATGATCTCAACCAATCCAAGTCATGATCCTACCTCTCCTGATTGTTTCCCCACCACCGAAAATAGGTTAGGTATCCCGGCAACATAACTGTCAATGCTATTAACCTTGCACATTAAAAAAAGCCTGTTTCTGAACCTCATTATGATTCTTCTCTTTTCTCCCTAACATCATTTCCTTCCCTAACTAACCTAGTCCCTGTACTACATCAGCTCCACTAATTTCTTTATCTTACCTTCTTACTCTTCAATCCCTCCTATCCTATACAAAGCCCTAAATCCTAAATTAATCTTTCTCCACACTTATAGCTGAATTTTTCAGTACAACAAAAATGAAACCACTGAACAAGCTACAATTATCAAATCAAGTTACAATTATCAAATCTCAGGTGTTAAAAAAATCTGTTTTTCAGTCCTCTGGTAAATGAAAAAGATTTGATTACATATGGTTAAGGACTGCCTACAAGTTTATGGGTAATGGAGAAGTTAAATGGGGTTCAAACCTGCAGCCTGTTTTTATTCGAACTAGAAATCAAAATCATATCTTTAAGTAACATTCACTGAGCCAACAGTGGTATATGTACTTTATGACCCAGATTACTGAATACTGTTTGTAGTCTCACAGAAGCAGTTTACATACTCAGGAAAGCCAAAGAACTATTTAAATGAATACGCCATACAATTTTGTCCTTCATTTCAACATTAGACAATTTTACATTCTTTTTTTTAACCTCACCTGAAGACATGCTTATTGATTTCAGAGAGGGGAAGGGCAAGACAGAGAGAGGGAGAGAAAAACATCGATGTGAGAAAGAAGTATCAATCAGTTGCCTCTTGCAGAGCCCCCAATCCAGGACCATTTGGTATACTACCTGACCGGAAATCAAATCTGTGACATTTTGGTCTACTGGATGATGCTCCAACAAACTAAGCCACACTGGCCAGGGCTAAAATTCTTTATTTTTTACCTGGTTCCTCTGATCTGATTTTACAGTGCTTTACTAAAGTTAATGTGGGTTTGGCATAGTAAACCTCAAGAGTACAGGCAACTTTTAAAAACAGGAGCCAAATCAATATGCACATTGTTACAGATTTCTTTAACATAAAATATCACAGAGATTTGTCTCTTTTAGAATCATGAAGAAATACTAATGTTTCATTTTACAGGAAATACGTCTAATTCAAAACAAAAGCAAAAACAAAACAAAGCTTGCTGCTTCATTGTGGCATAAGGCTTATGAAATATTCCCTAATATTTTCACTACACCAATAAGAAATGTAGCCACGGGTTGCCAGTATCTGCCAGTATCATACCAACTTGGAAAAACAGCAGGCTCTGAAGCACAGGCTAGCCATTTCTCTCTCCCTTCAGGGCATCTCCAATTCTGCATTTCCAGCCTTCGCCCATACACTTGTTCTTGCAATCCTTTTGTAAACTCAGGCAGGTTTGCTTACCCAGATAAAGTAAAATTCTTTTCTTACCTTCCACTGGCAGCAGGCCCAGGGGAACAAAAGATAAAGAGATAGTAGCTGCCTTCCTATCTGACTTCAATACATATTTACTAAACAAATAAATAAATAAACATGTGAACAAAAGTCTGTAAAAATAAAACCACATACTGTTGTTAGGAGGAAGAGTTGCCACAGATGAAAGACATGTAATGTTCTGCTACTGGATGAAAAGTAGTAATGACTGTCTTTCAATAGGCAGAGACAGAGGAGAAGGCCCTCTAGAAAGAATGAATATGCTTAACAGAAGCCAAAAAGCGTACCAAAAATGGCAAGTAGTTAGACTTACCAAGAGCACTGAGAGAAGTATATAAAGAGAAGTAGTGGAGGGATGCTACTAAAATAGAGGACAGAACATAACAGGCCAAGAACAGGATGGTTTTGCAAACCAATGTTACCCCAATAAATTCACTTTTAAAAAAAGTCAAGAATACAGACTAAAGAGTTGGGACTTTATTTGATTCTCAAGTAGGATTCAATTTAAGGATATTGAAAAGGAAAGAGATTTTCAAGGCTATGCTTTAAGACAATTTATCCAACTGTGTGTAGGATACACACACAGTGTGTATAGAAAGAATTTGGAAAGTTGAGATACTCTTGTATTTTGTACATACTTCTTTTACTACACTTATCACATGAAAATATGATTTATTTTTCTTCATCTTTCTATCAATATCAGGCTCAGAATTCCAAGGAAATGTAACCATTTTTTCCCAAACATACAAAAAGTAGGGATGGGTCAAAAGATCTCTGGCATACCTCCTAACTAATAACTTACGTGCCTACACTTGATTACTTAAAGAAAGATAGGAAAAAAGGTCTTAATTTACAAAGAGGTGATATCATCAATTCATTTATAATCTTTTTTAATTTTTTTAAATGTTCATTAATTTTAAAGAGGAAGGGAGAGAGAAATGTTGACTGGCTGCCTCCCATTCGTGCCGACAGGGGATTGAACCCACAATCTAAGCATGTGCCATGACCAGGAATCAAACCAGCCTTTTGGTATACAGGATGACGCTCCAACCAACTGAGCCACACTGGCCAGGGCCATTTAAAATCATTTTTTAAAACTCAGAATGTTATATGATGACAACAGATCTACCATTTATTGCTGACTTAACTTGCACCAGGCTTGACACTCTACAGTATTATCTCATTTATTCTTCAAAATGACCCCATGAAGCAGGTTTCTTAAGCATATTCTCACAATGAAGAGCTTTCCTTGGTGTGGAGAGGTTAAGTTAGTTCACTCAGCTGGTAAGTGGCAGTCTGGCTCTAACCCTGGCCTATCTGTCTCCAAAGGATTTAACCTTGTGGTCAGGTTCCCAAGACAGGACGAAAGCCAGTATTATCCATGATGCATCTGATTACACAACAGCCATATTTTTCAGCCACTCCTTAGGAGTTAGAGCTTTTAAATCTTACAATATTCTCTCTTCAGACTTTAGATGACTGTTCTAATCACCAGGATCCATTTTCTTCAGAATTGTTAAGTAGTTACTACACAATAAATGCAAAGTCAGTTGTTTTAAAGTTAAAAATAAATAAAAGAAAAATATAAACATTGACAAAGTAAATGCCTACCAATATTTATTTGATAAATTACTATAAAATAGAGCTAAAGAAAAAATGAAAGCCACTAAGTTGCATTATACTTTTTAAATTATACATTGTTGAAGGACAAAAACAAAGAAAGCCTTGAAATTTAGATACTAGACTCAATATGAACCATGAACAAGTTTTTTTTTTTAGGTTAAGTCAAAATAACCCCGAAATACAACTTTGTTATTAGGGTTCTAACTGTGAAAACCCAGAAATAAAGAAGTATCCCTGAACTGTCTGTCCATGGGTCAGACAGCATCCGCAGTTTTTTATTCCATTCAGATGGGCACAGTTTAAGAAAAATCACACTGAGAAACTGGAATGCCTTCAATGGAGAACAACCAGATGGCAAAGAATCTGAAAACCATGGTGTAGTAGATAAAGAACAGAAACAGAGAAATTAGTGAGGGGAGGTCTTGTTGAGGAAGGGAGGCAGGAAAGTTACCCCTCAAATATCTGCAGAGCAAACATGCAGATGAAAACTTAGACTTATTCTGGGTATCACTAAAGGTTAAAAGAAATGGACCTTTCAAACAAAAAATTCCAACCACAAATTAATTACACTGAATGAAAACAGACCAGCCAACTAGCTGGTTAGAGTACTGTCAGTTACACCTGGCACATCCCAACTCAGGTCTAGAAAAACACACCTCTGCCCTACTGTAGCTGCAGGCACAACGCTTTTCCGTGTCTCCACCAAAGCCTGTATCGGAGAGGGCCACTGAGTGGGCATCTGTATATAAAACTGTAAAACCATACAAATCCCTTTATAAAATAAAAGTGTGCTTTTGGGGGGCCATTTTGAGATACTGCTCAGATACAAAAAGTATTCTCTGAAAAAAATTTATTCAGAATCATTTCAATTTCATCTTTCATGGTTTAGGAAATATTTAAATCTCCTCAGCCTTGAAATTAAATTCAAGTACTTTAAGATTATTTTATATTCAAAGCAAAACATGAAGACTTCTAACATGTGGTTGCTTTTTTTGCTAAATTTAGCTATTTTTCCCTCTCATGAGCACAAATAACTAATAGAATACAGGACCAGAGCTAAAATTAAGATAGTTTCTTAGTCTGGGATCTCCAAGGGCTATAAACAGGCTATTTGAAATATATTCAATTTTTCAAAAAAAATTTATTTCCCCTACATTAATACACTAACAAAACTCAAAGATTTATTTAATTTTTAACTAGAATCCTACCAACTCAACTCACTGTGGTTATACCTTATATCCTGCAGAGCAGTAACTCCAACTGACAAGTGGAAAGTAAATCACAACTCATCTTAAAAATGCAAAGTTATTGCTTTGAAATGTACCTCAACAAAGTGTTAGACAAGGGTGGGTGTGAGGTAAAGATAATAAAATGAAGAAAAAGATGAGGAACACTGAACTAGATACTAAAAATTATCCTAATTTCATTGATGATAACATTAGTGGCTTACCTTTAGAAGCACAGCACTTAATTCTGCCAACCACATTTTTGGACAGGCTGTATAAAAGGATACAGTAGCCCCTTGAACAACACGGGCTGAACTAAGAGGATCCACTGTCTTTTTTAATTCTTTCTTTTTATCCTCACCTGAGGACATTTTTTCATTGCTTTTAGAGAGAGAGGAAGGGAGAAAGGAAGGGAAAGAGACAAACATTGACGCAAGAGAGAAACATCAACCGGTCACCTCCCCTATGGCACCCAGACCAGGGATCATGTGCCCCTACCTGGACCCAAAACCATGCCCCTTGGACTACAGAATCATGCTCCAACCAACTGAGCCACAGGAACCAGGACAAGAGGGTCTACTTTTTTTCGATAAATACTCGTACTATTTTTAATTGGTAGTTTGGAATCAAGGATGCGTACGGCTGACCATATACATTTTTCTATACCATTTTATATAGGGGACTCAGGCACCTGCAAATTTTGGTATCCTAGGTGGTGCTGGAACCCATCCCCAGCAGATACCAAAGGGCAACTGAGTTTTGGAAGAGTCAAAAGTTATACTCTGATTTTTAACTGCGCAAGGGCTGGTACCCCTAACCCCTGTATTGTTCAAGAGTCAACTGTTCTCTTTGACAAATGAGGAAGGAAACTGAGGCCCAGAGAGATTAAATTTTAAAAATCAGACAGCTGAAAACAGCGAAGCCAGGGTTCAAGCCTGTTATGTCTATTTGGCCTGAGTTGGGGAATTTACACTGCCTCTGAATAACAACTACTGAGAATTTAAGAATCGGTAAATTCACCTGGAATATCAGAAGCTGATCCAAGCTGGAGAGCACTGGCATATATCACGCATGTGAAAATATGTACAAAGACTTTAGACTATAAAATTCCTTATTAGTATCATTTATTTATCAATCATTGTGTAACAAAAAGTCAAATGTATTGCCTTTTTCTCTGCTCCTGTTCATTCCTAAAGGGGATTCTTCCCTTAACACTATTCTGACATTACTCCTCTTCAGGCCTCCAATACCCAATAACTTCTCAACTCCCAAATTCAATGGATTATTTTCTTTTTTTTTAAGATTTTATTTTTTTATTTTTAGACAGAGGGGGAGGGAGAAAGAGAGGGAAACATCAATGTGTGGTAGCCTCTCATACTCCCCCCTACTGGGGACCTGGCCAGCATCTCAATGTATTATTTTCATTCTCACCCCTCTTGATTTTATGACAGACCAGACCCTTTCTACAGCTGACCACTTTCTACACCTTAATAGTTCCTCTCCTTCCTTGGACAACACTCTCTCCCAATTCCACTTCTTAGTTCCCTTCCCTCCTCAGTTTCTTTCAGCAACTGAACCCTCTCCTCTGCACAACCCATAAAAGTATGGGTCCCCCGACATCCAACCTGGACTTCTTTTAAAAATGTGATTTACTAAATGAATCTGTTCCCAATTCATATTTACACAAATCTTTGTGCATTTCAATTTTATGGAATCTTTAACATTTATCCACAATCCTTCATTAAACTATAAACTACATGAGGGTGGGGTGTATTTGTTTTTGTGCCCCATATCATACAACAGATGCTTGGTGTTTGATGAATAAATAAAAGCTCCCTTTGGTGTAGCCTAAAACTAACAACTCATTGGAGCAGGTAGTATAACTAAACTGATACTATTTTTTTCAAAAACAAAGTACCATATTTTGCTGTGTATAATGGGTACTTGTTTGCACAAATTCTTGAGGGAATATTTTATGGATGCACTTACACATGGGTATAATGATTACATTTCATGGGTATAATAATCCCATGCATAATGTGCACAAAACCATGGCTGCTCATTATACACAGGAACACATTATATGTGGCAAAATACAGTATGTGGTAAGCCACAAAGTTTCTGGACCAAAGAATAGGTTGAGCTAGATGAGTAGATCCCTCCTACACCGCAGATAAACCTGGTATAAGGTCTCATATGCCAACTGACTATTGTGGCTCAGGTGGCTGGATGTCCAGCCATGAAACAAAAAGTCACAAGTTCGATTCCCAGTCAGGACACATGACTGGGTTTTGAGTTGGGTCACCACTCAGGCATGTGCATGAGGCAACCAGTCAATATTTCTCTCCTCTCTTTTCTCTCCCTCCCTTCTCTCTAAAAGCAAGTAAATAACAAAATAAAATTTAATGAGTCTAATAACTATTGTATGATGTCTTTAGCAAATTGTGAGCTTTTCCCTGATACTTTTTAAATCATCGAATCTTTTCTTTAATAAATTCAACCTTAGTGACTTCATTGCTGTTATTGGAAAGAACTGGGAAATACCTTCACTACCAATGAAACATACAAATTTAGAGCTTTAATTTCAGAGTTAAAGATACAAAGGGTCAGAAGTCTAATGGTATGTGAAAAGAAAATTACTTTAAATACATCACACAACTCATTCTTTCAATTTAGAATAAAATCTTAGAACTAGAAAGGAACATGAAGGTTTTGTTTACCTTCTTATCCAAGCAACAGTCCTATCTTCACAATCTTTGATATTTTTAAATCTCTACCCAATATTCAATCCTCTTATGTTCTCATTACCTTTAAAAAGTAAATCTGTTCATATTTTTAGGCAGATGACTGAACATAACACACATAAGGCTTTAAAAGGATAGGTAGAAGCTAATGCATAAATATATTAGAGATTTTTTTCAACTTCTCAACCACTGGTAAAACAATGTGCAAAATCTTAAGCTACCTTAAAGATGACAATTACATCAAGATCACCTCCAGACTCAATTAAATACAACAGTACCAATTTGATGAGCCTCTGGTGTGTGTATTAATAGAAGCAATGCAATGATGTAGGAACTGTTTGACTCAGCAGTAAATTTGCTAGAAAAACCAATCTTATTCTCCATGGACCTGGGATAGGTCCAATCAGGGCACCTTCGATCCCTAGCAGACAATCTTTGCTTCAAATCCCTAAAACAAGACTCATCTCTCAGTGTCCGAGGTCCCTTTCACCTCTGTAACTCTCCACACAGAACATGTCATTAATGAGAGGCATATCATTTCTGTAAGGGATGGCACATGATATGGAATCACTTATTCACAGAATTAGTGGAACAGTCTCCAACGAAACTGAAAGAAAAGTTTATAGTAATTTAATAAGAGTGACATTGAAATTCTACACTCAAAAGCATCTAAGACACTTTTATTTTCTCCATATCAGTTCCAGCCTTTGTTTGATGTATATTGTGCCTTTACTAGAGAGATGCCACCATTTGTAATGATTCAAATCCTAGTTCAAAGGTCAGACTAATTCAGAACTTTTTAGAACCTAAAACCCACAGGTAAAGCATTTTAGGTTATAATCACACATGCAGAAGGATAATGTTGCTCCTCATATATGATATTTCTAAGTCCGAAGGGAATACACTATGACAACCACAAGCTTCCGTGCAAGACTGATATTTTATCTTCGTTTGCACTGAAAGTCTTCACAAATAGACTTTTACTGGGTTCCTCTCAACATCTCATTTCCCTGTACTCTCTCCCCTCCCCTCACGCCGTGTAGGGAAAAAACAAATTTAGTCTGGTCCCTATTAAATCACTAAAAATCTTCCTTCTTGTAGAAGGAAAACAAAATATAGTTTGCAAAGATAACCTGTACATCTTAACGTGCAATAAGTAAATAAACAGCTGCAAGCAGATGACACACTCCACATCAAACCAGACCCATTTTGGTGAATTCCCTCCAGGGCCCAAATATATGTATTATGCAACAGCCACCATTCCAGATTTTAATCCCTGTCTGTGATGCAGTGATAAAATACAAAAGGCATGAGTATGATCCACTAGATATTGAAGAACATTTACCAGATAAAAACGAAAATCACCAAATTCTCAGGAACCTTGAAAAATGACAAACTATGTATCAGTTCAGAAGCATAATTACAACTTTTCAGTCCTGTAGCCTTTCTTGGTAACCTGTCCCGGCGGCCCCAACTCCCACAAAAATGCTCACACGTAAGCATTTCGACTGAGGTTTTGAAAGCATCTCCTAAAACGGGGAAGGGGCGGGCATCAGGTGGTTATCCTAAAATCTACTCCTTGTAAGGTACCCATACCAATCCCCAGAAGCTGAAAAGCGAGTATGATGGTTCATCATTTCTCCCAAAGGGCAGTAAAGGGGCAAATGTAAGCCAGATTCCTGAGCCATACACAACCCAATGCTTCACCTAGCCATCTCCTGGGGCACAGGCCTCGAAAAACTGTATAATGGAAAGCTCAAAATGAGAACAAAATTGCAGTGGAAGTGAATCTGCCTTCTGGAAGTGAATCTCGGCGATATCCACTCCAAAAGTAGTTGAAGGTCTGGGAGGTGGTCAGAGCATCACTGGAGGCCACCTCCATGGGTGAACCCGCGCCTAAAAGCTTAAGTTCCACACCGGGCCAGGTCGGCTTCTCACCAAGCCAAGGAATCGCCGCCGGCGGAAAGGCTCCAGGTGGGGAGCGGTGGAGGCGAGAAGAGTCAGCAAGCCCAGCCGGGGAAAGGAACGCAACTGAGACGAGCAGAGGAAGGAGAAGGCATTCCCTCACACAAAATGGTGGCGCCTACGCGGAGGCGTGCGCACCTGGGGGCCCGCCACACGCCCCTCGGGGCACCCGCTGGCCGCCGGCAGCTGGACGCGCGTCCCCGGCTGGGGCGGCGGGCGTGGGCCTGCGCCGCGGCCAAGGCCTCCACGGAGGGCTGGCGTCACCGCCCCGAGGGGCGCGGGACCAGGGCTGGGGCCCGCGGGGCCTGCCTCGGCCTCAGCTTCAGCCTGCGGCCCCCCGCCGGGGACGGGCGGCACACTCACCTCGAACGTGCCCGCGGAGCCCCGGAGAGGAGGCGGAGCTGCAGGAATGAATGGAGCCGGTGACTGCTCACTGGCGACCCCCAACCGGTCCGGGCCGCGCGGCTGGCGGCGAGCAGGGCGGATGCGGCCGTCTCCCCTACGCTCCCGACGCCCGGCTCCTGGTCCGCGGGTCGGCCGCAGCCCACCGAGCCCTCCGCCGGCGTGACGCACTCGCGCCGCAGCGCCTGGAGCTTTTGCAGCCGCGCCCCCCGCGAATCCCCCCGCCCGCCAGCGCCGTGCAGCCCCTCCTCGGCGCCTGGAACGCCAACCTGCCTCCCTGTGGGTCTGGCCGCCGGGCAGGTGCGGGCTCCGCCAACCGGGGGCCGCTAGACGGCCCCCGCCTCGCCACCGCCGCCCCCTCTCTCCGCCCCGGCAGCCTTGTGCGAGAGCTACAAGGCACGGCCCGACGCCCCTGCTCAGGGTAATGGCTCAGTAATAAAGAGTGACCTTGGCTTAGATACAGAAATAGGTGCGGGTAAACTGCAGGGACTACGACACTGAATTTGCTACCCCTCTAACGCCAGCATTCGCAGAATCCCGTTTGCACACCCGGGCCCCGTGCGGCCCCTCCGGAAATTTACCCAAGGTGGGCGAGACCATCCCGGTCTCGGGACAGGGATTCGGAGGGCCAGACGGAGCATCGCGGGCCTCCGCCCTGCCACCTCCTTCCTAAACCAACGGCCACCTTGTAGGATGCAAGGGAAGGGAAGTCCAGCGCCTCGTTCAAAATCCGGGCGAGCCCGAGAGCCTGGATTTCCATGTTGAGATAACAGGAACCCACCAAATCCCTGTGTTCACCTTTTCTCGTTCAGAATCTAAAACCAGCAAACTAACCCTGACCCAGAAGGACGCCGGCTCCACCCTCCTTTCCTCCCCTTTCTCTCCCAGCTCTCTTCATCCGCCTTAGTGCCCAGGGCCCTTAGCTAATTACACTCCTACGGACTGAAGATAAGCTCTGAAGTATTTAAAGCACGCTAGATTTCTCGAAGGAAATGCATGTCATGGTTTAAATTATATTTCATGAATGTATTGAAGAGGAGCATTATATGTAAGAAATCTTAAGACTTCCTTTTATAGTGCATAAACTGAAAAATAAACTCAGCTCATCCAATAAATTGAATTGCTTCTTTCTTTTCTCGGAAATATTTAGCAATCACAATAACAGTCTTTAACGAATTTACTTCAAAGAAAACTGGTTGTTAGGCTCGGGTTTTTTTTAAAAATCAAATAGGCTTTTTTATCTCTAGTTACCCAGGAGAGCAACTGTTATTGTTTAATTTGTAATATTAACAGAAACCTTAATGTTATACATTAAACATTTACCATTAACATTAACAATGAACTAACTAGACTTAATTCAGCAGGAATTTTTAATATAGTTGGGTTTTATCCAAGCAAACCTGGAAGGAAAGAAGGGAGGGGCAGGGGAACTCAAGAGTTAAAGATTTTAGCTTCAGTAATAGTTGACAGGCTTAAGTGATTATTGCCTGTAGAAAGCTGTTATTCCTGGAACTAGAATGCATGACCAGTGACTACAAAGGTCACAAGGAGATTCAACCTTGTGCAACAGGGTGTCCAAAAGCTGTGGAGATGGTATTTGAGCCATTGTGTTCCAGGGAGGAAACATCTGCCACTCAGGTGAAGAATTATTGATCAACAGATAAAGAAGTACAGTGGTACCTCCATACTCATCATTAATTTGTTCCAGAACTTGTGCAGAGTGCCAAAACTGGACTATGGAACCATGAAGCATTTTCTCTTGCAGGGCTGCGTTGGGACTCATACGAGTTCTAGCAAGTGCAACTGTCCCAAGCTAGCACCGTCAAACTGCAAGGAGTACAGGGTTTGACGAGTTCTGAAGCACAGAGTACTGAGGTATGGTCTTACTAGAAAAATCCCAGCCTGACTACAACTCTCATCCAATGAACCTTTTTTCCAAACCCCTTTCCTTGTCCCTGTAAGAACATTGGCTTGAGATGAGATGTTAAGATGGTCTTTGAGGGTACATAGCCCTTAAAATCTCAGATTGCCAGCATCTGAATAAAGCACCCATAAAAATTCAATCCTTGTCTCTACTGACTGATTCTGGTAGTAACAGGTGGCATGAACAGCAACTTTTCTGGTTTCCAATTGAAGGAAGGAAGGAAATTTAGTTATACTTCTAGAGCTGTATGTAAGTAGGAGTCCCCGGGGTAATCCCAAATAATTTCTACTTTGGAAAGATGTGTGGGGGTTTTTTGTTTGTTTTCTTATGTGTTTGTTTTGGCTGTGAGATACTACAGGGGTTGAAGCCTTAGGCCTTAGTGTAAAGCTAATCAATGTGACTTGCTTATAATGTCTGAAATGCATGAGTATGATAGGCTTTTAGCTATTGTGTTAGTCCATGGGTATTTGGGTATTTGTGCCTGGGAAGCCTGTTGCTCATTTGTCTGGCCACTCTGTTAGAAATAAGAATTCCACCCACACAGCTAAGAGAGGGGCCAATGGCCCATATCTAGGTAGTTAAACCCAGGTCTCTTCCTGTGGCAAGGATCCTGCTGAAAGTGCTATCTTCTCCCTACGTGAGGAGTGTCCCATGAGAGCACTCTGGCGTCATTCTCTTTTCTCTACTTGCAACATGATGTGGCTTGACATGTTTACAGAAGGAAAACCATTTATTTCCCTCTTCGTCTGAGATACATTAAATCTTGTAGGTTCACCCATACTCTAGGGATCCACAAGCTCTTCACGGGCAAAGAACTAAAAAAAAGTGTCTTATCAGATTAACACATGCTATAAATCACTACCAAAATATTTTGAAATATGCTTCGAGCCTTTTGTCTGAAAAGTTTTTTCTTAAAAATGAAACACCAAAGTGAGAGGCAACAAGCTTTTCTTTGAAATCAAAGAATAGATACTCCAGAAGCACTGATTCAAGAGAAATCCAAATAGTGTTTGATTTATGGGATGAGGGCAAAGGCTTTTTTATGAGAAATGGAAGGGGAATAATTACATGAATAGAAGGAATTTCTATTGGTGCTAATAAGTTACTGATTCTAAAAAATGACTTTTAATTTTCAGACCTCATAGTCAGCAAGTCTTTCCTATTATCCACAAACGGTGTTTGAGTTACAGTGGTGCTTTAGGTTCAGTCCAAAGGTGGTTTTACCCAGTTCAAATATTCCATAGGTTCAAGGAGTAAGAGTTGCAATGCAGTTCCTCTGAAATGGCTGCCTCTGCTCCATTTTAAAATGGGTCCGTTTCTGCCAATTTTTCACAGAGTAACAGGGTATTGCTTTGCTGTTTATTTTTGTATGTGCTTGTTTTAATGATTATTTTGTTAACCTATAACTAAAGAGAAATATTAAGAGTTCTCATTGTATTTTTAGCATGATGTGCCACAACACGGATTTGGGAGATTGCTGGTACAAATAATCCAGAAAAGGGCCCTTAAATTGCAGCAGAAAAGAGGAATTGCTAATTGCTAAATAATGGCTTTTTTGACTGCAGACAAATTGTCAGGCACTTTACTAACTTCTTTGTGGTAATTAACTCATTGAATCCTTATAACCATCCTTTGTGGTACATACCAATATTATCCCCAGTTTACCTAAGAGGAGATTAAGGCACACAGAGAAACTAATTAATTTGCCCATAGTCACACAAGTCCTAACTGTGGCACTCTGACTCAAGACCACATTCCCATAACCAGTATTCTGTCCCACCTCTCCTGGGTATAAAACTGAATGCCATATGATTGAATTTGGCTTTTGAAGTCCTACAACATACCAAATACTCAGTGACTTCGTGTTGCAGTGATTTCTTATACCTAGTATTATTTTCTTGGATTTAAAGAAAGAATTAACCCAAAGAAGAAAACTTGTAAGACTTCCTCTGATACATATTTAGCAAAATTATGTTAGTTTTTGAAAACCAAAAAGAAAACTTTTCACATCTTTTAGGGATCATTGCTCTCCAGGTGTTTTTGTTGTTTGTTTGGTTTGTTGTTGTTGTGTTTGTTGTTTTGGTTCTGGAGCACAATTTTATGAATATTTATTTAGTGAAAGGAAGAAATACATTTCCTTAGAAAAGATTCATCGCCATCTTTAACCCTCCCTTAGACTTAACTGAGTAGAGCTAGGATCCAATATATACAGGATATGTTTTAAATTCATAAAATCACAATGAGAAAGTTTTCATGATTGTGGCAACCCAGGTACTTCTAGATATGAACTATTAGCCAATTAGTTAACTAATTAGCTAATAATATCAGCTGTAGCAATTACAGCTGGTAATTGGGAAACTGAGAAAGCATTCTTTTTTACTTGTACTACAAGAAGAAAAGGGACTCCATATTCGAGAATCCTTCATTTCTTCCTCTCATATATAAAATATGTCACAGGAATGCTTTGGGGATTAAAAGTAATATTGGTGGGGTTTTCTCCATGAAACATACTACCATCTGCAGATTTCAAATTCCTGAGTGATACCATGCGCTTTACAAACAAAGTACCTGAAGAACAAGAGAAATCACAGGCTTCAGAAGCCAGGTTACAATGCTTCTCCTGGTTTGGTTTGGTTTCATATGAAGTAGAAGTTTAAGGACATAGTAAGTTTAGTTTGTGTTTAAGAAAAATAACATGGTATTCATTAATATTACTAGTGGAAAATTGCATACCTATTGTAATGCATTCACAGCAGATACTGCAATTTGCCTAGTCACCACCCATTCCTTCCTTTTCTTTGCCAGACCCAGTTTGGTTCAGGTTGGCAACATGCCCGACTAAAACTGTCTCCCCCAGGAGATGAGATAGCCATATGATTATTTTGGCCAATGAGATATAAGTAAAGATTATTCAGTATGCTTTCCAAGAAGGTTTTTGTTTTTCTGATTTAAAAAAAGGTACAAACTTGGCTATCCCTTTGCCATTTGCCATTTGTACTCTTTCTTCTTTCTTCCTGGAAGAAAGACTTAAGCTGGGGGCCAGCCACCTTGTAACTATGAGCTGATAACAAAAGTGAAATCGATGTATTAAGTATGTCAGAGCCAAGATAAGGAACCTGGGGCAACGATGACTTTCTGGAGCTGCCTACCAAGTCCGGAGTGCCTACGTCTAGTCCTCGAGAGCTACTTTGCTAACAAATGCAATCCTAACTAAAATGCAAAGTTAAAAACTGTCTCCTTGAGATGGCTACAAAATAGCACTGGTTTTCTTGTATATATACTTGTATATATACTATACTATGAAAATAATATTCTTTGATTTTGCTGCTGTCCGAAGTAACTGCACTTTTCAGAAATCAGTGTTCTCTGTGACTTGTCTCCTAGTATTTTGTGAAGAAAACACACGAATTCCTGACTATGAAAAGAATATCTTATAGTAATTCACATAGTGCATTTGTTTGTGCACATTTCACATATCACCTCAGTAAGCCTCCCATATCACTGTGCAAAAGGACGGTAAGTACCTATAGTAGTCTAGGAACAGGTGACTGGCCAAAGTTATCGCCATGCCTGGCACATAAAGGATGCACAGAAAAGTATAATTTTGTTTGTCATTTTTAATGAAAAGCAAATAGAAGAATTGGGACATGGAAAGGGATTCTAAAATTAGAATAAATAATGTGTACTTTATAAAAAGCAACCTGCCAAGACATATAAAAAGTAATGAAATTCTGACCTGTGTGTTACCCACAATACTACTCCTGAAATTTTTCTGGAGGAAACTTTTAGGAAGAAGAAAAATGGTATGTGTGTGAAAATGTCACTTGAAGCATTTTTTAAGAAAGCCAAAACAGCCCTGGCTGTTATAGCTCAGTTGGTTGGAGCATTACCCTGCAACGATTCCCTGTCAGGGCACATGCTTGGGTTGTGGGTTTGATCCCCGGTCAGGAAGCCTTTAAGGGGCAACTGATCAATGTTTTTCTCTCTCTCTCTCAAAATATATAAAGCCCATGAATGTCTAAATAAATAAGCATATTATTATTATTAAAGAAATAACAAAATTTTTGTCTATCTTATTACAGGCAATCAGAGGTATTATTTTTAATTGCTAATAGTGACTGGCAAGGCATATTGAAACAGCTAAACACTCTATAATAGGTTGGCCTGCAAAATGGGGCACCCAGCTACAGGCAGTGTGTCAAGATCACCGTGTCACTGTTGTTGGATTAGATTTATTAAACACTTATGTGCCAGACATTGTACTAAATATTTTACTTAACTTGCCTTGTTTAATATTCACAGTATTCATTTGAGGTACCCACTATGTCCTCATCCCAAATGTTACAGATGGAGAGACCCAAGTTAAGGGGCTCTCTCCCCTGCCCTGGCATTTGTCTTACTTACAAGGCACAAATTCAAGCAAGAGACAAACACATATAGTGGAAATGAAATAGCAAGCTTATTATTTATGAAATACATACAAGCACGAAGCTGCAAGCAGGCACCCACCTAGTGTAAATGCCCCACGTATAGAGGAAAGAAAGTTGTTACTGAGTTTGTTAGTAAGTTAGTTTGTTCTACACACTTGAGCCAAGGCTACACATGGGTACTTAGCTAATCTAAGAACACCAACTATTGGGGTTCAGGGGTTATCTACCTCAGCTGACTTCTAGGTTCCCCCTTCTGGGTTCCAAAATCTTGGAAATAATGTACAGCTACAAAGGCTTTTTTCTCAGTTAATAAAGGCTCTTCGTCTTAGTGAAATTGTTACAGAGGCCCCCTTTCCCAGCGTAGGCCCCCCCTTTTCCTCCTGTGCAATTTCTGCTTGTGATGTTCAGAACATCCTGCAATCTGAGTAAGATTGTTACAGAAGCTGCTTTCCTCAGCACAGGCTCAAGGACTCTCCCCTCCTCCTGCCCTATTTTGCTTGCAATGCTCGGGGCACCCGACAATCTTATCAAACCACACTCAAGACAGCTGAGTTCATTGGTGAGATGTTTTCCTTTTGCTTCTGGCCTCCTGTATTCATCTCTTTGCTAGATTGTAATGGTGAGGGCCCTGCCTTTATTTCCCTCTGGCTGCTCATTCCTAGCTGCTACCTAAAACAAAGATGAGGAAACTGAGATTTAAAGAGGTGAAGACATTGACCCAAGGAGGTGGAGCAGGAATTTGACCATCGTTTTTGAATTACTCTGACTTTGGACTACATACTTTACTGCCTCTCCACTGGTACATATACAGCTTCTAGCAAATATTTACAGTAACACCCTCCCACCCAATATTCATGTTTATGCATTAACTTAGAATACATCCTTTGAAAGGTCTGCTATGCCACTTGTGATGCTAGGTAGACCCTGTGATGGGATAATGTGGCGGATGGGACAGGCAGGGATGACAGGACATGTGGATGTAGACTCTAGAACAATGACTTCCTGGCAAAACTGAGAAGACAACTAGGACTTTTCAGGAGTGTCAGGAAATGAGGCTAGAGAACCTGGAGAAGCAGGCAGGACCTGTTTCTAAAAGTTATTCTTTCAGAAAGCACTGGTGAGCCATGGTAAGGAATGTGGACTCAAAGGCAGTGGAGAACCATTTAAGGTTTCAGAGTGACATGACCACATTTGAACATTTTCTCAGGCTGCCATGTGGGAAATGAATTGAAGAAAATAAGACTGGAGACACCAAGCCAATTATGGAACTGGCTAACTAGTCTAGGGGAGAGATGCCAATCTGCTCTAGAGGTCACAGTGAGGATGAAGAGAAGTAAAGGAATTCTAAAGCTCAAAAGTGGGAAGTAGAGTCAACCAGATCTGGCGTCATGGAGCAGACAAGGCTATCAGGTTTCCGGCTTGAACCACTGGGTATGAGGTGGTGCTGCTTGCTGAAATAGGAATCACTACAGAATGAGGTCTGGGGAGTTAAAATCAATTTGGAACAGACAAGCTCCAGCCCTAGCTGGTGTGGCTCGGTGGATTAAGTGCCGGCCCAAGAATCAAAAGGTAGCAGGTTTGATTCCCAGTCAGGGCACATGCCTGGGTTGTGGGCCAGGTGCCCAGTTGGGGGCAAGCTAGAAGCAACTGATTGATTTATCTCTCATACTTCAACGTTTCACTCCCTCTCTTTATCCTCCCTTTCCCCTCTATAAAAATAAATAAATAAAATCTTAAAAAGAAAAAAAATCATAAATTCCATTTTGGCCATGTCGAGTTTTATGTGCTGTGAAACATCCAGATGGGGACATCTGAAATAGTGAGATCTTTACCAACTGAAGTTCAAGGGAGCTCTCCAGACTGAAGGTATAGACAGAGTCATCAGCACAAGGATGGACACTGAAGTCATGGAATGAGCAAGTTTGTTTACAGAGAATGAGGGAAAAAAGCACAGTACAGCCAAAATGTAATAGGGACCGTAAGAAAATCCTGTCTGGGAAGCAGAGACACAACCAGAGACGGGGAGGGTGGCGCGAGGGTACGGTGTTATAGAAGACATGAGAAAGAGGAGTTCTCATCAATGGAGTAAGCACTCCCTTCAGAATTTATCCAAAGGAACCAGTAAGGATTGTCACAGAGATTTGCCTGCAAGATTCTTTCAGTGCTGTTTGTAATGGGAAGATACTGGTGGTAGAGAAAGGGCAGGGAAGCCCAACAATATAGTTAAATAAATATTGGTACATCCATACGATAGAATGTTCTATAGTCTTTAAATCACATTTCTGAGTAATATTTAATGACACAAAGAAATGTTTACTAGAAAGACGTCTGTTTAAAAACTACGATCCCACTTTTGCTTTACAAATTATGCTTAATAATACAATACATTCAGAGAATATATAGACTATAAGAATATACAGGGAAATGTTAACACCCAATTTGGAAAATAGATTAGAAAGAGGCAAAACTGGGTAGTAATTTTCTGTTTTTTTACACTTTTCTCATTTCCCATGATGAACATACAGTTTTCATAATAAAAAAATTAATGGTTTTTTTGTTAAGAAATTTATGGCATATAACCCATAATATATCATAATATAATAAATATTATATTTATAGGAACTAAGTAACAAAAGGGAGATATATTTGTGCTAGATCATTAAGTTATTACATTATAATACTTGTTAGAAAAAATCAGGTCAAGAACTCATAGAACTTTCAAAGCTAAACAAAGCCATAAACTAGTTAAAAGACAGATAGTAAGCAACCACCACAGCAGGAGAAAGTGCTGAGCCCAATTGTGATCTTGCGCAGTGGAGACTGGGTGTTTTAAAAGTAGATTGAGGGGAGTAGGAATGAGGAACAAGAGGAGGAGATTTGAGCAGAGTTATAAATGTGAAAAGTTACAAAGAGCAGGTAAGAGGCTGGGTTTATGTCTGCTAACTGCCATTTATCCCTTAGGTTTCTACCTTCCCACAGAGACTGGGAGACAGTCCCTACCCTTCAAAGGAATTCAAAGGAATGGCTTTCAGGTCTGTGAGAAAGACACTTCTGGGTTGTAGGAGATACATCACATTTCAAAGGGACAAAGGAAAGATTTACAATTGTAAGTTTGTTTTTCCTGTGGTTTTTTAAATAAATGCTTTAAGAAAGGGAGGTCAGGAGCTGTTGGTCTGGTGTTTGGGGGGCACAAATGGCAGTTGGGTTGGCAGCCTGGAGCTTTTCCAGATGGAACATCAGGAGGCTCGGTCACCCCGGGCCTTGGGTTTCTAGAGGCCACGCGAGAGTTTTGCCAAGTCTCTTAGGGAAGGGGTTTGGGTGGAGTTATTCACGCCTAGAGTTTCTGCAGTCCTCAGAACCAGCATGTCCAAGTTCAAAAAATGAAAATGGACCCAGGAGATGCGGAATAGTTCCTCTTGCTGCACAACTGAGGAAAGACCTCCGCCTCTTCAGTCTCATAACTAAAGAGTCCCTGGACTTTAGTCCCAGCAGAGTCAATTCATGGATGAAGAGAGGTCTTGTAACACAACGCCATGTTGTCCTTGTTGCATGGTCTCTACACACAGCTGGGCCTTGTACGAGGCCACCCACAGGTAGGGCATGAGAAGAGGCTGAGACCCTGCCTGAGCTCTGTGGTGTGCCAAGTCGAGCACCATAACTCTAGACTTCATCCTCCAGAGGGAGGGGCATCTTTTTCTAATTTGTCTGTTTGAAGGAGTACCTTTTCAACCAAAGTGTCCTTCTACACTAAGGTGTCCTAACTATATTAGGTGAGGGTCTTTGACACGGAAAAGCACATCCAAGATAATTTGAGATCCACTCTTTGTGAGGTCCTATAACAAGATATATCTCATTTTAAATGAAAATGAAATATAGTGCTTATGCTTGTGTTTACTAAAGATAAAGAGGCATTATAATCACACACACATACCCCCCTTTACCTTCCTACCCACCAGTCCAATACCACCCCTGCCAGCCTTATCTACTGATTTAGAAAAATATCACAAAGCAGAAGACAGCAACATTACCCATTGGCTTTCTTCATGTCAACATAGTTAGCTGAACAAGGGATTTGACTAATAGCTAAATTCTGTCCTGCAGATAATGCTAGAACTAAAAATGTTTTCAAAATAAAAATATGCATATGGAAGCAACAGATGTTGCATTCAAGAAAACACAAAGCCCATCAATAGATAAGTGGATAAAAAGCTGTGGTACATTTACACAATGGAATGCTACAGAGCCATAAAAAAGAAGGAAATCTTACCTTTTGCAATGGCATAGATGGACCTGGAAATTATTACATGAAGTGAAATCAGCCAGTTAGAGAAAGACAAATACCATGTGATCCCATTTATATGTGGAATTTAATGAGCAAAATAAACTTATAAAAGTAGAAACAGAGGCATGGATACATGGAATAGACTGAGAGCTGTAGGAGAGGAGGGGAGACAAGGGACAGGATGAAAGAAGGGGAAGGGAGTAGCCAAAGAACATACATGCACAATCCATAGACACACACCACAGTGTGGTGAGGGCCAGAGGGGAGGGGCAGGGGCTGGGTGGAGGCAGACAAATGGGGGGCAGGGATGGGAACATCTGTAATAGTATCAACAATAAAAGTTAAAAAATAAAAATATATTTATACTTTATCCCCCCCAACTAAAATGGCAATGGAAAGAGACATGACTTGAGGTGAACACACAATACAATATACAGATGATGTATTATAGACTTGTACACCTTGAACTGTATAATTTTATTCATCAATGTCACCCTAATAAATTCAATTTTAAAAAAAGAAAAGGAACATAAAACAAAGACTTTTTTACTTCACCTTCTAAACCCAAAATCAGGCAAACAAAATCCTGTGAAACTCTGAATACTCCAATTCCACTAGAATAACCAGATTTAAAAAATATATCAAGCAAAACACTTGATTTCTTTTATATTGAAAAAGAGCAAAAAAGAGATGAACTTGCAATCCAAACAAAGGCACATCCGGCTTTGAAAGGCATGTCCTGCCAGGGCTTAGAAGAGGGACAGTCTTCTGCTTCCTCCACATCAAGGCTGAAACAATGCACAATGAATCTCAATTTTTCAGCCTGGCCTTGGCTCGAAAATGCTACAGTGGAATGGATCAGAGTGGGGTGGGGGATGGGTTGGGACGAGCCTTCAGTGCGGTTCAGGCTCCCTGCGCCCGCCCTGCTGCAGTGCTCCTCCAGCTTCAGAGTTTAAAAACAAAGAAAATGCAGAATCTTCACACTCTTCCCTCTGAAGATTCCAATCCAGGAGATCTAGAATGGGACCAGAGAATCCGCATTCTAAATCAGCACCAAAGGTACTATATTTTTAGCAAAACTCTAGATGAACAGTGAGATTATTGACAAACACGACAGAGAAACTGAGGTGAGGCAAGGAGCGTCATACATTTATGGCAAAATAAAGGGATTTAAACTTTTGAATTTTAAATTTTGTATTAAGGTATAGCAGTTGCAAGAAAGTTTATGAGGTTTCTAAAATTAATCTTACAGTTCAATGAGTTTTGAATCATTGGACACCTAGGCGACTGCCACCCAAATCAAGACACGGATGGAATATTTCATCCTGACAGGTGTGGCTCCGTGGGTTGGATGTCACCCTGCGATGAGTAGGGTCACCTGCTCAGTTCCCAGGCAGTCCACATGCCTGGGTTGCTGGCCAGGTTCCAGGTTGGGGGGGGGGGGTTGTGTGAAAGGCAATCAATCGATGTTTCTATCCCTCTCTTTCTCCCTCATTTCCCCTCTCATTAAAAATAAATAAGTAAAGTGTTTTTTAAAAAGATACGGAACTTTTCCAAAACACAAGCAGGCTCCCTCATTCCTCGTCCCTGTCAATACCTCTCCCCAGAGACAACCCTGATTATGACATCTGACTTCGTGGATTTGCCTGTTTTTGAGTTTCATGTAAATGGAATCACATAATATGAACTCTTTTTGTGCCTGGCCTCTTCTGCTTAACATTATGTGTATGAGACTCACCATGTTTTTGAATATGGAAGTAGCTTCTTTTATATTTGTGTAGTATCCCATGATATAAAAATGCCATGATTTATTTGCCCCTTCTCCTATTGATGGACATCAATCATTTCAAGATTCTTCAGCATTTTCATATGAATTTTAGGATCAACTTGTCCATTTCTGCCAAAAAAAAAAAGGCAGTTAGTTGGATTCCTGACAGTGACTACCTTGAGTCAGTAGGTTGATTTGGGAGTATTGCCACCCATCTTAACAATAGTAAGTCTTCTAATACATAAGTACTGGATGTCTTTTCATTTATTTAGATCTTTACTTTTTAAAACAACGTGCTATAGTTTTCGTTGTACAAGTCTTGCACATCCTTAGTTAAATTTATTCCTGCTTTATGCCCTCTGGTGTTACTGTGTATGAAGTTGTTTTCTTAATTTAATTTTCATGTTGTTCATTGCTAGTATATAAAATACAATAAATTTTTTATATTAGCTCATATCCTGCTACTTTGATTAACTTGTTTATCAGTTCTAATAATTTTAATGGCTTCTTTACTATGTTCTATGTACCAGATCATGTCATCTGCAGATAAAATTAGTTTCACTTCCTCCTTTCCAATCTTGATTCTTTTTCCTTGCCTAACTGCACCGGCCAGAACCTTCAGTACAATGTGGAACAGAAGTAACAAAATCAGGCATTTTTGTCTTATTCCTGATCTTAGGGGGAAAGTTTTCAGTCTTTTACTATCAAGTATGATTATAGCTGTGGGGTTTTCATGAATGCCCTTTATCAGGCTGAGGAAGTTCCCTAATATTCTATTCGGTTGAGTGTTTTGTGTCATAAAAGAATGTCAGATTTTGTCAAACTTTTTTCTTTGTCTATTCAGATAATCCTGTGGTTTTCCTTTATTCTATTAATATGATGTATTACACTGATTGACTTTCATGTGTTGAACCAACCTTGCATTCATGGGATAAATCCCACTTGTGTAATCCTTTATATATGATGCTAGATTTGGTTTCCCAGTATTTGTAGATTTTTCACCTATGTTCATAAGATATATTGGTCTATAGTTTTCTTTTCTTGCAATGTCTTTGTCTGGCTTTATCAGAATAATGCTGAATCCACAAAATGAGTTAGGAAGTTTTCTCACTTTTTTTTTTTTTGCCAGAGTTTGAAAGAGAGTAGTGTTAATTCTTTAAATGTTTGGTAGAATTTGGCAGTGAATATATTTGTGCCTGGGCTTCTTTAGGGGGAGGGGAGGCAGGAAGTAGTTTTCATTTACTAAGTCAATCTCTTGTTATTAGTCTATTTATACTTTCTATTTTTTGTTTTGATAGTTTGTGTGTTTTTAGGAATTTGTCCTTTTCATCTAGGCTATCTAATTTGTTGGCCTATATTGTTCCTAGTATTCCCTTATAATCTTTTTGATTTCTGTAAGGTAATGACCACCTTTTACTTTTGATTTTAGTAATCTGCGTGTTCTCTCTTTTTGTCATGGTCAATCTATCTAAACACTCATGGGTTTTGTTGATCTTTTCAAAGAACCAATTTTTGGCTTTGTTATTACTCTCTGTTATTTTTCTCCTCTGTTTCATTTATTTCTTCATTCTATCATTTATTATTTACTCCATTCTTTACACTTTGTATTTAGTATGGTATTATTTTTCTAATTTCTTGAAGTGCAAAGTTAGGTTATTGATTATAGATCTTTCTTCTTTTTTAATGTGGACATTAACAAGTTCCCTTCCAGCATTATTTTTGTTACATCCCATACATTTTGGTATGTTGTATTTCTGTTTTTATTCACTCAAAAGTATTTTCAAATTTATGTTGAGATTTCTTCTTTGACCAATTGGTTAGTTAGGAATATGTTATTTAATTTTCAAAAATCTGTGAATTTTAAAAATTTCTTTGGAAATTTAAAAATTTTATTCCATTGTCATCAAAGAACATACCTTGTATAATTTAAAACCTTTTAAACTTACTAAGACTTGTTCTATGGCCTAGAAGGTAGTCCTTGGAGAATGTTCCACATGCAGCTAGGAGAAAGTGCATTCTGTCGTTGTCAGGTGGACGGTTCTGTGCATCTGTTGAAATCTATTTCCTCACTGGTTTTCTTTCTAGTTCCTCTGTTATCACAAATTCAGTGTTTAAATCAAACTGTTATTATTGAATTGTCTACTTCTCCACTCATTTCTGTCAAGTTTTGCTTCATTGTACTTTGGGACTCAGTTTCAGGTAAATACATATGTGTATGTATTCTACCTTCCTTACCCTTTTATCATTATAAAATGTCCCTCTTTACCCCCAGTAACTTCCTTTGTATTAAAGTCTACTTTGATTTAGTTAGTTACCAGTGTTCTTTTGCTGTTTGCATGGTATATCTTTTTCCATACTTTTATTTTTAATTCATTTGTGTCTTTGAAGAATAGCATTTTTATATGCTTATTGGCCACTTGAATATCATTTTTGTGCCTCTTCAAGTCTTTACCTATTTTTTAACTTTTTGGTTTTTCTTTTTGATTCGTGGTTCTTTATGTTCTGGATACAAGTTCTTTGTAGGATATATTATGGCAAGTCTTTTCCTAGTGTGTAGATTATATTCTTACTCTTTTAATAGTGTTATGAATAGGAGATAAAGTTCAATTTATCAAAGTTTTCCTTCATTTCTTTTCATTTTTCTTTTGTGCCATATGTAAGAAATCTTTGCTTACTTGGAGTGTTCTGGTCTTTTTGCACAGCATTATTATGGCAATGGCTAATACATTAGATACTATTAACTCCTTCTCCAAAGTAGTCGTATATACTGAAATTGTTACCGAACAAGAGGAGGAGGTCCGAGGGAGGGGCAATACAATATTTGGCCCACCTAGGGATGCCCAAAACTGCTATACAACAGGGGCCCCTCCCGAAAAAAACCAAAATATTAAAATCTACTGGGCCCTTCTGTCCGCCGCCAATTGGAAAGACATCTCTTAATGCCAGAGATTTGTGAAAAGGAAACAAAATGTTTATTTAATGCTATTCAGGCCTAATGCCACCACTAAAATATAAAAGTCCTTTAGGGTATACACCTACACCCACACAGCGCTCCCTTCTCCCACTGTCCCAACTCCGGGTACCGTAAATCAGGAAAAGAACACACGTCCCTTTTTCAGGCCGCTGGTGCCATCAGCTGTGTCACTGTACAGGATCTCGGGTTAATCCAAAGTACTGTGGTACCCTCTCATGGTCCACTGGCAAGAGTCCTTTGTACCCAGTTCCAGTCGAAGTCTCTCTTGCTTTTTCAGGCCACGCGGCCAAAGGGGGCACCCCAAAGCCGCGTGGGCCTCTTCTGCCAAACTTGCAGGAGTCCACACTCCACCAAAAGCATGTGGCTGTCTTCTTCACCTGGCTGCAGGGATCTCCATTCTGGCAAAGCTGCGTGGTTTTTCCCTTTCACCTGGGAAAGAGGGGGTCCGCACTCTGCCAAAAAACCACGTGGCTCCCTCTTTCACCTCACCAAGAGGGGGGTCCTCACTCTGCTGAAACCGCGTGGCTCTCTCTCATCTGGCCAAGCGGGGACCCTTCATGTCCTGGAGCCAGTCTTTTCCAAGCTCCCACACAGGCCTTCTCACTCCGGAGCCCAGACCCTAGTTTCCATCTTGAGTTCCCCAAGTTCCATCCTCAGTCCCTAAGCCCTTCTCACTCAGCAGTCCAGACTTTAGTTACATCCTCCTGAGTCCCAGTCCACTCACTCAGGAGAGCAGCCCTTAGTTACATTCTGAGTCCAAGCCCTTCTCACTCAGGAGTGCAGACCTTAGTTCCCATCCTGAGTCCTCCTAGTTCCATCCTCAGTCCCCGCTAGTTCCATCTTGAGTCCCCTCTCACTCAGGAGCGCAGCTCCTAGTTCCATCTTGAGTCCCTGCTACAACCTTCTCCTTCAGGAGTCCAGCTCCTAGTTTTTTTCTCCTGAGTCCCAGTCTTTCTCCCTGGCTCCAAACTTGGCCACTGCTATTTAACATATCTATGAAACCAGTTAAAGGTTATAGATATGTTAAATAATCATTCCAGAGGTTAGCTGCAAAACTGTTGCTATGCAAAACAGCTCTCAATGGCCTGGCTCCATTCGTTCCCTTCCCCCTTGGGGGGGGGGGTAGGGGTGAGGATGTCTTATATGTCTCTCCAATATTTCTATACACTTTGAATTCTGGACACCATTCCAAATCCTTTTTGGGGGGCCCCCCGTGGCTGCACCCTGTGTCAAAATCAGCAGTATTTTACTCTCCACATTCCCCCCTTGTCACACTTTTAAACTTTTGATAGGCTAATAAATGTAAAATGTGTTATTACTGTGGTTTAAATGTACATTTTTTAAATTATTATGAGATTAAGAATATTTTCATATGGCCATTAGGATTTATGCTTCTGTTTATTGAGTGCTCATTTCTGATAAACATTCTCCTATATGTTTGAAAGATGCCAGAAAAAAAATTTTTAAAGCAAAGTGCAAAACAATGGACATAGGGATAAACACACATGTATATGCCTACATACATATGTAACACACCTGTATCTATGTTTTTACATGCCTAAGTATATTTTTTGAAAAAAAGTGAAGCAACAAAGTTGGCAGAATTATTTAAAAGACAGTTATAAATGAACTGTACAAGCAAAATGACAATTCATTATAATTTGTCAAACATATGAAAGGAATTTTTAAGTGGAAAAGAGGTGAAATAAGCACGAAGCTCCTGACCTGTGTGACGAGGGGGAGTGGAGGAGGGGTGGCCGGGGGACTAGAACTTGGCTAGAATTCCGGGGGAGGTGAGGGGAACCCAGAGAGTCAGCCACAGGCTAAAGGAGATTAATCTCCAGTGAATTCCTGTGAAGTCTTTGATCTCTCGCTGCTGGTACCGGGTTTCACAGGAAATGCCCTTGGGACATAAATCAATGGGCTAGATCAGTAGTACTGATACTGGAGCCTTGGGTGTGCCAGCATCACCTGAGGAGCCTTTAAAATGAGGCCTGGGCTCCATCTCCGACCAGCTGAACCAAAACATCTGGAAGTGGTTCTGGGCACTGTACTTTTGCTTAAATGAAAATATAATTAACATAATAGTAGATTAATTTCAGGTATATAACATAATGTTTCAATATTTGTATAAATTGAGAAATGATTACCACAGTAACTCTAGTTAACATCCATCATTCATAGTTACAATTTTTTCTTGTGATAAAAAATGTTAATATCTACTCTCTTAGCTACTGTCAATATATGCTACATGGGGAAAAAATTCCTCTGGAGATTCTTACTGGCAGACAAGCATGAAATCCCATGAAGTAGATGTTGATATGAAGAACATCAAGTTACATTGTTTAGAACAATACCTTTTATTTTTTGGTGTGCCGTTATCATGGTCAGCTTTTTATGTAAATGTAATGAAATTAGGAAAACGTTGTAGGTTTATGATAAGTGGCATCAACAGAGAAAAAAGGAAAATATAGCTTTAAACGGTTTGTATCTCAAAATATCATTCTTTTGAATGATTTTCATTCAAAGGGCATTTCTTAGAATCTATGACATGCAAAGCCTTGTACTAGAATTGTGAGGTTATTTTTAATAGCTAGAGAAATGGCTCTTACCCCCAAAGATGTTACAGCCCGGTTGGGAGACACGAATAACTAGTCACAGCACAAGGCAGAATGAAATGCCACGCTTGAAGAAACACATGCCACAGGAACCTGAGAAGGTAACCGGCGAGACTGGGAATGGGGCAGCTTTTAAAGAGAACCCAGGATCTGAAGTCAGCCCTAGAGGATGAGCAGAATTCCAGCAGGTGGAGAAGTTGGGGCAGAGGGCAGATTCAGGTCTGGAAAGAGAAGGAGCAAAGCCTTGGAGTGAAAGGACATGTAATTAATTCGTTTTCTCCTGGATTGCCGCAGGGGCCTCCTGACTGATCTGCCGCCTGCACCCACCCCTGCCCTTCTGCAGCCCAGGCTTCCGGCTGCCCACCTCTCACCCCACACTTCTGCCACACCTGTCTTATTTTCACAGAACTCTGGGCACTTCATTAAGATTTTAATATTTATTAACCTGTATCTGCAGAATATTCCCTACAATTTTATGAGATTTTTGGAGACTTTTATAGTACATAATCGGTGTATTATAAAATCAATGTATGCTTTTGCATCAAATTCAAACAATAATGGAAAGTATAAAATAGGAAATGAAAGACTCATCCCCCACCTCTAATCCAGACCCCAACAGTGAGCATTATTAATAGTTGGGGCAGATTTCCATTTGGTTTTTCCAACTCTCTGTCTCTCTGTTTCTCTCCGTCTATAGTACATATGCATGTACATATATTTATCTGTGTTTATACGTACCATGTATGTGAGTATAGTAAACTAAGCAATTGTTTCTATATATTTTTTAATATATTTATAGAGAATCTATCTTATATCTCCAAATAAAGCATTTATCCACACATGCACATATATGTTCACATGCATGTGGACATGTGTATTTACTTTCAAACGTGTGTGGATTTTTAAATTCAGAAATCAAGTGCTCTTTGGCTGACTGCCCATCATGTACTGGGTGAAGCCCACCCAAGCTCTTGGCATGTTGTCCCCAGTCTTACTCGGTCAGGCCACTGTCTACCTCCATCGCCTGTCTCCTTGTCAGTCACTCTGGCCACTTTCCAGAAGGATCTACAGTGGGGAGCAAAGGGAAGAGTGCTACTCCTGAGCACATGCTTCAAACCTGGGGTCCTTCCAGCAATTATTTTCAAGATTAGTACGTGGGCATGATTTGTATGGCAATAAAAAGACCTTTGGGGAAGCAGTGTGAAAGCAAGACAGTGAACATGCAGAAAGGAAATCTGTGCCTGTGATATGTCCTCCCTACCCCACTCCCAAGAGACAAAGCCGTCCCTGTCCCAGACTGACACCCCAATGCTGGGGCTTGGCCTTGATACTGCTGCAGTCACACTGAAGGCTTTATAAACTGCTCATAGGTCCTCCACCGAGCCCAACCCAGCTGTTTCACCTCTCTGTGCTTTTACATACAATACTTTCATTCCCCAAGCTGGCATGCTCTTTTTTAAAAAGATTTTATATATTAATTTTTAGAGAGGGTCAGGGAGGGAGAAAGAGAGGGAGAGGAACATCGATGTGTGGTTGCCTGTCACTTACCCCCTATTGGGGACCTGGCTCACAACCCAGGCATGTGTCCTGACTGGGAATTGAACTGGTGACCCTTTGTTTCACAGGCTGGCACTCAATCTGCTGAGCCGCACCAGCCCAGACTCTCATGCTCTGAACCACCACAGTCTGCTAGGCAAACCCGAGTCATCTTTCAAAACTCAGCACATGCAAGGTGGTTTTTCTATATGCAGTGATTTGGAATAGGCTGCCACAGGATAAAACAAGCAAACCATGTACACCACAGATGTGATTAACCTTCTGGAGGAGAAAAACAAGCAATTGTGTATAAATGGATGACCAAAGAATTTGTAAACTCTCTGATTTAAAAAAAAAGATAGAGAAAGTGGTGTTGGGTAATTTCGGGGAGAAAACATGGGAATAATTGTGATTTAATAAAGACAAACATGATTAATTGTATTTGTCTTGTTCACAATAATATCATGTGAAGAGAACGGTCTGGTAAACCCCGGAAGCAGTAGGGAGGGGCAGGGGAGGTGTCCAGAGACACAGGCTGACATATGTCACTCATTTTCATTGATGACTATCAGTCCAGCACATGAATCAATTACAATTTACATTCAGTGGTAGAAATTCAGATGGTTTCCAATAGCCAGCCATTGTAAACACTGCTCAGTGGGCACTCTCGTCTGCGTCTCCTGTGTTCATAACTTTGATTTATTTCCTAGGGTACATGTTCAGGAGTGGAATTATTGAATCATAATGGGTGGACCTTTTCAGTTTTACTACACAAGGTCAAATTGTTCTTCAAAGGGTTGTGTCCGTATATGCTGTTACCTCCAGTGTGACACTGTTCCAGTTCTTCAGTCTCACCTGCACTTGGTATTGTCAATGTTAAATGTTTCCCAGTTGGATGCAATGGAATGTGTCTCATTATGGCTCCATGCACATCTCTGATTACTACTGAGATTGCACATCTTTTTACATTTACGGAACAAATTTTCCTACTGAGTTATTTTTATCCTATTTATCGTTCTTCAGTGTGTGTGTTTTGAATATATTCTCCTGGTTCACACCTTCTATTTTCACACACAAAATATAATTTCTCTGTGTCTCAATTTCTTTATCTAGAAAATGAAGATAGTATCATTAAACAAGTTAATATATGTAATATACTTACAACAATGATTAGCATATAGGTAGCACAATATAAATACTTATTACTATTTTGATGAAAAGCAGTTTTAATTATTTTTATAGTGTCTTTAAATGAACAGAAGTTTTTAGTTTTAATGTCTAAATTTAAATTCATTCCTACTGGTACGAGCTTTTTGTGCCTAACACTGGCTTTTTATACTTGAGCTATGCTTTGCTCGTTCTGTGAGTGTCTTTAGAGTTGAAAAGTTCCCCACTCAGCCCTCTGGAAACCAGTCTACTTGGGGGGATAAGGAGAACACTTAAATCACTGCCCATGTGTTCTCAAGAATGGTGGTTGCTTTTCTAGACATTATCCTGGGTACTAAAAATATGCTTAAGTTCACTTAATTAACTCTATAAAATAAGACTTCTCAGCATGGCATCTTACTGAGCACATATTAGTAGTTCCTGTAGGTATTTTAATTTTTAGTGATTTTTACCCACGTTCTTTTCTATGGTTATTTTTCAAATCCTGCAGGGGTGGGGGAGTTATATACATTCCAGGATTATTCTTCTTTCACTTTCCTGAAATGTACCTGGTCCCAACAAATACGTGAATGTTTTACCAAAGACAGTGTCTGTTCAGTGAACCAGGCCATTCTGCTGTTCTGTGAAAGAAAACCTTACACATCCCATTAGCGAACTATTGTAGTCATCTTGCAATATCATTCACAGTGATTAAAATCACTTCCAGGCCCCTCTGGGATCAATTACTCCCTTCTGCTCTATGGAAGACATTCTAGTACTTGTTGGGAAAGTTTCGTGGCTACAAAAGCGGTAGCAGTCACTGGTTAGTGAAGACTCTGGCCAATCCAGAGCCGCTCTGTGAGCTCTCTAAGGATCAAGATGGGCTACACGCCACAAAACTGAACTTCACAGGGCAACTCAGACAGCTAAGCAGATGCTGGGAAGGTTCCAAAGCCTCTTCCTGGAGAAAAGTCAGCTTTTGCCCAGATACCCCAGGACTCCCTTCCATGGAGTTAGGAACTCCTTTTCTGGACTTTCTAAGAAAATATCTAAGAAATTTTCCACCGCAAAATTTGTGTTAGAAATCTAGTCTAAAGAAGAGATACTTGGGGAAAATCACTTGTAGCTCTCCTTTTTTTTTTTTGGTCATGAAATTTTTATTCTGAGACAATATTATTTGGAAACTAGTTGAAGTGGAAGGAGGACATTCAGAATTTCAGTTTCTTCATGGATATGATATACTTCTTTCTTTCCAATAGTGAGAGCCATATAACAAGGGAAACATGTCCCTTGTTTCCCTGCCAGGAATCTCAATGCCCAGCTTTAATTTCAGTCATGTTAATGATCATCATTAGCACATATGCATTCTGTTTTTCCCACGGCACTGATAGATTCCTGTTTTCCTAATTTACTCCTTACGTCTCAGATGTCTGTCTCCAGCCAAGATCACTCTCCAGAGATTCAGAATTAACTGTCTTCTCAACATCTCAATTTGAATTCCCGCAAGAATCTCAAACTCAAAATGTCTAAAACCGCACTTAGCTGCCCACCTAAGAAAACACACAAATCCCAGCAGCCCGAGAATGTTAACCCTGTCCACCCAACAGCCCAACCTTAGTCATCCTCCATTCTCTTTTCTCACCCTCTGTATCTGTGGGGCTATGCCAGGTTGTACGGAACATAGCTAACAACCCCCCACTCACAGTGGCTTCATATGACAGAATTTTATCGTTCACTCTGACTACTGAGTCAGAGCAGGGGTTCTGCCCCACTTTGTCACACTGACACTAAGTCCCACGCTGATAGAGCAGCCACCATCTGGAACATTTTTGGTCACCACAGCAGAGGGTAAAGAGCTCTGAAAGTATCATCCTGGCTCATTTGAAGCACATCACTTCCACCAGAGCTGATAACTTGGCCCCACCACCCAACCAGCGGAGGCCAGGAAGCCCAACCTTATCATGTGCTCAGAAAACAGAGAGTAGAAAAATTACTAAGCGGCATTAATAACTACTACGCTGTCATAGGACACACTCCTCAGAAGCAGATGCTAAAATGAGGATTCATGTGAAACTGATTAACTAGAAAGTACCACAAGAAAAAAAAAACAGTAAGGGGAGATGGAGAGATACAGGAAAGAGAAGGAAGCAAATCAAGAATTCAATATCAAAGTCCCACGGAGAACAATTTAGGTTCCACTCCATGAGGCTTCTGGAGACACTCATACCTCAGAGCAGTCTGCACCAGGGCAAGGAGGCTGGAGTAGCTCTACTCCTGCACCAGGAGTCATTTGCTAGGGCTCTCCCCAGGGCAAAGCAAATCCCAGGTACTTCTGGTTCTCCTTGCAGGTGTTGGCTGTTAGAAGTAAAAACACAACATGAAATGGTAAAGGGATCCAGGAGCATACAGGTGGAGCACTGACATCTGCCCATCCACTGCACCCACAACTAGTAAATTGCAGCATCCCACTGGTTCTGTCTCCCAAGTATTTCCAGAACTGTCCCATTTCTTTCCACCCCTCCCTCAGGAGCCCCTTGAACCCATCAGCCTTGATTTTCTGCAGTATTGCAGTCAGGATCCTGAACTGCAGTCTTGACATATCTAATCCAGTCTTCACACGATAGCCAGATTGTCCTAGATGATTCCTGCCTTTGCCTGGTGACAGCTCAAATTTGTCATACCTCCTTTCTAATCAAGGTACAACCTCCACTTTGCAGATGAGAAAACAGCCTCAGAGAAGTTAATTAACTTGCCAATGGTCATTCAGTTAGTAGCTGGTAGAGCCGGAGTATGAATCTAGTGTATATTAACTCCAAAATCTTTCCCACTATAACTCACTGTTTCTGGATCATAATTTATCTATTCCTTTTACCCCGATTACTTCCCAATTCTGTTAGCTCCAAACTCAATTTGTTTAAAGCCAGATTTATCATCTTTTATGAGACTGAAGCGCTACCTACTGCACCTGATTTATCATCTTTTTTACCATCCTTCCCAAATGTCCTGCTCTTCAGTTCCCAATGTCAGTAATGGTCCTGACATCTTTTGGTATCTGCCTAACTCTTCTTTCTCTTTCTTGCTTCTGGTAATTTCTACAGTTACGCACTTCTGCCTTCTGATGCCCATCACTGCAGGTAGGGCTGGCTCCATGTGCTCCGAGCTGCAGGGTACAGAGTACCTGACAAGTACCCATGTGTGGGAGGTCCTGGAACTGGGCCCAACGAGGGCTCATTAGCAGTGGATGTCATTCCAACGATATTCTGTGCCAAGACATGAGATCAGAATCCAGGGAACGATGCCAAAGTTGGCCAGTCAGTTTGCCAAGCTGGAAGTTCTTGGACACGGTTACAAGCAAAGGGAAAGAAGCCAGTGGAGAGGGAGAGACTGGCTGACAGTGTAAATGAAAGAAACGGTAGTGGACAGACAGGATCCTGGGGAGGCAATGAAAGGATCTCCAAATGGGTCTTTGGGAAACGGCTGACTCTGATGAGTGGGTCTTGAGGAGAAGGGAGTATGTATATACCTGACGCATAATAGGTGCTCAAACAGGATTGAAAGGTCCTAGTGAAAACATCTGTCCTTTATTCCCTGGAGGAACCCACTTTGAACACATTCAGCTTTAAAAAAAAACTTGGCATTTATCTTCACATTTTGAAGTCATTATTTATACTGCTATTTCTTGTTTTGTCAATTTGACACTATTAACTTCCTATTAGGTAGACGATGATTTCGTCTATTATTACCACTTCCTACTTTCCTTCTCCTTCCCCTGGATTTAAAAAAAAACCCTAGATAAATAAATAGTCAATGTGTTGTTATTATTGCTGTATAAATATCACATGCAAATTTTTATTTTCCTGGAATTAATAATTTTTAAAATTCTGTTTTCTATATACCTATCTTCAGTGTCTTACCAAGTAATCAATTTGCTCTGTCAAATAGTCTCAGGTTTTTTCTTTCCCACAATGCTCAGGCGTATTGGATAATTTGTTTCCTTTTTTTTCCCTGGAGACCTCCCTCCCGCAGCGCCCCACCCCCCTGCGGTCTGCGTGGTTACTCTAAAGCCCTGGGCGCACCTGTCATCCTGCACTTTCCCTTCACTATCAAACTGTTTCCTTTCTGTTGGGTTTTCTTTTCCTGGATCCAGTGATTGCTTTTGAGTTTATACAGTATCTTCCTTTTTTTAATTGAATTTATTGAGGTGACATTGGTTAATAAGATTATGAAAGTTTCAAGGTTACAGTTCTATAATTCGTCATCTGTAATTGCAGTGTGTGCATGATACAGATGCTCTGTGTTTGCTGAGCACAGCTTTTAGCAGGCTCTGAGGAAGAAGAATGTCTTAACCTACCCAAGCGCTCCCTCGCTTGATTTAGGGTTTGGCTTGGTAATTTCTGAGGCATTGCTCCATTACCTTCTACTCTCTTGCAGTGTGGACAGGTTTGGTGGCACTCTGATTCTCATGGTAGTATATGTAACTCATATTAATATAAAATATTATACTATATGTTTCATCTTTCTGAAAGCTTTTCAGATTGCTTCTATTCCGATGTTCTGAAATGTCAGGGATGTAGCTTCCAGTGGATATTTTGCTATGCACGATGCTAGACATTTAGAAGGCTCTTTCAATCTGGAGACTCTGTGTCCTTCAGTTCTGGGAAGTTTTCTTGCATTTCTCCTTGGGAAATTTTCTTTCATTGTCTTTTTTTTTTTAATGATTCCTGATCTTCTGTATTGATGCTCTCCACCAGCAACTTTCAACCTTTTTCATCTGATGGTACACATAACTGAACTACCAAAATTCTATGGCACAACAAAAAATTTATTTTTTGGCAATCCGACAAAATAGGCATAATTTTGATTTATTCATATCAGGCAACTATTGTGTTGGCTGTTGTTGTTTCTTTTTATTTGACAGTCGGAGGGAAAAGAGGTCAGTGCCCTGACTAAACAGTCAGGCGTGGCATGTCTTAGAAATTCTTATGGCGCACAGGTTGAAAATCACTGCTCTATGGCCATGTAACCACCCCCTTCTGTTCTATGTTCTGTCTTTTTGATATTTTGTTCCACTTGCTGGAAGATAACCTTGACTTGACTTTCCAACTCTTCCATTAATATGTTTAATTCCAGCTTTCATATTTTATAATTTCCAAGCATTCTTTCAAGGTCTGTTTACTTTTTCATAGTGCTCCATTATTGTTTTAGGGATGCAAATCTATTGTTTTTCCAATTTATTACTAATTGGTTGGCTTTGTTTTCTTCTGTTCTTGTTTGCTTCCACCAGGTTCCTTCCTTTTCGTTTGTTTTGTTCTATCTTTTCATCATGGCGATTTCTTATCAAATGTTTGTTGTTTCTGGTATGCAATATGTAGCCAAATGCTATTTAAATATCTGTATGAGTTGTAACCTGAAAAACAAGAAAAAAAGAAAAGATACTGAACAATGAAGCTCAAAGAGGATTAACAAGAATAATATATACATGGGAAGAATCCTATGCAAAGTCATAAAGCAACTTTTGAGCTGTACAGAAAGATATTATGATGGGGGTCCCCCCTCCCCAAGGAGGAAATTCTCTTCTGGAGGGTGGGCCAACTATGTGAGTGTTCTAGGAACCCATCTGTATCAGTGTACCAGCTGGCATTGTTGTGAGAGGCTGAGTTCTGCTTTGGGGAAGTTTGTTTTTTTTAAAGATTCTTTCCACACATTTAACCATTTAATGATGGGTGATTTATGAGCACACCTGCCCACACAATGCTGAGTGTTCAGCAGTTTTTGACCAAAAATGGCATGAACCCCATGCCTCACCCTCCCTATTCACCCAATCTCACCCTGAGTGACTTTTTTTGTCTCCCCAGATGAAAAAGATCCTCAAAGGGAAACATTTTGCCAATGTGGAAGAGGTGAAACAAAAAGAATACCACAAGCACTAAAAAGGCATCAAAATCGACAAGTTCAAACCTGCTTTGAACAGTGGAAAAACATCTTAATAAGTGTATTGTATCAAATGTGGAGTACTTTGAGGGTACTGAAGTTTAGACATGTAAGAATAGATACACTATTTTTTATAAATAAATGCTGGGTTTTTGCTGCTCACCCTTGCACAATGTCTTAAGAAAGGCAGAGAAACACAACCTCTAGGCAAGGAACAAATAACAGGCTGCAACTGAAACGGTGGTGAAATGAGGCCACAGATTCAAACCAGACAAGAACAGCAGGGATATGTCAGCCCACGACCATCTCCTTTAAGATACAGAACAGTATGAAAAGAGCTCATGATGTCTCGTAGTGACTTATGAAAAAATCAAATCCTAAATTCCAGCTTAAATAAAACTTTATGGTTGATAAATACCCTTAATTGACTGAGATGAAATAAGAACCCCAGTTTGCTATGATGATATAATTGTTTTGTGGATGACTTTTGACCCTAGAAAGATTAGGATTAAGTCTTTTTTTTTTAAAGTAAATCTGATCTGTAATATTAATATTATTGTGTTAAGATTAAAAAGTTAGTTTTCTAATGTTGCGTAACAAATTACTACAAGCACGGTGGATTAAAACAATGCATGTTTATTATCTCACAGTTCCTGAGGGTCAGGAGTCCAGGCTGGGTCTTCTGCCCTGGCTTTCAAAGGCGTTCAGCGGCCTGCTGCATTTTCATGTGAGTGTTTGAGGAAAAAAATGCATTTCCAGGCTCAGGCAGGTTGTTTGCAGAAGTCATTTCTTTGCTGCTCTATGACTGAGGACCATGGCTTTTTGGTGGCTGTTAGCTGGAGGACTCCCTCAGGTTCTAGAGGCATCCACGGTTCCTTGCTACATACATTTTGCTACATGTGGGCTGCTATAAAAAACTACCACAGACACAGTGGCTTATAAACAAAGAAATTTCTTCCTCCTAGTTCGGAGGCCAGAAGTTGATCTCAGGGTGCCAGCGTGTTTGGGTTTGGTGAGGGCCCTCTTCAGACTTCAGACTGCTTCCTTGAGGTCAGACGTATCCTCACCTGTGAGAAAAGGTGCACGAGAGGTCTGTGGGGTCCCTTTTACAAGGGTACTAATTCCCCTCGTGAGGTCCCCACCCTTGTGACCTAATTACCTCCAAATGCCCCACCTCCTAATAACACTTAGAGGGTTAGGACTTCAACTTCTGAATTTGGGGTGAGGGATGCAAAGGTTCAGTCCACGGCAGGCTTCTCCCACACGGCTGCTTGTTTCATTGAGCCCACACGGAGAACCTCTCCTGCCTTTCACATCAGAACAAAATCACGGGAGTAACACTGGGGCTCACCTTAGGGTCTGGCTACCACAAGGAACAACTTGTATATGCTCGGTGTTTAAAGTATTTGTAATGGTAAGAAATTTGGCATGTTAGAATATCTAATAGGTTAGCTTTGTAATTCCAATCTAAATTGGAAATTTGTAAATTGATTTAGATTGTAAATTGATTGTAAATTTGTAAATTGATTTAGATCGTAAATTTGATTGTAAATTGATCATAAATTTAGACTGTAAATTGATTGTAGATTGCAAATTGATTTAGATTTGTGTCCTTCCTCCCCCCTGAAATTCATACAGCCCCGATTGCTAGTGTGGCTGTATTTGGGGTGGGAAACAACCAAGGTCAAATGGAGTCGGAAGGGTGGGTTCCTGATCTGATGGGGTTAGTGTCCTCATGAAAACAGGCATCTTAACCGAGGAAAGCCCATGTGAAGACACAGTGAGAGGGTGGCCACACACAAGCCAGGAAGAGAGCCTTCACCAGACACCAAACTGACTGGACTTCCAGCCTCCAGAAGTGTGAGAAAATACTTTCCTGTTGTTTAAGCCCCCCAGCCCCCCAGCCCCCCAGCCGCCCAGCCGCCCAGCCCCCCAGCCGCCCAGCCGCCCAGCCCCCCAGCCGCCCAGCCGCCCAGCCCCCCAGCCCCCCAGCCCCCCAGCCCCCCAGCGCCCCAGCCTATGATATTTTGACGTGGCAACCCGTGGCCCTTGGAACAGCCCTTGGAATATGCTTTCTAAACAGCGAGTAGTCAATGAGTACTTGTCTGATGTATAGGTATATAAGGACATGTCTGTAAAGGAGTTTAAAGATAGGTATCTGTGAGAATTATGATATGGATGATTTTCATTTTTGTTACTCATTGCTGTATAATATGAACATGATATAACATCATAGTTCTTTATATCATATATGTATTACACTGCAAAGTTTTTTAAAGCAATTAAAAAGTCATATATCATATCTAGCTAGATGGTTTGATCCCCAGAACAGACCAGGATGTAATCATGGGTCCAGGACACAAGGAGGTGGACCTTAAAGCAGAAGACACACCCCGTGTGGGCTGCACTTGACGTCTGCTGTTAACTAAGGCAAAAGCATCTGTTGGGTGAATTTTTTGAAAGTCGCCTTAGAGGCACTAGGATGGCTGTCATAGGCACGAGCTCTGCAAGACTAGGAATAGCGTCTGGTTTTGCTCATCGTTATATTCCCAGTAACTGGGACAGTGGCACACAGCAGCTAACATTAATTTGTTGAGTTTTTTTTTTTCCTTTTTAAAAAGCCCATAGTCCTTCTGGTTAAATATTAAAAGAATAGTAAATATTTGTTGAACCATTTAATAAATGAAAAAAGATATAAGATATAAGGTGATTATACATTTTTTTGAAATTTGAGATTGAATATACATAACATGAAGAATCAAATTATGAGAGATTTTTGTCAGAAAAGTGAAGGCGGGTCGGGGGTGAAATGCAGAGGAGTTCAGCTATTCAGTGCCCAGCTTTCTGGATTGCCGAGCTGCTGTCTCTTGCTCTTTTCAGTACTTTTTCTCCGTGTCAAAAGTCCTGTTCTCATGAGGCCAGCCCCTTAAATCGTTTGGAAGCCCTTAAATCAGAACTAATGGAGATCTGATTTGTTGGGACTTCAAGCCAATAGTCTTCAGCTTTTGATATAATTTACACACTAGGGCCCTCTTGTGGTAACTCTGTGTACTTGATTTTTCAGCACCCAGGAAACACATACAAGTGTGATTTGGGAATTAAGTATAAGTGTTAAATGTTTAAAATGTAGAAACACAGCCAATAAACATCTAATTTTAATTTTTTTAGTAATTTTAATTACTAGAATAGTTTTCATACTAAAAGACAATAAAGATATTTAAAGGATGTGTATGCTTAGTACAGAATTTTTAGAAAATTTTATTTATTTTTAGAGAGGAGAAAGGAGGGAAAAGAGGAGAGAAACACTGATGTGGGAGAAAACATGAATCTGTTGCCTTTCGCGCACCCACAGCTGGGGACCTGGCCTGCAACCCAGGCTCATGCCCTGACCGGGACTCAAACCAGACGCCTCTCCGTTTGCCACACCAGTCGGGGCTGTTTACTACAGACCCTTAAAGAGGGTTCTACCCAACTTCAGGATGAGAGCAGTAGGCACTCCTACAGGCTTGATGAGAGTGGACATTGGCACAACTGTTAGTACAACCACTTTAGGGAGAGAAATTACACCTTAAAGTTGTTTTAAAATGTTCACATTTTCTGACTCATTAATTCTACTTTTAGAAAATCTGACAGAAATGGTTGAAGATAAAGATAAAATTTTCATATTAGGATTTTCATCAAGTTATATAGCAGAAAAAAGAAAATGTGCAAAAATAGGAAGAGAGCCAAATTAATGATGCTGTTTCCGTGTAAGGAAATATTATTTAACATTTAAAATTGCCCTGGCTGGTGTGGCTCAGTGGATTGAGTGCTGGCCTGCAGACTGAAAATTTGCTGGTTTGATTCCCAGTCAGGGCACATGCTTGGGTTGCAGGCCAGGTCCCCAGTTGGAGACATGCGAGAGGCAACCAACTGATGTCTCACTCTCTCTTTCTCCCTCCCTTCCCCTCTCTCTAAAAAATAAGTAAAATTGTGTTTTCAAGTAATATTTATTGACATGGAAGAATGCCTATAATATAATGCTAAGAGAGTAAAGCAGTGTAATACATATCTATATACTTATATTTATTTATATACGCATGACACCATGACAGATGAAAGAAAAAAGGAAGAAAAGAACAGGAGAGAGAGAGACTTGGAAGGAAATCTAACAATATAGTAGCAAGAATTATTTCTGTGGAGAAGTACTGTGATTCACTTTCAGTTTTCTTTCCTACATTTTTCTGTATTTACCAAGAACTTAGGCAATGTACATTACTTTAAAATATTAAACAAATAATATAAATATATACTTATTATGAAACACTAGTTTGGACTTTAAATTTTTTAACCTAAAATCATATTATATATATTGTTATAAAGTTAGCTTTTCCATTGTATGTTTTGGAGATATTTCTATGCTGGTACTTCTAGTTTAAACTCACTCAAATGAATATCCATTTTTCTTTAGAAAAAAATGATGATTTCAAGCTAAAAATGTATTTGTTGCTATCAGTTCAGATACATCCTTTCAGGGGAAATAACTAGTTCCACCAAAGAAGATATGAGATGTTTGATGAGTCAGTCATTTCTTCTCTAACGAGGACCTAAGATTGTATCTTAGAAAGCGCAGTTAGAAAGAATGAGCAGACAAAGACCTGGAGGGCAGGTCGCTTCTGTGCACAGCTGCCGCGACTCTGGAAAACCCTCAGGCACCTTGGTTAGGGTCACCTCCCTGCAGCCTGAAGGTGAGAGTTCCGCAGTGAAACAAGTTCCATAAGGAGAAGGTTGTAGAAACCTAAAGGAGTATGGTTGCAACGTGTAACAACATATATATTATTTAACGCACTTTCAGTGGAAACTAGGAGCCCCTCAAAAAAACTAGGTAGTTTTAAAATTTAAAACTACACACACACAGTAAAATATTCAAGAAACACAGAAGTTTCGTCCTCCTACCTCAGAGCCCTAGTCCCGCATTCTCTCTCACCAGAGGAAACCGTTAGCAGTCACCGATGTATGATTCCAGAAGCATGTTACTTGTGTCAAAATAGCGAACACAAACTTGCATCTGTCCCCCTTTACTAAAACACAAATGGACATACTATCCACAGACTCTTTGGCACCAGTAATTTTCCCCAAAATGCCCAACAGTGTATCTAGCAGACATTAGACAGGGTCTGGCACAAATAATGCCACTTTTTCTATGTGCCGATAATCTGTACCAAATCTTTTATTACAGAATCATAAGCGTGTCATTCTGCAACATAACAACACTATCACACTCAAGTACACCATTTGACATTTTAGGTGAAATGTTCAAATTCCTGTCCATCTTGTGTGGGACATTCATGTACCCCACCAACCCCACTCAGTGGGGCACTTCTGCCGACCGTACGTGTATGTGTGTGTAGTAGGTTTACAGGTGTTTCTGTGAAAATCAAATAATATTTGATAAATAAAAAGGAATAAACTGCTTCATGTACTCACAGGTGTAAACCTACTTTTGCCCCACCCTGTGTTTTATATATATATGTGTGTATATGTATATGTATATATATATATATATATGAATATATGTATGAACATACTATATATATGTGCGTATGTTTTTTTTAAACTTAATGGGACTTCAGTAGAATTTGAAAAGATAAGTTGGAAAAATTGATGCTTCTGGCAACATGATAGAACATATATGAATACTAAATAAAATGCGAAACAAATTTTAACCATGGTTGACAGGTGAGCAGTGAGGGAAGTGAAGCGAGGGGGGAATGCTGGGAAATAAGTGCGTGTGAAGGTGGTGTCTGTCCTGAAGGCGTCTGCTCTCCCCTAAACCACAGCGCTCCGGTTTGGTTTTGTTTTTTAATTGCGGTAAAACACACAACATGATGTTCACCATTTTAACGTTTTTTAATGTGCAACTTAGTAGCATTAAGTACATTTACAATGCTGCATAACTATCACCACTCTTTCCTAAATGTATAACCCAAAATATAATTATAACCGTTAAACAATAGATCCCCATTCCTCTCTCCCCACAGCCCCTGTCTCTATGAGTTTGTCCCTTCTAGTCACCTCATGTAAGTGGAATCATACTGTCTTCGTCCTTTGGTGTCTGGCTTTTTTCACATAACACAATGTTTATCTTCATAGCATATATCACCCATGTATTCATCCATGATGAAGCAAGGTTCATCCATGTCATGGCATGTATCAGAACTTGAATCCTTTTTATGGCTCAGTTATATTCCATTGTGTGCTTGTACCACATTCTGTTAACCCATCATTTGTTGGTGGACACTTCGGCTGTGTCTATATTTTGGCTACTGCGAATAATGCTGCAATGAGCATTGGTGTACAAGCATCTGTTTGAGTCCCTGTTTTCAAATCCTTTGGTTATGGACCCGAGAGTGGAACTGCTGAGTCGCATGAAAGTTCTTTGTTTACCTTTTGAGGAACTGCCACACTTTTCGAGTGATTGTACCATTTTTACCCTCTAACCAGGCAATACACAGGTTTCAATTTTTCACATCTGTCAACTGTTGTGATGTTTGATTTTGCTTTTTAAAGATAATAGCTATTGCCTCTTAGCCTTTTGGTTAAGATAAAGATGAAAAATAATAGCCACCCTTGTGGGTGTGAAGCGAGGTCTCACTGTGATTTTGATTTGCATTGCCCCAATGATTAATGGTGTTAAGTATCTTATTAAGCATTTGTATATTTTCTTCAGAGAAATTCAAGTCCTTTGCCCATTTTGAAATTTTTATTGTTGTTACTGAGTTATAGGAGTCTTTTGTATGTTCTGGATATTAATCACTTATAAAATATATTTGCATATATTCTCTCCCATTCTGTAGGCTATCTTTTCACTCTCTGAATAGCATCCTTTGATGCACACAAGTTTTTCATTTTCATGAAGTCCAAATTATCTATTTTTTTTGTTGCCTGTACTTTTGGTGTCATACTCAAGAAATCATTGCCAAATCCAATATCTTGAAGATTTTCCTATTTTCTTCTAAGATTTTCATAGTTTTATGTGTTACATTTATATCTTTGATTCATTTTGAGTTAATTTTTGTATATGGTATAAGGGTCCAACTTCATTCTTATGCATGTGGATGTCCAGTTTTCCAGCACCATTTGTTGAAAAGACTGTCCTTTCCTTGTTGAAAGGGTTCCTTGGCACCCTTGCCAAAAATCAACTGATGTAAGGGTTTATTTCTGAATTCTCAATTCTAGTCCATTGATCTATATGTCTGTCTTTATGCCAGTGCCATACTGTTTTGATTACTGTTTGAAATCAGGAAGCATGAGCCCTCCACCTATGTTCTTTGCCTCCAGTTTTAACAGCTGTTTTCTCTACAGTAGCTGACTGGACACAAAGCCTCGTACCCTCAGAGTATAAAGTAGGGAACCAGAAGCTGCTTTCTCAGTGAAAGGGTGAGCTAGAACAACACCGGGCTCACAGAAAGGGCAGTTGGAAACCTCGTAGTTGTGGCGGAGAGAAGTCCCCTGTGAAAATGTCTCATAACCATTTTCAAAGAATCATTGTCATAAATAATGTTCCTGCCAACTTAAATCAAAAGTCTGCACCCTTCTGCACCACCTTCAGCCCTTCCCCAGTGACCATTACAACTGGTCGTGAGTTCATGCCCTTTAGGGAGTCTGCCTTAGGTCCGTGTAATGCTGTTTTAAATATTTCTAAGATACTTCAAAAAATTCATGAAGTAGAACCTCTTCTGCTCAAAAGTCTTGAAGATCTCTCCTACTAGGTTCTGCTAGATGCCACCTGACTTGACATAAAGGAAACTGTGCCTGCTGCTGGCAGTGGTCCAAGAGAGCTCAGACGAGCACCCAGACTGTGGCTGTGGGCGGGGGTGCTGGCGAGCCCAACCTAATGATTCTGGGTTTGTATACACGCTGCAATAGGATTTAAAAAATATTTATATATATAAATATATATAAATGTATATATATTTATATATATATAATTGACAGCAATACAAGGATTAACTGACAAACTCACATAACAGTGGAGGATTTTAATATACCTCTCAATTACTCTTAAATCAAGCAGACCAAAAATATAAATTAATGTATCAAAGACCTGAAGAACATAATTAAACAAGTTCATGTAAGGATAAACTCAATGGCCATGAATTGCTTAATATGTTAGAATAGTTAATATGTAAATAAATGATTGGCTGTAAACTAATAAAACTATTTATAAAAACAAGCAGCAAGACACACTTGGACAAATGGGCTGTAGTTTGCCAACTCCCATTCTAGACCATAAAGCAAATCTCAACCTATAATAAGATTAAGTTGGAAATTGTAAACATGTCTTAAACAGCAACAATCCTTATTTTTTTATTTAAAAGCAAACATACATATACAGAGCCTTCTACCCAACAACAGAATAAACATTCTTCTCAACTGCACATGGGACATTTTCCAAGATAGAACATATATTAGGCCAGAAATTAAGTCTCAGTAGACTTTAAAAGACAGACATTGCACAAAATATCTTCTCTGACCACAATAGAATGAGGTTATAAATTAATAACAAAAGGAAAGCTGAAAATTCAGAAAATTGTGGAAATTAAACAAATAAAAATGTTTAAAGAAATCACAAGAGAAATTAGAAAGTACTTAAACACAAATTTTTTTAAAAAGTGCATACAACAAACCCAAACCTGTAGGACACAGGGAAAGTGGTGCAAAGGGAGAAATTTAGAGCTATGAAAGCATGCATTAAAAAAGTAAGGGGTGAAGCCCTGGCTGGTGTAGTACAGTGGATTGAGCGCGGGCCTGCAAACCAGACAATCGCGGTTCTTGCAGGCCGGTTCCCTGCAGCAGGTTCCCTGCAGGGGACGCACGAAAGGAATACATTGATGTTTCTCTCCCTCTCTCCTTCCCTTCCATAGGGACCCGAGAGGTGATAGGAACCTGGGAAGAACACTGACTCCTCCCTGGAGTGCCAACTGTGGAGTGCCTGAAGTGCCTGCCCTGCCTGGATGGCTCGGCGGGGGAGGTCCTAGAGGATTCCAGCCTGGGCCGGGGTGCAGGGCTTATTGCGGAGCTCTCCTTATTGCGGAGCTCTCCAGGAGGCAAGGAGCTCTCCAGGAGGCTTGGGCAGGCAGGAGCAGTGCCGGAATGATACAGGAAGAGACTGGGTGTGGGCTGGAGGTTCCTGTGCAGAGCCCTCACTCCACATGGCCAAATACTGGTCTTTTCAGCCTGCTGAACTCTTCTGGCCTCATCCTGACCACTCCCTGTGCCCCTGCCCCACCAGAAAGGCCTGCAGATTCCAGGAGGGAGGCAGCTGGCTTGGGTGTACCCTGGGACAATTGCTGAGTGGCCTCAGACCCAGCACTTGCACCGAGTTTGAATCTGTATCAGTCTGATGAATACCATTTGCCTGTACCTAAAAATCTGTCTCACACAACTCACGCACCACCTGGGGCTCTTCAGGTGACTCAGTCTCCTAGGCAGCTGGCAGGGATCTCAGGATGCCTGGGCCTTTTGCTGACCTCTGTCCACCCAACCCCAGAGCTGGCGAAAGCCTGCCTGGGTATGCAGTTTGGCTTGTCCCGTGTGCTCTCAGGCCCAGCAGAGGCAGCCACCTGGTCAATGGCTTCACCAGTGAGTTGTACCAAACATTTAAAGAACATCAGTTCTTCTCAACCTTTCCAAACATCGAAGAGAGCAAACACTGACTCTATCTGGCCAGCCTTACCCACGTACAAAACCAGAAAAAGACACTACAAACAAAGAAAACTACAGACCAATATCTCTTATGAACATCAATAAAAAATTCTCAACAAGCATTGAGGAAGCAGAATTCCCAGCTTGTTAAAAGGATTATACACATTTCTAAGACCTTTTCTAAACTCAGGATATAGAAAGAGCTGAGATTTGTAGAGTACATAGGCAATTATTTTTTCCACCTCTAGATGGTGCAAGCTGAAAGGAAGTTCTCATTTTCAAAGTTAGCTCTTTGAGATGATTTGTAATACCTTTGGATGTACTTTTTCTGTGTAAATATATTTAAGGCACTTCTGAATTTATTATAGTTTGCTTAGCTTATATCTTAATGCTTTTAAATATGGTCTATAGATGTCCTAATAAATATGGAAGTGATATTTCATTAAATATTCCCAATAATCATTTTCTATCAGATTCAATTGATAGAAACACTTCAAAATAATTATATTAAATTATCTAATATATATTCTAGAAAAAACTGCTTAAATCAATTTGACATTAAAATATGGTAGAACCCTCCAAGAACATAATTTAGCAACAAATTCAGCTTTGCTAAAAGCAAAACATTATCATAGGTTAGTGATTTTTTTTTGCAAAGTGTCAGATAATAAATATGTTTGGTTCCGTTGCAGCACACACAATATGCAAAGAAATGGATGTGGCGTGTTCCTATAAAACCTTACACAGAAAGGTGCTGGGCTGGAGTTCTCTCAGCTATAGTTTGCTGATTCCTATTATTTATAGTAAAAGCCTAATTTAATACAGTAATTCACCATTATTTTTTTAACCCTCACAAAACTGGGTGCCTGAGTCCATTACAGGCTATGGACATATATAGTTTTGGCCCAGGTGAAAAATAGTTAAGCTCACATAAAATCTCAGATTTTTATGTTCTCTTGGGGAGAAAAAACAACAACAATAACAACAATAGAAGACCTGGAGACGCAGCCCAGACAGCGAGGGGCATTGTGTAGTCTGTCCCCCTTTCTGTAGAGGGTCTGGAGCCCTCCTGGTGCTCCCATGGCTCGCTTACTCACTCACTCCCATTCCCACAAGTCGGGGAATGTGACTAATTGTATCGTAATTGTTTTTCAAATTTAAACTTTTGCAAAAATGACCTCCAAATGAATGCAAACACCAAACCAATTCTTGAAAAAGATTTAGCTGGGGAAAGAAAATACTGTGGGCCCATAACCCCAGATTAAAATTAATAACAACTGGAATAATGGGAAGTAAATTCTTGATGAGGTCCGTAAGTACATCATTTGCCGACAGAATGCATGATTACTGGGTGTGAACTATGTACCAAGCACCTAGTAGGTACTCAGACTTTATCACTAAACAAAATGGTCAAAGGTCTCCTTTTTCAGAATTTAGAATTTTTTTCTTGGGGATGTAATAAAACTATTCTGTTTTGACTATCTAAATTAGGATTATAGAGTTTTAAGTTGGTATTTGGTATATGAACTTGACTTTCAACATAAGAAATACATAATCCGAAGAGGAACACCACGGAATACAGTGAAAAGAAAATGCTAAAAGGAACCCCAAAAAACAAAACACCCTAATAAATGTATATATAAACATTATTGCTCTTTGAAATGAAGGCTATGTGAATGCCTGCAAGGAGAATATTCTTCACTATCCATTTGTTTGAGGCAGATACTCGTGGGACCCAGACATTCAGGGTTTTCTATGAAGGTTCTACCAAGTAGTCATGATTGATTAAATCATTGGCCATTGGTGATTAATCCAATCCCCAGCCCTTCTTCCCTCCCTGGAGGTCATGGAATCTGGCTACAAGTTCCAACCTTTTAATCAATCAATTGTTCCTCTGGCACCCAGCCCCCATCCTCCAAGACTCCCATCATTAGCATAAACTCAGGTATGGTGAAGAGGGTTTATTATGAATAGCAAAACATGCCACTCTTACCCTTGCCACTCAGGAACTTACAAGGCTCTTAGAAGCTCTGTGCCAGGAGCTGAGATTGAAGAGCAATATATATATATATATATTATTTTATATTATTATTTATATATATTTATGTTATAATAGTTCTTATTGCAACATCACATTGTGTGTGTGTGTGTGTGTGTGTGTGTGTGTGTGTGTAGGGGGGAGGTGAGAGAGAGGGAGAGAAAGACAAAGAAATGGTGGGGGAAGTGTGAACAAAATGGGGCACAGTAGGACCCAACAAGCTCCTGGGCAGTAAGGCAGGCCTAGCAAGTGACAGAAAGTAACCACACAGGATGGTTGGGTCATAAATTCCTAACTGGGCAGGTCATGCAGGTAGTCACACCCAGGCCTATAAGTTGACTGACTAACAAAGGTCAGTCTTTACCTCAAATGAACCCTATTCCTTGTTCTTATGCATCTAGGATAACATACCTTTGAATATTTTCTTTTCTTACCCCTCAGAGGGCACAACCATGGCCTCCAGAGTCCGAGACCACAGAACCTTCACTGTTATCTTGTTGATTGCATACCATCTTTGTGCTGTAAATGTCGAATCTTATCTACCCTCTACTCACCAGTGCAAAAGAGGTGTGCGTTTCTCCACTTAGCTTTTTATCCAGTCCTAGACATTCATCCACTTCACTTTCTCCTGTCTCCCTAATCTACCACCAATAGATTCCATGTAACACTCCTTGGTCTTCTCCTTTGGTTCTAAATGTATAAAATAAGCAGCAAAACTCCACTCTCAGGAGCATTTTCTCATACATTTTCATAAAGCTTTCTACAGGTTTGGGCATTTGTTTTGTGGATAGGAGGAAATTGTTCCCTTCTACTCCATCTGAAGAAGCAGCACGGAGTCTGTGTGAAAAGCAGGGCTCCCAAGAGGTCAGAATCCTGCATTACGTGAAGGGGTCCCCTCTCCTGAAGGGGCACGCATGTGCACAGCCCTGGTGGGGCCAGGAGGAGGTTCCCATTCTGGAGGGCATCCTCCTCCCCCTTCGACAGTCCTCCTTCCTTTGCTAACACAGCAACAACTGAGCGAGACATTGGAACCCAACAGACAGAGGGTTCCGGTGGTCCGGAAGGCCTACTGTCTCCTTGGACTGCTGAGCCCTAACAGAGCTGAGTGGTTGCTCTTTATTTTAGTGAAGCCCCGCCTGCGATCACAGCTGCTCTGGGCAGCCCATAAACTCCAGGCCTGAATGTGAAAATATCTTCTCTGTGTGAACCAGAGACCAGTAAGAAAAGCATCAAGGGTTTTGTTTTTCTCTTTTGTGAAGGGAGAAATCGGTCAAGTCCTTGATAAGCACTGTTCCAGCTCGACGCAAAGGAAATGTAGGAAGTCAACCAAGTTACCCTTCTAAAACTTTATGAGCAAAGGCACACTTTGAGTTTCCATTCACTGACGTGGATTTGCACTTGGGAAACTCTTAACTCGTGGGAATGACCACTCTGCTTGTCATTCCTACCAGTGAGTCTGAAGGCCTACGAACAAAATCTAATCGCATCTTCCTGAACCGCGCTAACGGAGTTGCTTTACTGTGTGTACAAATTCATGAGGAAGTAGATGAAACCTATTGCAGGTGCTGTTAGACTGTGCTTCATTTAAAGAAACAAAATTTTTCTGGGTTTCATAAAAATAGACTACAATATCCAAGACTGATTGTTATTATTGGTTCTAAAGGGGGTCAGAACAGGCCTCTCCAAGATGTGCCACTTTGGCTTGTGGACTATTTTGAGTTGAAGGCAATTAAGATCCTGTGCGCTCATAAGAAACTTTTTCCTCACCCTTTAAAAATTTGATTTTGGGGGCTTGCTGTTAATGAGAGGTATTACCAGAGACAGCTTGTTTGTAAGTATATTTTATTGATTATGCTATTACAGTTGTCCCAATTTTTTTCTCCTTTACACTTCCCTCCAGCAATCCACTCCTTAGTTCATGTCCATGGGTCATCCATATAAGTCCTTTGACTTCTCCATTTCCTATACAAGGCTTAAATCCCCGTCTATTTTGTAGCTGTCAATTATGCTTCTTAATCCCTGTACCTTTTCCTCCATTCTCCCCCTTCCCCCTCCCCACTGGTAACCTCCATTTGATCTCCATTTCTATGATTCTGTTTCTGTTCTAGTTGTTTCCTTAGTTTGTTTTTGTATTTGTTTGTTTTTTTTAGATTCAGTTGTTGATAGTTGTGAATTTGTTGTCATTTTACTCTTCATTGTTTTGATCTTTTTCTTAAATAAGTCCCTTTAACATTTCATGTAATAATGACTTGGTGATGATGAACTCCTTTAGCTTTACCTTGTCTGGGAAGCATTTTATTTATCCTTCCATTCAAAATGATAGCTTTGCTGGATACAGCAATCTTGGCTGTAGGTCCTTGCTCTTCATCACTTTGAATATTTCTTGCTGGTCACTTCTTGCCAATAAGGTTTCTTTTCAGAAATCAGCTGAGAGTCTTATGGGAACTCTTTTGTAGGTAACTCTTCTTTTCTCTTGCTGCTTTTAGGATCCTCTCTTTATCTTTAACATTTGGCATTTTAATTATGATGAGCCTTGGTGAGGCTTTCTTTGGGTCCAATTTGTTTGGGACTCTGTGCTTCCTGGACTTGTATGTCTATTTCCTTCACCAAATTAGGGAAGTTCTCTTTCATTATTTTTTCAAATAAGTTTTCAATTTCTTGTTCTTCCTCTTCTCCTTTTGGCATCCCTATGATTTGGATGTTTGCACATTTGGAGATGTCCCAGAATCTTCTTAATATTCCCTCATTTTTTTTTGAATTCTTGTTTCTTCATTCTGTAGTTTAACTGTTTATTTCTTCCTTATGTTCCAAATTGTTGATATGAACCACAGTTTCCTTCCCTTCACTGTTGGTTCCCTGTGGATTTTTCTTTATTTCACGTAGTATGGCCTTCATTTCTTCCTTTCCCACTTGCCATATCAGCGAGTTCTCTGAGCATCCTTATCACCAGTGTTTCAAAGTCCGCATCTGATAAGTTGGCTATCTCCATTTCTCTTAGTTCTTTTATTGGAATTTTGATCTGTTCTTTCATTTGGGCCATATTTCTCTGTCTCCTTAACTTGGCAGCCTCCTTGTGTTTGTTTTTGTGTATTAAGTAGAGCTGCTTTGATTCCCTGTCTGGGCACACCTGTTTACGTTGTAAGGGGCAGAGCCTTAGGTATTTGCCAAGGTGGGGCAACCCCCCTCCCTCACTGCTTTGTGGTGCTGCACGTGGGGGAGGGAACAAGGAGGGGACACCACTGGCCCTGTTTCCAGTCACTTCCTGCACTTCCTATGTATGACTGGCGCCCTCCTGGCTGCAGCCCTGCTACTGGATCCCAGAGTGGGTGGTTTTGTGCACATTCTAGGATTCTGACTCTCCTGAGAGACCAGCAGTTACTTCCGCCATCCCAACCCCCCCAGATTTTCCAGCTAGAAGTTAGGGGCTTTATTTTTCTGGTATTAGATACCTGACTGTGTGGTCTGGCTTGGGGCTAGGATCACTCACTCCCTAGCTGTCCCTCCCAGTACATGTCTGCCACACGTGAATGCGGGACTATTTCCCCAGCTGCCACTGCTGCCGCCTCACTGCTGCCACACCAAGTCCTCTCCTCCCTGGCTCCCTGGCTCCACCCCTCCTACCCATCTAGATGAATATTTTTTTCTTTAACTTTTTGGTTGTCAGATTTCCATACAGTTTAACTTTCTGGCAGTTCTGGTTGTATTTTGTTTTGAGGTTGGCCATGATCATTCTTACAGTCGTACGAGGAGGTGAAGTATGTTTACCTCTGCCTCCATCTTGGCCAGAAGTCTTTCAGAAACAACTTTTTATGACATATCTATAGGGCGTGGCAAACATCTAATTACTGAATATCTGTTCTTTTTATCATTCTACAAATGAACTTTCTCCTCTCTGAAGCCCCAAGACACCCTACCTCTTCCTTAGCTCAGAGTGCCATGCACACCTCATTTTAAATTCTGTCTCTGAACCTCACATATGTATATGTGGGATCTCTGACTCTCTCCTGTTGATGTGATTATTAGACTAGCAGAACAAGAATGATAGAGGAAAGTTTATTTCTCCCCATGGTTCCATAGTAATTGTCTTCTTTCCTTAAAATAAAATTGTGGAAGATGAGAAAGTACATTTTAAGCCATTATTTGATATTCTGTAGTCAAATCACTTTTGGGGGGGCTTGAAAATGTTGTTGGTGATATATAAACTCTGTCTCTAGGTACCAAAGGGTTAGTACACCTTCCTCCCACCTAAGCTAACCAATGACATTGCTGCTCAGTAACAAACGTGCTTTATGGTTGGTTTTCATAATGAGATTCTTTCCCAAAAATGATGCCAGGAAAACTTTGCATCATTTGTTTACTTCTAGGTCTAAACATTGAACACTATGTAAATAGGTTTGTTTTGTTTACTTCTAGGTCTAAACATTGAACACTATGTAAATCTTGGCTATCAGTGTCTTGAGGATGATAGGTTCATTACTCAAGAAACTGGCATGTATAAACTCAAATCAGAAGAAAAAATAGCATAACTTATTATGACTATTTCTATTCTCTGAGTTTTTGTCTTTGGGACTTAAGACACTATAGTCCTGCAGGAGTCAGAATTTATCTTAAATCCCTCACTTTCTTTAGTAATAATGTAAATAATTTAAAGATAAAGGTGAATTAGCCTGTCATTAATGGAGAAAGGGGCTATTCCACCAATTACATCTGTAAGTTAATGAACATGATACATCACGTCGACAAAATGAAAGATAAAAATTATATTATCATTTCAATAGATGCAGAAAGGCATTTGACAAAATTAAACATCCTTTTGATAAAAACTCTCAAAAAGTGGTTATAGAAGGCATATACCTCAACATAATAAAGGCCATATATGGTAAACCCACAGCTAATATCATACTCAATGGTAAAAAGCTGAAGCCTTTTTCTCTAAAATTAGAAACAAGACAAGAATGCCTACTATCACCACTTCTATTCAACATAGTACTGGAAGTCCTAACCATAGCAATCAGACAAGAAAAGGAAATGATAGGCATCCAAATCAGAGAGCCAGAGTAAAACTCTCATTATTTGCAGATGACATGTTGTTATATATAGAAAACCCTAAAGACTCCACCAAAAACTCTTAGAACTAATCACTGAATTTAGTAAACCTGCAGGATACAAAGTCAATATACAGAAATCTGTTGCATTTTATACACCAGTTACAAAAAATACAGAAATAAAAACTAATAACCCACTTATAATTGCATCAGAAGCATAAAATACATAGAAATAAATTTAACCAAAGATGTGAAAACCTGTACCCTGAAAATTATAAGACGCTGAGGACAGAAACTGAAGCAGACACAAATAAATGAAAGGAAATGCCCTGCTAATGGATTGGAAGGATTAATATTATTAAAATGTCTTTACTATGTAAGAAATATACAGATTTAATGGAATCCTTATTAAAATACCAATGGCATTCTTCTTAAAACTAGAAATAATCCTAAAGTTTATATGGAACCAGCCTTGGCTAGTATGGTTCAGTTGGTTGGAGCATCGTCCCAGAAACCAAAAGGTGCTTAGTTTGATTTCCAGTCAGCGCACATGCCTAGGTTGCCAGTTCAGTCCCTGGTCAGGGCATGTATGAAAGGCAAATGATTGATGTTTTTTCTCACATCACCCTCCCTTTCTCCCTCCCTTCCCCACTCTCTAAAATCATTGAGCATGTCCTCTCTCAGGTGAGGATTAGGAAAAATGTTATGGAACCATAAAAAACCCAAATAGCCAAAGCACTCTTTTTTTTAATTTCTTAATTTTAGAGAAAGACAAAAAGGGGGAGTGAGGGGAGAGAGAGATAGAGAGATAGACAGTCACACAAAAAGAGACAGAGATATCAATTTGCTGTTCCACTTCTTTATGCATTCATTTGGTTGCTTCTTGCATGTGCCATGACCAGGGACTGAACCTGCAACCGGATGTACTGGGACAACTTTCCAACCAACTGAACTACCCAGCCAGGGCTAGGCAAAGCAATCTTGAGAAAGAACAAAGTGGAAGGTATCATGCTCCCTGATTTCAGACTAGACTATAAAGCTACAATAATCAAACCAATATGGTACTGGCATAAAAAAAGATAAGTTGATTAATACAATAGAACAGAGAGCTCAGAAATAAATCCTTGCTTATATGGTCTATCAATCTATGACAAAGGAGGCAAGAAGGTACAATGAGGTAAAGACAGTCTCTTGAATAAGTGATATTGGGAAAATTGGATAGATACATGCAAAACAATAAACTAGACCACTTTCTTATACCACATACAAGAATAAACTCAAAATGGATTAAAGATTCAAGCGTAGGACCTAAAGCCATAAAATTCCTAGAAGAAAACATCAGCAATGAACTTTTTTAGATTAATCTTAGCATTATCTTTTTGGATATGTCTCCTTGGGGGGAAAAGAAAATTAAACAAATGAGCCCATACCAAACTAAGAATTTTTTGCCTCATAAAGAAAACCACCAACAAAATGCAAATACAATCTCCTGAATGGGAGAAGATATTCTCAAATGATATATCTGATTAAGGGTTATTACCTAAAAAAAATAAGAAACTTATAAAGCTCAACACCAAAAAACAAGCAATCCAATTAAAAAATGGGCAAAGAACTTGACTAGACACTTCTCCAAAGAGGACATTCAGATGACCAACAGATGTGAAAAGATGCCTAATATTAATAACTAGGGAAATGCAAATCAAAACCACAATGAGATACCACTTCACATTTGTCAGAATGTCTGCCATCTAGAAATCAACAAACAGTAAGTGTTGACGAGGATGTGGAGAAAAGGGAACCCTCATGCACTATTGGTGGAATTGTAAATTGGTACAGCCACTGTGGAAAACAGTATGAAGATCCCTCAAAAAATTAAAAATAGAACTGCCATAAAACCTAGCATTTCCACTTCTGGGTATTTATCTGAAAAACAAAAACAAGAACATAAACATAGCTAAGATATGGAAGCAACCTAGCTATCCAATGATTTATAAATGGATAAAGAAGACCATGTATATATGTATGTACTGAGTAATATTCCACACACACATACATATATACATATATCTATATATGGAATATTACTCAGTTCATACTTATATACACATACACATATATATTACTCAGTATATCTATATCTATATCTATATCTATATCTATATCTATATCTATATCTATATCTATATCTATACACACACATATATATAATGGAATATTACTCAGCCATAAAAAAGAATAAAATCTTGTCATTTGCTATGATATGAATGGACCTAGAGGGCATTATGCTAAGTGAAATAAATCAGAGAAAGACAAGTACCATATGATTTCACATGTGGAGTCTGTAAAAATAAAACAAGTGAATAAACAAAACAGAAACACACCCAAATGCAGAAAACAAGCCAATAGCTTCTAAAGGAGTGGGGGAGTGAGGGAGGGGTGAAAAGTAGAAAGCAAGCAAAGGAGCCGGTGCACAGGGATTTTCCTGTCTGAGACAGGCTGGTTGGGAAAGGCCTCTCTGAGATGGAGACATTCGGGCAGAATGAAGGGGATAAAAGACAAAAGCTGAATTAGCATGCCATTAATGGAGAAAGGGGATTTCAACAAAAAGAGCTTTCTCTCACCCCATCCCCATTTGATGCTGATCAGAACACATCACTGGCCACTTAGTATAAAAAGTTAAAAATAAATGCAATATACTTGTACACAGACAGAAAAAAGAATGGGAAAGAGAAAATTAAAGACTAGAGAAAACTAAACTCTAGCTGCTTAGGATATAGTGGGAACAAATTATAGTTTTCTAATTGAGAATGTATCCTTGACTGTAGGTCCAAGTTCTGGGGTCAAGAAGCAAGTATGTTCTTTAGTAAACACCTCATTTTTGCAGCCGAACATGTCAGCTATGTCTTCTTCCTCCGTTTTTAATAGTGCAAGGCATTTATTTCATCACTTGGCTGCTGAAGCAGAATCTGATCAAACTGACAACCCTGTCATTTGCAACAGGCTCCAGCATTTGGAGGCTTGAACGAGGCGTAGGATCCACTTCCAAAGTGGCTCACACATAGTAAGCCTGGCCAGACAGTGCTGGTTGTTGGCAGGAGTCCTCCCTCCCTCCCCCGAGTGAGGACGTGATGCAGAGAAAGGGTTTCCTGCTAGAGCAATTATTTTGGCCTATTTCCCGCTCCTTCTTGCCCATGGGAGGAAAAGGAGTTTCCAGCTGGCGAATTTGGAGGAAGAAACTAAGCACGGGTCAGTCAGTTTCTTTGGGGTTATTGATTTTGGAACAAGCATTTTCCCAAGATGCTGCATTCTTATCTGTTTTTAGCCAGAAGCAAAGGGCCTACTCTCTGGGGAGTCCTTGACTTGTCCAGCCATGCCAGTAACTGGGTGGGTAAACCCATCTCATCAGGGTGAACCCACAGTAAGGCCGCAATTACTGTAGACGTAACCTAATGCTCTCCCATCAGCATTTCCAGTGACGTTCAGAGCTCCATCCACATGACTTCCACATTACCCAGTCCTGAGCCTGGAGGGGAAGATGGGGCTTGAGTCTCAAGATTTGCCATAAGAGAATAAGTTAGAATAATTTAGTCACTGAGGCACTAAATTGCTTCTCTGCTGGCGAAATGTTAACCCCTCAAGGCTTAGGGTGCTACTGTGCTCAATTCTTTTCCTTAGAGCCTCAGACTTCTTCCAGAGGGTGTCTCAGTAGGGAGCGTGCAGGGAGTGGGAAAGTCATTTTTCTCTCTCATTCTTGCACTCAAGTTTTCTCACTCACTTTGACCAAATGTCTAGTGGTTGTAACAATGTGAGAAATACCAAGAAATTAAATTTTCCTGGCAGACTTGTTGACTTCAATCTTTATTTCCTGTAGTAATATTACTCATAGCAGTAATAGCACTTAACAATTTTTGAAGCACCTACCAGGAGCAACCATTGTCCCACAAGCTTTACACACAGTGTTTCAGCCCTGGGACATAGGTACTCTCCTTGTTTTACAGATGAGAATAATAAGGTTCAGAGGGATTAAGAAATGTGCTCCAAGTCACACAGAACAGAGACTGGAGCCCCGCCCGTCTGACTCTAAAGCTCATGCTCCTTCTGTTGAGTTACATCTCTTTGAGGACCTGCCCCATCTCAGCTTTTCAGTGTGGGGAAGGCAGTTATGGAATAGATGACTCTCGTTTTTTTTAAGGCTGACTGGCTTCTCCCTAGGGTGGTTCACAAATAACCTAGGAACTCAGACACACTCAGGCTGAGAATTCTGCCGGAAGTTTACCCAACGTGCCCCACCCCCTCACCACCCCAAGCTAGGAAACTTACTGTGTCTCTCAGCGCTGCTGAGAGACCTTCCGTTCAACCAGGAGGTGCCATTATCTTTATGGTTCTTAATAATGGCCATTGGCTGCATAATAGAAATTGAATTTGACGATGGAAAATGGGATTCTGGGTCTTTGAGGAACCATATCCACATCTCAAAAGGAATTTGAAACAACTCTAATACTGAGAGGGAAAAGCAGCAATTCCCTTAATAGGATGGTAGGCAGAACAATGTTTCCCCAAAGATGTCCATGTTCTTCCCAGAACCTGTAAATATGTTACCTTTCGTGGCAAAGGGACTTTTCGGATGTGATTAAATTAAGGGCATTGCAGTGCTGCAGATTATCCTGAATTATCTGGTGGCCCAATGTAATCACAAGGGTGCTTGCAAGGGAAAGAGGGAGGCAGCAGAGTCAGAGAATATCTGACAACAGAAGCAGAGGCTGCTGGGGACAGTGAGCCAAGGAATGTAAGGAGGCTTTAGAGGGTGGAAATAACAAGGAAATAGATGTTCCTTCAGGGCTCCCAGAACAATGAAACTCTGCCGACACCTTAATTTTAACCCAGTGAGCTTCATTCAGACTTTTGGCCTCCCAAACTTTAAGGTAACATATTTGTGTTTTATTAAGGCTCTAGGTTTTCGATCATTTGTTACAGTAGCAATAAGGAACTAACACAATTGGATACTCTCCACTTCTCTCTGCTTCATCACTTATGCAACTGACCATTAAACATCCTGGTCAGAACCCATGGACATGAACAATGGGGTGGAGATTGCCTGTGGGAGTGGTGGGGGGCTGTGTGGAGCGGGGCAATGGTGGAAAAATTGGGACAACTGTAATGACATAAACAATACAATATTTTTTAAAAATACTGGTCAGAAACTCTGTGCCAACTGGTGACCCAGCCATTGAGACTTCTGTCACACAGGAAGAGGCCTCGTGGCCTGTTACATCTGGTACACCACTTTATTATTGCCTGTTTCATAATGTCTCTCGGAAAAATGAGCTTAGCACAATCCTGTTCCATATTTTTTCTTCATTTATTTTTAATTATAGTTCACTTTCAGTATTACTTAGCACAGGTTTCAGGTACACAGCATAGTGATTAGACTTCACAAAGCATTCCCCCTGATATTTTCAGTGCCCACCTGGCACCACACACAGTTATTGCACTATTATTGACATTATTCTCTATGTTATACTTGATATCCCTGTGCTTGTTTTGTAACAATTCTCTTTCATATTGATAAGACAAGAAATCTTTTTTTAAGATATTATTTATTCTTAGAGAGGTGGGAAAGAGAGAGAATGAAAAGGAAAGAAACCAAATGTATGAGAGAAACATTGATAAGTTGCCTCTCACTTATGTCCCAATGAAGGAAGGGGCTGAAACCCAGGAATGTGCCCTGACCAGGAATCAGCCGAGCAATCTTCACTCTGCAGGACAATGCCTGACTGACAGAGCCACACTGGTCAGGGCAGATAAGACGAGAAATCTTTACAGATCAAAACCACCCCAGGGATACCACCAGAGGCCCCTGCATATCCTCTTACTTACTCCGAGGAATAGTAAACACAAACAGTGACAATGTAACTGATACATGTCACATGTCCATTTCCTGCTTGTGCTCCTGGAAGACAAGGCATGCCCTATCAGCACTGGGAAACTCGCCCAGAGTGTCCTGAGTCAGCAATTACTGGCAGAACTCTTTTTTTAAAAATATATTTTATTGATTATTCTATTACAATTGTCCCATTTCCCCCCTTCATGCCCCTCTACCCTGCACAACCTCTCCCACCCACATTCCCCCCTTTAATTCATATTCATGCATCATAAGTTCTTTAGCTTCTACATTTCCCATACTATTCTTGCCCTCCCCCTGTCTATTTTCTGCCTGCCATCTATGCTACTTATTCTCTATACCTTTCCCCCTCTCTCCTCCTCCCACTCCCCTGTTGATAATCCTCCATGTGATCTCCATTTCTGTGGTCCTGTTATTACAACCACACCGAAAACAAAAACAAAAACAAACTAAGCAAACAACTAGAAGAGGAACGGAACTCTTTTAATGCTACAGGAATTGTGTGCAAAAGGTCAGTGGCTTCTGATGAGGCTCTGAAGGAAACAGTGCGGCAAATGCAAGTTCTTCTGAAGCCGACCCAGTCTGTTGGTGTAGAAGGTTAATGACCCTGGGTTGGGGTGCCATTAGAGAGTGGGGCAAAGTGCACCTTAGCTCCACTTTCAGTGGAACGCTTTTGAACTGCCCTGTTGATTAAAGGCATCCACTGTCTACATGCCAGTGAGCGGGATAGTGATTTAATTAACCTTCCTACTGAAGCTGGTGGGAACCCAAAGCAGTCATTTCCAAGTAGAAACTTACACCACAAAACAAATGCAGTGATTTCTGCCCAGTCCTCCCATCCTGTGTGGATCTCTGAAAGTGCAAAGCAGTTCTAGCTGGTTAAACCCGAGACCCCTCCAGGGGGGCTGCACTTTGCCAACACTTCGGGGGGGCAGGCCCCATTAAATCCTATGTGGCTATGGTGCCAGGGGTCAGGCTACTTCTCTGTGTTCTGGGCTATCTCCTCCATGAACACTACTAGTGGGGGATGCTTCTGTTCATTGGTTAAAGGATGCATTTCATTTCTCTTAACTGGTGTTTATGCAACAGCCATGTTACTTCCAAGTCCCAAAGAAGGCATTCCTGCTTCAAGCACAGAAAGTGATTGTGGATGCTTGTCAGAATTTCAGAATTTAACATCAAATTAGTCCATCACATTAGTAGAAGACATTAGAGAGATTTTGGCATTTCCATTTTATTGACAGGACTAGAAATCTGTGTTCATTTCAACACATTCTCTGAGCTTCTCCTGTGGGCTGGCTTACTTTGAGAAACCTAAGTAACTCTGTGTTTATGTGCGCAGTCAGGACCCTGACCCTCACACTTCCATTATTTCATCAGTAGACAGACTGCAAAATAAACTTTAATGAAAATTGAACTCCGAGTAGGCATTCTGCCAGATGTCCTTCAGTCTACATGATGACTGCATTTGGGTTGTCTGATAAGTAGATGCTTCACTGGGGAGTAACACCTGTGAACTACCAAAAAAAAAAAAAGAAGAAGAGCTGGCAGGGACAGAGGCTCAGGCCACAGTGCGGAGCTGATAAATTCTAGGCCAACCCAGCAAGGGTTGGGGGTGGGGTGGGCTCCGGAGACCTGTATTGGACAGACTTGGCGGCCTCTAGTGCTCGGCTGTGTTTGGTCACTGGCCGGGCTTTACACAGGAAGATGAGGCTGTCCCAAAGGCACCGGAGCCAGAGGTCGTCATCCCTCTGTACTCCTCACAGCTGAAGAAGGAGACCTTTCTAGAAGGCGGATGTGAGCGGCACCCCTCCGAAGCTGCGCAGCTGGCCGAGGGAGGCACCGCTGTTCTGAGTAGGGAGGCAGGACCTGAACTCCATCCTGTAGAGTTCCAAGTGACCCGGAGCCCTCATGAGGAAATGAAGGCCCAAAGAGGTGACGAAACCTATGTGCTCTTATATTCGGGTGCACCAAGAGGGCAACTGCGGAGGAGTGCCTATGTGGGACACTAACAAAAGAGAAAGCTTTTTTAACAAGGTCTGCTTGTCTAGAATTCTCTTGGTCTCAGCTTCTGGTCCTTGATGATAAGAATGCTACTTTCCTTCTGGGACAGGGAGGGCATTTTCACACAGGAGTTATCACCTGTCTTCAGAAATAAAAGGGGAGATTAAAATGCCCTTCCTGTACCTGCTGTTTTTCAGGTGTCTTTGGCTCAAAGTAATCTTTATGCCAAAGTGGCCTATTCTGCCATTTATCACAGGCCTGTTTCATAGAAAACTAAAGCACAGAGGCCTTACATAGCTGGGCTAAGATCATATACCTAATAAGCAGCTTGTCCCGTAATGTCCCACCACCTCTCTAACCAGGCGAATGGAGATTTGCTGCCTAGGGCTTCTAATAGAAGACACAGAATAGGTGGTAATCAGTACTTGGCACAGCATAGGGGTTGGAAAAACAAATAAATGCGCTCAATTACATCAACTTAAGCATGCAATATGTGTTTTAGTAACTAGGGCAGTGAAGATATAGAAGCTCCAATGTTATATTATTATGATGAGTTCCAATGCTGTATTAATTATTCTAAAAAGCAAGTCTTCCACTGCACTTTCAATGTTACCACTCCCTCTCTTTAGAGTTCACTCCATTATGTTGCAAAATCCTGAGTGGGGCAACACTTTAATCTTTTCTTGGTCATTATTGTCTTAGCTTAGTTTTCAAAACATTTTCTATGAGTTTTTTACACTTGCATTTCCCTTTTCTGTAGATTCATTTGTTCATTTAGTAGATATTTACCCAGTTCCCTTAGGTGGTGTCCAAGATACCTATGACAGTAGAGATGAAAATAAACAGAAATTCATGCCTTTGTGGCTCTTACATGCCAGCGTGGAAGACAAGCAATGGCTATAAGAAAGAAGTAAATTAGAATGAGCTGTGCCAAAGAGGGAAAAAAAAAGTAAAGGGGGAATGACAAATGTCATATAGCAAGGTCAGGGGAGGTGAATTATGTAAAATTTTAGGTAGGCTGATGAAGGAGTTCTCACCAACAAGGTGACTTTTGAGTAAAAATCTTAAAGAAGTGAGGAGTGAGGCATGTAACTATTTGGAGGAGAAAACTAGGCAGAGTGAACAGCATGTGCAAAGGCCCCGAGGTAAGAGAATGACTTATGTGTTCAAGGAACAGGAAGGTGGTTAGTGTAGCTGGAGTGGAGACGGAGTGGAGGGGAAGATGGGGAAGTGGTGTAGGAGATGAGTTCAGAGAGGTAACAGCCATGAGAAGTCACACTAAGTACAGTCCTATAGGTCATGGTCAGTGCTTTGGCCCCTTTTCCAAGTGAGATGGGAACCACTGGAAGGTTCTGAGTGGAGGAGTGACATCATCTGATCTGTGCTTTCATAGGGTCTCTGGCTGCTGTGTGAAGAAGTGACTGTATGCAAACAAGAGCAGGAGCAAACGGAAAACACTTTCAACATGATTGCAGAGAGAAAGGAGCTCCTGCCCTTCGGGACAGCATGGATGGAACTGGAGAACATTATGCTACATGAAATAACCCAGGTGGTGAAAGACAAATACCATATGATCTCACCTATGAGTGGAACTTAATCAACAAAACAAGCAAGGAAAATAGAACCAGAGACATTGAAATAAAGAACACACTGACAGTAACTAGAGGGGAGGGGAGAGAGGATAATGAGGAAAAAGAGGGGAAGGGCCATCAAGGAACATGTATACGGGACACATGGACAAAGCCAAAGGGGCAGGTTTAAGGGTGGGAGGCAGGGATGGGTGAGGCGGTGGGGGGGGTGATGGTGAGGGAAAATGGAGACAACTGTACTTGAACAACAATAAAACTAAAAATTAAAAAAATGACTACAATAGTTTAGGCAGGAAATGGTGCCTTAGGGTGTGGCAGTGGAGGTAATCAAGTTTGGGACATATATTTTGAATGAAGAATTGATGGGATTTCCTGGTAGATCCAATTTGAGGTGTGAGAGAAGGAACCATCAGACTAAGTCCAAGTCGTTGGCCTGAGCACTTGGAAGTGTGGCGTTGACAGTAGCCAAGAAAGAGAGGACCACAGGAGCAGCTGGCTCAGCAGGGATATCAGGGACTCATTCAGCAGCATCAAATTTGAGATATGTAGGCAACAGATACAAAGGTCTGGAGTTCAGAGCAGAGCTCTGGGCAAGAGATATAAATTCGGGGATCTTTTGCAGATAGCTGATATTTAAAGCAATGAGACCAGTAGAGGTCACCTAGGGAGGGAGTGATGCTGGCAGCAAGAGGCCAAGGCTGCAGCCCTGGACCCTCCCGCATCCAGAGACTAGGGAGATAAGAAGTTAATCAAAAAGACTGGGAAGAAGCACAGAAGGGAAACCTGCTAAAAGAGACAATTATTTCGAGTGATCATCTGTGTTAAATGACAGTGCTAGAGCATGTAAGGTGAAAAGTGAGGAGTAGCTGTTGGATTTAGAAATGTATAGATCATCGGTGACTTTGAGAAAAGTAGCTTCTGTGAGGTGGTGGATATGAAACCTGATTGAAGTGGGTTCTAGAGAAATCAGAGACTATGAGGAGGAAGAAATTAGGGCCATGTTTGGAGGGAGAAGTGAGATTAAGAGAGGGTTTTAAAATATGAGGGATATGACAGCCTGTTATTGAAAACTACTGAGAAGAAAACATTGACGGTGCAGGACAGAGAAGGGAGGGTTTCTGGTGTGATGTCTAAAGTAAGAGAGAAGGCACGGGGTCTAGTGTGTGCAAGGGAAGACAGAAAATAAGGAATGATTTGGAAGATTTGGGAAATGGACAGAAAGGAACCCTTCGGAACTGGCCAGTCACTGTTATCTTTCTCTTGATGCTCTCGGGCACATGTGCTTGCCTGTTACAACCCTGCTTTGATTGCCAGGCCTCCTCTGAAGTCGCAGTTGGACTGGGAGGAGGATCAGAGAGCATTAGGACTTGCACATGGAGGACAGCCACCTGAGACCTGAGCATGGTGAACTGTTACTGCCACCACATCACACTCGCAGCTGGTGACTGTGTGGTCCACTCAGGCCCCAAGATCTGCTTCACACAAGCCAAATACTGGAAACTGGACAGATAAACATACTGGAAAGAGGGAAGTAGCCGTAAAAGCCCATAAACCAGAGGAGAGAGAAATGCACTTAGATGAGGCATTGGGAACAGCATTGCGGTGCTATGAGCCTAGCCACAAAGAGGAAGAGGTCCCGACAAAAAGTGGGGAATTCCACCTATTTTAAAATTCTGCATGGGGAGACAGTCATTCATGTTCTACTTCGATTACCAAATTTAATTTAATAAGCCAAATTTAGTTTAATTAACATTTCAATTCATAAATTCTGATGTTGGCAAAGATGAGGTGTAAGATGCTTTTGGCTGGCTGACTCCGCAGGCTCAATGAACTGCCTTGGCAAACAGAACAGGAGTGCAGAGAGCTTCAGAGGGTTGAAAGGGTCAACAAGAAAAGGGAATGAAGGAGGAAAGACATGGCCTACCAGCTCTGCAAGGTATTACTTGCATTGCCTTATTCTTTTCTTTCCTGGGTCCATATTCTTGGCTTCCTGGGGAGGTCTCCAAGGCAGGGTCAGAAATTATATAAAGCAGATATACTAGTGGGCTGGTAATTTAACTTGATCTAAATACTCCAGAGGTTGTAGTTCATGGCTTTATTATAACAGAGGCCCTGAGTGAATGACACTTTCTTAAACTATAAAGAAATACATGTATAATAACCAACTATCATCTAAAATCGAAATGGGTAGGGGTGGAATACAAAGTCCATATAGCTTGTATGCAATTAAAAAGTATTACTGCTGAGTTCTAGCCAAGATGGAGACGTAGGTAGAAACTCTTTGCTTCTTTGCACAACCAAAAAAAGGATAACAGCCAATCTAAAATCAATAAACAACCAAAAGCATCAGAAAATCAAACTGCATAGAACTCTGACAACCAAGGAATCAAAGAAAAATCAACCAGAACAACCATACTGTCAAGGACCAGGCTGGCCAACTCAGAAAAACCGGGGCAACTTGGTACCCTTGGGGGTGGAGGGGAGGAGCTGGCTGACCAGCTCAGCGGGTTGCGAGGAAGGGGTTGACTTAAGGGGAAAACTGAGACTCACAGATGACTGTGGGTTACGGCTGGGGCATGGTGGGAGATACTCCCAGCCTCACACCAAAGTTCAAAAGTGCACTAGAGACAGTAATCCAGCTGCACTGTTCCCTCTCTGGCCCCTCCTCCCCCCAGGCAGCAGTGTAGCACAGCAAGGAGGGTCACCCTGCTGGAGTGAATACCTAAAGCCCCATCCCCCTACAACCTATCAGCTGTGCTAAGACAAAGAAATATGGCACAAATGAAAGAACAGAGCATAACCTCCAAACTAAGCAATGAGGAGATTGCCAACCTATCTGATAAAGAATTTAAAGCCCTGGTAATCAAAATGCTCACAGATCTGATTGAGCTGTGTTGAAAAATGAAGGATACCCAAAGTGGAATAAAGCAAAATATTCAGGGAACCAACAGTGACAGGAAGGAAACCAGGACTCAAAGCAATGATTTGGAACAAAAGAAAGAAACATCCATCCAGAAGAAAAGGAAGAAACCAGAATCCAAAAAATGAAGAGCGACTTAGGACCCTCTGGGACAACTTGAAACATTCTAACATCCAAATAATAGGGGTGCCAGAAGCAGAAGAACAACAGCAAGAAATTGAAAACTTATTTGAACAAATAATGAAGGAGAACTTGCCAAATCTGGTGAAGGAAATAGACTTCCAGGGAGTCCAGGAAGCTCAGAGAGTCCCAAAGAAGTTGGACCCAAGGAGAAACACATCAAGATACATCATCATTAAGTTACCCAAGATTGAAGACAAAGAGAGAATCTTAAAAGCAGCAAGAGGAAGAGAGACAGTTACCTACAAAGGAATGCCCACAAGACTGTGAGCTGATTTCTTGAAAGAAACCTTGCAGGCAAGAAGGGGCTGGAAAGAAGTGTTAGAAGTCGTGAAAGGCAAGGATCTACATCCAAGATGACTATCCAGCAAAGCTTTCATTTAGAATGGAAGGGCAGATAAAGCACTTCCCAGATAAGGTCAAGTTAAAGGAGTTCATCATCACCAAGCCATTATTTTATGAAATGTTAAAGGGACTTATCTAAGAAAAAGCAGATAAAAAATATGAACAGCAAAATAACAACAAACTCAACTATCAACAAATGAACCTAAATGAAAAGAAAAACAATGAGAATAAAAACTAAGCAAACAACCAGAACAGGAACAGAAGCAGAGAAGTGGACATCACACAGAGGGATTTCAGTGGAGAGGGAGAAGGGAGGGATAGGAGGGAAAAGGTACAGGGCAGAAGAGGCATAATTAGTAGGCATAAGGTAGACGGGGAGAGATAAAAAATGGTATGGGAAACAAAGGACTCAAAGAACTTGTATGTACAACCCATGGACACGAACTAATGGGGGGAGAATGCTGGAGGGTTGGGGGGGCAGGGTGGATGGGGGATAAAGGGAGAAAATTGGAAAAACTGTAATAGTATAATCAATAAAAATACTTTAAAAATAAAAATAAAAGAATATTACTGCTAATCTCCAAATAATAATCAGCAAATTACCATAGCCTAGATCAGATAAAGAACAAATACAAACGCAATCTGCTATTTTGAGGCTGGACAACTCTGCTGAATTATGAATCCCCAGAGAAGACAGAAATGATGTTATCTAAATATAAAACAAATGAGCAATAGTTTCCAACCATTTGTCAGCCTGCTGAAGGATTCATTCTTTATTGACACTAGCAAACTGATACAAATAAGTTTACATAAATATTTTAAGAGTATTGATACACAAGAGAGTAAAAGAAAAAGATTGGAAAGAAAACAAATACTACAAAGAGTGATATTATTCAAAGGCTGTTCATTGGTTTATGTTTGCAAACTTCTTTTGAAATTAATAAAACTAAATAAAAAATTAACAAGACTGAGAATTTACTTGGCAGTTTTAAAAGCTCTAGCAGCTTATTTCTTAATTAAAGATAGCAATGATCATCTTAAATACTTGTACTATTTTATACAAATAATATGTAGGTATTAGAAAATACAGACTGTAAACTAATCAACAAAACAAGCAAATGAGCAAAATAGAACAGAGACTTGGAAATAAAGAACAAATCAGCAGTGACCAGAGGGGAGGGTGGAGGGGAGTAATGGGGGGGAAAAGGGAGGGAAAAGGGGAAAAGGGCAAGCAAAGGAACATGAATAGAGGACTCATGGGCATGGACAATGGGGAGATTGACTGTGGGATGAGGGGATGGGGCAGGGGTGAGCAATGGGGAAAAAGTGGGGCAACTATAACTGAACAACAGTAAGTGGAAATTAAAATTTAAAAAAATAATAAGTTACTTGCAGTGTCACCATCCAGGTGACATTTTGCCAGCATTTTGGTGTGTATCTTCTCAGAGAGTTTCTTATGTCATCATGGCTTTTGGGCAGAGAAAAGAAATGAGATGGCAGCAATGAAATAAAATATTAAGAAGTGTTGAGAATTGTCCAAGGATTTTTTAAAGGCATATATAAATAATTGACAGAATTATTTCCAAGTAATTGACAAATGTAAAAAAGTTGCAGAAGAAACAGTAAAGCCTCACAGAGAATGAGTGGGGCGGACTGCCCAAGTGTGCACCTGAACAGTACTTTTCAAGATGTGAGTGGTGATCCACTTCCAAGTCACCAAATAATTAAGTGGCCTTGCCCAGTATGAAAAAGAAGGAGGAGGAGAAACAGAATGAAATTGGAGGCATCACGGTGCAGTTTTGAAACCTTGGTCTTGTGTGTGCATGCGCACACCTCTGCACATGCTGAGTTGCCACAAATAATGCCCTTCCTACTCTGAGTTGAGGTAAAACACGTTTAAATATCACAGTAGCAGACTGAAATCTTACAGAACAAAGAGCAAAGGGAGAAAGGATTCCACATTCAGATGATAATTCTCCCCAGTCCAAAGGGGAACAAGAAAGGAGGGAATCGTTGGATTTGATCAGAAACTTTTGCTCTGACGCCACACTGATAGGGCCCAGCTAATGGAGATGGACTGACCTGTTGACCTGCTGGTGCACCGTTAATACTTTAAAGGCTCCTCATGTGAAACAGCCGCACTCCCGAATGCTTCTGATGCTTCACTCAGAGCTCCTGCAGCAGCTGAAAGATCGTGCTTCCTCTGGCTGGTGTGCCTACGCCTTGCAGCCTTGACTAACAACTCCTGTGGGTGTAGGAGGTTGAATGGGCCATGCCTGGAGCCAGAGCTTCTCAGTCCAATGAAATCACCACAAGATCAACAATGCTGGGCAGGGAGAAGACTGTCAATGGTTTGCAGCATAACCCAGTGTGGTATTAAAATGCACAGAGGGACAGTGCAATGTGCTGTTTGGGTGAGTGGTGGAAGTACTGCCATCAAAGACAAAACAGGGCCAAGGTCAGGGTAGGAGTCATTGAGTCCCAGAGACCTCGGGCTCTTAGTCAAATGTTAGCCCTGTTAATTGCTACTAACCGATGACCCAGGACTCTGCTGGGGGTCAGCGTCCTCCTGCCTTGAGCAGCATGTGGAGGGCATGTTGAGAGGCCCGGGTGCCTGGGCCCAGGTAAGAACAAAAGGCAGAGCTCACACACACATTATGAAATTCACCACTGCATTCTAGGGGAGCTCAAGGAGAGTTTTTATTATAAGTTACACATTAAAAAGGGAGAAATACAAAGTTACTGTCTTCATAATTTCTCCTTTTCCTGTGAGAGCACAGGGAGGGAAAATGAGCCTCAAATATACATATTTTAGCAATAAAAAAATAATGAAATCTTGTCACTTGCAACAACATGGATAGACCTAGAGGCTATTATGCTAAGTGAAATAAGTCATTCAAAGACAAATACTGTATGATTTCACTTATATATTGGAATCTAAAAAAGCAAAACAAATGAATAAACAAAACAGAAACAGACTCATTGGTACAGAGAAAAACCTTGCCAGAGGGGATGGAGTTGTGGGGGTGGGTGAAAAAGTTGAAGGGATTAAGAGGTAAAAACACCCAGTTACAAAATAAATAAATCGAGAGGATATAATACACAGCACAGAGAATACAGTAGATGGTATCATAATAACTTTGTGTGGTGACAGATGCTTACTAGACAAATTATGGTGATCACATTGTACAATGTATGTAAGTGTAGAACCGTTATGTTGTACCCCTGAAATTAATATGTTGTATGTCAATGATACTTTCATAAAAATGTTTTAAAGTCCTCCCATGTGCTATTAGCCCTACAGGGGACAGGAAAGACTAGAGAGTGCATCTGACTGGAGAGACCACACATGGTGTCAGTCTTCCGAAGGACAAAGCATGGCAACGTAGACCTCGCTGGTGTGGCTCCGGGCCACGCGCGTCCTCCTCCTAGTGGCAGATGTGTGCACAGGGAGGCCAGACGGCTGCCTCCCACTCCCCGAATGCTCTGTGTCCCCTCCACTTCGGTCTGCGTAGGGACACAGGTCTCAGCCCTCCGCTGCACCTTCAAACCTGGGAGTCATCTGCAATTGCAGATTACATCAAAGGCACGCAAGACGGGTGCAGTAGGAAGAGGGGAGGGAATCCTAGATGTAAGTGAGTCCTTCAGATCCTCTACAGGTTGTCTTTCTTTCCCTTCCTGCCTCCCTCTCTCTCATACATTTACATGGTCTGAACACTTCCTCAGAAGCACGGGCTGTCAGGAACAGCCGGAGATCTGTGTTCCGATTCTGGTTGGATCCTACTTGGTACTTAACGAGTTAGAGCATTTGAAAGATTAGGGGAAAATCCTAAACCAGACAGAATCTAGGTGATTACAAGAACCCTCTCCCAGTCTCAGAGTGACAATGACACTTATTTAATAAATATCAGTTGAGTCTTTATGGTGTTGCAAGACTTCACATAGAAATCAAAATTTTTTCTGGGTTTTTTTTAGTACTTTAATTTTATTTTGTATCAGTTTCATAGCTTTTTACACATTTTTTATTGTTGTTCAAGTACAATTGTCTCCATTTTCCCCACACCATTCCCCCCACCCCAGCCATCCCCACTTCCCACCTTTGATCCTACCCACCTTTGGTTTTGTCCATGTGTCCTTTATACATGATTTCAGGAACATGTATAAAGTTTTTCTGTTTCAACAATGATTTTTTTTGTATGATAATCAACCCCCCACACTTTCTAGGACAATGCTTCTTCTCTCCCACCTCTTGATGAAATGATCTATGCTAGGTTTCATGGGAGCCTTTTATCCAGAGCTATGCTGACAGGCTTCTGGGACATGTAAGTAACCACCTCATTGCTACGTTTCCCATGTATCACACTGATACGAGAACACAGATCCAGGAACCCCGGGGCTCTCAGCCCCTGTGATGGGCTACGAAGGTGATTGCTGGGTCCTGAGAGAGCAGTGCTGGCGGTCAAATTGCATACACAGCAAGTTGCCTGCAAGAGTTTCTGAGCCCTTGGAAAATGCTTTTGTCTTATGATGCTTCTCTTCAGCAAAAGGATCCCTGCCAAGGTCAGATGACTTGCCCCACCGGCAACTCAGCAGTTACACCAGAAATAGAATTCTGCCCAGTGCTCCAGACTGCCCTGCAGGAGAGTGACAACACTACAAGCCCCTGGGCAGGAAAAAGAGGTCACCCGTGGAGTCCTTGCCTCTTATACAATGTAAAAGCTCACCTGGCCCCTGAGGTCATTACTGTCCTTGCAACTTGGAGTATGCCATCATCCTCTCAACTCTAAAAGTGACCCAAGATGGCATTGAGCAGGCTGGAGCCTAAACTGAGCCTAAATCTAAACTGAGGGTGGGCGCTGGGCACCCTGAAGCATTCGCTCAGGCTGCAGGAAGATGACAGCTGCTGGCCTCACGGTTTGCTCACTCGCTGGATGGTCCACGGAGCAGTAGCATTGGCCTCTGAAGGCAGCTGCCCAGCTGTTGGCTGGAGTGGAGTGCGGTAGAGGCTGAGCTGTTGCAGTGAGATCACCTGAGTTCAGATCCCAGCTCTCGGGCTTGTTACCACTAACTACCTGTGGGACTCTGGGCAATTAACAGCACTACTTTCTGCCTCAGTTTCTTTATCCATAAAATGTGGATGATAATTGCACCTACCTCATAAGGGCCACTGTTAGGATTAAATGAGCTAAAATGGGTGAAGTACTTAGTACCTGGCATGTAATACTCATAAGTGTCATCTAACTGTTTACTATCAGGTATTTACTCAGAAGGCTATTTAGGTGATCATTAAAAATGATGGTTACAAACAGTGATATGCTGGTAAATGTTTAACAATCCACTCTCCAGGAATAAACCTGGGATTTGTAATGTTTCCTGATTTCCATGGTTTAAATAGCCCTGTCACGGCTGATTTCAAGGACACAGAGTTGGGAACACGTGTGATAGTCGGCTCTCAAGAGCCAGCACACCGCTGGTTATGAAGCCCAGGGAGGAACATGGCAGATGCCATGATACACATATTATGTGAAAACTAGAGTTAGAAATACAAGTGATTACTAACTATGTAAAAATCAAGTGGTGCAAGGAAAAAATGCAAAGAAATACACTGAGTACTGACAGTGTTGAGTGGTGGGACTAGACAGAGCACACGTATGAATGATGCATGGACAGGGATAACAGTGTGGGGATTGGACTCAGGGCGAGAGGGGTCAGCTGTGTGGAGGGGGCAAAAAGGAAAAAGACTGGGACAACTGTAATAGAATAAACCATTAAAAAAAGGCATGGTGGGAATGTATTCGTTCTTTTAAATATTTTTTCCTTAAAGTGCTTATGTTAATTTTATAGGGAAAATTTTAAAGCAGAACTAACTAAACACACACATAAAACCTTTTTACAATGGAAAATACCAAACATAAATAACAACAGTATGATTTACCCTAGGTAATCATTAACCCATGATTACCAGTATTTTGCCAATCTTCTTTCATTTTGATTGAATAAAGTTTCTTTCCTTCCATTTATCCGAGAGGTCGGGCCATTTTACCAAAAATATTCCAGTAAAATACATAAGGACATTAAAACAAGCAAACAGAGACACTGCACCATTATCACATCTAACAAAACAAATAATTCCTCAATATCACCTAACACACAGTCCCTATTCAGATTTCCCCAAATGGGAAAGGTGTCTTTTAGTTTCCTTGAATCAAGCTTCAGACATTGTATTGGGTTGTTATTCTTTTATTCCATAACAATTATCCTGTCTTCTTCATGTCAGCAATTCATCAAAGAGGCTGATAATCTGTCCCATAAAATGTCCCACATCCTAGATTTTGCTGAATGCTTCCCATGTTTACCTGTAGTCCCCAGCTTTCCCGTAAACTGCTGTTAGATCAGATTGACTTAGACAAGAATCGCCACAGGTGGTGCCATGGATTTCCGACTGCATCAAGTTATGACACATGTAACATCTACTCGTGACACTTTTAGTGGTGCTAAGATTGATGTGTAGATTTAGAAGTGTAACACTTAAAGACAAAATTAAATAGGAGAAAATAATTGGAAGAATTCACGTAGGCAAAGGATAAGGAAGTGCGGGTCTCCATTAGTAAAGGGAAGACGTCTGCTGTTTACGAGTCAAATTTGCAGACAGGAGGGAGCCCCAGACCCTTGACTCCAGGGTTCTCGGCCTTCTACTCTCTTGTAGTGGCACAGCCCCTGGCTCCCATTGAGTTTGGTGACTCCTGTATCATCAAAAGAAGGTATGTTCTTATAAAACTTGGGAAGTTATGACAATTTTAATCAGGCGTGGTGAATATTTTGCAAAAAGAATAACAAATTCTCTGGTATGAGTCCATCACAGAAATGCCAGACACAGAATAAACTGATTTTCAGCAAAACATCAGACAAGGCCCTTTCACTCGGTTGCATGTTCCTTGCTCCCAACAACCACCACCCAGAATGGCCTCCCTACCTGGCGTCCCGCCTCCAATTCATTCTTCGAGCTATGGCCACTAGTGTTTTAAAGTACAAATCAGACCAGATCGTTGGCCTGGAAAGATTTTTCCAGTGCCTTTCTATGGTCTGTTGGAAAAACTTAAAACTCTTTATCATTTAGGTTCCTTATGATCTAGCTCATGCCCACCTCCCCAGCTTCTTACTCCTACTTGCTTTTCTTCTCTATGTCACGACTCCATGCAATGCACTGATCACACTCCACCCCATGCTGTTCTTCGGATACTATGCGTCTTCACAACTCTGGAGCTTGGATGTGATACCCCCTTATCTTCTGTCTGCTTGGCAGCTTCCCACCCACCCTCCAGACTCCTGTGCCAAGCCACGTTGACCTCCCTGGTCTGGTTTCAAAGCCCCCTCTGTTTCCTTAGAGGCCCTCACGAGTACCTCCGCTTGTTGTTCTGTCATGGCACATTGCAGATGCTCAGCCAACATTTATCAAATGAATGAATTTAAAATGAAGTACTGTAGGAAGGATGAAAAAGGTGCTGGGTGAATTTGCCATTGGCTGAACAGGCACACCCAAAAGACTGCTAAGTGCCAAGTGAGCACATCTGCACTGGACAACCCCGGCTTTGTCCTTCTTTCATCTGCTCAACATCTTTATCCCTTTTGGAGCGTGGGTTCAAATACGGACTTTACTCCAAGTGGTGTGGACTTAGGCACATCAGCTTCATTATTTATCAACAGGGATGACAATGGCATCTATCACAAAACTTGTGTTGGGGACTGAGTTGATATACATAAAGTACTTAGAACAGTGCCTGGAACATAAAAATTTTCATGTAAATGCTTCTTATTCATATTTCTGCTTAGGTCTTAACATCTGTACTTGATGGTTGGCTGTCTGAAGGCATAATTTGTATCTGATTAAATTTTATTTTCTCCACAGCATTTGACATAACTTTGGAGGATAAATGAGTATCATAGAAGCTGCCTGGGTTCCCACCCCACTTCCTCCACTGACCACGTGTGACCTTGAGAACACAGATTTAAGCCCTTTGTGCCACACTGTCTGTGAGAAAACGATAATCACGGATCTGTTGTAAAGATTACATACGATCATTCATGTAAAGCTCATAGCACATGGCACAGGGAAACTGCTTAATAAATATAAGTTATTATCACCAAATATTCCTCTTTCTTGAAAAAATGCATTTTTTGCATAAATTAAATAGAAGACTTTTAAGTCAGCATTTTGGACCTCTTTGGTTATTTTTTTCATTGTGGAGTTTTTGATATCATCCCAATCCTGCTTATATTCACACAAATAACATGGTTGGAATACTGCCTCTTCACCGGAACAAAGGACTTCTGTCATTGGTTGTATTCTGTATACCTCCTTCCACTAACTCAGAATTTAAAAACCAAATCATTCAGATCTGACGATGGAACCCAGTCCAGGGGACTCAGGACAAACGTGGGTTTTCAGCCAGGAGCAGGCGAGAACCCTCAAAGAGCTATGACTTGACAGCCAGGGCACCTTGGGCTGAACCAGGCTCAAGTGGAGGTTAAAGCAGCATTCAGGTGTTGCCCAGACAACTCAGCGCTGGGCCTGAGCTGAACTGGCCATCCCTCTGGGAGGGCTCCTTACCGAGGAGCAACACATGGCAGGCAGCGTGAGGGAAGGGGGCCTGGTTCCCGTCTTTCTCGCAGGCTAAGAGCCTCAGAGAGATGGATGGCAGGAGGGGGTGTGCAGGGGTCATCTTGCAGTGGCTTCTGAATCCTACACCCACCATCTTTCTCTCCTAAGTTTATCTTAGAGATGTGAACATGCCTTTTTTGCTTTTTAACCCAAGTTCAAATGTCCTGTAGTTCTACTTGTTAAATGTACTTTTCTTTCTTAAATGTTAATCCTCACCAGCTCCCATAGAATTACTGATGTCAAAAACCTCTTATAATAAGCTTTCAAACCTTTCTAAATATCATCTGGCTGCCAAGTTAAGCTCCATGTATCTACACGGTTTGTAGTGATCAAGGAGGAGGAGGGTTTTGAGGATTTGACGTCTGTACTACAATAATAACACTGGCTAACATTTATTGAATACTTACTGTGCTAAACATGTTCTTGCATTACTATCTTATATCTTATAGAATGGGGAGTCAGGTGTCAGCACCAACCTCATTGTAGATATGAGAAGACCCAGGAAGCAGAGTTGAAGTAACTTGTCCAAGGTCGTACAACTGGCAAGTGACAAAACTATGCTTCAAACCTGGAGTGTCTGACCTGGCAGTGGAGTTTCTAACCTGTAGTGTACACCGCTCCTCTCTTTCACCCAACTCCATAGTATATGCTATGGTCTGAATGTTTATTCTCCCACCAAAATGTACATGTTGCAATCCTAACTCCCAAGGTAATAGTACTGGAGGTTGAGCATTTGGGAGATAATTATGTCATGAGGGCAGAGATACTCTTATAAAATAATTTGAGAGCACCCTAGCCCCTTCCACCATGTGAGAATTTGATGGGAAATTGGCAGCCTAAAGCCTGGAGAGGGCTCTCACCAAGAACCTGACCATGTGGGCACCCTGTTCGCAGACTTCCAGCCTCCAGGACTGAGTGATACTGCTGTTCATAAGCCACCCAAGTGATGGTATTTTGTTATAGCAGCCTCAGTGGACGATGACAGTATCATGAGGGGTTGGAACTCATAATGGTCATGGCCTTCTGCAGTTCCCTGAGGTCACAACCTTCATCCTACTTGCTATTCTCTTTTATTCATTCATTCATTCAGCAAATATTTGCTGTGGAGCACTGATAATGTGCCACACGCCCTTAACAAGACCCTGGGGATGATACAGAGGAAGTCAAAACCTGCCCGGGCCCTGACTTTAAACAATTACAGCTCTTATGGAGCCCGCAGTTTATGGGGAACATCAACAGGGAAGGAGTATCACACACATGGATGGCTGAGTGGGGAGCAGAGAGAGCCGGGCCCTGGCAGCTTCTTGACCTGCCTGTGAGTTCACTTCTTGTGGCCTGGCAAGGATGCCAGTCTAGGAAAATGATGGCTCCCAAGGCAGAGATGGCAATTACAGAATTTGTTTGGAACAAAGATTACCTGCATTTCTTCCCAAACAAATCAGCCCAGAATGAGAAGCATGTTTAGTGCCCTCAGTCAGCACAATTCCGAGGACTGTCCCCCAGTGTCCGCCTTTTCTGCTAGACCACGTGGTAAACTCTGCCCTGGGGACGAATACTTCCATGTGGCTTTCTGGTGCAAAGCCCCCGCCAGCCTTCCATGAGGATAAAGCATTAAGATTATGGTGACTCATTTACCACCTGTGCTATTTAAATATTATTCACTAAACTTTGTTAACAATAAAGAGCTACTCTAAAGTGACCTTTCAGCCTCACTAGATATAGTTTTCCTTCAGGGTTCAGACGCCATTTCTAATGAGGTCTAAGAAAACTCACTTCTCTAAAAGGCTTAGTGTGTGGGAGTGGGGGGATGGCGTTTATTTATCTAGTTATTTACTGTTTACTTATGCTTTTATTTTGATGTGTCCTTCAAGTCACCCGAAGCGAGTGATTCTGATGAGAGCATGCTCAGTCCCTGGCCCCAGACTCAACGCTCCTTATGAGGATACAGAGAGGAGCCTCACTTAAAGTGATTTCTGAGAGACTGACATTTTATTCCAGAATCATAAATTCTGAGATTTCAAAGCTGCAAGTATCACCAATATGTCTTCTGGATAATCCCTTAATTCTAAAGAAGCAAAACCAAAATCCTCCTTGACCAAGGGGCCGGGCAGAAGGATCGGACGGGACCAGCCTCCCTGGGGCTGCACTGCAGCCCGCCTGGCGTTCACTGTCCAGATCCCACGCCTGCCTGACGCCTGTCCTCGACCAACCAAGAGCAAAGAACTCAGGGCTGGTTTTTCTCCAGAACGTGACTTCTACTATTAGAACCCTTTTCTTTTTTGTCTTAGGAACACTTCTGGGTTTGTGCCTAGCTGACTTTCCAGTTTGCGAACAATTAGACCCTTGATAAATCTTTGAAGCTTATTTCTGGCAAAGCCTCTAGACTCTCTGAGTTTATTCAGCACCCTGGAATTAGCATACGAGCCTGCAGAATGAGGGCTCAGTCCCTCAACACTGTGCCCGCCTTTGGAGGCCAGTCTCAAACCCAGGCCGCTGCCTGTGCTTCTGACCAGCTGGCTGCAAACCAGAGGTTCCCACAGTCCCCTGCGCAGGTTCACTCACTTTCCTAGAGCAGTTCATAGCACTTAGGAAAATAGTTTACTTTGGGGACTACCAGTTTTCCAAAGGATAGTGAAGCATACAAATGAATAACCAGATGACGAGAAACATAAAGCGAGGTCCTGAAGGGTCCTGAGCTTCCGTCCCCTTGAAGTTAGGCGCAGGCCACCCTCCCAGTGCAACTCAGAGGTCAGGCCAAAGCTCAAGATAAGGAGGGGATGGGCAGGGAGCCCCAGGGCAGAAGTGAAGAAGCAGCTTGCCCTCCCTGGGAGGGGAGGGGCCAATAGAGAAGGGAAATTGCCTCAAGCAGCCAGGAAGCTCACGACTTGCCAGAAGGGAGGAGGCTTGTACAGAGTACGTGTGAGTGGAGATGTTCCCCCCTTACAAAACATGACCTCGGGTAGAGAGGCAAACATGTCTCAAAGTGGCCCTCTTTTGTTGAAAAGTTGGACCTTCCCACTGGCTTTTGGAGTGCATGGGATTCTGAGAGAGGACTTTTAAACAGAAGGCGGGCAGAAACTAGCTTTCTTGGTCTCTTGGTCTCTGGGCTGTTTGGCCTTTTGGCTTCTGGGGCTCTTGCTTTGCCCCACATGAGTGGGAGCAGCAGATGACGGGACTGCTTGGAGCTTAGGCCCTTGCACAGTTGGAAGACAGCTCCTGGAGGTAAGGATGCACTCTGGGATGTGTGCCTCACTGTGCTCCAACCCATGGGATACCACGGCCCAGAGCAGGACAGCACAGGGGTCCTAGACTGCTTCCACTCTCTCCCTGAGAGCAGTGCATGGAGGCATGAGCTGGGAAGTTCCTTGTGGAAGGAGCTTCCCCTGCAGACCATGAGTGATCTGGCAGCGCATCCCAGATCCTGAGAGAGAGAGAGACTGCTGCTGCTGTGAGGCAGGAGTGACTCTGGCACCAGAGAGCGAGAGAGAATGAGCCTGGAGCTGTACAGATGGAGACTCATTTGAGTAACCACCTTGGGCTAGAGATAAGCAATAATGGGGAAATTATGGACTTGAATTTGGACTTTAATCTTCCTGGGAGTGGCTGTTTTTTTATGCTTTCTGAGAGAGATTAACTTGGAACAGAAATGCTCCCCATTAGGAAAAAAGGAGCAGAAGTAGTGTCCCTGCCAGGGAGATAAGCTTTGTCTCCTTAGTGGCTTATGGTCCAAAGGTCGCTCACTCAACCTTAGCCATGGCAGGGTTACAGCTCCTGAAACCAGGCAGGCTGGTTCCCAACAGGAAAACTCCTAAGGATGGGGCTGGTTGCCATCCTTAGGCTGGTTGCCTAATTCTGCTCCCCAGAAATTAGGAACCCAGTTTATAAAATTCTATTCCCTTCCACATACATCTTCACGTTATGCACATACACAGAGGTGGCAAGTGGCCAGGCCCTGTGCTACCTGGTTACACCAGCACACGCAAGCACTCCTGTTTACCAACCCAGATGCTCTCCATACTTGTCCTTTGGACTTTTATGGAGGCTTCATTAAGTAGGCATGGTTGATTAAATCATGGCCATTGGTGACTGACAGTCTCCAACCCTTCCCCTCCCCAGAGGCTTGTGGGGGAGGTGCTGAAAGTTCCAACCTTCTTATCATAAGGGTGGTTCACTTGGCAACCAGCCCCATCCTTAGGAGTTTTCCTGTTGGGAACCAGCCTGCCTGGTTTCAGGAGCTGTAACCCTGCCATGGCTAAGGTTGAGTGAGCGACCTTTGGACCATAAGCCACTAAGGAGACAAAGCTTATCTCCCTGGCAGGGACACTACTTCTGCTCCTTTTTTCCTAACTGGCCCCCAGTGCTTGGTCGGTTAGCCAATGACGGGTAAAATCCCTCAAGGGAGGATTGATTGATCAAGACAGGCATGATCATGTGGAGGCCCCAAGAAAGGGCTTGGGGGGCTATGGAGAAAGGGGGTGATGGACCCTCGCCCCTTGGCTTTGACATAGCCTGAGTCCTCAGTTTGTGAGAAGTCTCCAAGGGCTATCTGCCTCCTCTGCCTGACTTAAGCCTGAAACAATGACAGAGGGCAGTGCAGCCATGTGCTGGGAATGGCGGACTCCCTGGGTAATTAGGCCTGAGGAAGGATATGTAAAATCCTGTGAAGCCTGCTTTGCTAAGAATGCTCTTAGTTAAATGATAAAGGCCCGAGCAATTCCCAAAGTTTTGTAGCCTTTTAGCTGGTGGACCCTGACTGAGAAGAAGCCCTAATAGTTCTTTGTATGCTATCTACTGTTTACTGCCTGACAATGATTAATAAGTTGTACCTGAACTCCTGCGCAAAAAAAAAAAAAAAAATAATAATAAAAGCCTGTCTAGGCAAGAGTCAGGGCACTCCCCCCTTGAGGGGGTAGCCGTGTCACCCCTTTTCCTCCGCAGGACTCGGTAGTCCATGTGAATCTGTCTCACGTCTCATCCACAACACCACAGGCACCAAGAGCCATTGCATGTGTCACTTTCCAAAAGTAACCTCATTAACACAAACTCTGAGGTGGTTAAAAGGACTTGTTAGGAACAACAAAAGGCACCTTTATAGCTCTTATCACTTAGGAAACTCCAAGGGTTTCAGTAGCTCTGTGTCAGAAACTGATAAGCACCAAAGACATGAGCAAGAAATTCATGGACCAAAACCAAATAGCAACAAACATGTGATACATTTTTCAGAAGGAAACAAAGACATTTGAATTAATAAGATATTTTCCATGCACCCGATTATCTTAAATTTAAAAGACTGATAACATCAGTGAAAGATAAAAGGATGGGGAAACAGAAATGTTTTTATACACAACTGTTGGTAGAGCCTTAAGGAAATATCTTCAAAATTCCAAATCTAGGAACTTACGCTAAATACAAGCTTACAAGGAACACTAAGAAACACACTACGATCGCATTATTGCAACACTTGTTATAACAGTGAAAATACTGGAAACAGCCTATACAGCCATTTGATTATGACATAGCCAAACGATGAAACACTAGGTGGTCATTATAAGAATGAGGTAGCTCTGTATTTACTGACATATTATCAAATGCACAAAGCAAATCACAGTAAATTATGGCCACATTTTATAAACCAAAGGACTCATGGTTTTATTAGATACATACATGTGTGTAAACACATACGTATATGGCAAAATCTGGAATAATTGATACCAAACATTAGTTATGGCTATTTCTGAGGTGTACAGCCTATATTTCTGTAGCATTTGAATTTTTTCAACAAAGCTGTATTCCTTTAAAGTCATAAGAAGAAGTTTTTAAAACTCTAGTTGGAAAGATTAGAGCTGACTTAATGGAAGAGCTGACATTTCATGTCATCAAAAGCTCTGAACTGAAGAAAACCTTAAAAGTCATCTGATTTTGTGGTTTCCATATGCAAAATTTGTATTCTAATGGCATCAGAAACACTAGGAAAACTTTTTTTTAAAGTATAGATTCTTGGTCCTCATTTTCCAGCAATTCTGATTCAGAATTTCTGGTGTGAGACCAAGAAATCTGTATTTTTAAAACCATCTCCAGGTGACTCTGATACCAAAGTTGGCATAAGAACCATTTAGTTCAAACTCCTATCCAATGCAGTAACCCTCCTTTAGGGGTCTTGATGCAGATTCCTTCAGAGACTGACAATTAATACACCTATGAGAACCCTCTAGAGAGAAGATTCTGGGTGTCATTGATCACGTGTGGCATCCCACCTGAGACTCCCTTGCCCCTGCAAGATTTAAGTAAAATCTAACAGTTTCATAACATGTTAAAATTTAAAGTTGTCCCTAAGATCTTTGCAAGTTTCAGAGGGAGCAGGGAGGGAGGGCAGGACGGGGTCAGGCACTTCACATCGTGGCATGGGCGGGAGCACCATCTCAGGCTCCGGGCTCACGGAGCTTCACGTACTTTCTCAGTCTTGTACCACCTGCCTCTATAAACAGCCCCTATGTTTGAGGAACGGAGCACTGGGAACCATTCACAGGACAGCCCACAAATGAAAAACAACTGACTCACTATCTCTTCCCCTCTCACCCTTGGCCCCAGTCAAATGGACTTCCCATTCTTTAACCCTCAGAGTTTCCCAAGGCTTAAATCCTCACTTCAATTCAGTTTCCTGCTTAAATATCCTCTCAAAAAGGACTTCCCCACCACTCTATTCACTCAATTGCTTTTCTTGGTTTTTTTTTCAAAGCTATGGAACCTCCCAAGAGCTGATATAGGGTGTGTCTATTTGCAAGTTAGTCTGTTGTCCATCTCTCCTCTAATGAGTGCCCCGTGGGAGCAGGCGCTCCGCCCACCTGCTTTATTTACTGGCCTTTCTCCAGTGGCTGCAACAGCACCACGTACAGAGGTCTGATACTCAGAAATGTATATCGATTGATGGATGAAGGAGTGAATGAATAAATGAAGATATGTTTGGTTCTCTCAATCCATCCAGATCTGTCCTCCCCAGATCTGCCCTATGCAATTCCCCTAGTTTCCCATTTCTTACTGGCTTCCCTCCCTCCCCTCTCCCTTTTCTACAAACTCTTCTCTCTCAGGAAAACAATAAATTTCTCTCCCTGCTTCTCCCTTTTTAAAAAGTAGGCTTTATTTTTTAGAGCAGCTTTAAGTTCAGAGCAAAATTGAACTGAAGATAGAGGTTTCCCCACACCTGCGCCCCCTATGTGTACAGCCTCCCCTATTCTCGCAGCCCCCTTCCCCTTGCCTTTTGGTGGGAGTTTTCCTCATGTCCTCTGCTCCTTTCAAATCTGACACTTCTGCTCCAGCGATCAATCTCACCCACACAAATCAGACTTTTTAAGGCATTTCTCCCAGTCATTGACAGTTGTCTCCATGGGAGAAATTCTGTGCCACAGATAAAGACATTAGGTTTATATTCACTCACAATCTCTCTTTCCATAACTGCCACTAAGTGACCTTGCCTCTCAGGAGCAGAAGAGAACATGTCTGTTGTCTCTTCCACGTGGCCGCCCTCGCTGAAGATGCTTCTTTGGCCAAATTCCGTGGTTCTCAATTTCCGGTGCTAAATCCCAATAGTCTGGAAGAAGGGCTCCAGTAGGGCTGGTCGTGATCTGAGTCCTCGAGGGCACAGTCAGAGGGTTATCAGCAGGCACTGACACTCGGTGAACTGGTGCGCATCTAGGTTTTGACATGGGACTGGAAAGTTCAAAAGTTTAAGTTCCTAGGCTAGTTAAGTCAAGAAAAAGAATGTTTCCTCATGTCTCTATAATGTAAATAATTTAAATAATTTAGCAGCTTGGTTAAAATGACTCCATTTAATTTTTTTTCTATTTTCACTCTTTTTTCAAGGTAGGTCATTGGGATTGAGCTAAAACACCCAGCTGTGTTACAGAATGGCTCGGAGCGGGAAAAAGGACCACATATTCGGAATCGGAAAGGCCAGTGTGAAGCAGAGTACTGGGAGCAGAGGAGACACACAGGAGTGTGTTTTTCTACAACAATCTTCTTTTGCTAATTTTTCTATGAGATTAAAATTTCTTATTGAGTGGTGTTATAGGCTCCCTATTTATTTTGGCTTGACTTAGTTCCAGCTGCTTTAAGACTAGATGGCTTACACAACAAATATTTATTTCTTACTGTTCTGGAGGCTGGAGAGTCTAGGATCAAGAGGCTGGCAGATCTGGTCCTGGATTGCACATGGCAATCCTCTCATTGTACTGTTGCATGGCAAAGGGCAGAGAGAGCCCCCTTGCCTCTCCTACAGGGATGCTAATCCCATCATGGGGGCTCCACCCTCAATTTAATCACCTCCAAAGGCCCCACCACCTAATATCCACATTGGGGGTTAGGATTTCAACACATAAATTGGGGGGGGGACATAAACATACAGTCCATAATATGCCTCTTAATCGTTTATGTAGTTTCTCTAGACTGACATTTACTTTTTTTATTTCATTACATTTTTGTAAATAGATAATATATTTTCCAAGATTCAAAAGCAAAACTCTACAGAAGGGTAAACACAGAGCCATCTCATTTCCACCTCTAGCCTTCTACCTTTTTCTTTCTATTTTTTAAATTTTTTATTTATTATTTTGGGGGAAAGGATAAGGGAGGGTCCCACCTTTTTCTTCTTTATTCCCCCCTTTTAAACCATTTTTCCATGTTCTTTATTATTTAAAAATAAGCAAAATGTCTATATAGTTTTCCCCTTTTTTCTTATATAACATGTAGTTGAACAATAAGGAATGTTCTGGCCTTAGTCTTTTTTACTTAATATTTCACTTAACACACTTGGAGAACATTCCAGGGCAGTACCTAGGGTCTTCCTCATTCTGGTGTTCAGCTGCTGAGCACTCTTGTGTGGATGAACCATAGTTTATGTGGACAATTGGGTTGTTTACAATTATTTTATGATTATAAACGACACTGAAATGAATCATCTTTTACATCTCACTTTCTATTTGCACAGCATATTGGTAGGATAGATTCCTAGAAACATAATTGATGGGTCAAAAGATTGTTGCTTGTCTTCTAGTTTTGTCATAATATCTTTCATTGTAAGTTTCTACTTTTTTTCTATTTAATGCTCTTAAATATTGTCATGACTTCCTTGGCAGAACCTGTTCTGATACTAAGTTATAACAGTATTCTTTTCTATTTTCTCCAAAAATGCTTATGGACACACACAAATATGGTGGAACCTTGGTTCTCAAACTTAATTAATTCTGGAAAACTGTTCAAGAGCGATTTGTTCAAAACCCAAATCCCCTGTGTTTGTCACCTGAGAGACACATGTAATGATACGGGTACCAGCATAAAAGGATTGTCAGGTTCAGAATCAAGTCCAGAAGTTTTGGTAGACAACTGAGACAGGTTTTCCATGAACAACTTGGTTGAGAACTAAGGATGTTTGAGAACCAGGATGTTTGAGAACCAAGGTTTGACTATACACTTGCATTTATATATATATGGATTTCAAATTGTTCACTCAAATAATTAGGGATCTAATTATTTTCTCCGATAAAGATATCCTGTAATACTCTGTGCCTCATTTACGGAACGAATCACCTTCCTTCTCCTTCTGCCTGGAATGCTAAATTGGTGTCAAGTATTAACTCTCCTACTAGACCGTGAGCTCCTGGACAGCAAAAATTGTGCCTTATTCTCTTTTATATACCTGATAGCTTTTACCACAGTCCTGGCTTATGATACATGTGAAATGCTTCTTTGATGAATTCAATAGAAAATAGAAGGTATAGAATGGTGGCCAGATTTCCAATTTCAGGCACAATAGAGTGAGAGAAAACAGACTTATGTTGCCATTAGAGACAGTGCAATTTGGGTAGGATAAGCTTTGAAAACTCCAGTAATATGGGACATCGGTGTAAATTACAAAAAAAAAAATTATTGGAGGCCTCTTACAGTTTATGAAAATTCTGGGTGAAACAACTCAGAAATACTCAAAAGCAGATTTTATTATATTTGCAGTAGATCACAATACAAATATATTGATGGGAGTGACTTCTTTAGAAATCAGTACTTTATGGGGAGAAATTTCATTTATTCAACAAATATTAGACTGAACCAAAAAGTAAGCAGTGATATTTAACTATTTTTTTAATCTACGAAAACTGAGGTTTCATTTGGTTTCATCTAACATTGACTGAACTCTGACTGTGCCCCAGGGAATGTCATGCCTCTCTCCCCAGGTGGCTGTCTTCTCAGATCCTGGCTGGATACCAGGCATCTGATCCCCTGAACAGTTCAGGGGAGACGTGCACAGACTCTTCCATCGCGCTCTGCCTGAAAAACTGTTTCCCTAATTTTAGTCACTCAGGTACCACCCTTAGATTTTAGTTCTATCTATATTCACTCAGTATTCTTTATGTCTTATTCTGTTTCCTTAAATACATTTACTTTAAAAGAATATTTTATATTATCTTAAGTGAGTACACTAGAATCACATTATGAATGGAAAGTCAGGGATAAACCCACATGAGAAAATCCCCAAAATTCAGTCACGTGCTCCCTGCTTAAAATAACCAATGTCTTCCAAACGCCTTTCCCAGCTGACAAAAGTGCTGCGTGATCTCGTCCCCCTGAACCACTCTCTCTGCTTCATCCCCTCTCGTCCAGGCCTGGTGCCCTTCTCTAGGCCCTGGACCCACCAAGCTCACTCTTCCTCTGTATTTGGCACAACCAGTTCTGTGTGTGTGTGTGTGTGTGTGTGTGTGTGTGTGTGTGTGTGACTCCAGCCTTAGCTTTATGTCACCTCCTAGAGTGGTCAGTCTTGGTGTCCTGCCCAGGAACCCAGGAATACTATATACAAGTATAGTATTTTTCTCAAAAGAAATTTTTTGAAAGTAAATTTAAAAATATTTTTAAATAAAAATCTTTAAAAAATTATACATCATACATTATCATTGTACAAATGCTACTGCAAAAGAGTGAAAGTTCCTCCATCCCTACCTGGTCTCTTCTGAGACTGAATTATAGACACATACAAACCTATTGGTCTTTAAAAACTACACATATAGGATCATACTGTTTTTGAAAAAATTTTATTGTTGTACCATTTTCTGCCTTTTCCCCCCCACCTCTCCCCTACACCCCAGCCATCCCCACCTCTAGTTTTTCATTTTCTTTGCTTTTCCCACTCAATTGTACATCATGAACCCATTCTGGTTCAGTATATACAGACCCAAGTCCTATTTAATGGCTGGATTTCACTCACATTCAGTGTCTCGGATATACCATAATGTATTTACCAATCTCTTTAATGATGGACAAGTAGGTTGACTTCCTTGTTTTGCTATTATAGGAAATGCTGAAATGAATATGCTTTCATATATAAATACCTTTAATATATAAAATGCAAATTATGCATAATGTGTATATTTACTTGTACTTATGCAAATATTCCTGTAGGCTTGATTTCTGGGAAAGAGAGGGCCCTGCCCTGCTGCCTTTTTCTATGGGACAAATTTCTGACAATTTCACTTGTTAACCAAGAAATGACTTCAGTTTCAAAATATGGTGAATACCTTCAGTTACATCCTGGAGGTACATACTACCTCTATGTCACACAGTATGTATTCATATGTATACTCAGTATAACATATATTTTTCAGTATAATGTAGAGCACACCCTGAAGGGTCGGACTTGGGAACTCCGGGGCTGGCAGGGTTTCTAAGGCCTGCTCGGCGGGGAACTGCAGTAGCCCCTCACAGACCTTTCGCCTTCATTGTTTTCACAACGTCTTCTGGATTGTTATCGTTAACAGAAATGAAACGGAAGAACCCTCTTGGCTAAAGGATATCTGGGACCAGAGGAAAGAAACTGCCCATGACTTGGCTGCCACTTCTGCCGTCAGACCAAGCTGCCCCTGTTCCGTGACTTCCTGCCTCTCTGGGGAGGGGGATTGAACACCGGAAGATCAACTTTTCCCTTCAATCTTAGTAGCAAGTCTTTGACCAAATCTGTAATTACGGCTGTATGTGAACTGTCTTGCTCTGTCCTGTCTCCTGCTCATAAGCTCCTGCCTTAGGGTTGATATCTGTGCGCATGTACAAAGCTGGAGAACCTATTAGAGTCCAGGAATGTGGATACCACTCTGGACCCTGAGACCCTGACCCTACTTTGAGCAATATTTTCGTTCCTGCGAGCTTGGCCACCGGCCTTTCAAGAGCATCTAGAAAAGTAGGAACGTGTCCTTCACAGGCTAGAACTCATGCTGAAGGCACGGGCCCACGCACCCCTGCAGCGGCGCAGGGAAGGTGGGCACGGCCGTCTTTGTGCAGTCAAAGGGAATTTATTAAATAGAATAGATAAGTGGATGGATCAATGTACCTGAAGAATAAAAAGTACTTGATTTGAATAACTAATTCAGTAACTGATAATGCAGAAAAGTTATTAATTACCCACTTGTTAGAACAGTTTGCAGAACAGCAGAGAATCATTTAAGGACAGGGAACTAAGACAGGAAAATTCAGAGGAATTATACGACTGGGCACTAACTAGAACCAGAGAGGGCTGTCCTGGTTGATTTAGCATAGAGGGGGAAGGAAGAGCTGCTTCTCTGAAGACTAGCACCAAGGGAACATTTAGAGAAGAAACATTTAGAAAGAAAAGTTTATTTCCTGTTGGTATCCCTTGGGCAGACCCGTAAAATATCAAAGTTTTGTGTGTAAGGCGGACTGAGCCTTGAGAAAACTCCGAACACACCAGCATCTGGTTACCACACCTGGCAGGTCAGAGAACGGCTGTGGACATCACCTGAAGAGCCAACGTGGCTGTTTCAGAGGATAACACTCTCACTGTCCCTGCCCCCTAGAGATTTGGTTTCTGATTCCCTAGACTGAGAAGAGCGCCCCCAGATGGAGGGCTGTGAATCATCGGTTGGAAAGCTTCCTGTCTGCCCTCCTCCCAGTTCACTGATTAGGCTGAGTGCTTAGCCCTGATACCCTGCTGAGCCAACCGCCAAGCATCGCTCTTTACTCTTCTGCTCTTTCAGACACGAGTGCACAGACTCCGTTCTAACAGATGAGCTCCAGGACTCATGGCATTAATCTGAACAAGCAACTTCCAACATTTTCATCTCGCAGCACACAGAACTAATTACTAAAATTCTGGGGCGCACCAAAAAAACCCACATTTTTGCCCATGTGACAAAAATAGGTATAATTTTGACTGATTTACCAAAAAAAAGTAATTACCTATCCTTTTTGCTCAAAGTGACTTTTTAAAAGATCAGGGGCTTATACTTGTATATAAGGATTTCTGATACCTAGGATAATCAATCAGATGCAAATTTATTATGCCACCTAACCAATAAGATGCAACTCTAAAAGCCTTTGCAGGCACTAACTCTATTAATGGTGTCATATTAATTGTTCAAGACAGGCGTTCACACAGGACAGTTATTGTTGTGCTGTCTGTTGTCATTTTTTCTTTGACAATCTAAGGGAAAAGAGGTCAGTACCCCTGACTAAACGGTCAGGTATTGCATGTTTTAAAAAATCTTGTGGCAAGCCGGTTGAAAATTGCTGATCTAATCTGTCAGTTGTGCTTTTCTGGACACATTATTGTGTTGGGAGGTGTGGAAGATGCTGATCTTTGTAGGAAACAGAGATTGCAAAAAGATATCAGCCCAGACTGAGGTACCCTGTTGTGGGGGGCCAGTGCCTCATGGGTGCCTGCCTCAGTACTTCCCGCCCTCAGTGTTCTGCCCGTTTGAAGTTCTGGCTGGTACCCAAAGAGCATGTGCTCACTGCATGCACTTGAAGCACTTGGAGAGGCTTGGCGTTGTAAGTGACGAGGCAGGGGAGAGGGGGAGAGGAGGATTGGGGGATTCTGCCTACCCATGGCCTCCACCAGCATCCTCCAAATCTTCCTGAAATAAATATTTGGTCTATATAAATACTTGTTTCTTGTTATGTAAATATGGCTTCAAAATAAGTTCCTAATATCTCTTCCAACCATAAGGTTTCCCCTGAACCCCTTCTGGAAAGAATTTCTAAAGCAGGGGACAAACTGGCACAGTATTCTTCCCTAAGAGAAGTCCTATGTATCAGAGTAGTGTGTTTGACATCAATGCATATACCAATTTCTATTTGTTCTTTTTTTCTATTCCAGGCATATGAACAATTGTACTTCTCAGTTTTGGTCCTTGCAGTTGGTCAGGACAGAGTGATTGCCCATGATAGATAATGTAATGACACACTTCACTTCCAGGATGAGACTATGAAATGCCCAGGCATGATTCTCCAGGCTCTTTATTGCCCCAGTGAGGTAATCCTGGAGAAAGCCTTATGCTGGAATAGAAGGCCCAAAGATTGAAGCAGCCTGGGTAACTCAGTTACCACACAGAAGACAACTGCCCTAGAGAGCTGGCTGGACCACAAAGGACTTTCCATGAGAGAGAAATATACTTCTGTTATTGTATTCAGCCTCTAAGATTTTGGGGATTGTTTGTTACTGCAGCATAACTTAGATCATCCTTACTAATATAAAAACTAACATTCAATGGAATGACTGTTAATTCTCCTCTGATTCCATCCGTCCTCTCTTTAGCTAAGTACTATTTTCCAAGCTAGACTTGCCTTTTCCAGTCCTCTCCAGTCCAAGCTGGACACCCCTCCCAGGCCTTTCTAATCCACAGCCAAACCATCCTCAGATCCTGCTCAGTGTGGAGTTCATGCTTAACCACTCAAACCTGAGGGCACTGCAGACCCAAGAATCTTCCTCTGCCACATTAGCGCAAGCAGGAAATTCTGCTGAAAACTCATCCAGTTGTTTCATGAAACAAATTTTAAGCCCCATGGAGAATTAATTTTAGTATCCAGAGAAGAGGGAATATTTGACTCTCTTTACTGAGTATTTTTTTACATGACTAAACTGTGAAGTAGGTCAAGTCTGTTTTTACTAGGTGAAGAAAAGAACTACTGTCCTCTTTTCCCTGACACCTATACATCAACCTTAGGTCTAAAAATGTTGGTGTAAAAGTTATGGTTGCTCTTTCTTTTTCTGTAAAGTTAACACCTAAGCACCTGAAGGCTCTGCCAGTGACCCAAACTTGTACTGCCAATCAATCGCCCAGAAATGGCCAGATCAAATGGCTTGTTGTCTTTTGACTTGCTCCATCAGTCTGTCTGAAACTTCCCACTTACCTGTAGTGACTGCTGGGAAGAATGCTAGGAACTTAGGTGGATCTTCATTCTCTCTAATTACCTCTGAGCTGTGTCCAACAAGATAAGCAGAACAATGGATCCTTTCAGAAATCTACTAAGGTGACCTTTGAAGTTAGTGAAGTAGATGTCACTTGAATGCTATGTCCACTTGCTATTTTAACTTAATTAGAAGGAAATAATAGAAAATCTCACTACTGGAGCTTAAACAATGAACAGTTTGATAATTTCTCCTGGGCTTACTATGTTAGAGCTTCAAAGACCACTCTGAAGATGAGTAGTAGCCCTCAGAAAGCACCAGAATGTTACCCTCCCCTACCCACCCATCCCACCCCCACCCTTGCCCTTGGGACACAGGATTTTTAGCAGCTAGAGAGAGGTTTGAAAGCAGGTAATTATCAGAAAAGCCTCTGCAGGCAAAGAGGCCCCAGGGCAGAGACAAAGATGAGCTCACCTTCTATAGAAAACACTGTTAGTTGCCTTAGTGGCCTGTCCTGTTAGTCACCTGTCCAATATCCTATGTCGTATCCCCTTCCTTCTCTAATTCTTTTGGGGTGGCCATATGTTGGGTGATAAATCCCACCTACATATAAGCCAATCAGGACAATACTGTTTCCTGCTTTCTCAGATTCACTTTCAGATAAGAATAGCCTCTCTGTAGCCAATGAGATATAAGGGTCAGCTTGTGAGGGGAACTTTTGGGAGAATACAGGGTCTGGCAGAAGGCCTGCTTCAGTGTGGTTAGAAGGATAATAATATGGGCTTAATAACTATGGGTTTTAATTTTAGTATTTCACCTAAAATGTCATATGGTGTGCTTGAGTGTGATATTGTATGTTACAACATTACATGCTTATGATTTTGTAATAAAAGATTTTTATAATAAAAAGGGGAGTTGTGTTGGACCCTATATTTTGCATTTGTAATGAAATGGACAAGCATTGCTGGCATTAAATCCTGCATTAAATGTAAAGATAATGCTAACTAATGATGGTAGCCATTCTGTGATCATTAGGCCCAAGAGTGAGGGAAAGTTTCAAAAGAAAGACTAAGTGGCTAGTCCCCGCTCTCCTGGGACTTTTTCTGGCTATATGGAGTAGCAGGAACCAGATTTACCCTTTTATCTGAGATGAGCATAAAATAAGACAAAATATATGGAATGACAAATACTTGACAGAGTCAAGTATTAAGACTCTGGAACATTAGGCAATGAAAAACAATGATATATAAGAGGCTTGCAAAAAAAAGTAAGAAAACAGACTTGACAGAGTTTCCAGGCTGTGAAGCAGGGAGGGGGAATCCAGGTGGAGCCCAGCAGATGCTCGAGTGGAGGTGATAGAGCCAAGTGTCTGAGGAGATCACGACAGTCAGAGTTTGTAGGACAGAGTACGGGAGAAGAGGGAGCCGCACCCAGAAATCCAGAGATCTGCAGAGGGCCTTTCAGCTAAGTACGGATCAGCACGTGCATTTAAGAAAATCATCTAAGACCAAGAAAACAACCAACTGAATAAATTAAGGCATTTTGCCTGGCCATATGGATTAAATTAGAAATTAACAACAGAAAGATCGCTGAAAAATCCCCAAAGAGGTAGAAACTAAACATTTTTCTAAATAACATTTTCTAAATGATCAAAGAAATCAAAAAGAAAATTAGAGTGTAGTTTAAACTGAAAAAAAAACCCCAACAACATATTAAATGTTAGAGGATGTCACTAAAGAAGTACTGAGGGGGAAAATCATAGTACTAAAACATCTGTCTCAGTGAAGATGAGAGATCTTAAAATCAATGGCCTCAAATCAGTAGTCTAAGCTTTCATCTTAAAAATATTGGGAAAAGACTCAATGAAACCCAAAGTAAATAGAAGAAAGAAAATAATAAACATGTAAGCAGAAATCAATGAAATAGAAAACAGAAAAAGAAATAAAGAAGATCAATGAAAACCAGCTCTTTGGAAAGAATAATATAATTGCTAAATCACACTGGGGAAAAAAAAAGAAAGACACAAATCACTAATATCAGGAGCGATAGAAGTAATACCACTACAGATTCTAATATAAAATACTATTAATACTTTTATACAATAAATTTCATAGCTTATATAAAATGGAAAAATGTTTTGGAAGACACAAATTGCCAAAGCTCACTCAAAAAGAAACAGAAAACCTGAAGAACTCTTTGTCTATTCAAGAACTTGAAGTTAAACATGGTCCAATAAACGGAACTTCAGTCCAGATAGCTTTGCTCACAAATTCTACCCAAATTTAAGAGAGATAATACTGATCCTACAGAAATCCTTCCCTCAAACACTGAAGATGAGGTAAGTACTTCCTAACTTGTTCTATAAGGCCATCATTATCCTGAGACTAAGACCAGACGAGGACATTACAACAAAGGAAAACCACAGCTCATTATCCATCCCTCATGAATCTAAGACGCCAAATTCTAAACAGATCACAGAAATGAGATTGCTTTAACATTTGAAAAAATCTGTCAATGTATTTCACTATATAAACAAATAAAAAACAAAACAACTCTATAAAATCTCAATAAATGCAGGGAAGAAAATTAACAAAATTTACCATCTATTCTTCATATAAACTCTCAGCAAACTAGGAATAGAAAGAATTTTCCTTAACTTTATAAAAACATTTAGCCCTGGCTGGGTGGCTCAGTTAATTGGAGCATTGTCCTGTACACCAAAAGGTTACACGTTCAAGTCCCATTCAGGGTATATACCTAGGTAGTGGGTTCAGTCCCCAGTTGGGGTGCATATAGGAGGAAACTGATTGATGTTTCTCTCTCATATCAATGTTTCTCTCTCTCTCTCTCTAAGATCAATAAACATATCCTCATGTGAGGAGTAAAAAAAATTAAGTCATTTACAAAAATGTGTAGCTAACAGCATAATGATAAAAGACTAAATGCTTTCCTCTTAAGATAAGAAACGAGACAAAAATGACCACTCTCAACACACCTATTCAACATTGCCTTTAAGGTCCTAGCCAGTGCAATCAGGCAATACATACATATATACATACATACATACCTACATATATAAGCGTCTAGATTGGAAAGAAAGAAAATGTCTATAAACCATAAGATCTGTAGAAATTCCAATGAAATCTACAAAAAAGCTGTTAAAATTAATAAGTGAGTTTGGCAAGGTTGCAGAAAACACACACAACATATAAAGTTAATTATGTTTCTATATACTAGCAATGGAAAATCACATATTAAAAAATTTAAAAACAATATGAATTATAATAGTAGAAAATATATGACATACTTAAGAATAAGTCTAACAAAAATGTTCTGAACTCACACTGCAAACATTATTAAAAGAAAAAATTAAAAGATGCAAATAAATAGAAACTGTGCTCATGGGTCTGAAGACTCATTATGGTTGCAACGCCATTCCTCACCAATCTCTAGGTTTAAGAATCTCAACTACAATCCCAGAAGGCTTTTTTTATAGAAATCTACAAACATTCTAAAATTCATATTGTAATGCAATCCCGCCTCCCGACCCCCAAATAACCAACCATCTTTGAAAAAAAATTATAGGACTTATATTACCCAATTTCAAGACTCAAAAAAGCTACAATAATCAAGACAGGATGATGAAAATCTAGACAAATAGTTAAATGGAGCAGAATGGGAAGATCAGAAATAAACTCACACATAATTGATAACTTATTTCTCACAAAATGGCAAAAAGGATTTAGTAAAGATAGTTTTTTCAACAAATAATGTTCGAATGATTGAATATCCATATGCAAAATGAAAGAAACTGGTTTATGCCTCACATCACCTTCATATACAAAATTTAACTAAAAATGGATCATAGACCTAAATGTAAAAGCTAAAACAATTTTTAAAAAGCTTCTAGAAGAAAACATAGGAAACCTTTGTGACATGAGGTTACACCAAGATTTCTTAGACACAACACTAAAGGCCTAACCCACCGAATAAATAAATGACAAGTTAAATTTTATCTTTTTTTTCAAAGACATAGGCAAGAGAATAGACAAGCCACATTCTAGAAGAAAATATTTGCAAATAATATATCTGATAAAAGGCATTTCCAGAATACATAAATAATTGTCTAAACCTGATAATAAGAAAACAAATAACCCAATAAAGAAATGGGCAAAATTCTGGACAGACCCTTCACCTAGAAAATGTCTATAGATAATCACGGAGAAAAAAATTATTAAAAAAATCAAATTGAAACAATAATGTGATACCACTATATACCTACTAGAGTAGCTAATGCAAAAAAAAAAATAAATAAGGAGGGGGAATGACCATACCAAGTGTTAACAAGAATGCAGCAACACTGGAACCCACACCATACACTACTGGTGGGAAGACAAAATGGGGAAGCCATGGTGGAAACAGATCAGCAGTTTCCTTAAAAAAAAATAAACAAAAAACCCCCCACAACAGAACATTTACATTACCAACAGAATGCCCCAGCCATTCTATTCCTAGGATATTCACCCAAGAGAAAAGGAAATATATTCCATACAGAGATTTTTACACAAATGTTCATAGCAACTTAAGTTTGTAATAGTCAAAAACTGGAAAAAACCCAAATGCCCTTCAATTTGTGAATGGATGACCTGTGATACATCCTCATGATGGAATACTACTTAGTAATGAAAAAGAATAAATACTTGATACACGCTGCAACATGGATCTCAAAAGGATTATACTGAATGAAAGCAGTCAGACGCAATGAGAGTATACTGCTGATTCTATTTATATAAAATTCTAGAAAATGCAAACTATAGTGGCAGGAAGCAGATCAGTGAGTGATTGCCTGAGGAGGGTGGAGAGAGAAGGGAAGGCGGAGTTATAAAGGGGATGAGAAAACCTTGGAGGGTGACGGACATGCTCACTAGGTGGAGTGTTGTGATGGTTTCATAGGTGTGTTCATGTGTCAGAGTTCCTCAGACTGTTCACTTTAATTATGTGGAGTTTATTTGGTGTCAATAGACTACTATAAATCTGTAAAAAATAAAAAGTGTCAACTTTCACATTGTTGAACCATTTAACCAATTGCTAGCCCTGTATCGCTAAACACTGCTTATGAAAAAATCTAGTAATTACACCATAGGAAGTCATTTTTCCCATATTTGCAGCACAAAACAAAATTTGCTGCTACCTCTGTTCAATACCTTGGCTCACATAATAAAATCACAGAAAATTTAATATTGAAGGGACCTTGGGGATTAGCTATTCAAACTCTCCTCCACCTACCCACCACTTTTACCACTTTTTTTTTTTTTAACAGATGAGGACACAGGAACCTAGACAAGTGGAGGCACTTGCCCAGGACAACTCCTGGACCTTCTGAGCCCTGACCCCCACAGCTCTTCCCACTAGAGCACCCTGCAGCCTGCCTTTTCAATTTTCAATTTCATTTCCTTAGAACAACAAGGAGAAAAATGCAGAGTGGAATTTTATGCTTGCAAGTGGAATTACCTAGAGGAGCAATTGTATGTTTTATAAATGAGTCAACAGAGCCCTGTGGTACAGGAGAGAAAGGTGATATTTTCTCCTAGAGTCGTAAACATTAAACACTGGTCTCTTGAGGCAAGTGCAGGAAAATGATACCACTTGCCCTAAATAATTCTCAGACGTAGACTTCCTTCCAGGAGTCCGCCTCAGCCTCTGCTCACTGCTCCTCTGAGCGCATGAGCCTAGAATAGCATTGGACATTTCAATCCTGATGTTTCCAAGGGTATTTATATGTTAAAATGGAAGTGTAAAAATGCAGTCATCTTGTGCTAGTTGACACTTTTTAAATGGCATGACTTTTTCTCTAACTTAAAACTAAATTTATTTTAGATCAGGCTTAGTCATGAAGAGCTGGAAGTTTTACTCCATAAAAGTTCTCATCTTTGAGCAAAGGCCAAACAATAAAAATGCTACCTGAGGCAGAATGAGAAAATGAGTATTTCACCAAGCCATGGGTGACTGAAAACCTTAATGAGTTCACATGCTATCAATAGCCAATGTGCCAAACACAAGTTAGGAACGTACTGGGTTGGCCAAAAAGTTCATTTAGTTTTCTCTGTAACATGGTTCTAAAAGCACTTAGCTGTCTTTAACTTCATTTGAAACAATTTTGTTAGACTATATTGTGACAGCTGTCATATCAGCATGCATTTGAAAAAAACGTATCCAAACTGGTGAATTTTTGTGCAGCCATTTTATTATTGAAGATGGAAGAAGATTTGCAAAATTTTTGGTGTATTATGCTTTATTACTTCAAGAAAGGTAAAAACACAACTGAAATGTAACAAAAGATTGTGCAGTGTATGGAGAAGGTGCTGTGACTGATTGAATGTGTCAAAGTGGTTTACAAAGTTTCTTGGTACTATTGACATTTTGGCCAAATAATTCTTTGCTATGGGGCTGTCTTACTCATTGGAAGATGTTTAGCACCATCCCTGGCCTCTACGCACTGTCAGTCAATAGTGGGAGATAGCTGACATACTCAAAATATCCAAATCAAAAAAGTTATTGGTAAAAATGAGAAATGTGCCTTTTATTTTACAAAAAAATCTGAACGGACTTTTTTGCCAACCCAATTGCTTCCATCTGTGTGGTGGTCTATTTTTCTAGAGCATGGCACCGACACATACACCTTACAGAGAACTTCCCAGGTGAAGGAGGCTAATTTCTACTATTCTTCCTGTACAGGGCTCGCAGGGGATGTTAGAAAGTCAGAGTGACTGGAAGAAAAGATTTTGAAAAAAAAAAAAGAGCTATGAGGGATGATGAGATGAACTGAAATCACTCAACCTCAAAGACAAGTTAAGAGGATATATACTCTCCACCCAGTATTATTTTCCAGGCTGTCTGTCCAAATTCTGCTGGAATTGTTCATGACATTGATTACACCACACAGCAGACAGTGGGATTTGCCTGCCCGACATCCATCCCAGTGGCTTCCTCATAAACAGGATCACAGTTTTCTTAGGAGTGGCAGTGGGCCCCACACAATTACTTTTCCACATTCCCTTGCAGCAAAGGCCAACCACTCACACTCATCTGACGAATGAGACATAAGCCAAGAGTTCCTAGGAAAGCTTGCCCCTTCCTGCACCCTTTCCTCCACACCTTCTTTTCCGTTACGTGGACAGGAAGCCTGGGGTGCCACAGCCACCTGAGACACAAGTAAGAAGTATGAGAAAGACATACTGAGGAGCCAATTATGTTTCTGAAATTCTGCTCGTTTCTTAGGCATCTCTACAACAACATGTCCAGAAGGGAACTCAGGATCTTCCCATTTCTATATTGAGAATTCCCTGTTTTGGTAAATGGCATCTAAAACATGTTGAAAACCTGGATCGTATCCTTGACCCACTTCCTACACTCTCAAGTCCTCAATATCCTACTAAAGCCAGCACTTCTCTACAGACCCCTCGCATTCACTTTTTTCTTATTGTGGTAACACGCACATGGCAAAATTTACTGTTTTAATGTGCAAATTTGGTGACATTTAGAACATTCAGAATGTTGTACACACATTAGCACTATCTTGTGCTAAAACATTTTCATAGCCCCCCCCAAAAAAAGACTCCATGCCCTTTAAGCGGTGCTTATTGTTCTTCCCTCCCCCTGCCTCCTGGCAACCAGTATTTGTTGTCTGCCCAGGAGTTTGTTTAGTCTGGATAGTTCGCATCATACAATACCTGGCTTTTTACATCTGGCTCTGTCACTTAACATAATGTGTTCAAGGTTCACCTATGTTCTAGCATGTATTAATATTTTATTCCCTTTTATGGCCAAATAATATTCCACTATGTGAATGTACCCTATTTTCTTTGTCCTTTCAACAGTTGAGAGATATCTGAGTTGTTTCCACCTTATGGCTATTGTAAATAATGCTGCTATGAACCTTGGTGTACAGGTTTTTGTTTGAACCCCCTTTGTCAGTTTCGGGGGACACTTATGACAGTGGAATTGCTGAGTAGTATGGTAAATCTACATTTCCCTTTCTAAGGAACTGCCAAAAGTTTTCAATAGCAGCTGTACAATTTTACATTCCCACCCCAAACTGGGAGGTTCTAAGTTTTCCACATCCTCGTCGCATTTGTTATTTTAATTAAAGCCATCTGAATGAGGGGATGGTATCTCACTGTGGTTTTGACTTGCGTGCCCCTCGTGACTATTGACATTGAGTCTGTTTTCAAGAGTTTGTTGGTGATTTTTATACCTTCTTTGGAGAAATGGCTATTCGTGGTTTTTGTCCATTGTGTAATTGCCTTGCCTGGTTTCTGGTTGCCGAGCTGGAAGAGTTCTTCATGCATCTGGACACTGACTCCTCAGATACGTGCTTTGTGAGTATTTTCTCCATTCTGTGGATGGCCTTTTGGTCCTTCGATGAACAAAGTTTTTCATTTTGCTGAAGGCCGATGTGTCAATTTTTTCTTTTGTTGCATATACTTTTGGCATCTTGCATTCATGTTTAATTCATTGCAGAGCAGAACAATTTAAGTATTCAAGCCTGATTATCAGTCCCCTGCTTAACACCTTCAATAACTTCCCATTGCACTTAGAATAAAGTCTAAAATCCTCTCTGTGGACTACAAAGTTCTGCATAATTTGGTCCTTGTCTTTCTCTTTGGCCTCATTTTTCCACATTTTCTCTGACTTTTTTTGTCCTTGGTTTCTCAAGTATACCAGGCTCTCTTTAATCCCAGGACCTTCTTACATGTCATTGTTCCTGCCGGAAGGGTCGTCCTCACCTCTTCTGCATTAAAGCTCGTTCCAATTCCTCCTGCAGGGTAAGCGTCACCTCCTGGGAGCCTCCCTTAACCCCCCAGCCCCTAACCTATTCCAGCTGGTGAGAGGTGAAGTTTTGCAAGCTGGCCGTTAAACAGCCATTATTAGTCATTAAATGATAAAAATACAATTAAGACATTGCATTAAAAACAAACATAATACACACTGAAACACATTGCATCCTGATTAAGTTATTCCACTGTGCTGCTATCCATGCCCCTGAGGCCATCTGTAAGTATGAGGCACTGGTCTGCTACTGTGCATCTCGTTGCCACTCTTGCTTTGCCGATGGAAATACCTGAAATCGGTCGTGGCGGGAGAGTAAAGGCTACAACTCAAGGGTTTTTTTGTAGAGCAGGTGCTGCCACTCACCGGCACCCCACCATCTCATCTCCTGTTACCTGCTGAGCTTTTCTGTTTGGTCTTTCCATGTTTATAATCTTTTAATTTATTATTTGAAATAGCATGTTGAATGTCTGTATTTCTCATGAGAATGTGAACCCTATGAAGGAGGCACAGGGTACTCGTTCCCTGTTGATTTTTGTATTCCCAGTACTTAGCACCATTCTTAGCATGTGGTAAATTCCTAATAATTTTGTTGCCAGATTGTCCACAAGGCCCAAGAAGCAAATGCCAACATTTTACATACAGATGGATTGATGGCAGGGATCCGAGAAGAGTATGAGATTTTCCATTTCACTGATTGGGCTGCCTACCCTGAGGATTTACATATTGATGATCATTTAATTATGTTCTAAAGTTTACTGGGCTTAAACATTTCTTGGATGGCTTTTTAATTAGAAGATAGCTAGGGATGGCCAGAGGCGATTTTCACTTTGGCTGTCTGTACAGGCGAACCCTGTGTGCTAGCTTCCTAACACAGTCTGCAGTCGAGTAACTCCAGCCTCTGCCTCCAACCTCACAGTGCTGTGTTTTCTCACTGGTCTTCTTTAAGGACATCAGTCATTTGATTAAGGGCCTGTCCTACTCCAATATGACCAAATTTTAACTAATTGCCTCTGAAGAGACCAAAGACCCATTTCTGAATAAGAAAAGGTACTGGGGGTTAGGACCTTACTATACCTTTTTTGAGACACAATGCAGCCCATAGCATCCTGCGTTTCCCATTTCACACAGCGTGCGTGCAGAGTGCCTTCCAACCAGCTAGCCCCAGTAGACTGAGCTGGTCTCTGCAGCCGCCTGCGACCAATCTGTCAGGTGGGCCCTTTGATTTCTCCACCCACAGAACTTGCCTTTGCTATCAGAGGAGCTAGTCCACAGGATCTCAAAAATGATCCTGAGTCCAAATACAATCATTATGTTTTCTTTTGTTTGAGGATTTAAACAAAGCAACCCACTGGCCATAATTGCCAGGGCCTGGAAGCTGGCATCGAGGCACAAAGGAACACCCAGCAGCCCTTGGCCGAGATCCCTGAGAAGAGGGAGTGGAAATCTGTGCCAACCCCAGATAAGCATTGAAATGCCAGCCGTGACCACTACACTCAGGACTCTACCAACAACAGAGGAGTCGGGGAGAGCCATGCCCCGCTCTCCATGGGCGTCGTTTCTTTATAGAAGCAGTTTATATTTCTACATCCCTCTGGGGACATTTACCGTCAGTAAGTATTGATATAGATTCAGTGATTGTGGAGCTAGAAAGATAAGTTATCTAAATTGCCCCTTATTTTATTTTAAAAAATTTTATTTACTGATTTTAGAGAGGGAGAAAGGAAGGTGCTAGAGAGAGAGAGACTGAGAGACATCAGTTTGTTATTCCAATTGTTTATGGACTCATTGGTTGATTCTTATATATGCCCTGACCAGAAATCCAACCTGCAGCCTTGGCATATCAGGATGACACTCTAACACACCTAGCTACCCAGCCAGGGCAACCACCGCTTTATTTTATAAAACCAGGAGCTCAGAGAAGTGGTCCAGTGCCCAGGTTCACAAGTTGAAGAGTGGTCTCCCCTCTGGCTGGGCACTCAGGCCAGGGCTCTGCTAGCAGCCTGGCAGCATGAGGTCCATGGCTGCAATGGCCAGATCTTCCCTCTGTTCAGAATTAAGTTTAAAAACCCCAGGGAGGACCACAGAAAGTGGATGAAGGAGGCAGAGGATCGCATTATTTACCTGTTATGCTGTACTTTCAAAGAGTGTTAATTAACATGTTATTTAGAATCATGGGGGCAAATATTTTAAAATAAAATGAAAAGATTTGAAAATGGTTGCCTTTGGATAGTGAGAATTGGAGATCGGGGAGGCACTGGGGAAGTAACTGTTACTTTTTGTTTTAACCCTGTATTTCTATTTGATTTTAAAAACTTTATCCACATATCACACACACACACACACACGTATATATAAAGGTCACAAATACCAAACACATTCCTGATACAAATTCTTTCCTACTCCTCAAGGGATAAGCGTGTGACTATGTGTGAGGCCAGAGCCTGGGGCACCGACCCCGAGGGGTCAGCTCAGGTCCGGAGCTTGGTCCTCCAGGATTGGACCTAGTGTCAAGGGATGTTAGACCACCTGAAAACCAGAGTCCCTGTGTCAATGTACAAGAGACTGTACTGGATGGTCCATTGGTAGCTTAGAGTGAGAAATATAACTGTTGACGACGACTGGAAACTCATGTTAGCAAGTATACGCATTGTCTGTTTAAGAGAGAAACATACCCAAGAAGCCGCGTTACATTCAGAAGGTTGCTTGATAAAGAGGGAATCCAAGTGCAGGGCCTTATACAGTCCTCAGAAATGTTTCAGACCACGATAGCCTGGTGGCTCTCCCTGCACCTTTAACAGCTGCCACACATCAGTGAACTTTTTCTGTAAAGGGCAAGACATGCAATGTATTCAGCTTTGCAGGCCTCCCTGTCACACTGAGTCCTCTCAGCTGCCACAGGACAGCCCTGGACAGTGGCTGCGTCCAAGCGGAGCCCACCTGGACACCAGACCGGGGCTTAGTTAGCCCTGCCCCCATGCCTGCCGGGCAGTCCAGGAGAATGGCACATGCTGATGCTCTGACTCCTTTCTCTAACTTTATTCCAGTAATTTTCTATAATGTTTTTCAACTCTGAGGCTAGAGAAAAATCGATCTAATTTTAGCTATAAACAATAGCATCTGGGTTAGGTAAATGGCAGCCTGTTAAAGCCAATAGCTGACCAGCTCCCTAATCAGCCCGCATAAAAAGGCATTTGGCAGATACTGTTTCTGAGTCAGCGGGGCATCCCAGTGGGGAGTGTTAAGTCCCATGACTTTCTGAAGAGCAGAAATTCCTTCCTTCCCCAGCCTCTGTGGTTTTGGTCACCACTGTTACACCCTCTTGGTCTTTACCCAAGTGGTATACCCTCGACGTAGGTCATTATAAGCACCTTGAGGAAAGCACTTGCAGGGTTTGTGATCACTGGGAGAAAAAGACTGCCCGTATCTAGCGTGAATAGAACTGAGCTGGAACGTATGAAACGTTCAGCCGGCGAGCTGCGCCCGCAGAGATGAGTGCTCTAGGCTCCGCCCGTAGGGAACGCGCCGGTGCACAGGACCTTGTCTGGGCCAACACCTAGTACCACGCTTCCCAGACTCTGCCTCCGCCTCATGAGAGGGCGTGGTGCTGCTCCCACACCGTAAATGAAACTACGTCCTTCCTCTCACAGACTCACAGAGTCGGAAACACACTGTCCCAGAAAGGGCCTAGGGCCACAGAACTCAGGGATGCTAATTGCTCACTCTTCTTAATTCCCAAAATTAATTCCTCAAAACTGCCTGGGGTTTGATCGTGGGATTACCCAGGATATGTTTTAACCAGACTCCCTCGTAGAAATTCATTTTCCATTGACCCTGAGGACTGGTTTCTCATGGCTCTCTGGGCCCAGTGAGACGTGCAAATCTGAAGGAGATTTACAGCGTTCATGTACTCTGTAACTAGCCAGGTGCTCTGGGAAAATAAAACGTAGTCATTTAAGAAATATCTATTTTATACTCGTTGTGTGCTAGGCATTCTTCTAAGTGGTAGGAGCTTTGCTGTTAAAACAAAATTTGTGTCTTGCTCAAATGGAACATCGGTTACCTGGATGCAGAGAGAGGGGACACACAAAATAAACAAATATATAATGGGTCAGGAGGCGATGAGAGCTATTGAGAAAAATAAAGTAGAACAAAGGGGTAGAGACTTTTAGTTGGGAGGGGTTGGTATGCTAGTGAGGTGGGATGGTCAAGGAAGCCTTCTTGGAAGCGGTGATGTTTTAGCAAAGACTTAAATGTAGTGAGAAAGGAAGTCATGTGGATACAGGGGGAGAGTGTTCCAGGCAAAGGTAATAGGGGCTACAAGGCCATGAGGGCTGATCAGTCTCAACTGCACCCATGGATACAATTTATGAAGGTGACAGAGTGATGACACAGAAGCATGGATGTCATTGGAAGAAGAATTGATTGCTTACAGTTCCTGAGGATGGTGCATGCCATGCAGGGCCACACAGGGAGAAAACGCGTCTGGTCAGGGAGCAGAAGTGGCGCGAAGCGAACGCCCAGCCCAGACCCTCCGCTGGGGTGTCCAAAGGAAAGGGAGGCAGGGCAGAAGAAACAGCTGATCGATAGTTTGAGTAATATTGGTGGGCTGTGGCTACGAAGGTGGTCTCTGTTGCTTGGTACCTGGCCCCGGGCTGGTTTAGGGCAGGGGAATGCTGGCGGGGTATGGGAGAGTTAGATACAGGGTGGTCCAGAGCATGGGCTGCAGTCCCCCAGGGAGATGGAAGCCCCTTTCAGTGTTGGTTTGGCTCTGTGATGGATGGATGCCAGACAGACAAGTACGGACTCTAAGAAAACACAGAACTGACCTCGTAGGGTGTGGCAGATCAGGTTAAAATTCCTACAGGGCACAAGCTGGGTGTATCTGGGAGCAGCAGGAATCCTTCCACTCCCACGGACCTGTCCTCCAGCCACAGTGACGAGGTGACAGTCACAAAGGTGAGCTCTCTAGTTCCTGATTTCGTTTAGGCTCTAGCCCTATGCTAATTTGTAAAGCGGGTTACAAGTTTTATCTGACCATTCCTGGTATTATTTAGTATGTTTTGATTTTTCATTCAAGCCCTATTTTTGTTTCTGTTTCAAGAAAATAACAGCAGAAATTTGTACCAATGGACTTTCTAGAACAAGATGGATGGTGGCTCAAATGTGAGGAAGAGCCTATTCATTTTGATTTGTCATTAAGTTTTCATTTCATGGGAGAATGTTTCCTGAGATTATTACTTGCATACAAGGACAATTTAAGATTCATTCTGTGAACTTACAGACGCTTTTTAAAAAATTGCAGAGGTTCTCTCCCAGACTGGCTGTCTGATGGGCTGTCTTTAGTGTCCATTTGTTTTCACGGCAATTAAAAACCACAGCAATTATTCAAATGCAAAGAACCGAAATTGTCAGAGCGAATGTTTGAATCTTAGAAAATAAACATTTTGCTTTCTTCCTTGTTGCATTCTAACTTATTTGATGTGCTAAGAGCAATAAAGCAAGATAAACAATATTTTCCAAGAGCTGCTTCAGCTCAGATGACAAAGAAACGTCAGTTGTAGATTCAATCACACACAGCTCAGAATTTCATTCATGTGACAAATATTTACTGGGCATTTGCTGTGTGTGAACTTGGTGCTGAAAAAACAGTGTTAAATGAAACAAACTTGGTCCCTGCCCTGATAGGACTTAAATCTAGAGGGGGAAACATATTTTAAAAAGGGAAAGCAGCCCTGACTGTGTGGCTCAGTGGTTGAGTGTTGTCCAGCAAAGCGAAAGGTCATGGGTTCAATTCCGGGGCAGGGCACATGCCTGGGTAGCAGGTTTGGTCCCAGGTCGGGAGTGTAAGAGACGCAACCAATCAATATTTCTCTCCTTTCTCCCTTTCTCCCTCCCTTCTCTTCTCTCTAAAAACATAAAATATTTTTAAGGGAAAAGAAAAATACCTAGTTACATATGTAATTATAAGTCATGATACATGTCATAAAGGGAAAGTAAAACGAGGGGAATATGGTTTAGACTGTGAACCATCCTCTTTGATGACAGGTTATTTGACCAGGGACTTATAAGACGAATGTGAATGGCCAATTTAGTGGCATAGAGTACCAACCATTTCATTGTGCCCCAAATTCCATGGGTCAGGGATTCAAACAGCACACTGCGGTGATGCTCTGCTTCTGCTCCATGATGTTTAGGAAAACGCGAATGTCTGGGAGCAACTCACACAGCTGGGGGTTGGAATCATCTCTCAGCTTCCTCACACACTTGGCTGGTGCAATACTGGGCTGAATAGTGGCTCCGAAGAGATAAATCAAATTCTAATCCCCAGCAAAAGAGGACCTTATTTGCAAAAAGGGTATTTGTAGCTGTGATCTAGTTCAGGACCTTGGGTGAAACCATTTTGAATTGAGAGAGGGCCCCAATGATGATAAACTGTGCTCTTGTAAGAGCGAGGAGAGTTGGGAAGAGTAGAAACATAGGAGACGGTGGCGTGAAGAGGGAGGCAGAGACTGGAGTGTCCACGAGCTGGGGGATGTGCAGATTGCTGGCTACCACGGAAACCAGGGGAGAGGGGGGAACAGACTCTCCCTCCAAGACCCAGAAGCGGGCAGCACCAGCTGACACCTTGATTTCAGACCTCGGGCCCATATCAGAACTGTGAGTGAATGAATTTCTGTTGTTTTAAGCCACCAAGTCTGTGGTAACTTATTACAGCAGCCACAGGAAACTAATACAGGCTCGTAGACTGAGATGATTCAAAAGAGGAAGCAGCTTAAGGTGGCCTCCTTATTGCCTCAGCTTCTCACAGTGCGGTGGCCAGGTTCTGAGACAGAGGTTCCTGGAAGCAAGTGGCCCAAGAGCTCAGCTGTCAGGAGGCCAGGGTGGGCTTCTTCCCTCATCTCAGAAGACACATGAAATTCACTTCTGTTACAGTCACAAGCCCACCCAGATTCACAGAGAAGGAGAGGCGTGTCGAGGAATTTGTGAGCATGTTCTGAAACACCTCAAGGAGCTGGCCCTCTGTGGCAGGGAGCAGAGTGGGCGCAGTCGGTACTATCCATGCTGGCAGCACTGGTCATGTTGCTATTTACATGTAAATTATTTTTAAATTAAATAAAATTAGAAGTTCAGCTTCTTATATAATGGGGGAAAGCGGTGCCCAGGAAAATAGGAGAGAATCCCCACAAACCTTGGTTGGGGTGAGTGAGCAATACGGCTTATGATACTTTTCCTAATAAAGGCAAGAAGATAACGGCCGTGCTACTGCCCTGGGGCAAGGTGGGCGTGACTCTCAGGATGTATCCTGACTCAGGATACAGCAAGTGAGATGGATCGCTGAGTCACTGTTGTCTCGACTGGGATGGCAGCTGAATAAATGTAAACAATACAGGAGAACTGGCAAATGCAGCTTATTGTGGGAGGGGGTGGAGCTGAGTAGGAGGCTCCCAGTCAGGATTTCCACTGAGGGCAGGCGGCCACGAAGGATTGGAAGGAGGCTTAGAAGGGTCACACCGCCAGTAGTGAGACAGGAGCCGTGCGGGTCGTAGGAGCTGGTCCGGTGGGTGTAGGAAGGAAGCAGCCATGCTGCCCTGATCGTGTCTGCCCTGGCTGACGCCACAGCCATCAGGGACGGCCTTGCAAGGCACTGATGGCCTTGCAAGCCTGGACTCTATCTGCATTCTTGGTATGTCTTTCCTGAACTTCACCATGACCTAGTGCACCATGGCACATGCTTTCCTGGACTATTACATGTAGGCTGATGACAACATACCCAGGTCCTAAAGGGGAGAGCTGCTGCGAGACTGCAGAGCTGGCTTAAATTCACATAAGGAGATGGGGAACTTTGGGGCCTTTTGGGGAACAAGGGAAATGCTGGGTCTCCTGGAAAAGGAGAGCTCCCAGCATAAGTGCTCAGAGCCCCCCGCCCTCCCCTCCCCCCAAGGCTGGAATATTGTAAATAAAGCCCTGTTTCTTCCAGCATTAATTGTTTGGTCACTCACCAAAGCGCCATGTGGCCGGGCCCCCATCTGCTCGGTTACACTCAGACACACCAGCTACATTTCAAGTACTCACGTGCCAAGGGAGAGGAGAGTGGGGTGAAATGAAACTGGACAAGTAGACAGGGGCTAAATCACACAGGACTTTACTGACCATTTAAAGGAGTTTGTATTTTATTCTAAGTGAAACAGAACTTGACTAATAGGTTGTTTTGTATTTCGAATTTATATGCAAGGCCTGAAAAGAAACAAATGCATTGTGGCTAGTTGGTATATTTGTTAGTAAAACAGTTCTGCTACGAGAGACAGAAATGCAAAATCACAAAGGTTTCACTAAATTAGAACTCTATTCCTCTTTCTGTCTACAGGAGTGTAGTCTGCCGTGGTGACTCCACAGTAATCAGGAACCCGACTCCTGACTGAGGTTTCTACCCATTATGTAAGATGTCTACTTCGGTCCAGCTACTATGCCTGCTTGTCAGCCAGCAGAAGAAAGGGGCAGACGCGGAGCTGTTGCCCCTCAGATCCAGGGTGACCTTGCCTCAAAATCCTTAACTTAATTACATCTGTAAAACTTCCACTACAGCTTGTTGGCCAGTACTTTGTCTGTGGCCACACCTATCCTGCAAGGGAGGCTGGGAAACACCATCTTTATTCTGGAAATCGTGTGCTCAGCTCAAAAGGAGGCTTCTCTTGCCATGGAAGATGCCAAGATGAGCTGTGAGCATGTGTAGCTATCAGTCCAGGGCGTTATCACATGCACTTAAGCATTTCCCACTGGACCCCAAGATCCTGAAGGAGAGGGGCCAGCCTTGTACATCTTCAATCCCCAGCACCTAGCATATAATAACTCATCCCTGATTATGTGCTGAATTGCATGCACGCTTGCTCAAATGCAAGATTGTTTTCCATTCCAACTTTTTTTTTCAGAAAGACATTTCCTAGAAGCCACACCTTCCCCCTCCACTTGCTGGAAGCATGAGGGGACTTTTCTCAAGTTTCATCCTGAGACCCTGATGAGTCTCCTGTAGATGAACAAAAGTGTAGTGCGCCCCAGGAGTGTACTACCCCACTCCCAGAAGCTTTCATTCCTGAGGTCGTTCACCCTGGGCCGCCAACCACTTGTCACTTACAGTTGCGCTGTTCCCACCGGAAGGGCTCCCTGCCGTGGCCTCCTCGTACTCCTGGTCGGCGATCCTCTGCATTTGCCTGGCTCTCCAATTCTCAGAGCAACCGTTGCCCTGTGACCCCAGTTCTCTGAGGGATCTAGGGAGACTTGTTGATTTTTAGTTTGTTCAACCTTTTCCGTACTGATACAGCGATTTAGGAAGGGAATAGAATGGTAGGGGGAACATAACGTGAGGGACAGCCAGGAGAGGCCGGAAGCTCCCCTACAAAGGCAGGCGCCCGCAGCTCCACCTTCCTTCGGCCGCCCCACTGCTGCCGCCGCTTCAGCCTCCGGAATGGTGGCTTCCCACTCCGTTCATTAGAATCTGCTGGGAAGCCTTTGCAACTCCCTGCACCTAGGTCTCCCCTAATTAGAAGCACCGGAGGAGGTCTAACGCGCAATTGCTGTTGAAAACCAGGGGTCTAGACTTGGGCTACTCAAGAGGGGCTCACTGATCATTGGCATTGGCACCACCTGGGCTTGTTAGAAAGGCAGCATCTTGGGCCCTAGCCCAGATCTACTGCCAAATGCGAATTTGCCCTGTGATAAGGCCCACAGGTGATTTCTATGCACACGAACATTTGAGAAGCACTGACCAGAAGATCTTCCTATCCCTTTGGCCCCAGAAAGCATAGAGCTAGCTCCCTGGAAAGTACTCTGCGAGCCAGACCCCCTGGTGACCCCATGACGACAGTGGAGAAGTCTGAAGCAGCCAGTGTAGCTGGTGTACCTGCTGTGATTTCCCAGGGGCACTACTTGTGAAATGGAGAGAATTTGATCATCCCGTAGCAGTAGGGGCCTTTCATCTGAAGCAGTGCTGGGTTCAATTGGTTTCAGGGTTCAAAGACTCAAAAACACTCTGATTAAACATTATAATTGAAAAGTTGAAGAACAGTCCCAAACACCAGCTCCCCCTGAACTGCATGGATACAGTCACTTGTCCCTGGCTGTTTCCATAAGTTCTTACCGCCACCCTCCCTACGAGATGTCAGAACTCTGTGAAATAAAATAATAACAGGCACGTGTCAGGCACCTTGCTGCTCACCAGGACAGGTGCATAAAGCACAGCTCGGGTGCAGCGGCTAAGAACTTCGGCTCTGCAGCCACACAGCCTGAATTCCAACCTCAGCTCTGCCACTTACTAGCTGGTAACTCTGGGCAAGTCAGCTGACCTCCTCGGGGTCCTCCCTCATAAAGCTCGGGTAGTGCAGGGGCTCTGCAAAGCTCGGTGTGAGATTTTCTCCTTAAATGTTTCAGAGAAACAAAAAGGAGAGAGAGAGACAGATGAAAGAAGATTGTCAAAATATTAGTCATTGTGGGGCTGAGGGATGAGAATGTGGGGGTTCTTTATGCCACTCTCTCTACTTTTGTGTTTGAAATTTTCCATAATAAAAGAGTTTAAAGTTTCGTTTGTGTTTTTCAACTGTGTATTAGTACTTATGACCATGGCAGAAACCCAATTCAAACTTGCTTAAGCCAAAGGAGGCATTTGTTGTACCTGGGCTGTGAAACAGACCAGAGGGCAGGGCGGATCGGTCCTGGGAGACTGCACTCACTGTCCACACACCACCTCGGAGATTCTTCTCTATTGCTGTTGGCGCATTCACTTCTTTGGCTGATACCGACTTGTTCATGTGGCAGGGCAGAAAACTGCCCATGCCTAGCAGGTCCATATTCTTGGGTTTGGGATCGGAGAGGAACAAGAGGTCCTTATCGCCTGACAGCAATTTGAATAGCCCCAGGAACCCTGACTGGCCTCGTTTAGGTCATGTATTCACTCCCTGAATCAATAATTGTGGATGCAGCTATGAGTCTGTAACTGGCCCGCCCGGGGTCACCTGACCATCTCGGTAGCCAGAAGGGCTGTTTTTTGGAGACTGGAGAAAGAAGGGCTGAGCAGACAGAAACAATAGCCACCCTTACAAGGTCCTTTGCACTAGCTCTTAGATTACAAGCAGTCGTTGATCACAGATCGTGACTTTTTCCTTCCCAGTTCTTTTCTTTCTTTTCCATTTTTATTTTAAAGTTTATAGAGCTGATTGCAAGGCTCGTTGAAAAAAAAATTAGTAGTTCCTATCTCTCCCCCCATTTTCCTTCCTTGACAGCAACTAGTTTCAACCCTCTGAACTGGTTCTTTGAGTCCCACTTCCACATATCTAAATGATATCCTTCTATTGCTACATTTGATTTTTTAGCTTTGGGCATTGTCCATGGATTACCATCATGGGAGGTGATCCTGATGTCTTTCACACACACACCCACCCCACTTATTTATCCTTCCTATGCCCCCAAGCTCCCAACAGTATCATATTGATTCGATCAATATTTAACCCTTCCATGTTAGACTGTTCATGACTAACACAGCACAAGTATGACTATGTAAACACTGTCTCCAGCTCAGCCACAGCTGTAAAACTTTTCTCCTTTGAGTCGTTTTTCCCATTGACACTCAGTCCCAGTTCTCCTGTGGTCTCCTTTCCCTCTGACAAGACACATTCGGATGTGTGTGGCATTCTACACGTTTGCTGTGCTGAAGACAACTCCGAGGCTGGCCGACGCCTGCGACCTGAGCTGGTGGCCCCCGTTAGTGCCCAGCCCGCATCCTGGCGTTTCCCTTCACCACCACAGTAGGGACCCTCTGTCCTCGTTTCCTGCAGAAGTGGTATTCCAACAGCAATGAGTGAGACTACCTGTAAACTGGAATAATAACCTAAATAGAAAGTACTTAATAGCCATTAAAACTAACTTAAGTCGCAGGTGAAAGTATTGCAATGAAACTTACCTGTTCTGTGTAGCTCCTTAAAACATACTAATTGAAAATCTCTAAAAGATGGGAACAAAGTCCGCTTAGGCAGATACATTTGTGAAATTTTCTTGGTCCAAGTTGTTTTTTTTTTTTTTTTTTTCAGTATCCACCCACGGTTGAAGTGGAAACTTGGAAGCATCTGTGAGATGACACATAATTCTCTATTTCACAGTGGCATTCCTGTAATGACTTGAAATACTGAAGAGTTAGAATGATATATGGCTCCCTGATTCATTTCAACTTTTTAAAACTTTAGGATTGTTGCATTAAAATGTTCATGAAAAAAATTTTATATGGAGTTTGTCTCACCGGCATATATTTTTGCTTAACAGAATTAACACATAGGTCTGAACTTGAGACTTTGCCACTGTGATATCTGGTTAACAGTACTCCCCAAATTCATTTGTTTTTATTGCATTTTATAAAATAGTTCTAAATAAGGCAGCAATTTGGTTGAAAATAAGTTTAGGGGGATCTATAGTTATGGAAATGTATCAACTTGAGTCATTATTCAGAAAATATAGTTTGCCAACAATGTAAAAAGAACATGTAAGGCAGAGCATATAAAATATTCCTGAACTTCTGACCACAGCGTTTTCCCCTCTAAAGGTGTGCATGCTTATTGCAATATTTGGTGCTTTCTAAATGCTAAATTGGTCAAATGTTTACGATGCTGAAGAAATAATTTTTGGGAAAGATATCCTAACAGTGGTTCTCAACGTGTGGTCCAGAACAGCATCAGCCTCACCTAGGAACTTTGTTAAAGATGCAAATTTCCTTCTCCCCATGTCCATCCAACTTAGTAAGAAAGTTGGGGGGGGGAGGGAAAGGCGAACAATCTTTGTGTTTAATGAGCCAAGTGATTCTGATGCAGGCTCAAGTGTGAAAACCGTTGTCCTAGAAAAACATCGTGTAAGTTAGGGATTATGTTCTGCTGTCAGTCATAGAGAGCTGAAGTAACAGTAGTTTAACGTATGTGTCCATTTTTTTCCTCCCATAAAAGAAGCTAGGAAATAAGTAGTCTTGAATTGTTCAAACGTTGTATTTTTACTCTGTTCTTACCATATAATGTCCATCCTCATGGTTTCAAAATGGCTGCTGAAACTCCAGCCATTACAAACACATTCCAGGCAGCAGGAAAAAAGTAAGGGAGATGGGTGGAAGACAGGCTAGGTAACCCATGTTTTAAGTGCATTGTCAGATGCCCCATCCAATGACCTGCTTTTTCTTCACCACCCCTAGTTGAAATGAAGGCTGAGAATTAATAGTGGGTTATATTGTTGCCCAGAATAAAAACACAAAAGCCAAGGAGCATGGATACTAGTAAAAACTAGCAACTTTTAGATCCTTCCTGGAATGGAGTCAGTGATCAAAGTTACACTTTTGAGCATATTATTCTGAAAGAGCTCTACAGTAACCATACATTAAACACATTCTTTGATCTGTTAGAAGTATGGCTACATTCTTACTTTAGGCAAAGGTCTTTCTCACTTGAAAATTGTAACAGCCATTTATCAGAATAAATAAATACAATTCATTTGCCATAGGTTGAGGCTGTGGTTGATTAATACCAAGTGTCCTATGTAATTCTTTGAGTACATGATTTGTAACGTACATGAAAAGCAATCAGTAAAAAATAAAATAAAATAAAAATGCATTCTTTTCAGGATTGTAATCCCTGAAAAGGATTGTAATCTTGAAAATGCATCATAAGGAATTGATTCAAAGACAGAAGAAGCTTGATGTATAAAGCTGCTGACAGCATTGTTATTTATGACAACAAAACAAAAAACCAGTAGCTTAAAATTCGGAGTGGATTACTGTATGACCGGTAGATAGTCATCAAGTCATGGAGCAACACGAGAAAGTGGCTGCGAGTGTACAGGCAGCAGAAGAGAGACGAGAAAATGAATGTGGATGTGGATAAGATTCAAAGAGCATTCAGAGAACTAGAATGTGTTTGTCAGGATGTGAGAATTATGAATACAAAGGGTTTCTGTTTAAATTTCCTTTATTGTTCTATGAGAAACAACAGCAGCAGCAACAATAAAAAAGTAAAATAAATTTACGCAGATCACTGACCGTGACTTTTTCTCAGATTCTATTTGTTCTCTGCATCATAAATTCCTGGGGGTTGGTTTTTGGAGCACAATTTATTTTACAATGCTGGAGAATTAACATCTGGTAGCAGCAAACACAAAATGCAATACCAATCTATTTGAAACTCACATAATGAGAAATGTCTTTTGAAAATGGCAACATACACACAGTGGGAGACAGGGATCAGTTGATAAAAACGTTTTAAAAAGTCACAATGCTCATTCCGTCTCCATCAACTACAACAAAAACAGCTGTAACGTGCTTCAGGTACACACACTTTACACTCCCAAAGAAGATTGTCATTTCATAGCATATATCTTAAATAGTCACATTCTGGAAGGCAAGAGAAATATTCAGATTTAACTCTGCAAATTTAAACATTTATATAAATATTTCACTTAAAATAACCAAAACATTAAGAACAGCAGCAACATGTTTTTTTTTTTACTATATTACAGTAGTTTGTTCACATAATATGTATAATTTTGTAGCTCTTTCATTATTAATATATATCATCTCATACAATGTAGAAACTCCAAGGTCCTGGTTTCATCACCAAATAACTTAGAGTGTAGATTCTGTAAATACTGTCCAAAGAATAATTATAAAATACACACAGCAGAACATTCTCCAGACCAGAGGGAATCATGCCAAAAGGTTTTCGGGAAGGATTAGGTTGGAAGGCGTTAGGTTGGAAGGCGTGCAGGGAATCTGCAGGATTCCCGAGGCAAAAGCCGTTCTGACCAGCTCCCTGCAAGGCCGGGCACTGAGTCCGAGAAATGTGTCTGTGGGTGGGGGAGAGAAGGCGCCGCTGCCTCTTCATGGTTCCATGTGTCGTTTGAAGATGCAATTAGACTGATTAATAACTGGCAAACTTCTCAGTAAACAAGCAATAGAATCATTCCCCATCAGAAGCAACACACTGGACCACGAGGTGCACGTCTATTTTTCGGCATTCGCAATCACTCTGATGACCAAAGGCATAAAATCCCAGATTTCAGCAGGACCCAGTGTGCTCAAGCCTGCACGGCAGGAAAAGAACTTCCACCTCCTTCCTCGTCTAAGCCACGGGACCAACTTGCCAATCCCACTGGTTTAGGGAGAACCCCGGTGTGGAGGCTGGAGTTTCCTCATGCTGAGATTTCCTTACGGGAGTTGCTCCTGCAATTGTAGTTTCTTCTTATGTTTCAAAGGCTTTTCAGAAAAGGTAAATGGTGAAGTCTCACGATGGTGCTGGATCTACGTTAGCCTTATTGTAAGACTGTTCTCTGACATTTCGATGGTTTGTCCCTATTTTAAAAACACTTCATACACTATTCAAGTGATTCTCCCTCTCCCATACACACACACACACACACACACACACACACACACACACACACACCCTCGTGAAGAAACCAGGCTGGGCAGCCAAGTGCTCAGTCTGAAGGCCAGGAGAGCGCGCTCCTGCAGACCAAAGCAACAGCTGGCCCTGGCCACGCACAGTGACAACCCCGGGAAGTATTTCTGCAGGACTCAGCTCTACCCGACCAACAATTCCTTATTTTTAAGAACAAGGACTTGGTAATCGTTGTTTTCTGAAGAATAAAGTAATTTGAAGGGGGCAGGAAAACAGAAGCAAAAAAAAACGAGTTCAAGAGAAGAAAGGGAGATGATGGTGCTGCTTGGCAGTTGGTATCGGAAACTTTAGAACAAGCAAAGTCCGTTTCACAGACATTTAGGTCACAGAGGTTTTAAAAAGTACCTGAAAACTTCAGTCTTCCAGGGAGTCTCGCACTGGATGGATCACTGTGGAATGAGCATAATTTCATTTTGTGAAACTTACACAGGATGATGATCTATGAACCGGATGACTCAGGGTCAATGTCCTGGAATATAACACCTTGAGTATCAATCAGTTCTCATTTTTAATCAGTAAATGTGCTTTAAGAAACAGCTGAATTAAAAAGGAGGCCGTCAGGACACCGCTGTGTAACATGATGCCACAGTCATACAAATCCCTTCGTTCCTCTTCAGGCACCATGTGTCCAGACCCCCCTACCTACCCCACCACCTCCCTGAGATTCAGACACTGTGACTGCCACCCCCACAGAGTCTCCCGACCCTGAACAGAATGGGTGAGGCACCCATAGGTAACTCATGCTTTGGCAAGCAGGAAACTGGAAAATTCTTTGAGCTCTTTCTGAGGTAGTGAAGTCTTTCCTTCTAATATTCTACTGGTTAGAGGAAGTCGAAAGGGTTGAATTGCAAGGCGAGTGGAGTGCTGGTCACTGTCCTGCACTATTGTTCTGAAATGGGTGGTTTATAGGGGTGATTACCACACACTCCAAAAGTTCCTCAGCAGGATCCGGATGGTTATGTGAACAACTTAAGATATTAAGGTTGCTGAATGAGGAGGGCAAGACACAGTCCCCTGAGGGCATTGTGTAACTCACTTAAAACTTGGATTTAATCGCCCTCTATTTCTACAAAAGTACCTGGCAAGCAGTAAAAGCTCAATAAATATCTGATGGCCGTTTAAGATCGATGATTTAGCTCAGTGAGATTACAGGCAGAGACAAAGCACTCAACCGGCTGCAGGCTATTCATCACCGGAGGCTAAATCACCTTCCCTTGTGCGTGGAATCTTAGGTACCTTTCAAACGATGAAAAGGTGAAGCTCGGCTGGTCCTGGGCACGGCAGAGTCTACTACTCAACATTAACTCCACCTCGTTTCCATCGTGATTTTATCATGTTGTGACTGTGGGATTTTTACCCACAAATAACTTTGTCGAAGACAAAGTGATCCACTCTTTCTGCTGTTCTTCAAGTTTTTCTGCCAAGCATTTAATCAAGACAGGGTCCACCTTGGAATCAAATTTATTAGCAAACCAATGTCCATCTTTGATAAGCCACCTTAACTCGGCTGCTCCAAAGATACACACACTTCGGAGGTGAGAGCCCGTACAACCGGGGTAGAGAAGGCCTTCGTGATAATTCCATTTGACAAGGCGAGTCTTACTCTGTAGGTCAGACACGTCCTGGGCGGATCGAGAAATCTCCCCAGGTATACCTGGTACCCGAACCAAGGTAGCCCAAAAGTGCTCGTCAGGTGAGTATGTGTCTTCAGACCAGGCAAAAAAGTCTTCCACGAGGGAGCTGTTGAAAATATATTGAACAAATGCTCGACTTAACACAAAATAAGCACTACCAACAAAAACCTCAATGTTATGAGGGGGTGCTGCTTTGGAGAGGTTTGTCCTGACCGGTAACTTCACATACTCATAAGGCACCTGTCTGAGTTCATGGTGGTAAGTGAATCTTTCCATTTTACTGTTAGTGGGTTTCACTGTCTCTAACATATTTGCTCCATTGAGTTTCTTCAGCTCTGACACTAATTCGAAGTTTGACTTCAAAGGAAAGTCTTGCCCACACAGGTTGATAACATACTTCCATTGTACTGAAGACTCAAGAAGGTCTGACAAACAATTTAAATCAGCTTGGAGTCTGGAAATGTGGGCATATTGCACCGTCTCTAATTTGGAAGCAATGAAAATATTGGAGAAGCACTTAGCTAAATTGTTCATGGCAACTTTAAAGGTGTCAGGTGACTTCAGGTCATAATGGATGCAGTAAATATTGTGCTGGTTGTATATAGCGTGGATCAGCCTTTCAACCATAATTGCATCTTTGTGAACAACCAAAGAATAGGCTATCGGAAAGCTTTTCTCCTCTCTTGAATCAAGCTTTTGATGGTACCTTCGTAGGGTCTGATAAATGTCACAATCGCTGGTCATCGCCACAACATCTTCATCATCCAAGTCGATGATATCTCTTCTTCTTATTTCCAGGGTCTTTCCAATTTCCAAAGGCTCCTGCTCATAGACACCGGAACAGCTGACTTCATACTGGACTTCATCCTTAATGTGGGTGTATCTGTTCCTCACAAAAGGCGAGGTGCTTAGGGAATATTCCACCAAGTAAATGCCTCTCTGAGGGAAGAGGAGTCTTCCTACATTTAGAAGCTTCAACAAGGAGAGCAGCCACAGGGTTAAAAACAGGATAAAAACCTTCTGCTGTAGGGGGTATTTAAAACAACATCTGAATATCTTCATTCTGCAAGAGGCAAAAGGAATAATTCCGTTGAAATTAGTTCAGTTCAACCAAAGCCCACTGGGTACCTACCCTATGCCGGCAGAATGCTGAGCCCAAAGATGAATTAAACAAAGTTCTTGCCCTTAGAGAATCCAGAAAAAAGGAAATGAAACTGTGTAGAATGGGGGTGTTTTATGGCATTCTGTTAGCTATCTAATTTTGAGAGATGTTGCTTACCAAATAGAATGAAAAATAATGTAAACTACAAGAAATATAGGTTCTATGTAACTTTCTATTGTCTGCTTAGCACATTTGGAGAGAGAGTACTGTGGTCTGGGCAGAAGACTACCGAAATGGATGTCACTAAGCGATCTTTGGAGATACAACGGCCAACCTGAGACTAAAAGAAATATGCGTCTTGATTCTACCTTCAGATCCTGTTCAGGTCTACGTCTGAAGCCAGATGGGGAAACCCAGGGCATCCCACTGCTGCTGTGGACTGAGTGGATCCCCTCCAAAATGCGTGTGTTTAATCCCTAAACGTGATGGTATTTGGAGGTGGGGTCTCTGGGTCACAAAGGTGAATAGGGCGTGAGGGTGGAGCCCTCGTGAATGGGATTAGTGCCTTCCTGAGGAGAGAGTGCAGAGAGCTCCCTCCTCCCTTCCACCCAGTGAGGACATAGCAAGAAGTCTGCAGTCTGCACCTGGTAGAGGGCCTTCCCCAGAACCCTGTCAACCTGATCTCGGACTTGCAGTCTCCAGAACTGTGAGGGATACTTTTCTGTTTACGAGCCACTGTCTAGGGTATTTCATGACAGCTGCCAGCAGAGACTAAGACCACCTCCGGAAAGAACGGCAGTGGGCAGACACCCAACGGAGCTATAGTAGGTATCAGAGACTGTAAAATTCTGTAAAGGTCATAGACGTTTGTTAATCCTACACATTCCTCTTTTTTAAAAAACTTTGTTAGCCTCCATTTCCTCACAGGTTTAGCAATGTAGCTCTTACTGAGAGGAGAACACGACTCTCTTGGAGGGCGGGGGAGAAAAACCACCAGGGGGCAGTCAGGCGCGATCTCCCAGTCTTAAAGGTGCCGGCCCAGGAGAGCTCAGGTGTGCGAGGGGGGTGTGTGCACGAGAAGGCTCCCTGCAGTGTTACTCATTCAGGCTAAAGACTGAAAAGCACTAAAACGTCCTTCGACGGGGGTGGATTAATTGCACCCATACTAGGTGAAAAATTCTGAGACAAATCTCGGTGTGCCTGCGTGGAACAATTTCCACGATACTTTGTGAACTGGAAATAAGCGAAATGCAGAACTGTGCGTAGGGTGCTCACATGCATCAAAAAAAAAAAAGACTATACACATGGGTGTCTACACACGAAGAGCACACGTTGGTGAAGCTTTCCTTTCTCTGTCACAACTACTCTGCTGTTGTAGTGGGAGAGCAGACAGTGTGTGAGTGAGTGGGCATGGCTGTGTTCCAATAAAACTTTATTTACAAAAACAGAAAACTGGCTGAATCTGACCGATGGGCCAGAATTCCCTGGGGGACGTTGTATAGACTCGACACTGGGAACAGGAGTTCTTTGCAATGCAGGGTGGGAGAAGGCTGAGGATTAGGGGCCTGGGAAGGAGGGAGATTTCTCATCACTGAACAGCCTTTTGAGCTACTTGAACTTAAACAATGACTATATTACTTTATTAGGTAGAGGCAGCCTAATAACGGGGAGAGCACAGATGTGCTTATCTGGGGAGCAGCAGGAGCCGGGGACCCAAGGAGTACCACCCCAAGGTTTGAGGACAGGAGCGCTGGCTGAGCTCCTAAGGCCGTTCCAGGAGGTCCAAATGCTGAAAACTGGGGAGGTCTGAGGGGCCCAAATGCAGTTTCCTAACACACCCCAATAAATCTTAAATGGGAGTGCAAACTTGTCCCAGTTTCCTTAGAATTAGCAAGAACTTTTCGAACCAGATTTATTTTGCAAGATTGTATAGCTCTGCTGGGAATGACATACACTCATTTGCCTTCACCTGATTCACTCTCCCTTCAAGGACACCTTATGGACAGCGAGCTGTCCTGCAGAATCTGTGTCCTCTCTGGCCACATCCCAGTGTCTCCCTGGGGTCCTGCTGTCAGCTCACTGCTCTTTTCATCACACTCCTCCTGGGTCTTTGGACTTCAACTTCCACGTACACATCATCAACAGCTTTACCTCTAACCCTCACCTCTTGCCCAAGCTTCCAAAGTGAACATCCAACTGTCTGATGGACTTGTCCATCAGAAGTCTTACAGTTGCTCAACTTCAGCAAGTCCAGAGCTGAACCTGACATCTCCACTTCTCCTGCATCTTCTGGCTCAATTCATAGTGAGCCCATCCACTCAAGGACCCAAGGTGGAGACTCAAGGGCCATCCGACTCTTCCATGGTCCCCACACCCACCTTAACAAACCACCTCACGAACACGCCTCAAAGCCATGCTTTCTTCTCCATGCCTGCTACTAGGTCCAGACAACATTTTTGCTGAATTAGCACCCGGGCAGAGGGAATCCCACTTGGGCTCAGGGCTGAGTCCCCTGGCAGGTCTCAGCCTTTGGCTCCTCCAGAGCAGACTGAATACGGTTCTGTCTGCTCAGTTTCAAGGCCAAAGATGCTGCCAGTTGTTGGAAAGTGTGGGAACACTGGCTCTCAGTGACCAAGGAGACACAAACTACAACCCTGGATACCTGAGCACACATTTGGAAATTAGGGGTTGTCATAAAATAAACTTAGATTTATCAATCCCAAATCAATCAGTCTTGTCATTGTCCTAATTCATGCTAATTAGGCATAAATTGGAAGCAACTTGCATAAATGGCTAAGGTTAGAATGAATTTTACCCAAAGTGAATTTTTACCTTTTCTTTTCTTACTCTGTTGACCCATAGCATCTCAGCGAGCACCAGAGAATAGGTCCCCCTGATAGCACAGGGATAAAATGAGAAGATCTCACATTTCTAAAGAGGTTTACAGCGTCATGTCATTTAGAGTTGTCATGTCATTTATGATGTACCATTCAATTATCATCTTCACACTTACGTAAATAGGCAAAGGCTGGCTCCTGGTTCCATCACCCTCTCCCGGGGCCTCCTCTGCACCCACCCTTCCCTTGCACCTTCCTGAGAACAGGCTGCGTGGAGCACACACTTCTGACTCCAACCTGGCACCTGGCGGCTCTGAGAGACCATGGCTGCCTGCCTAGACAGGGAAGGTCAGGAGAGGTGGCAGCCATGCTGTGAGAAGTTGTCCTGGGTCCCATGTCTGACCTTCACCGGCTTGGGACGGGAGTTCATTTTAAAAGAAGACAGCGAGGGAATTGGAGAGCCCAGGCACCTGGCTTTTGATCCTTCTTCCAACCAGGTGTCTTTAAGGGGACACCTTGTCTGTCTGTGGGTTAATTTTTGACATCAGGGGAAAGCAGCAGCCCTAACAGGCCCCTCTGACCTAAGTCAAAGTAAAGCCCCTGCACAGAAATTCCTTTCATGGAACAAGCATTCCTTTCCCCAAGGTAGAAGAGGAGCCGTGCAGGGTGAGCTTTTGTCAAATCCTGAAAGGGGCTGTTGACTCCTTCCCTGTGGAGAGAAGTCAGCAGGTCGTCCCCACACTCTGAAGCCTGCAGGACACCATGGCTCCTCCCAGCAGGGCCTGGGGTCTGCTTAAAGAACACCCAGCAGCAGCTTTAGGGGCCAGGAACTGCAGGGGGTAGAGGGGAGCTGAGCGCAGCCACCAGTCCATTGTGGCACTGCCTCCCTTCCTGCCACCCACAGCCCAGGCCTGAGGAAACCCCAGGGCGCCAGGTTTGGAGAGACAAAACTCCCGAGGCCTGACCAGGCTCCGCCTAGAGTGGGCTGGTCTGAGGCTGGCTCTGCGGCTCCTAGGAGACCAGGGCAGTAAAGCCACCTTCTGCAAACACTCCACCCAGTCTCTTTCCCTCTTAAAGGCTCCGTCTTAAAGGCTGGGGAACAGGAAGCAGGCAGGTGTTTTGCTGCCCTGAAGCAGTCTTATAATTACAGTACCAATAATTTCCCATCCATGGGAGAAGGACATTTCTCCATCCACCTGCCAGGCAGAGAAGAAAGCCTGACCTGCTGTAGTTTGTCCCCACGTGGGTCCGGGAGCCTAGTGATGATGGCAGAACTGAGAAGGAAATAATGGCAAGGTCTGATCACTAGAGCTCAGCTGAAATGGGGCCCATCTGGATAATTCAATAAACACCCAACAGGACAGGAGGTTGAATGAAGCCTTTTTCCCAACCCTGCCAGGTGCCGTTTACAAGCTTAAAGGAAATAGCAGACACACAACGGTACACCCAGCTAAGTGGTTGTAATTGCATTCAGGGCCAAATGGCCACAGCCATTAGCAGCTCTTCAGTGAACTCTCCTTAAGTCAGCAATTTCAAAGCCCAGACATATGAACAGAGTGCATGCTTCCCTTCCCAGGGAAGGGAGGGCATGATAAATCAAGAACGGGAGGAAGGAGACTGGGAGAAAAGTACTGAATGTCTGGCTTGGGCGCCAAGAACAAGAGACCCACAGGCCATATTTGCAGATTAGGTGGCCTCAGCGCTCTCCAGTCTCCTCCCTCTCCTGTTGCCTCCCTGCACGCCTGCAATTCTTCCCCATAACCTGCCCCCATGGCAGGTGGAGGGGGGCACTTGGGAGAGAGGGAGGAAAGAAGCCGTGTGGGCTTCAGGACGCCAGACCTGGGCTTGCATCCCTGAAGAAACACTTAGTAGCTGTGAGACTGATCAAACTAACCTCTGAAGCCTGTTTTTTTCCATCTCAGAATGGGGATTAGAACCCCTTCCCCCAGCTGCTGTGAGGGCTCAGGAGACCCTGTCTGTGATGAGGGTCACCCCACAAAGATGCTCAGCACACGCGAACAGGCCTTTTCTTTCCCGTGCCCTGCTTGCCTGACGCCAAGTCAAGGGCGATGTGCTGATTTCGTGTGGGTGTGTGTTTATGAAAAAAACCCACTAGACAATTTTATGCAAACAATGTTAAGGAAATAGCTTACTTTTCTGACCAAAGTGAGAGATGGAAATCTTTTAAGGAAGGAGAAAGTTTCGGAGATCTAAGAGCTCACTCGGGAGCTGGGCAGGGAAGGAGGAAGCCACATGGGTTCCTGCAAACACTGGGGCTTCGTGAAACTCAGGGGAGGCCCCTGTACCCAGCTCAGGAACGGCCCATCAAGCCCCGGGACCCTGGACAAGTTCCTCGACTTCTCCACACCTCTGCATCCTCGCTGGTAATAGACGTTACTAACAGTAACTGCCGAAAGGAAATTTGAGGCTAAACAAGGTGAAGCACGCCAAGTCCATCACGACCGCCTGGCAAATACCAGCTGTGGTTGTGTCCGAATTGTCACCACTGTCCTCATCCCCACCACCTCCACCCTCAAGCCTGGGTACTACTATCCCCCCTCCTTTTTTAAGGATCTTGCCCAGACTTTTGGCTTATTGTCTTCTTTTTCAACATACTTTCTATTCTCCCCAAAAGTCTCAATATAAATTCAATATTTTAGAATTAATAATGCCTGAATGCCTCCAGGTAATGTTCTTTATTAATCTAATAATATCATTATTATAATGTAGAACTTTTCAATACAGAGTGGAGACTCGGGAGACTGTTTTAAATACTCAGAATTGAAGGATTCAGCCCCCTTAACAGATAGATCAGTGAGGCAGGTACCACCTTTAATCTTCTTACAAGACAGGAAGCTGAGGTCCAGGGGCTATACAGGGTTTTAGCCAAACCTGAACTTGGAGGGTTTGCCCTAGAGATAGATGTGCTCTTAACCCTTTAGCCAATACTGTCTCTTGGAATCTAAAGAAAAAATATGTTTCCCACAACAGTTTCGGTCCTTGACCAAAATTTCTCATTACTCTGCCTTATGTAACTGCCCTAAAGCTGGAACAGAAATGAATGGCAAACCAGGTTTGAAGTCCTGAGCCCTTCCACCCCATTTAGGGGCTTATGTACTTGTTCACACGGTGAGGCAGCCTGGAGGAAATGCTGGGGGGCAGCACCCGCTGGTCCCCAAGTCAGGGCGGCCGCCCTGGGCCAGGGAGATCGGAATCCCCCAGCGGAGGGGAGCCACTGAAGGAAAGGAAAGCGCATCCTAGGAAAGTCGTCATCCCTGCCTCGTCTCACATCCCTTCACTGCTTACTTGTGGACTCAATGTTTTGCAGTGACCAGTGAGCGACTCAACTGGCACTTTGTGAAAACTGCTAACTATTTTAGAAAACTTTCTGGGTGAAGTCCCTCTCTGTCTGGAGACTATTTCCTTTGTGGGCCACCTTTAACTTCTTAAACTTTGGATCATTACGTGTCAGTGTGAAAAACAGGATTTGAAGAGTTTATCGATTTAGAAATGTCAACATTTCCTTGCTAAAGTCTTGCAAAGAAGAATCATCACTGAAGAACACTAATATAAAGATGAGCTCATTAAAAAAAAAAAACCCTCATCTAGTTGAATAGGCTGAGGTCCTTCTACTGTATGTAGCTCCTTGATTTCAATAAAGCCTTTGATTCTTTCTGATGACATCACTGAACCCAGAGAAAATCCTGGAGGTACCACCCTAGCAAGCAGGAGGATGACTCAGCCGAGGTGGATTTCCTCACCGCCCCCCCTTCCCCGGCAGCCCAAGCCCAGTCTCCAAGGAGCCCGAAGGCAGGTTTCTTGCCCAGATGCAGAGGAGAGGTTGCAATGGCAAACAGTTCTCAGACTGTGAGCAGGAACAGCCAGCAGACAAAACACAAGAACGGTGCAGCAGGGTCAACAAGACAACACAAGCCGGGAACGAGCAGTCCTTAAGTAATGAGGGGATAGTTTTTAAAAGGAAAATGTTTGCCATCATTCTCTGCTTATAAAAATAAACACTTTCATTACATTAAAAAAACTCAAAGTCAGAAAAGGCTCAAAAGGAAAACAAAGCCCCCAGCAAACCGCCACCTGGGAGAACGCCATTCCGCGTTCAGTGCGTCCTTCCAGGCTGGTCTCCACGCGCCCTTTGCTGGCTTGCTTTTTAACAAGAAGTCTCACTATGTAGCATCGTCTTGTGTTCCTGTCACTTCACAAAATAGCATGAACAAGTCCTATTCTAAACTGGGTCTTTGAGTTGTTACCAGGTAAATGATTTTAAGCAGAGGTCAACGTACTTTTTTTTTAAATTTTATTTATTTTTAGAGAGAGGGGAAGAAAGGAGAAAGAGAGGGAGAGAACATCAATGTGTGGTTGCCTGTCACTTGCCCCCTACTGGGGACCTGGCCTGCAACCCAGGCATGTGCCCTGACTGGGAATTGAACCAGCAACCCTTTGTTTGCAGGCCAGGGCTCAACCCATTGAGCCACACCAGCCAGGGCTCAACATACTTTTCTACAGGAAGAAAACATTTAAATAATAGAATTTATGTTTCTGAGCCTTCTCTGCCAAAGCTTAATTAATCCATAAATCCAAAATTTTAAAACGGACAAGGAATTTAACAGCGACTGAACCCAAATTCCTCCTCCTCCTCCAAACGAGGAAACTGGCTGAGCCAGGATTCAACCGCGCTGCACTCTTGGGATGTCTTCCTCAGGACGTACACGTTTGTATGTCCAATGCCTCCCCACCAGGGGTTGGACCACAGGGCAGGGGACTTCTACTCCCCACAGCCAGGCCCCTCACGGTGGCATTCTGTCTGGCCTGGCTCCATCCCCCCCCCCTTAGACGGTTCTGGGCAAAGTCAACACAAACCTTCATGCTGCCCAAGTCACTGGACACATACCTGTCCCCTCCTAATGGTTTATGCCAAGCACTAGAACGATTTAGCACTTTCTTATTTAGTCTATTCAATAAACCTAGGAAGAAGGTACTATCATTATCCTCGTTTTTCAGAATAGGAAATTGAGTCACTTAGGATAGACAGGATGTGAAGGAGCCAGGATTTTCAACTGTGGCCCAATTTTAGAGCCAACACTTACAACCACAATGCAAGGAGGCCTCTCCAATCTCTTGGCAGCAGTAAGACCCGTCCAGAACGTACTTTGAACCCACCCACCCTTTCTACTCCAAAAGGAACCCCTCTACTCCAGGCCAGCATCAACTCTTGCCCACGTCTGAAGTAACCTGCTCACTAGCTTCCTTTGCTTCTGTCTAATCCATTCTCTACAGTGGCCAAAAGGACCTTTTAAACATATAACTCAGATTGCCGCCCCTCCCAGCCTCTAGTGCAACTCCCTACACTTAAAATCCTCCACTGGGGTTTCACTGCACTTAATCAAATCAGGACTTCCTTCCATGGCCAGGAGGCCCTGCCAGTTCCCGCCCCTGCCCTCCTCTCCAACTTCACGTGATTCCGCTCACTGCTCTCTAAGCAACACCGGCCTTCTAAAATTTTCTAGAACACCAGTCTCCTTCTTGTCTCAGGACCTTTGCAGTGCTGTCCCTATGTTTAGGCCACCGCCCCCTGGGTCGTGGCCTGACTGGCCCCTCCATATCCCTCAATGTTGGAGAAAAACCTTTCCTGGGGTCCTCACTGACCACCCTTCTCGACTCTCTCGATTACCAAAGTCCTTGTTGGCTCCAAAGCACTCACCACGGTGGCATCTCCTCTGCCAGCTGGGCAGGCCTCCTTCACGCTCTGCCCTGGCCCCACGTACCTACCTCCCAGGTGCAGGGTAGTTGCTCAGTGTGACAAAGCCAGATGACCCAATTTCTAGTCTGGGCTCTGCCATCAAAAATTCCTCAAGTGATCCTGGCAAGTCATTTAATCTTGGGCAAGTCTTTATTTCCCATGAATTAAGTGGGAAGTGGTTTTCCTATCCCACTACTGCTACTGTGAATTGTATGACCCAGTCTATTGGGGAAAAGAAACCAAACAACTTTGGTGTGCAAATTACAGAGAAAGCATCTCTGTGAGAGAGATGGTTTCTTGGGAAAGCTGGGCGTCGATACGTTGTAGTTTAGTTTTATTTTGCTAAAATAGTGCCTGGATTGTTCCCTTCTTTCTGATGTGCTATTTCGTCTTCAGTAGTTGACAACCTTCTTTTTTGTTAATGTCTGTTGCATATACTATTCCTGAAGACACACCTGTTTTGGATTTTCAAAGACAAGACGATAGTTACTCTGATTAAACTTTAAAGTTTTTTCTCCCCAAGTCTGCTCAATAGCTTATGAAAAACTGATAGTCAAACAATTCCTTTAAAGACACCCAAGAAGAGCAATGCAATCAGTTTTGTGCAGTTACCGTCTGCTAAATAGCTTCTGTAACCCTATGTGTTGCAGGAGCTACAAAATTTCACGTAACAAGTGGTACTGAGGATTCTGCAGCAACGTGAGGACAAATACGGCCAACTCCGTACTTTATACTGCCAAAATTAATTCCTCAAAGGTTACACAGAGTGACAGGCATGGTAACTCTGATTTCCCCCTGGGCATTTGAAACAGAACCTCTCACCCGGGACCGCCTCACGGAGGCAGCAGCTGTGGATCACGGCAGAAGTGGCGTAAGGCCAGGCCACACTCTCGTGAATGGATTGGACACACTCAGTTCTGAGCCAGCAGGACAGCTCCTCTGTTTGCTGTGTTCTGCCAGTGTGGCGGGGAGCTGGGCTGGAGACATCGGTGTGCTTCTGCACTTCTGTTGCCATGCTCAAGACTGGCAACCCCGGCACGATGCTGCCATTTGGGAAAGACCTGTATTTTCTGATTTCCTGAAAGCTCCTGCGCATATAGATACAATAAAGTGAAGATCCAGGAGCTTAAAATTAAGTTAAACAGGTGGGGAAATATCGGCAGTGCTCAGAAAAATTCTGCTGAAATAGGAATTTCAAAAGCAGTAGTTTCTTGTCAACTGTCTTGCTGAAAGTCAATTCTAGACGTGACTCCAGGAAGCTCTCCAGTTGGCACCTCCTGCAGGCATGCATTCTAGCGACGGTTCTACATACAGTGGCAGATCTCAACGCGGAGGTTTTATTTTAGGTTAATGGAATTAAAATGATTATTTAGTTAAAAACTAAATATCTATGCAAACATATGCCGACTGCGTAGGACACAAAAGTAAAAACCAAGCCCCTCAGACTTGCATCCGCACCATAATGCTGCTGCAGTCCTTAGGATGGTGTGGTGCGGCGCTGGACAGACTGGGGGTGGGGGTGGAATTTAGGAATAGACCTGGCAGGGAAGGGTTTTACACATGGCTGTGGTAGTGACGACTAGTCACCTTCCAACATCCATCCTTCCTCTATTCTTTAGTAACAGAACCCCTCCATTGTTGGCAGCAGAAATGGGCCCCTCTAAAAGCCCTTTTCTCCAGCCTCCATAATAAAGCATCAGTCCATGAAATATAATGTCAGTACCTGGGAAAGTTCTTTAAAGGAACCTGATTTGGGGGGAAGTATGCCACTTTGTTACGTTTTTCCTTTCGTTCACCTTTCTGTCTGCAACTCTGGTGTGATGGCCAGTATTGCAGCAGCCACCTTGGGACCATGAAGAACAGGTCAAGAGAACATAGGAGACCTTAGCCCCGAAACCCTCAAACCGCTGAACCCCTACTCTGCATTCTTGTCACATGAGAAAAATAAGCCCCTTATGTGTTTAAGCCACGTTGCAAAGATATACTTTGAAAGATGACCGTGTGAACAGAGTAATGCTTAGAACATACATGCACAATTAAACTAAAATTTAAGCCAGGCTTAACCACCTATTTATACAACAGTAAAATTCCATAGACAGCTAATGCAAACTTATGTCTCAGATGATGCTTAATGTCTCATTCCTCTGTATTTAGGAGCTTATAGAGGCTTTAGGTAAACATCTGAAGGACAGCGCACCCCAAGATTTACCAAATTAACTCTAACACTGGCATGAACTGTGCAGACTGTCTCAGGTACACACGACTCAGCTCACAGCAGCCCCCACCCCCTTTTATCTGGTTCTGGCCATAAGCAGGGGGTAGGCCACAGTAATTTCTGAAAGTCACCTTACAGATGAGCAGCCTCCTGGAGAGCTTGTTGTAACAAGCTTGTTACATATCAAGAAAAAGATAACAGAACAACTCACAGGGTGAGCCACGTGAAATAGATGTGAGTCACTCCCTCATTCCTCCCCTGCCTGCCACACGCTGGCCTCCTCTACCTCATCCTCCTCTAACTTTGTTAGACAGAATGAGTTTTTAATTTAAAGCCGATGGCTTTGAATATAAGTCCCTACCGCACACAGGAGCTGTTGCTAATCTCTTTAGCAGCTGCCTGATCTGTGTGAAAGCGGGCCCAGGGCGCTGACTCACAGGGATGCCTTGAGGGCAGAGCTCAGGCAGCCGTGCCTTCTGGCCGGAGGCCCAGGAGGGAGTCTCGGGCTGGCACACAGGCCGCAGGATGGTGGGGGGCGGAGAGCACTCAGACGACAGCCAGAGACGGAGCACGCAGTGTCACAGAGCAGGGGCTGTTCTGCCAACAGGGACTGGACTTCATCGGCAACGCCAGCTCCTGCACCCAGAGACCACCGCCCAGAGGCCGCCTGGGCAGGATGTGCAGGAGCCTCGTCGACGCCTTCATGACCATTCTCAAGGTCAAGGGGGAAGTCAGATGGGTGCCCATTACACTATTCTTACAGCTTTTTCTGTAGGTTTTAAATTTTTCAAAAATAGAAGGTTTTTGCTTGTTTACAGTTTTTTAAAAAGATTTTATTTATTTAATTTTAGAGAGAGGGCAAGACAGGGAGAGAAAAATCAATGTGTGGTTGCCTCTCCTGCATCCCCCAAAGAGGACCTGGCCTGCAACCCAGGCATGTGCCTGACTGGGAATCCAACCCGCACACTTTGGTTCCCACTCAGGGAAGATCCCTGAGTGCCACCCAGGGTGGCACTCAGCCCACTCAGCCGCACCAGCCAGGGTTCACCAGCACAGTTTTAAACGTCTTTCTGAGTCTGGAGTCACTGCTGTCCTCTCTGGAATATACACTTTGCATTAGCTGCTTACCTTCTTTATTATAGAAATAACTTTTCTTTTGTTGTTCCATAATTATGAATTAGGTGGTGATCATAAAAACATGTTTCTATTATTTTATTGTGGTAAAACATACCACATATATACAACATAAAAACATACAACTTTAACCATTTGTAAGGGTGCAGTTCAGGGGCAGTAAGTATAATCACCCTGTTTTGCAGCCATTACTACCATCCACTCACAGAACTGTTTCTTCCTCCCCCACTGACTTCGGGGCCCCCACACACTGATTTCCACTCCCCGCCCCCCGCCACCGGCAACCACCCTTCTACTTTCTCATTATCTGAATTTGACTGCTGCAGGAACCTCATACAGGGGGAATCAGACAAGGCTTGTCCTTTTGTGGCTGGCTTATTTGACTTAACACAATGTCTTCAAGTTTTATTCATTTTCTTCCTTTTAAGGCTGAATTAAATTCCATTGTATGTATACACGGCATTTTGTTTATGTGTTTGTCCATGGACATGCCCTCATTGCTCCCATCTTTTGGCTACTGTGAATAATTCTACTATGGACATGGATATACAAATATTTATCCGCATCCCGGCTCTCACTTCTTTTGGGTGTATGCCTGCCCCCCCAAACATATATGGCCTATGTATATATGCTTTATTCTCATATATCCTACTTCTATCCCCTTCTATCCTACTTTTTAAAAAGATTTTATTCATTTATCTTTAGAGGGGAAGGGAAGGAGAGAGGGAGAGAAATCTCAATGTATGGTTGCCTCTCACGTGTCCCCTGCTGGGAAGTGGCTTGTAACCTAGGCAATGTACCCTGAATCAAACTGCAATTTCTTAGTTCGCAGGCCCACGCTCAATCCACTGAGCTACACCAGCCGGGGCCCCTTCTATCCTACTTTTATCTACCCAGCGAACCTGTACTGCGTGCCTGAGGCTGCTGGGCAGACACTACACTAGATCCTGGGGAGACACAACGAGACGCTGGGCTGCCCGGGGGATGCAGAGAGGCACAATCTCAAGGAATCCCTGTCATTTTGTTACATTCCAATTTTACTGTAGACATAGTTTCTGAGAAAAGGTAAGTCACGAGCCAGCACTGGGAAAGGTTTCCTTTTATTCAGGGGTTTTCCTGCCATGGTATTGCCTTTATGTTTCCCTTTCCCAGATCTCTCCCGTGGCTCCCCACCCTTCCTCCAGCCCCACCACCTCCACATCATTCTACCAGTGTTTTGCCATGATCTCGTCTTCACGGCCAAGTGTATCTGCCTGGTGTGCCGTCCCACTCCTCACTCCTGACCCGTCTGACACTGCATCTGTCCACCTCTGCCTGCCTCAGTGGGAGGCCGCGTGGCTGCCGGCAAAGCCAGAGGAAGAGAGAACCTGGTGGGAGATGATGGCTGGCAGGCAGAGGTGGAATGTGGGGGTGCAGAGAAAGGACCCCACAGTGCAAATATTCCAAATATGCCGCAGTGACACAGAGGAGAAGAAGGAAGAGAAACCTGGGCAAGCCAGGGGCCAGGCTGGGGCCATTTTTCCTGGCCCGCCCTCTGCGGTAGCCCGGGTGAGCAGCACTGTTGTGGGCCGCCGGGATCGAGGTGACCAGGAGAAACGCCAGGGTGTGCAGAGCCTCTGGGAACAGACCCGGCCTATCCGAGAGCAGAGAGGCCGCCTGTCCAGTCTGGGCACAGGAAGCCCTGCTCCCAGGGGACAACCCTGTCTACTTTAACTAGATGCGAAAACAACAAAAGGGGACCGAGGAAGAATGGAAGCAAATGAAGAGCTAGAAGTACCAAGTGTTCGTGGACATTTACTTGAGATCACAAAGAGCTGCATTAGCACCAGGCCCTTCCTCACTTGCTGCGCTAAGGGAAGAACATCACATGGCATCGTAAGAGGTTCAGTAGAATCTTGGAGGAGGAAAGCAGTCTTGGATGTTTTAGAGATTTTTGCAGTTTGGTTTCAGGCTGGTCTTTCAATGCAGGGGGAGGGAAGAAGGAGCGGGTTTGAGTAGGGTTAGATAAGGATCATAAATAACAGTGTAGAATTCCAGGCACTTCTGCATGCTCCAGCGACCCTGGCCAAACACATTCTTGCCATGAGGTTGTTTTGCTTTTGCTCTTTGAAGCTTTTTTCTTTCTGGTGTAATTACATTATCTAATTGTGCTCCTTTAAGAATCATGTATGACAGATCACCACCAGACATGTGAGAAGACACTCAGCCTCACTAGCTATAAGGTAAATGCAAATCAAAACCACAATGAGATACTACTTCACACCTGTTAGAATGGCTACTCTCAATAGGACAGGAAATAACAAGCAGTGGCCAGGATACGTGGAGAAAAAAGAACCTGCACACTGCTGGTAGGAGTGTAAACTGGTGCAGGCACGACGGAAAACAGCATGGCGGTTCCTCAAAAAATGAAGAATAGAACTACCATGTGACCCAGCAACCCCTCTTCTGGGTATCCACCTAAAAAATTGGAAACACTTATTCCCAAAGATTTATGCTCCCCCGTATTCACTGCAGGGTTGTTCACGATATCCAAGACTTGGAAACAACCTAAGTGTCCTCCAGCGGTTGACTGAAAAAAGGAGAGGTGGTTCATAGAGACAACAAAATATTACTCAGCCATGAAAAATGATGAAAATTTCCATCTGCGACAACATGGATGCATCCTGAGTGTATCAGTAAAATAAGGCAGACAGAAACAGAAGAGAACCATATAATTTCACTCAGATGAGGGATATAAAACAGAAAGCAACAAATGAACACAAAAAACAAACTCGCAGGCACAGTTAACAGTACAACGGCTACCAGAGGGGAGAGGGACCAGGGAGGATGACGAATATATATGGCGAGGGAAGGTGGGGAAAGGGGGTCAAATATATACGGTGAGGGAAGGAGACTGAACTCTGGATGGTGAGCACACAATGTAATACACAGATGCTCTTACAACTCATGCTAGCCCAATAAATTTAACTTTAAAAATTCTAAAAATAAAAAAGAATCATGTGCAAAATTTTACAATAAAAAATCAAAAAACTTCACTCTTGACTAAATATGGACTTGATCACAAAACTGTTGCATTCCGGAGCTTGAGGGAGGCGGGTGTGCAGTGAAGCAGAGGAATGAGGAGACCCAAGTTTTACTTCCTATTATTTTGAAACTTCTGAATTGTGTCACCTGGCGGTATAGACCTAAGAGGGAGAGGCAACTGATCACCACCAACAGCTCCTGGTGACATGCTGTAGGGGACATGGTGAGAGACGCAGGGGATGGAGTTAGAAAACAGCGCCCCCCAAAGAGGAGTGGCGTGAGGGAGCACTGCAGAATAGCGGTCATTTCCACGCGAACTTCGACGGGCGTGATGACCGCGGCTCTGAAGTGAAGCCCACAAGGACTAAAAGTTCTCAAGCCTCATTAACTGTGGGGAAGGCCTCTGATAAAAATACTCATATCATTAATTCCTCAGGCCAGGACATCAGCAGCCAAACAGGCAGAGGACATAAAGGTTTTTATGAAAAAGGACAAAAGTAGGAGGACCCAAACAGATCTGGACAGACTTGGACCTAGTAAGATGGAATTTAACTGAGGTAAAGACTCAACACATAGGCTCTGACTGGTGTAGTTCTGTGGATTGAGTGCGGGCCTGGGAACCAAAGGATAAGTGTTCGATTCCCAGTCAGGGCACGTGCCTGGGTTGCAGGCCAGTTCCCAACACAGGACATGTGAGAGGCAACCATACATTGATATTTCTCTCCCTCTCTCCTTCCCTTCCCCTCTAAAGATAAATAAATAAAATCTTTTTTTAAAAAAAGACTTAACATACAGGTCCAAGAAATTAACTGCCCTTGTACCAGAGGAAGAAACGTGGTTTAACAGGACATTTGTGCAGGAAAGCTTGGTGTTTTGGTTGACTGTATGTTTGGAAGTGTCACTCTTTGGTAGAAAACGGCCAGATTTTTTTTAAAGGCAGCAAAACCAAACCCCAAACAAATCAATCTCATGCTGTGAGAACCACAGAACTACAGCACATCAGAGCCTAAAGGTTTCTTACAAAGCATCTCCTACCAGTTTAGACCTCGGGACGGAGAAAGGGATGGGTTTGTGTCTGGGTACCACCTCCTACAAGGATACTGACTGATGATGGGAGACAGCGCAGTGAGAAGCTAGTGACCACAAGAAGGAAATGAAAGGTGAAGACCAAAGACGTGAAAATTAGAGGAACCAAAGCTGACTCTAAATATTGAAACACAGGTTGCTGGGCCAAGGTCCTGATTCAGCATACCTGGTGCTCTAGGAATCTGCTTTTCATGGGTGCAAATTACCATAATAAGTTCCAGGAGGATGCTGATGCATCTGGCCCAGGGACCACACCGAGAACCACTGCTCTAAGAAAAAAAAATGATAGTTCCAAAAACTTGGAGTATATATATATATATATATATATATATATATATATTCTCCAAGTTTTTACCAAGACTCGGCCTATTTCCCAGGAAGTCCAATTTAGGAACAATTTATTGGTTTTAAAGCCCACACATTGGTATTTAAGTTTATGCTTGAAAGTTCTACCTTTGCTTTCTGACCCTTAGTGTTTCTTATTAGTTCAGCTTCGTAAAGCAGACTTCTGTTTCTGCTGCTGCTTCATTTTTCTGGCATTTTATATAACAGTTTCTCCCTGGTCTTCTTTCGCTTTTCCTATATTTTTCTATTATGTTCAGCAGAACAAGCTTCATTACACATTAAGATGTGACCTGCTTTTATCAAATGGTATCTGGCTGCCCACATCTTCTATAACAGTAAATATTGATCCAGGCCTTCCCCCAACGCCCACACTAAGCCCACGTGCCCAGGGGCCCATTAGGTTGTGAAGCAGCTGCATTTAATTCCTGATTAATTTTATTTGATCTTATGTATTTGAAGCATCAGACTTTAGGAAAATTACCAGCAGATGGAAATGCATATAAAATGACATGCAAAGCAATGCAAATTAATACAAACCATACATCTCTAAATTGCTTAGGATAAGTCTGATGCCTCGACACCAGTGCCTGCTTTGCTTCTCTGCACTCTGGCAAGCGATACCAGAGCCTTTCATTACAGTTAATTCTATACAGAACCCAGCATCTGACACTTGTTGACATGACAAGTAGAAGACACCTCTGTACACGAGTCAGACAAACTGGATCCTGGCCTTGGCTTTGCCACTGTTTGGCTCTATGGACTTGGGCAGGTTCTCAAAATTCTCTAGGTCTCAGATTCTACATCTGGAAGCGATGGGAACGACATCATCACAATAAATCCACCAGCGCTGAGGCTCCCTGGGCGCTCAACGTGTTCCAGGAACAGTGCACACACACACACTGTGCACACAGGACACACACACATATGAGGCACCCATGGTGTGTGCATGCACCCCTCACAAGAGCCTACAGGAAGGCACCACGCAGCGGGTACCTCTTAGGTGTGGTGCCATTTAAGAGACCAGGAAACCAAGACACAAAGGTCAGGAAACTTGTGCAAGGTCTTGAGCTAGCGAGTGGCAGGAAGGGCTGGAGCCAGGACCACAGCAGTGTCAGCCCAGGGGCCTCTCTCATTCCCACTGCAGCGCTTCTCTCCGATTTCCATCTCTGCTTTCCCTAATCATTCAATTCGTGTATCCACGAAGTAAAACTTCACATTTCAAAAGACTTTTGGTAAGATATTGGTAGTTAGTTATGAGAGTTTGATATCAAAATGCCAGCGCGATCAGATTTTTACCTAATACTTCAAGGGCGGGAGGGGCTGCGGATATCCTGTTTGCTCACCCTCTCCTTCCCATTCATTCATTCCATTTACAGACCAATAGGCCCTCTCATCTTTAAAAAGCCGGCCCCCGGTCCCACCTCTCATTCAAGGAGCAGCCTCCAGGGAAGTAAGTGCGCCTGCCCCCACCCCCACCACTGTGCGCACAGGAACACACCAGGCATTGCTCACTCCCTCTTACAGCTTCGGTGGAAGACCAGGGTGGTTTTCCCACTTCTCCCCATGAAGACAGGGGCTCTTTGCCAGGTCCACACCCTTTCCCCAACCCACCTCAGGATTCAAGTAACAGCCCAATACTAGTGACCTCCTAGCTCACTAGAGGGTAATCGTGGGCCTGATCTATCCAGATACTTACTACTATATTTTGTGTATAATAGGCTCCCATGTACAATGCACACCCACGTTGTTGGCCCAAACTTTCAGGGAAAAAAATCTTTCATTTGATTTTTTATTCAATTTTTTTTATTCAATTTTTATTTATATTTAGAAACAAAACTGACAATCATATTCCAGGGTATTATTTTACACACGGAGATCATAATTGCTTTCTAGAACTACACTTTAATTAAAAAAATAAAAGCGATAAAGATATTTATACAGATACAGAGTCAGTGCTACCCATGTATCATGAGCCTCCTTATTTTTCCCCCCAAAATTTTGGCAAAAACATGTACATTATACATGGCAAAGTATGGTAAGTATTTCTACTCAGGGGCCTAGAGAGCAGCTCAGACCTCACAAAACCAAACCTGTCTTTCCCCCAAATCTGCCCCCTCCACTGAAAATGGCTGAGCCATCCCCCCAAGCGCTCCCACTCCAGCTGGGTGGGAGTCACTCCGCACTCTCACACCCTACACAAAACTCCTCACGAGGACTCTCCGGGGTCCACCATGAGTCCACCCACGTGTGTTATCCCCACAGCCACTGCTCCGCCTGGACCACCAGGCCCCTCGCAGCCCCCAGCTAGCTCTGCCAACTTTAAGGGCTCCTCAAGTCCGTTCTCCACACAGTCCTTGGAGCTTTGTTTTGTTCTGAATTTAAACCTCATCAATATCCTTTCGGATGTGAAACAGTCCTGAGGATCAATTCCACAAAATGACCCAAAGACCTGGCATCATCTAGTCCTGGTACCTGCTGACCTCACCTGGTGCCATTCTCCCCTCAGGCCCTGCTGGACCCGGAACAATGCCTGTGCTCCCCTCCTCTGCCTTAGGGCACACCCTTCCTGAGGGGGGGGTGGACACACTCCCCCTTTCTCCTCCCTCTACCTAGTTTAGGCAGCTCCCAGTCATCCTTCAGGTTCCACCTTAAATCTCCCCAAGAAGGCCTCTTGCCCTCACCCCAGCGGTCTGTGCTCCCACAGCACCAAGTACGACCTGGCACACAGTAAGTGCTCAACAAGCCTGGGTTGATGAGGTGACTTTTCACGCTTGCATTTCATAATCTTACTACCTTCTTCCTGCTCCCAGCCTAAGAAGGAAATCCTGTAAAGCTGACCTAGTTTTACTTCCAGTCTGTGGTGCTATACTCAGCCCCAGGTCCCCAACCACGGTCCCAGCACTAGCAGCCCCACTAGTTGGTGACTTCCATGGAAAGAAAGCAGAAACTGGGTATTCTCTGGACGGTCTCTATCTGTCCCCGCTCCCATGACCAAGTTCATGCAAAGTTAGTTTCATAACTATTTCTTCTCTGCATATCCTGAGGACACTTAGCATGGTGCCATCAAGTGGCAACTTTGACTAATTGCCCGATTATACCATTCACCCCTATACACGATCTCTCTGCAGACTGTGTGGCATTTAGCAAGTAACTTTAGCAAGAGGTAGTATCTGCCTCTCAAAGGACCGAGTTCAAGTGAAAGCCTGGAGGGAACACTTCTTCCTCGCTCCCACAGGAAACACTTGCACGTCTTTCCCAGAACCATTCAGTGGCGCACAACCTGGTTCTCCCGGTGGCTATGCTGGCTATTGTTTCTCTGCAAATCCAAGTTCATTATGATTTGACAGCCTCTTAATTGGTCATTTCTCACAGAGAAATGGACCTTAGAATGTGCAGCATACAAACTGCTCTCCGCAATGCTTCACTTACTTCCTCAAAGATTTTACTTCCTCAAGGCACGATCCACAAACTGCCGGAAAGGACCGGACCGGCTCGGGAGTGTATTCGATAGGGGGTTGCCTAGTAAGGGCCGGTCTCTGCCCAGGTCAAAAGGAGCGACTTCTACGCCTGCCAAACCGCGCGAACACTTAAATCATCTACCCCGACCCCCTTAATATTCTGGTTTGTTGCTTTCCACTTTTGAGGATGAGAAGAGGAAAGGACACGCGCCCAAGGCTAAGCCCCCCCCCGCCCCCCAGCCTGGCTGCAGCGCCGCGCACAAGGTTCCCCAGCGACGACGACACGGAAAACCTCCCCCGGGTCGGAAAGGGTGGTTCTCGAATTAACAAAACAACACCGCCCACTCGCACCGCTAGTCCAAGTGAAGACGGTAAACGGACTCCCGAGTCCACACCTCTCGGCTCCGGGCCCGCGGGGAGAGGCCCCGCCGCAGCCACACTTGACCTTAGAAAGTGCGGAAGAACCGTCCCTGCGGAGGCCGCGGCGGGGCGGCCAGTGCCGCGGCCTCGGAAGCCCGAACTGTTATGAGACCCCCGCCCGCTACACACACACACCGCGTCCTATGGCGAAAGCGGAGGAAGCAGCCCCTTCCCGCACGCGCCGCCCCGGTCTCCCGCCTACTGGCCTCGGCCCCCCGGGGCCAGGACGCCCGAGTCTCGGGAGAGTGAGTCCGGAAAAACGGGCGTCGGGACCTCGTCCGCGGCTCCCCTCCCCTGGGCGGGTCCAGGTGGCCCTCGGCCAGGAAGGACCAGCACCGCGGGACCGGGCCGGGGAAGGGCGCCTCCCGGCAGCCACGTTCTCACCGCCGTGGGAGCCCCGGGAAGACCCCGGGACGCGCCAGAGACCCCGGGTCTCCCTGCCCCGAACCCGGGGTGCGGACCCGCACCTGCGTCTCCCAGGCCGCCCCCGTGGACACGTGCGGGCTGCCCCGCGCTCTGACCCAGCGCCGGCTTCAGGGAACTTTCCGGGGTCCGGCCGCGGCGCAGGGCCGCGAAGTTGCTGCGCACCGCGGAGTCGCCCGCCCAGCCCCGGGCTCCCACCTCCGCCTGCCGGGTGCCCGCGCCGGCCCCTGGGGACGCCCGCAGGCCGGCGGGCGCGGGTCCGGGCCCGGGCTCAGCCCCCAGTCTCCAGGCGACTCTCCCGGCCCACCCCACCCCCACCCTTTAGAGGCGCGCGGCGCCCAAGTTTTCTCCCGCGGGAAAGCGAGAGTCGAGAGGAGAAAGTCCGGGCGTCCGGGCTACCCAGCCCCTGGGGCAGGAGCTCCGCACCCGCCATCGCGGGACACCCCACACCTCGGGCCCCCGCGTCCCTCGCTGGCCTGCGGGGCCAAGTCTACTTACGAAAGGGGGCGGCGCAGCCCCGAACGCAAGGTCCCGGAGGCTGCAGAAGCCGCCCCTGTGGGGACCCAGAGCTGCGCTCCGGCCTCCCGGCCCCTCTGTGGCGGCGGCTTCCTCCCGCCTCCTCCTCCTCCTCCGCCACTTCGGCGGCGCGCCCTTCAAGGGAGTTGCTTTCCCTCGGCCGTGGGTGGGAGAGCGCCGAGCGGCCCCCGTGACGTGGAGGGGAAAGGAGGAGCGCCGCTGCCGCGCTCCCGCTGGGGGAGCTCGGGGCCCCTGCGCTCCGGGATCCCGGCTCCGCGCAAACTTCCCAGGCGCGCGGCGCGCTCTGCTCCGGCTTGGCCGCCACTGCCCTGAGTGTCATCCAGGTTCGTTCCCTGCCCGCGCTAGGCCCAAATCCCAGGTCTGGAGAGCTAAGTGACTTGCCTTAAGTCGCACAGACGGCGGTGACAAAGCAAACTCACATCTGCGTCTCCTGGCTTCCCTCTGAAGGCCAGCCTCCGAGAGGCTCCGGCTTTGCAGGACTCGCCCGCTCTCTTTGCTAAGATGCGGACGGTGCCCCACGCAGCCTGGAGACATGTCGTCTAGGAGCTGCGTGGGTAGGTGGAGCTTTATGTCCAATAAATAGTGTACAAAGTTGTTTTTCAGTCAGTCCCTACATGCTAAATAGAGACTGAAGCTTCTTCTTTAACCCCAAGCGGGGATGAGGGTGGCGAGCCCTGCGGGCGCGGTATCCGGTCCCAAGCCTGCGCACTCAAAAACCGCATGAAAGTAAGCACACACCTACTTAGCCAGTTGGGCAATACCTACGACCCTTCCTTTGTAGCGGGTTCTCGTGACTATGCTACCTTCAGGAAGTGGATGCTCCGCGTTGTGCTCGAAGTTCCCGCACTGGCAGGCGACCCCCGCAGCGCTCGCTTCCAGTCGGGACCTGAGCTCCCGGGGCCTGCCTCACGCGGCAGGGAGCGCACCAGAAAGGGCCTCATTCCTTCCTGGGCCAGTCACGGTGACCGAGGGCCTGCAGTGTGCCTGGGGGCCGGTTGGTGGGGAGTCGGATAGGACCGCGTAGAACCGGTTAGCAGCCCCGCGAGCGATCCCATACTTTTTGCTCTTAAGATCTAGAGCCTGTCCACAGTAATGAAGACTCAGAGACGACCCTGCCTTTTAAAAAGTTCCTTGTGCTCTGATGGAGCAAGTAACATCCATTTTTCAGGTTTATTTTCAAACAAATGGCTAGTTTTGCACTCCTCTTTTTCCCAGTAAGAACTCTTTTTGGATAGTCATTAAAGGTCACATAATTCCCTCCTGGTCTCCCTCATGCGCACATTGTGATGATGCTGATGATGATGACAACTGAGGTTTCTATTATCCATCTATGGTGCTGTTCTAAGCAATTTATGCAAATTAGCTGTTTCAATCCTGAGAGCATTAAGGAGGGAGGTGCCATGTCTATTCTGACTTTACAGATGAGGAGAAGGCAAGTGAGGCAAAATAATTTGCTATTAAGCGGCAGAGTCCGAGCTGGGAAGCAGGGGGTCTGTCCTGTTGTTCCTGGTGCTCACAACGGAGGAAATGGGGGCTTCGGGACTGGCATCCAAATGGCTCACCAGACATAATCAGCCCGGCTCACACAACGGAGCTGCCAGTTACCTCAGAAAGGGGTGCTATGAAATCCGCACACACAGTGCCGCCCCAATAGGCCCGTTTGAGTAGTTTGAATCGATCATACCGTAAAGTGGTTGTCCACTAGTCACTCACTTGCTCCACTATCTCCAACTCTCAGATCAAACCCTTTTGTCACAAATCAAACCGTTTCTCTGATGCGGCCTTAAAAACACCTTTAATATAAAACCTGTAATCTTTGTTTTGCATTGTTGTACACGCAGACCATACCTGGCTCTTTTTCTGTCCTGTCCATCTACTACTCTCAGTTAGTCCCTTCCCTTGAATCCTTGCTCTCATCAGCACTCCGGGGCTTCAGAAAGCAATTGCCCAAGGCTGGAGGGCGGCCCCAAAAGGCCTCTACTGAGCACTGCGGCGTGCTCAGCATTCCAGGGGATTACCATATTTTGCCGTGTATAATGCGCTGCTGTGCAAAATGCACACCACATTTTTGGCCCAGACTTTCAGGGGGGAAAAAATCTTTCATTTTAACTTTTTGATTCAATTATTTATTTACTTATATTTAGAAACAAAACCAATGATCACATTGCAGGGTATTATTTTACATACAAGTATTATTACTGCTTTCTAGAACTACATTTTTAACGCATAAGCATAAATCAAAGAATTAAAAACATTTATATAGATACAGAATTAGCACTACACATGTATAGTGAACATCCTTATTTTTCCCTCAAAAATGTGGGCAAAAAGTATGCATTATACATGGCAAAATACAGTAGTTTCCCAGGGCTGCTTTAACAAATTACCACAAACTGGGTGATTTGAAACAGCAGAAATGTATGCTGTCACAGTTCTGGAGGCCAGAGGCCTGAAATCAAGGTGTTGGCAGGGCTGTGCTTGTTGTGAAGGAAAGAATCCTCTGCCTCTTGTAGCTTCCGGTGGTTGCTGCCAGTCCTTGGCACCCTTGGCTTGCAGCTGCACCATTCCAATCTCTGCCTCCATCACTGTGTGGCCTTCTTTTCCTGTGTCTCCTCTGTGTCCAAGCTTCTCTCTTCTTTAAAGATACAAGGCATTGGGTTTATGGTCACTGTAATCCAGTATGACTTCACCTTAACTTGATTTCATATGCAAAAACATGAGTTATTGGGGGGTGGGGTGGGGATATGGTTCAACCCGCTACAGTGGCCCAAAGTCATCCACTGTTAATGAAAATGTATTGCTTGAGTTGAGAATGCAGAGAGATATAAATCACAGTCCCCTGTAACTATAGGGTCAAAGAAAGACCCTATAGTTACAGAGGTAGTCTCTGCACCCTGAGCATAACAAACCAACAAGATAGGACGTGCTAAGGGCCAACTGACTGGGCCAGTCGACAATTAAGGGGCCAAATGTCAGCCATGCTTGAGAAATTCAGCCAAGGTGACAGTCACTGAGGACCCACCTAAAGGACTTCACCTCAAAGGGAGGGTGATCCAAGCACATCCTTGAAGGAAAGTACGAAAAGTAAAGCTGAGGAAGGAGGTCATATCAAAAGCACAGCTCCAAGGGGGGACTTCCACTGCAGAAATGAAAAGCTGAAAGAGTACAAACGTCTACCATAGCAAATATTTTGGGTTGGCCAAAAAATTTGTTGTTTTTTTTTCTCCATAAGATGGCTCTAGTAGTGCTTAGTTGTCTTTAACTTCATTTGAAACAATTTTGTTAGGTTGTAAAAAAAACTCATCAAAATTGGTAAATTTTTGTGTAGCCATTTTAATATTGAAGATGGAAGAAAAGACACAACATTTTGAGCATATTATGGTTTATTATTCAAGAAAGGTAAAAACATGAACAACAATTTAAATAAATAAAAATAATTTAAAAGGGTAAAAATGCAACTGAAATACAAAAAAAGATTTCTGCAGTGTATGGAGAAGGTGCTGTGACTGATCAAATGTGTCAAAAGTGGTTTGTGAAGTTTCATGCTGGAGATTCTCACTGGCCCACACACCGTGGTCCTATAGATTGGGTGAAGTTGATAGCGATCAAATCAAATTGAGGCCAATCGATGTTTTACCATGTGGGAGACAGCTGACATACTCAAAATATCCAAGTCAATAAAGTTATTGGTGAAAATGAAAATTGTGTGTCTCTCTCTTTTTTAAAAGATTTTGTTTATTTATTTTTAGAGAGGAAAGGAAGGAGAGAAACATCAATGTATGGTTGCCTCTCATGCATCCCCTGCTGGGAACTGGCCTGCAACCCAGGCATGTGCCGACTGGAAATCGAACTGCGATCTTTTGGTTCGCAGGCCCACACTCAGTCCACTGAGCTACACCAGCCAGGGTGAAAAATATGTCTCTTATTTTATGGGAAAAAGCATACAGTCTTTTTGACCAACCCGATAAAAATACAATCGATTACTTTAGCTATAATAACAGTATATGGTAAAGTCATAGCAATTAGCATGCTTTAGAAAGTGCTCTCTTCTTTAATTAATTTGGTCTTTGTGAAAATCCTGAGTGTCATCAGAGAAAGGAATATAGTATTTAATAACTGAGGACCCTGGGGCTCAAAGGGATCAAGAAACTTGCCCAGGTCAAACAGCAAACCAGCTGTAGAACTGGTGGGAAACACACTGGTCTTGATATTCCTTATTCAGTAATTTTCCCACCAAATGACGTGGCCTCCTGGGTCAGCCTTCCAGTACTGATCATGTTGTCCTGGCCCAAGGAAAACATGTGGCAAACAGGGTAACCCTGTAAGAAAAGGAAAGCTTCCCTAAAATCCATGAGACTCCCCAACTGGAGCTGTGGTAAACCATGTCTGGACACCTAATTGGTTTCACCAACCTTTTCAAGGATTTTCAAGTGTACGGAAGGTCTTCTCTGGCCTTCAGAGACATCATAGGACCCAGTGGCCTTCTGCAGTGCTCAGCTGGTTATCTTAAGGAGATGAGGGTTGAAGGCACACAGAGACATTGGTAAGAACTTGAGGGGAAACTGACTGCAAAAGACAAGAAATTACATCACAAGACAGTAAGCAGCAGAAACTAACAGTTGAAGCTTGGTGTCTAATCTCACCAGTGTGGAGTCACGCACAGATGACCAGATCTTGGCATGCTTTCTGAATTTTCTGATTAGAGCTGGTAACTATGGCTAGCAGCTGGAAGCAAACAGGAAGTCTAGCCTGGGGCTGTCTAATGACTGAATGCGTTTCCCTGGATTTTCTTTTACTTAGCATGCTCCGTAGTCAAGGTACATTTAAGGAGGAATTGCTTTCGTGTCTAGTGTTAGTCACCAGATTCTCACTTGTGCAGAGTGCTACACTGGTTGCTATGGGAGAATACAAAATATAAAAGACAGCCCGTGACCATGAAGATAATCGCATCTAATTTAGGAGACGCAAGACATATAGATTAGAAATGATGTGCATGGGCCTGCAGTGGAATTCCTAAGCAGTTTGTTATCCCCCAGTTGGCTATTTAGATGCGAAGTCTCAAAACCAGGCCCTCCCCGCTCCCCTCTTCAAAACCATAGCCTGCCCACCTCCATAGCACCTTTTAGCCGTTCGTCCTGATAGGTGGTCATTCTGACATTTATCACTATCTGAAATTAAATCGTTTGCCATTTACTATAGACATACTCTAGACATAATATCCTCGGCAACACGGAATTTGTCATGTTGCTGTATTCCTAGTACCTAAAACAATGTTGGACACTTATTAGGTTCTCATTAAATACTAGTTAAGTAAATGAAGTATTTATTAATCAACAGAGAATGGGCTAAGATAATTTGGATTAATGTAGCGTTTTCTACATTTGCCTTACATAGATAAAACTTATCTAGACACCTGTCAAAAAATTCCTTGGAGATTCTGAGTCAGTAAGCCTGGAGTGAGGCCCAAGAATCTGTATTTTTAAGAGGCACCCTGGGTGATTCTTTCAATGGGGCAGCATAGGACACACCAGATTAATACAGCGAATGATGGCGGGTGGGAGAGAAATGTGAAGTGAGATGAGCAGCTTCCAGAGCTGAGTGGCCACTCACTGGAATCATCTATAAAAAATGCCGACACACAGATGCAGACTCCAGAACAATGGAAGTAGAGTCTCAGGGGGTGGGCATGGGTTGGGGCCAGGTTTTAAAGCTCATCAGGAGGTGCTAATGTGCGGCCAAGGCTCTATGCCCCCGGGGATCAGAGATCTGCAGAAGTATTTTAGCAGAGCTCTGAGTACTGCTGGGCTGTGCTCCAATGGCTTCTAGTTTCTTGTGTTCCTCAGCTGGAACCCTTCTGGTCTGGAAGGGATATGTACAGGGAATTATACAAAAAGCCAACTTGGGGAGAATGATAGTCACTTTCACCGCTGTAAAAAAAAAATGGGTTGTTTAAAGCAACAATGCAATATAATCTCTTGTGCTGCATGGCTATCATGCAGCCGCTTCTCACGAGAGAATAAGGGGAGCCTGGGCAACTTCTCACGATATCAGCAACATATACTCATCTATTAGCAACCCGCATGTGCCAGCCACTGGGCTGCTTGCTTCACACAGATGATCTCATCTGATCCTCACACACATCTTATGAGGAAGGTATGTGCCTTGGGAACTCTATTTATAGACATGGAATGTGACCTAGGCAGGGTCACCAGGTTCCATGACTAGTGAGTGAGGGAGCCAGGACGTCAGCCTAGAGCCCTTGCTCATATCCACTGTCCTACACCGCCTGAACCCAGGCGGGGTCTGAAGGGAACATCACCAAGAGAAGTCCCTGTGGGAGAGGCTGTGCCCACTCATGTCCGAGCCGTTTGCTGGGCTGTGCTCCAACTCCTTCCCTGTCACCATCGGGCCTTCAGGGAAGCCTGCGCCTCCTGCACGATCACTGGGGCGTGTGGTGCTTCCAGGAAAGGTCCGGGTGGGGTGAGGTTAGCATGAGGCAGAGGCATGGGGGTGAGGGCGACGATCAGGGACCAAGCTGACCAGCAGGAGATGGAATTTTTCATAGAAAAGCGGTACAATGGGAGAGCATGACTCTATTCTTGGGGAAATGTGGGAAAAAGTGGAGCAAAGGGGGTACTGACAGTGGTGAGGTCCCTCGGCCTTCGCGCTATACGTTGACTGAGGGGCTCAAGTCACTCGTCTCGGCTTCTAAAGGGAAAGAAGGGCCACGGCTCCAGACTGCTCAGCGCCCCCTGGGCTTGCGGCCTGCACGTACGATCAGTCGTGGCACAGAGCTGGGCTCTTCCAAACGTAACTGACTGCTCCTTTATTTATCCTGGATATCTCTTTGGGAGTGCGGGCACCAAGGACCAGTGTTTTCTTAAACTTCTTCATTTCCATCACCAGCATATCTTTCGGGAACATTTTTAAACAAAGAAACAGTTTTGTTTTGTTCTGTTTCATCCCTACACGACTAATAATGTGTGGGCAACAAGGAACAGAAGAGCCGCGCCGAGACGCCGCTGCGGGGTGGCGGGCGAGGCTGCCCCACCGGCTGCGCACGCGCCTCACCTCTTCCTTCTCTCCAGCTTGGCAGGGACATGACCCGGCTTCCTATCTCAGCCAGGTATCTTGTGAACATCTCAAGACAGGAATGTTAGCTGCTTTTACCTTCAGAAGTACCACTATTTACATTATAGCTTCAAAGGCCTGCATCTACCGTCACTATTTTAAAGACCCTGGCAAAGTAGCCAAAGTGAAAGAATGAGAATTTACAAGTACGTCCGAGGAATTTACAGGTGAACCGGGCAGCCTGCACTTGGGGACCGAGGCAAGTGGATCTGACAAGGCCTCAAATTCTGTTCCTCTTATTTACGTGGGAAAAGAATTAGGGATGTGGGAACATTATGATCAAGTTTAAGCAGAAACTTACCACATTTCTTGGCTTTTACGTATTTAAGAAAGATATGCTCCTTGTTTCCTTTTGTGTAGGCTTCAAAAAAAATGAGATGAAGAAAGTAAAAGAGAGGAAGGCGAACGAAACAAGCGCAGGGGTTACGCGCTGTTAGCCCTCATAATACCGAAAATCCCCAAAGACTTAAAATCCAGGTCCTATGGACACATGCATTCACCTACAAACACCAGGACAGTCCCTGTGAAAACTGAGTTAGGGCAATATCCCATATGAATAAGTATTACTCATTCTTTTCACCTGGAACTCCCTAGACTGAAAAAGAGCAAGGCCAAGAGCAGATACCAATGCGTTCACACCGAAACTCACCCGGCGAAGACATCTACATGCCATTTTCCACCAGCGAGTTGCTCCGTCTTCCCTGCCTGTCAGTCACCAAAGTGGGCAAACACTGATTCCCTCAGAATGTTTACATGGAAGGAGCCAGTAGAGTCACCATCACTCAGAATGATGTTGACGTTGTTTTCAACATTTAACATTTATTTTCAGGCATATATTTTGGTTGAGAGAGAGAAAATACAGGGTACTTCAGAGTGTGATCCTGAAGCTATTTTACCAGGTTCGAATCCCAGCTCTACCACTTGGTAGCTGTGTGATTTTGGGCCAAGTTACTTCATCCTGTACCTCCATTTCCTCACCTGAAAACAGCAGTAATATTTTTTACTTCACAGGTATGGCCAGGATGAAACCAGTTCATACACTGAAAGTGCTTATAACAATGACTGGTATATATTTAGTGCTCAACCCCTTCCCCTCACACACAGGGTGTGTGTTTGTGTTTCTTTACTGGCAATCTGGAGTCTGCACAGGTAACGGCTGTCTGTCACATGGGGATGCACGTCCCTCAGCTAATCAAGGTAGCCCACTTCCCCAGTTAGTGACTGATTGAGGAAGAGGCAGATGGTGCAATTCTGAGACACTGGCTAATTTTCCAGAGTGATGGTGATGTTTGGGAAAGGTTTCTTCCCAAAAGATGTACATTGGGGAAAAATGTTTCTTTTCTTTTTCTAATGATGCTATTTCTGCATGTACACCTGCCTGTAACAGCAGAGCCATCTTGGCACTGTGACGAGAGCTGGAAGAAAGATGAAAACACAGTGACATTGTTGAGCAGAATTAACCAACCCTGAAGTTCCTACCTCTGGACTTCTGTGAAATAATGACTTTTCCTTATTGCTAAATTCATTTTGAGTAGGGTTTTCTGTTATTGTACTTCAAGACACTCGAACTAATACTTCTTGAGCATCTACTATGTTCAAGATATTTTATAGGAAATACAAAATGTAAAACCCTAAATGTGATCATGACACGCTTTCCAGCTGCTCGGGGGAGAGGAAACTAATAACGCCAAGCAGTAAACACCAGGTGCTTGGGTTGAGGTGGTCTGAGAAGGCAACTCCGGAGGTCACACATGAAGACGGGGTGAAAGAATAAGGAGAACATGGATGGGCAGGGAGGAGGAGAACATCCCAGGTAGTATAAACGAAAGCAAGGGGGATTTAAAGATGTATTAGTCTGCTAGGGCCACCATGACAAAATACCACAAACCGGGTGGCTTAAGCAACAGAAAGTCATTTCCCACAGTTCTGGAGGGTAGAAGTCCAAGATCAAGGAGTCAGCAGGCTTGATTTCGTTCTGAGGCTTCTCTCCTTGGTTTTCTGTATCCTAGAGGTGTTGAAGAAGTTAGTTTTATAGGAAGGATGCAAATATCAGGTAGAAGACTAGGTTATTAGATATTCCTTATATGGCTTCGAGGGTTTCATTTAGAACCCAGAATAGGCAAAACATCTAGCAAACCACCCGGTCTCCTCACAGGTGTGATCTGGGTGGGGTAATGTAAGCAGCTCCCTGTACCTCAACCCTAGCTGGAGGGGACCCTTCTGCTGTGCAGCGTGGGCAACACTCAGCATGCCTGGGGCACTGGGTGTCATGTCAGTGTCCAGTGGGAATATACAACTTTAAACAGCCTCGGAAAATTAAATTTAAGAATTTGATCACTACAATGAAAACTTAGAATTGCAAGATTTCTTATAAATTTTTTTCTTATAAATTTAGAATGTGTGACTTTTATAAATTATAATCACTAAATAAAACATGCTTTTAAAGTTTTTTCTTTTGTAAATTGTATTTTCTTGATTATGCTATCATAGTTGTCCCAATTTCTCTCCCTCCCCCCCCAGGCTCCCCACTCCCTCACGCAAGCCCCACACCATTGTCCACGTCCATGGGTCATGCATACATGTTCTTTGGCTACTATATTCCCTGTGTTGTACTTTACACCCCCAAGACTATTCTGTAATGAGCAATTTGTACTTCTTATCCTTTCACCTATTTTGCCCATTCCCCTGTCCCCCCTCCCATCTGGCAACCATCAAAACGTTCTTTGTATCTATAATTCTGTTTCTGTTCTGCTTGTTTGTTTTTTCTTTAGTTTTTAATTTAATCTTTATTTTTTCCATTACCATTTAGTCCCATAATACCGCTCCCCCCAGCAGTCCCCACACTGTTGTCCACGTCCATGAGCCTTTTTTCCTTTTTGCTCAGTCCCTCCACCCCCTACACCCACACCAGCTGTCATCCTGCTCTCCATCTATGAGTCTGTCCCCATTTTTGCTTGTTCACTCAATTCTAAATGTGAGTGAAATATGGTATTTGTTTTACTTTTAGATGCAATTGTTAATAGATACGTATTTATTGACATTATATTGTTTATATTTTTTATCTTCTTTTTAACAAAGACCCTTTAACATTTTATATAATACTGGTTTGGTGATGATGAACTCCTTTAGCTTTTTCTGATTTGGGATGCTCTTTATCTGCCCTCCAATTATTAATGATTGCTTTGCTGGGTACAGTAATCTTGGTTGTAGGTCCTTGCTTTTCATCACTTTGAATATTTCTTGCCAATTCCTTCTAGCCTGCAAAGTTTCCTTTGAGAAATCAGCTGAAAGTCTTATGGGAACTCCCTTGCAAGTGACTAACTGCTTTTCTTTTGCTGCTCTTAAGACTCTCTTTGTCTTTAACCATTGGCATTTTAAGTATGGTGTGTGTTGGTGTGGGGCTCTTTGGGTTTATCTTGTTTGGGATTCTCTTCTTCCTGGACTTGTATGTCTATTTCCTCCACTAAGGGAAGTTTTCTGTCATCAGTTTTTCAAATAATTTCCAATTTCTTGCTCTCTCTCTTTTCCTTCTGTCACCCCCATGATGTGAATGTCGGTACACTTAAAGTTGTCCCAAAGGCTTCTTACATTATCCTCATTTCTTTGAATTCTTTTTTCTTCTTGCTGTTCAAATTTTTTTTTGCTTCCTTATATTCCAGATTTAATTCTCAGCTTCACGCACTCTACTATTGATTTCCTGTAAATTGTTCTTTATTTCAGTTAATGTATCCTTCATTTCCAACTGGATTTTTTTATGCTGCTGAGGCTCTAAGTTCCTTGAGCATCCTTATAACCAGTGTTTTGAACTAAGCATCTCGTAACTTGCTTGTCTCCTATTTTCTTTAGTTCTTTTTTCTGGAGTTTTGTTCTGGTCTTTCATTTGAGCCATGTTTGTCTCCTCACTCTAGCAGCCTCCCTGTGCTTGTTACTATGTATTAGGTAGGGCCGTTATGTCTACCTAAATTATATTATACCTACTATACTATGTCTACCTAATTATATGTCTACCACACTTGGTAGAGTGGCCTAATATAGCAGGTGTCCTGTAGGTCCTGTGGCACAGCCTCACCTTTTACCCAAGCTGGGTACTTGAGATGTGCCCACTCTGTGGGCTGTGTACATTCTCATGTTGTAATTAAGCTTTGATTGCTATTGGCATGTCCAAGGTCAGTTACCAACTGTGTCCTATCCAGGGTTACACAGCATAAGCTACAAAGCAATCTGACAATGGCTGCTACTTGTGCTGGGCTTGTAGGTGCCCAGGTGAGGCCAAGCTTGAATCAACACTACCACTACTAGTGCTGGGCCTAGAGCAACTTAGTTAGAAGTGTGACTCTTGCTGAAGCCAGATGCTGCTTGTTTGAGAGAATTTAGGAAAATCTGAAACATGGGCCAAGACAAGCCATTTCCATTTGTATGGAAAAGCCACTGAAAACAGCTTGAGTGTGCCTGGAATTTGGGTGGGGCAAGTCCACAGGAAATCACCACTATGGGGCAAGTAGTGTAAGCCAGATATGGCACCCACCTGCTGGCTCTGTGGCTCCGTGTGGGGAGGGTTCATAAAAGGAATAGTGGCCTCTGCCAGCACTTCTGTCTAGGAGAAAGCTTTCCCCCAGTGCTTGCTCTGATGCCAGACAATTCAGTTCCTCCCTGTATGTCTCTGGTACTTTTCAATCTGCTGCCCCCATGCTGGAGCTCAGAGGGAGTAAGTCTTAGTAAGTCCGTGTATGGACCCTTTAAGAGGTACTGCCAGGGAGTCCAGCAGTTTCTGTCTTCCATAGTCTCAATCTCCACTGGTTTTTACAGCCAGGAGTTATGGCAACTTCCTTTCCTGGCACTGGAACCCTGGGCTGGGGCTAGGGCGGCTGGGACCCTTCGCTCCCAAGATATCCATCCCAATTTTTATGCACTACACATGGGTGTGGGACCAGCCTGTTCCATGCCTCCCCCTCCCCTTCCAGTCTCAGTGCAGCTTCTTCTTTAATTCTGTAATTGTAGGATTTCCACTTAGCTTTGATGGTTCTATAGTTTAGTTGTAATTTTGATGTGGTTGTGTGAGGAGGCAAGCCGTGTTTACCTATGCCACCATCTTGACTAGAAGTCCTATTCTTTAAACATTTTTTAAAATTACAAATGTGCTTTTTTTAAGTTTAAAGTAAACTGCAAAAGTATACTTCCACCAGTGATTATTAAGTATAAATTGGCAGTTACAAAATAGTAAAGAGGATATAAAGTACAGCACAGGGTATATAGCCAATAATATTGTAACAACTATGTATGTTGCCACGTGGGTACCAGCCTTATTGAGATGATCAATTCATAGTTGTATAAATACCTAATCACTATGTTGTACTCCTAAAACTATTATAATATTGAATGTCAACTGTAACTAAAAAATAAATTTTAAAAATATCTCTAGGGACTGTCAGTGCATAACTTTATTTGCAGTCTTCCAGAACTTTTACTCAACAGGGCCCAGCCCCAACAGACACTTAGGCAAATACTCATTCACATAAAATATATACAGCATATGTAACATATGTATATTTATATAGCTATATATTATACATGCACTCACAGGCATATCATTTTTGTTTATTTAAAACAGCCAGTATCTGTACTAAGCATTTTCTAACAATTTGCCTTTTTTCCCACCTATATGTATAATTTTCATGTTAGTACATATAGTCCCTACGGGCCCATGTTTTAAATATCTCCTTAAATAATAAAAGCTGAACAGAATACCTCATGTAGAGTATCCAAGAATGTTTTTAGAAAAATTAGGAGAATCTAAGACAATTATGATGGAATAATAATTTTTTTTTCAATTGTCAAACATTATAACTTGAAGGGGCATTATATCCTGATTATATGCTGAACATTTTCACGGGGCTTTCAAAAGAAGAAAAATAAAATGATCTAATATAATAATGTCTTTATACTTTTATTAATAGGCTAATCTTTCCAGGTGCTTTCTTTTCAGATATTTACAATACTTTATCTGACTAGAAAAAACACACACATAATACCAGTTTCAAAATTTGCCAAAGGGTACATGTAGTTAAAAGTCTTCCTTTCCCCCTAGTTCCTCAGTTCCATAATTTTTCTCCTTACAGGTAGTTTTTAATGATAAAGACATTTAAAATTCTATGCATTTAAAATAAGAAATATCAAACAAAAACAACACTGTATCTCCTCTCCCCCCTCCTCAAAATTTTAGTACTCGCTACAGTAGTTTTCATTGCAACTTTGACTTCTCTACCCAGTGAGAAGGAAGGGACAGAGTTAGTCCACAGAAGCAAGCAGCTTATTTGGGAGTCTGGGGTGATGATTAACAAGTGAAGAATAACACAGCAATCAAAGGGTTAAGACAGGCCCCTGGGAAAACATATAATGCTCTTGAATATATCTCTTTAAAAAACCTTCATGAAAATGTAGTGAAAATCACAGATGAAGTAATTCTATTTAGAATAATTGGCTCCCAAGTCAACACTTAATTCATTTTTTTCTAAGACTCAGCACAGTTACAATTCTAGCTATGCAAATTTTATTAAACCTAAAATAAACCTGAAATAATTTTAAATTTTTATTTCAAGATAAATTTCAGAGTAAATGGGGAAAGGTATTAGGACTCTAAGTTCTTGTCTGAAGCAGATTCACTTTATGCAGGCCTTCATCACTCTTGTTTGTATCCTTACTTCCCTTAAGGAATAACTGTTATTTACACTAAAGTAGAGGTGTTTAGTGAAAGAATTAGTTTTAAATTTACATTAGTAAAAAGAAAGCCAAAGAGTCAAAATGGTTTGCTTCAAAATTGACTTTATTTGAATGGCAAAAAATTATTCATCTTGCTTCAGTAGTTGAAAACTTATGTTTTTTCTTACAATAATAAACACACATCATAAGTGCGGGTTAAAACAGGCCCACCAGATTGCAAAGATCAGATATGAACATCAGTTAATAATGTAAACTAATACCTAATACATTATTAAGAAAAGAAGGCTTTAGAATGTTAGCTCCTCACATTCCACATAGAACTTCCAGTGTTGATCCATAATATGGCATGGGAGAAATTCTTGATCACTGATTAATAGTATCTCATTTATTTGTAGATAATGTGGTATGCTTTGCATTGACTGTCCAGAAGTTCCTGTTAAAATAAGTGTCAACAAATTAAAAGCTGTCTTTTAAAAATAAGATTTAAATTTACTTATTGCAAATCCTAGTAAGTCTATGAGCACACATAATAGGCTTTTTGACCAGGTCATTCTTCACTCACTCCACTTTCTGTACCTGAGATAAGCTGTAAATCAGCATCGGCTGATCTTGGTGGGAAGAAGCCTGTTTGCAGTCTAAGACTCACTGATCCTGAAAGTGGTTTCTTCAACCTCCCTGACAGTCACAGAGATTCCTTTTTCAGAGGGCTGCATGAGCTCCACATAGTTCAGCACACTGAATCTTATTCCACATAGAGTACCAATATGAGCATAAATTCTGCCAAGCAGTTTCGGTTCGACATACCACAGAGCCTTTGTTCACAATTCTAAACAATACTAATGTTGACATAATTACACATCTGTGTGGGTATCTGGTGTTTTTGATGCCCAGTAGCCCTTAATCCTTCTCATGCTGACTCCACTCTGATTTGCCCCTGGAAAACCAACCTTTTCCTCACACTTGGCCCATATGGTTCCAGTGGAATTTAGATCTAAGCCAATCAGTGAACAGGCATTGACTCAGGGATGAAAACATGACCCATTCAGAGTGAAGTGAGATGCAAGAAATCTTTGCTGAGTCTTCTGGGAAAGAATTCCATATTCTTCCCTTCTGAACTTGAACCTGGAGGCATGTAGCTCTGGGATAGAGGAGAGGCTGTTAGGGTGGAGCTGACAAACAGAAAGCAAGAAAACTGAGTACCAGCCACACTGTTTGAAATCTGGCTTGAGCCTGAAGACCTCTTCCTGGTTTCTCATACATGTATGAGTCAACAACATTCCTTTCTGTGGGGGAGGAGGGCTAAGCCAGTCTGATTTGGGTTCTAAAGTGTCGCAACATGAAGAATCTTAACTTTTTTATACATGGTCCATAACTAAACATAAAAATTCCCTTATAGCAGCCCCCTTTTTCTGTAGACTTTCTGCAACAAGGTATCCCACAAAAGTTGGAGGTGAGGAGCATTCTTTTTTCAGAAAAAAAAAAGCCAAAGAAATAAGGCTTTAAATATTACTTTAAATTAATTTTATTAAGGTTAGCTTAGCTTCATCACAGCAAGGATAGGCCTTATGCACAAAAACCTACTGTCTCTTTCCAAAGAGTGAGCCTTCCCATAAAAGTCGGAGCCTACATAAAGGCACTTGTAAGAGAGGGCTGGCAGCGCCCAATGAGCTTCACCTCATTTGTGACAAGAAATCAGCACAATGGTATTCACATAAGATCACCAACAGCCCTGGCTGGGGTAGCTCAGTGGATTGAGCATGGGCCTGTGAAGCAAAGGATCGCAGTTTGATTCCCAGTTGGGGCACATGCCTGGGTTGCAGGCCAGTTCCCACCAGGGGTCACATGAGAGGCAACCATACACTGATATTTCTCTCCCTCTCCCCTTCCCTTCTAAAGATAAATAAATAAAATCTTAAAAAAAAGAGATCACCAACAAAACTACATACTGGTAGGCAGCAGCTTTAGAGGAAGCAACCTGCCTGTTTTCCCAACTGAAATGCTGGGTATAGAGTGGTCCAGACTCAGGATGCTTGAAATACTACAATGAAATTGTTTGGAAAACTGCACTTTCGGATGAATATTTGTTAACCTAGTAACTCCTAGAATTAAATTTTCAATAAAGCAATGCTAATGTTAACTATATTTTCATTTTGCCTTTTCATTCCCATCATTCATCTCTGTCAAATGAAAAAATACCACATACGTGAAATCTTTCTGTAAAATTGTGAAGTGTTATTCACTCACTTTGCACTCTGTCTTTGCTCAGAGATGAACCTGGGCTCTCTCTCCGTTTAAGACTGTAATGAATTAAGAGAAGGAGACCATTTTAGGCCTACCTCCTCTTTTTTTTAGCAGGGCTATTTTATCACTGAGGTCAGTAGTGTGTGATGGTTTTGCTCTACTCTATGTTTCTCAACAGGTCAGCCATGATATACCCACGGGACTTAACTGGTTGATATTCTAGCTAGTAGCCATGCACCTGGCTTCTCTTTCAAAGGGACAGAGGGCATGGCTAAACTCCCATCTCCATCTCCACTCAAGTTTACTGTCAGCATAATACACTGCTCAATTTTGAACAGTCACAGGACTGTGGGAAAACTTCAATCAGCTCCTCAGTAGCCATTTCCTGGGGAAATCCATGGAAAATGGCCTGGGGATATGCGTATCACATCACGAAACATAGTATTAAGACCATCTTCTGCTCATTAGAGAATGGCTTTCCTTCCATAATGATCAGACTGACAGGGAAAGAAGACCATTTCTTACAATACAGCTGTGCTCCTCACCTTTACCTCTCATCTTCTGCTGCCTCTCTTCTCCTCTACCACCCTCACTGCACTAGGCATCTCTGAACTGAATCCGCCAGGGCATTCACTGCTGCCCATTTCATTCCAGCCAGTGTTGCCCTATACTATCTACTTTACCAGGATCCTGCACCTTTGGCTGAGCACAGCTTTTAGCTCCCAATTTTCTTTGTTGTCCACAAGAAAATTCCCAACATATCTGCAGGGTTGGAATGAGGGAAACAAAACAAAAACACACATATACAGAAAACTGAGCTAAACAGAGTAATCCCCAGGTAAGGAAATGTAAGAATACAGCAAATTAATGTCAAACTTATGATTCCAGCTTGAACTAAATTTTAGTTAACTGTACAACTGCTATGTTATTTTATCACATAACAGTACAAGCTTCAAAATTATTCGAATCATTCCAGGCAAATAACATTAAGCAAAATTAGAGCCAAAGAACCTCACTACCTTTTCTTCTTTTTCTGAAGTTCAGCAAACCTTTGGCGATTATTTATATGTGTGTGTGTGTGTGTGTGTTTCCACCTGAAAGCATGAATACTGGTATGTAATAATGTTTTAAAAATTACTTGCCTTTTCTTTACTTAAACATGAAACATATTCAGGCAGTATACCTACTTTAAATAAGTGAAAATATATTGTGTGTTCTATATACTGGTTTTCTGAGAAATAAATAAGCTGTGACACTGTAGCTAAGGGCACAATTCTAGAATCAAGATTCTTTTCTACAGACCCTAGTCTGGGCTCACTCTATAGCATATTCTGGGATATCTCCTCTGGCTTCAAGGCTTAGGCAGCTGAGCTTTTAATGTTTTATCTGTGTAAATGCTCCAATGCTGCCTGTAGGAATGGTCTTTACCCACCTTCCCCTCCTGCCCAGGTAAGCAATGGTAACAACCCGGCATGTACCGTATCCTTCTGTAAGTTCTTTAAGTGCTGTGATAATAGTATCACACAGCTGCCCGATACTGTTCAATATTTTAATCCTTGCACAACCATGTGAGGTAAGAAAGGGAAAGAATCTAATTAGTTGGAAAACTGAGATTTAGGTTTTATTTTTTATTTAATAATTAATTTATAGTGTTCAGTATACTCACTGTTACTTAACAGGTGACACAAAATAGAGACACTTACTTAAATATAAAAGAAAAGTGAACAAAAGTTTCCCCACCAATCCAGCCTATGCTCTTACTCCAACCCTATTGCTCCCACCGAGCTTTGGGCCAGTCGGGAGAGATGGGACAGGTAAAGGGCCCAAGAGAAGGGCACACTCGGAAGATTTGCCTCCAGACTGAAAGCTCCCAAACACTGAAGTTTTGCTTCCCTTCTAGCCCTGATAGTCACGTTAGGGGTGGGGCACTGGGAGGGGATAAAGCAGCAAGATTCACACATCACTTATAAAATGTACTTTTAATAGATAATTTTACTTGGAGTCCATAAATAATTGTCATTGTTCCATGGAAAGATCTTAGAAAAACTAGGTTGTTGGAATCGGCATAAATAGGAACTGACAGGTAAGACACTGTGACACCAGAAACATATACACACACATAGACATAAGCAGCCTGACCATAATGACTATTTTTTCCAGTCCTCACTGAGGAAGGATTAAGTGCAACAGCACTTGAACATCTAGTTCTGCTTAAGGGGCGAGGCATCTCCTGGCTCTTGAGCCTGAAAGAAACAAGGAGGACTAAGAAGATTAAACGAGAAGCTCTATCACTGAAAGAATTTTTGTGTTTGAGAAATTAGAACCCTGGTAGTAATTTAATCCCTTCATTGGTCAAGTAATGATCATCTTCTTTGCAATGATACCACAGACATCTACTTGTAGCTTTTCACAAAGAATTTTTCCATCAGGAACTGTGAAGACAAGCAATCTACTCCACAGAGGGACAGAAACCTCCTCCCTTTAATTTTCACTTAAAAAAGTTTTCTTTTTTAATTTATTAATTTTTAGTGAGACAAAGGAATGGGGGAAAGAGAGAGAGAGAGAAACATTGATTTGTTATTCTACATATTTACGCATTCATTGGTTGCTTCTGGTAAGTGCCCTGACAGGGGACTGAACTCACATCCTTAGTGTGCTGGGATGATGCTCTAACCAACTGAGTTACCTGGGCAAGGCTTAATGTTCACTTTTACTTGAGGTAGATTTCCCTAGGCAAAATACCTCTAAGATCTGTAAACAAAGTTTGTAAACAGAAGCATATTTAGCAGACCAGTACAACTAAGAAAATAGCTATGTATGTGGATGTTTGGCTCTTCTTGTCCCTCATCTTCAACAAGTGCACACTAAGAAGTCACTCTGCTTATGCACAAACTAGATCTTAGTATCACCAAATATTCAATATTCTGCATAACTATACTTAAACTGAATTGCTAGATTCATTACCAGGCAAAAGCATGGGCTCGTACAACCATTCATGTTACCTAGTTGTCCAAATTAGCACTTCCAGTGACAAGTTATTTATTTTTTAATGTATTTTATTGATTATGCCATTACAGTTATCCTATTTCCCCCATTTATTCCCCTCCGCCCTGCATACCCCTCCCCCACCATCCCCCACCTTTAGTTTATGACCACATGTCTCAAGTTCTTTAGGTTCTATATTTCCCATACTTTTCTTGCCCTCCCCCCTATCTATTTTCTACCTACCATCTATGCTACTTATTCTCTGTACCTTCTCCTCCTCCCACTCCCCTGTTGCTAACCCCCTGTGTGATTGCTGTTTCTATGTTTCCGCTCCTGATCTAGCTGTCCTCTTAGTTTGCTTTTGTTTTAGGTGTGGTTGTTAATAACTGTGAGTTTGCTGTCCTTTCACTGTTCATGTTTCTTTATCTTCTTTTTCTTAGATAAGTCCCTTTAACATTTCATATAATAAGGGCTTGGTTATGATGAACTCCTTGAACTTGACCTTATCTGAGAAGCACTTTATCTGTCCTTCCATTCTAAATGAAAGCTTTGCTGGATAGAGTTATCTCGGTTGTAGGTCTTTAGATTTCATGACTTGGAATACTTCTTTCCAGCCCCTTCTTCCCTGTAAGATCTCTTTTGAGAAATCAGCTGACAGTCTGATGGGAACTCCTTTGTAGGTGACTGTCCCCTTATCTCTTGCTGCTTCTAGGATTCTCTCCTTCATTTTAATCTTGGCTAATATAATTATGATATTCCTTGGTGTGTTCCTCCTTGGGTCCACCTTCCTTGGGACTCTCTGAGCATCCTGGATTTCCTGGAAGTCTATTTCCTTTGCCAGATTGGGGAAGTTCTCCTTTATTATCTGTTCAAATAAGTTTTCCACTTGTTGCTGTTCTTCTTCCCCTTCTGGTACCCCTATAATTAGGATATTGGAACGTTTAAAGATGTCCTGAAGGTTCCTAAGCCTCTCCTCATTTTTTTGAATTCTTGTTTCTTCATCCTTTTCTCTTTGGTCATTTTTTTCTTCCTTCTGGTCCACTCCCTTGATTTGAGTCCCAGTTTTTTCCTTTCCATTGCTATTGGTTTCCTGTGCATTTCCCTTCATTTTTATTAGTTTAGCCTTCATTTGTTTCTCTAATTTGTGACTAAAATCAACGAGTTCTGTGAGCATCCTGATCACCAGTGTTTTGAACTGTGCATCTGATAGGCTGGCTATTTCTTGGTTGCTTAGAATTATAAGCTCTGGGGCTTTGAGCTGTTCTTCTTCTTTAGCCATAATGTTTTGGTCTGTTCATGCCTGTTGTGTATGAGGGGCGGAGCCTTAGGTGTTCACCAGGACGGGGCCACCCAGGTTGCTGGGTTGTGATGCTGTATGTGGGGGCAGGGGCAGAGCGGGGCAATACTGGTCTTCTCTGCTGCTTCACTGGGGCCTGTGCGGTCCGTCTCACTGCTCACTCCTTCGCCTGGTTGATCTGTGAGTGAATGTGTGACTGCGGTCAGCCTGCCACCTTACACCCTCACTGGGTCTGCCCCTCGCAACCCCACACCTGGGATTTACCATCCGCCCCTGTGCAACTGGGTTGGTCTGACCAAGTTTTCCTGCACAACCCCGCTCTGCCAGCCACTGGTTCCACCCCTCTTAATGGTCTGGCTGAAGGGTTAGTTGTCCTCAGACTTTCGTATAGTTCAATTTTCTGTGTTTTGGTTGCGTTTTTGTTACTAAGACTTTGTTGTTTAACCTTGGTTGTGCTAGGAGGCACAATGTTTCCACCTAAGCCTCCATCTTGGCTGGAAGTCATGACAAGTTATTTAAATTAAAATAATTTTAATTTTTATCCTCTAATTAAAAAAATTTCTCTTAATAGGTCAAAAGCAAAAATAATCAGATTTGTTATTTTATCTGATGGTTCACTTCTGAAACACCACTAACCTGTGAACTCTTCGTATAACCCATTTTACCTCTCTGGCTCTGTTTTGTCATCAGTAAAACAGGCCCAAGACGAGTTGATATAATAGGCTCACTTCTAACTTGAAAATTCCTGAACTTAGGCTTCCATAATTTATTCATATGAACTAAGCATTCCACATTTCATCAGAAGCATGGGATGAAACTTTGCTTCCTCTAGTTATAAATGGAAATGAACATACTCATATATACATTTTTATTCTGAATTATAAATAGAATTACAACCAAAGGCAAAATGATTAAGAATTATTTTGACAGATTATAAAAATACATCTGTTCTAGTTGTGCTGAGGAAAAAAATCTCTTATGACTACTTAAATAAAAGCTCAGTGTCTTTGAAAAATAAAGAGTTCCTAAAGGATAAATATGTTGGTGGATTACTATGTAATTTGATAGTTAAAACTAAATCAATAATTTGATATAGATTCACATTAATAAGATAAAGAGTCTGTGAAACTGTATTGGAATAAAAAAATAAAGTTGAATATTATATTTGAAATTTAAAACTATGTCAGCCTTTATTCTTTGGAGAAAACTGAAATTTATTGGGTGGTTCCTTAAGCTGAATTGGATTTGAGATACTTGATTTTACATGTAAGGTTGCAGGGTTTTTGTGTCTTTGTAGTGCAATCGTGAACCCTGGAGTTCTACTGAGAAAGGAGGTCTTAAATGGCCTAATGTGTGTAAAATAATCTGGGAGAGGGCCAGGCACAGGGCAGACACTCAACAGAGAACTGGTTTTCTTCTCTCTCTTCTACCCTATGAGTTAGGTCAAAGGAGAATTAATCATGACACTACTATGAAAAACATGATGATGAAAATAATGAGAAAGAATCATGAGTTGTAAACAGGAGCGGAAATAAACCCTCTGCTCTGTTATCATGCCCCATCTTTCTTGGGTTTTCAAGGTTTAAGAAAATCTTAACCACATAAAACAGAAGCACCTGTGAATGTTTGTGCTCTATTACATATACTTTTACAGAGAAATGAAGCACAATAACAGCACTGAAATGATGAAAATGCTTTAGAGTTACTTATTTAAAACAGATTATCAGTAAGTTAAGGACCATTTTTATTAAAAACAAGAGTCTCTTGTTTTTTTTTTAAAGAATGCTCTATTTTCAAATAAACAAATGATGTTAGCTCAGTGTCTAACATCATTTAGCTCAGCCCCATGAAAGAAAATTCTGTAATAGTGTGCTCTAAATGATGACTTGGGAAGAGAAGCATTTCAGGAAGATGTTTCTCTTTTTGCTTAGATGAATATGTTTAGTTTAATGTGCTTTAAGTGTCTTGGTACTACATTGACAGGGGACATAAATATATACAATTGGTTTTCCAGGTAAATATTAAAATGTGATCTAGCTTAACAGAACTTTCTAAAAAATTTTTTGTGAAAAATATGTCAATGTGCCCTAGCTGGTATGTCTCAGTGGACTGAGTGCCAGCCCATGTGAGTCAAAGGGTCGCTGGTTTAATTCCCAGTCTAGGACACATGCCTGGGTTGTGGGCCAGGTCCCTGGTCGGGGGCATGTGAGAGGAAACCACACATTGATGGTGCTCTCCCTCTCTTTCTCCATCCCCCCCCCAAAATAAACAAATGAAATCTTAAAAAAAATTAAAAAATGTCAGTGTGTTTATACACAGTGATCATGAGTTATGTAGACATTTGGGAATGTTTATCTTCCATGTTGTACTGAAATATAAGTGAAGATCCACTCAATAACACAGAATAGGAACTACCACCAACTAAGCAAAGATGAGAGAGAGGCTTGAGATGAAGTTGTAAAATTTTAAAGAAAAATACACCACAGACTCATTCCATTTTAAAAGCTGGTGTTTGTTTAAAATTGTTAGTTGGAAAAACGTATCCACAAATTTGTTAATATACCACATTTTAGCACTTGAGTCCATCAATACACTGACTTGAGTTACCAATTTAACTCGTGTTTTTTTTGGTGGAACTCAGAATAAAACTCTTTCAAGCACTTCTGATTAAAAGAAGAACGTTTTTAAATGGCAAGATTAAACATTTTTATCACTTATCTTTATGACTCAGGATTTTCTTCATACCATGGATCCAAAAGTAGGTATTGAGGTTGTTGCAATTTGCCCCACAAAATGTCAATATATATTATCTGATTAAAGAAGTTTAGGAAAAGTTGGTTAACAAAGCTAAACTGATTCCTTTATAATTTCTCATAAAGAAGGGGAGGAAAAGTGGGAGAGATAGTTTTCTCGAATTTCTGGTTCAGAAAATGTGAGGATCCATCACTCTTATACTCTTATATCTCATAATTAGAGGCAGAAAATTCTGATAAAGGAGATAATACTAACTAATCTAAATCCCATATACCATTTGTTGATTTCTTTACCAGAAATTTCACTATGGCCTGCTGAGATCCAGTGATGTCCGCTTATTAAGACAGTCAAATATGGTGATGGAAGGAGACCTGACTTGGGGTGGTGTACACACAATACAATATACAAATGATGTGTTACAGAGTTGTACACATGGAACCTACATAATTTTATTAACCAATGCCATCCCAATAAATTCAATAAGAAAGCAAAAAAAAAGACAAACAGTCAATCACAAGTAAATCCAGTCTTAAAGTAGCAGTGCTCTGAATCATATTCATGCATGCACTCATTCGTTCAGTGAGCACTATTCAGTGAACACTCACCCAGACGCTACTGTGGGCCAGGCACTGGGGAACATAATAGGAAGCAAGGGCACATAAAAGTTTCTCTAAATGCAAAGATCTTCTCAGTCTACCAGGGGATTAAAATTAGGTAACCAGCAATTATTTATAATGTAGAATTTTATAATGTAGAGAATTTATAATGATATAAAAGTTGAACATCTCTTTGTACAACAGTGTTAGAATCTATACACTTCATATAAAATTAAATACAATTTAAAAGTTTCCCTCATTTTTAAAAACACCTTATCTAAATTTTCCTTTTCCAACACCTATTTGCTTATTAGTTCCTCTACTGGGTCATCTAAACAAGGCATGTCTGAAAGTGAAAGGGTATGCTACTAATAATTTTGCTGGACTAAGGACTGCCTAGGTCAAACCAGGATGCATGGTCCCTTAGTCCTGAAAAACTATATTCTGAACTGTGTGATCATCAGCAAGTGTAAGAGAACAGCTTCTGTTCATGATCTGAAGTAGGCTGATGAAATCCACACTGACTCATCTTCCCTTCCATGAGTACATCCTGATATGCAGAAGAGAGAAAAAGCTTCTCTCCTGAATGCTTTACTTATAATAGAATAAGAGAGTTTACATTTTTCTAACTTGCCATGTCTTTGGATTTCTGTAAGGTACCACAAAACCAGGCACAGAAGAGTCTTAAATCAAGAAAGTTCAAACAAAACTCCAACAGCAGCCTATAGAATGCCAGCAGGGACCTGCCTGTAGATTCCTGGTCCTAGATCAAGACAGCAAGAAATGGGCTGGCATACTGGCTCCTCCACAGTTCTCAAGTTAGCATTAATATTTTTGAAATATCTAAAGGAAAGATAATTCAGGATTTAATAACAAGAAATTTTATACTGTTGACGACATAAATAGCAGTTGAGAAGACATTTTTTTGTTTTATGTTCACTTAGCAGGGAACTGTGGTCCTGTGAGGAAGGAGATGCATGGCTGGGGTTGGACATTCATGCCTAGCACTAGAAAATCTGAGGAGCACAGAACCTTTGTGATACAGGGAAGGACGTATATTTCTGCTTTGAGGTTAGAATCTAAGAGGAGAAAGAATTTGCTTGGCTCTTTCCTTCAAGCGTGTGTATGTGTGTGTATGTGTGTGTGTGAGAGAGAGAGAGAGATACCGAGAGATCCTGTGAGCACTACAGCAGGTGTGCTTTTGGAATCAAAATGAAGGGCTGAATGTACCAAATTTTCAAATTATTATCTGCATAAGAATATTCTACTAGTCATTCAGAGTACTAGTTTTAGAGTAATAAGTCAGACTGCAATAAGTGACTGCATAAGACTCACTTTTGAAAGTTCAAGTGCCTAGCCCTGGCCTGGTCCCATACATCAAAAGGTTACAGGTTTGATCCCTGGTTGGGATGCGTACAGAGGCAACCTCTCAGTGTTTCTGTCTCACATCAGTGTTTCTCTCCCCACTTTCCTCTCTCTCTAAAATCAATAAACATATCCTCTGGATTAATAAAAAATTCAGGTTCCTGGACTCTACTCCAAGATTTGATTAGATAGATCTGCAGTCAGGGTTAGGAACAAAGACCATAAATTACTAAAAAAACTTTTAGTTTCTTAAGCCCTTTAACTTCACCCCAATTGTTGTTTTACCAGATCTGTTTTCCCCCAAAATGATAAAAAGCACTTTTGAGTCTGTCTTCAGAAAGCTGAGAAAAATATGTTCTATTCTTAAGCCAGTGTTAGAGACAAAGGAGGGCCCTAAGAGGTTACGGTGGATAAGGTATCAAGTTTGGAGAGGAAAGTACTTCGAATCATTGGGGTTTGTTGAAAGGAAGGGAAAAATCCTGGAGCATCTTGATTGGGGCTTGGTGGTAGTAATTCATTTGATTCATGACTCCGGTTATCACAGTATTATTTTCTATTTTGTACCTCCTCTCTGCTTACATTGTTCCCAACTAGTCTGAGACAGAGGAACTGAGGGGGGGGGAAGAGGGGCTGCTACAGCAGAGAAGGGTAAGCTTAACATTAGTTATGTCTGTTTTCCAAAAATGTGTGCTGCCCCTTTAATATCACTTCGAAATCACTTTAAGATCACTTCTGCTAACTGGTGAAGACTACATTCTTTTCAGTTTTTTCAGAATAAGATCACATCAGATAAATCATAGTTGTTGACTGCAGAAAAGAAAAATAATATTTTTTCACTTTTATAGGGCACTTAAAAAAATCTACCCAAAGTAAGTACAGCATATATTCAAAGAAAGAAATTATGAGGGGAAGGTATCATTTCTTAAATTCTCCTAGAATCAACTGTAGGTAGAAATGGAGTGCTGTAAACAAACAGATAGTAACACGTATTGCTGAGAACATGGAGAAATTGGAAGACTCATACATTGCTGGTGGGATTATAAAAATGGTTCAGTTGTAGGAAACAGTTTGGTTGTTCCACAAAAAGTAATATATATAATTACTGTATGATATAACAATTCCACTGCTAGGTATATACCCCAAATAATTGAAAACATATACTCAAACAAATACCTGTATACATGTGATCATAGCAATAGCCAAAAAGTGGAATGACCCAAATGTCCATCAAAGAATGAATGAATGAACAAATGGTGGTACATATGGGACGCACTGGGATATTATTCAACCATAAAAAAATGAGATACTGATAGATGTTACAATGTGGATGATCCTTGAAAGCATTATGCTAAGAGACAGATGCCAGAGAGATGCACAAAAGGTTATATAGGGTGGGGCAAAAGTAGGTTTACAGTTCATGTGGAAACAACATATTAATAAAAAAATAAAGAATAAACTGTGCCACAAACTCACAACTGTAAATCTACTTTTACCCCATCCTGTACAGTGTATGAATCTACTTTATGATACATTTAGAACAGACAAATCCATACAGACAGAAAGCAGACTGGTAGATCCCAGGGACTGGGGGAGTAGAGAATGGAGTGTAACTGCTGAATGGGTGTGCACTTTCTTTTTGGGGTGATAAAACCAGGCACAGAAGACCTATACCTGGAACTACACAGGTACATGGAACTACATGGAAGTGGGGGTTGTACAACATTGTGAATGTACTAAATGCCACTGACTTGTTCACTTCAAAATGGTTATTTGAATGTTATGTGAATTTCACCAGAAAAAAGAAGACAAAAACAAACAAAAGAACAAAAAAACAGTGTCTGGCTGTATTTTCCCTGTAACTAAGAAATGGGTGTGGGTGTGCTCATACCTGGAAGACAAGGTTGATGTTGCTGGGGTACCAAGTCTGGTTCTGGAGGTACGGGTACTTCCTCAGAAACATACTTTAAAAGTTCTTTACCCAGATATGTTACCTGCATATAATTAAGCAAATAATTAAAAAACTATATACATTTCATAAGGAGCAAATTGTAACTTTGGTAAAGTACTGACTGTTGTATATTATGGATTGGTAAACTTCCACCTTCTTTTGTAAATAAAATTTTATTACAGCACAATGACACCCATTTGTTTACATCTATGGCTGCTTTTGTGCTGTAACAGGATCAGGTAGTTGTAACACAGACTATGCCCACGAAGACTAACACATTTATTATTTTGCCTTTCACAAGAAAAATCTGTTAAGCCCTGTCATATATCATTAATTCTGTTATCCACTCACTTATTCAAACACCATTAATTTGGCAATTGATACTTAATAACTAAAAAATCACGTTGCATTAATAAAATTAATAGTACCACAGAGGACTTCCGCCAAGATGGAGGCATAGGTGGAGACGCTGGCTTTCTCACACAACCAAGTTTAGAGACAACTAAATATCAGCAACAGAAAACACAGCCAGAACACAGAAAATTGAACTTTTCGAAAGTCTGATAACAACAAATTCTTCAGCCTGACCGGTAAGAGGGGCGAAACCAGCAGCTGGCGGAGCGGGGTTGCATAGGAAAAATTGGTCAGATGGACTCTGGCGTGCAGAACCCAGGCGCAGGGTTGGACCTAGTGAGCAACCCAGCAAGCGACTGCGGGGGAAACAGTGAGGGATCAGGGCTGCGGGTTGACTGCAGATTGACAAGCGAGGGAGTGGGCGATTAGATGGGACCCAGCAGCCCCAGCGGCAAGCGGCAGCAGAGGTTGCCGCCATTTCCCCGCTCTGACCACGCCCCCACATACAGCGCCACAACCCAGAGACCTGGGAGTCCAAGGCTCCGCTCCTCATACTTAACAGGCGCAAACAGACCAAAAATGGCTCAAGAAGATCTCAAAGCCCCAGAGCCTATAAATCTAAGTGATGAAGAAATAGCAAAACTCTCAGACACACAGTTTAAAACACTGGTGATCAGGATTCTCACAGAATTGGTTGATTATAGCCACAAATTAGAGAAACATATGAAGGTGAAACTAATTGAAATGAAGGGAATTGCACAGGAAACCAATAGCGATGAAAAGGAAACTGGGACTCAAATCAATGGAGTGGACCAGAAGAAAGCAAATAATGGCCAAACAGAAAAGAGTCAAGAAGCAAGAATTCAAAAAAATGAGGAGAGGCTTAGGAATCTCCAGGACATCTTTAAACGCTCCAACATCCGAATTATAGGGGTACCAGAAGGGGGAAAGGCACAGCCACCAGTGGAAAACTTATTTGAACAAATAATAAAGGAGAATTTCCCCAATCTGGCAAAGGAAATAGACTTCCAGGAAATCCAGGAAGCTCAGAGAGTCCCAAAGAAGTTGGACCCAAGAAGAAACACACCAAGGCACATCATCATTACATTAGCCAAAATTAAAATGAAGGAGAGAATCCTAGAAGCAGCCAGAGATAAGGGGACAGTCACCTACAAAGGAGTTCCCATCAGACTGTCAGTTGATTTCTCAAAAGAGATCTTACAGGCAAGAAGGGGCTGGAAAGAGGTATTCCAAGTCATGAAATCCAAAGACCTACAACCAAGATTGCTCTATCCAGCAAAACTTTCATTTAGAATGGAAGGACAGATAAAGTGCTTCTCAGATAAGGTCAAGTTAAAGGAGTTCATCATCACCAAGCCCTTATTATATGAAGTGTTAAAGGGACTTATCTAAGAAAAAGAAGTTAAAAAAACATGAACAGTGAAAGGACAGGAAACTCACAGTTATTAACAACCACACCTAAAACAAAAGCAAACTAAGAGGACAGCTAGATCAGGAGTGGAAACATAGAAATGAAGATCTCAAGGAGGGTTAGCAACAGGAGAGTGGGAGGAGGAGAAGTGGGGAGAAGGTACAGAAAAGAAGTAGCATAGACAGTAGGTAGAAAATAGATGGGGGGGCAAGAATAGCATGGGAAATATAGAATCTAAAGAACTTGAGACACATGGTCATAAACTAAAGGGGGGGAATGGTGGGGGAAGGGTGTACAGGGTGGAGGGGAATGAAGGGGGGAATAGAACAACTGTAATGGCATAATCAATAAAAAAATAAATTAAAATAAAAAAAATAAAATAAATAGTATCACAAAAGTAATGGTACTCTTTAAGAAATCAGATAATTAACTGATTAGATTAATAAACATTTTGGGTCTATATATTCAAGTTTTTTATTATGGTTTGTTTGTGAACTTAACTATTATCAGCTCAAAAGGTTAGAGCTTAGAAATATCTACACATGAATGCACTGGCAAATACTTGCCAGAAATGTTTGGGGCCTGAGTGTCTTTGGGTTCTCTACTCTTAGTTCTAGGGCAGTATGATAATATATCCCCAGAAGCTAGGTTCACTGCTGCTAAACCAAGTCTCAACTTGAACATCCCTCCAAGATGCCTTCCCATAACCTTTAAGCTCAGGTAATGACCCTCATCTGGGCTCCCATAACTTCTGTGCTCATTTTCTGTCAAGGCACTTCTCCCATTTAGATGAAATTATGTGTTAATTATGTGTTAAGTATCTGTTCCCATTAAACTATAAGCTCCTTGAACACAGGGCCTGTGTTATATTCATTTTATATTCTAGCATTTCACATAGTGCCTGACAATACTGGGGAAAAATATCTCTGAAATCCCAGTTGTTAAGCAAGAATCTTAAATTCTCTGAATCTCAGTTTGTACATCTGTAAAACAAGTACCTCCAGCTTATTAAGTTGTTCTGAAGATTAGAAGAGATTAACAGGAAAGGCATTTGGCATACTGTCTAGCACATCATCAATAAATCCTTGTTACTGAACAGAGTGAGGAAGCCCTAAGGGATTGGGAAGGGTTAGACACCCTTTGAGCTCAATCCCATGACTGAAGACTGGTAATGGAAATGACACAGACCTGGCCCACCCAGTGTGCTAAACCCCTCTACTAGCCATGGAAGAAGGAGAGGTGAGGCCCCTGAATGCCATCTGTCGGTTCTCCAGACAACTAACAATAAGAAACAATGGATTTTGCTCATCTTATGCCCTGACAATATCCAATACACTTTATGCGATCATCAATATGCAGTCTCGGTATATTTTCACCTATATCTCAGATTTAAAGTACATTTTTACCAGTTAGTGCTGGCAGTATAAGGTAGTAAAATTGTATATTGGTGACCTTAGAGATCTTAAACATACCAATGGGGTAATCCAGACACACAAAGAACACAACTGTAAGAAAATGCACTGAGCCCTGGCTGGGTGCTTCAGTTGGTTGGAATGTCGCCCCATGTACCAAAAGGTTGCAGGTTCTATCCCCAGTCAGGTCACATACATAGGTTGCAGGTTCACTCCCTAGTTGGGGCGCATATGGGAGGCAACCTATTGATGTTTCTCTCTCATATCAATGTTTCTTTTTCTTTCTCTCTCTCCTTACCTCACTCCTTAAAATCAATTAATATATCCTCAGGTGAGAATTTAAATTTTTTTTAAAAGAAAATCTACTGAGTTAAAAATTGGTTTCCCACAAGACAGAAGTGATTTATTTATTTATTTATTTATTTATTTATTTATTTATTTATTTATAGAGAGAAATATCAAAGTGTGGTTGCCTCTCCATGTGGCCCCCACTGGGGACCTGGCTTGCAACCCAGGCATGTGCCCTGACTGGGAATCAAACCAGCGCCCCTTGGGTTCACAGCCCGTGCTCAATCCGCTGAGCTATACCAGCCAGGGCAGAAGTGATTTATTGAATAAGGATAGTAACAGATCTCTAAATGAAGAGGCACTAGGTTACTTCTGGAAATGGTCCATCTCATAATAGTGTCTGTGCTCTAGTTGGCTAAAGCATAAGGGAACCATCACACCCTAATGTAATAATGCAACCCATTGCTCATGTTTGTGGTGATGCTGGTGTGAACAAACCTACTACATTGTCAGTAGTATAAAAGTATAGCATATACAATTATGTACAGTACATAATACCTGATAATAAACTACTACATTACTGGTTTGTGTATTTGCTATTCTATGAAAAGATAATAAAGAATAAGGGCAAACAGTCCTCACATCTGCCTATGACTCAAAGTCTGATTCCTGGACTAAATCTCATTAGATGCAAATCTAGCTCACCTGCCTGGTAAGACAGAGGCTAGGTTCTTAGGGTCTCAGACTACATACTCTCCAAAAGTCTCAGCAACTTCACCATGTAAAACCCATCTTGATGAAGGGCACCTGGTGGGATGCTACCTCCCCCAGATGAGGACAAGTAAGGGAGTTGTAGCTCAGGGTAAAGTGTATTCTGTGAAGATACCTGTAGGTGGTTGTGCTCTTGCTTTTCTGAAAGGTAAAACTAGAGGGGTGCTTTGCCCGGAAGCCACTGATGCTTTCCCTGAAGCTCTTAATAGCAGATGATCCATTATTCCTCAGAAACCAGACTATGCTGATTCCCTAATATCATATTTAGGGAAGAAGTGGGGTATGGGGTGTGTGTATGTGAGTGTATGTGTGCATATTTGGGGTAGATGGGTGATTCAGTCAGCCACTATTCTGGAAATGTAGTGAATGAGCTGAGTGAAATGATTGCTTAACTTTATCTTATCTTGGTTAGGTCCCTGAAGAAATTACAGTACAGTATTAGTTGTCATTAACTGCAGTAATAACTGTTTCTCTATACCTCATCTACTGACATGCATCAAGAAAACAGTATAAAACATAACCTTCCTCTCAATATTAAAGAAGTGTCTAAGAATTTGTTTTCTTGCTGGGACTCCCTTTTACTTGAAAGCACCAGTCCATTTTTCATGTCTTTAAAAAAAATAATTATTGGTATTGACTAATGAGAATTTGTTCACAGATGGTAAATGACTGTTTTAATTCCATTTCAAGTTTTAAGAAGCAAGTCAACCAATTTTCACTATTCCAAGAGGAAGAAAGAGGAAAGGATGATAGATTTGAATCTCAGGGGGGAGTAAAAAGGCAAAGATCATTTGTTTAAGTTCATTGCAACATAAAAACACATTGGGACTAAGAAAATTAAAATACTTCTTAAGGAATTCAGAAGACAAGAAAAAAGTAGTAGCAAAGTGTAATAACTGCCTTGGAAGAGCTGATCCTAGAGAAATGATAGGTATCTTTCCACTGCTCGCCTTTGCGCAACCACCATCCTAGAGTCCCCCCTCTCTCTACTTCCCCCAGACGCCCTGTGCAGTCACAGGCAAGAGAAGGGCAGTAGGCTTTTCACATTATTTATGTCTTCAGGATTCATACTTCCTGGATATTTGTATTTCAAAAGGACCCACATCTCCAACCCTCTCCTCTGAGTAGAAACTGGGCTCACAAGAGGTTTATGTTACAACACATTGGGAGAGTAATTGACTCAGTGAGGCTGTCTGTCCAGATCAACAGTTTCCATCACTTGCTACATTCCCACTCCAACTTTTCCATATCTGGATATTCCTAATCATGCTGGTGGGAGAAATTTTTTTAGAAAGTGTGTAGAATGAGGGGGAAACCTTAGAGAAAAGGCAATACTACATCCAAAGGAGTACGTGTATGAGGGTAGACACCCAGACATGAAAGCACTGGAACGAGAAGTATGTTTGCACAACAGGTCTACCCTGCTTCTTGAGTCACTGCCCGAAACGGCAGTCTACTCTTATCTGCATGACTCTAGTCCTCGGCATTCACAAAAACAAACTGTCATTTCCTTTCTTATGATTTTCCTACTGCTATTATATCACAGAAAGGCATTTTTCCTGTGGAAGTGGGCAATTTTTGCTGCACAAGAATAAGGCTTTGCAGAAAGTCATAAAGGCAGCAAAATGATTCTGTGTTTTGAGTTTAGGGCATCCTGTTTCCAATGAAAGGAAGTGGGCCCCCACTGTGCGTGGTTGTTGTAAGTGTAACAAACAGTGGATAGGGAATCACTATGGGCTCAGGTTCTAGTCCCGGTTCTGGTACTTACTGGCCTTGAGGCCATTAAGTTCACTTAACTGCCTGCAACCCTGTTTTCTCATCTGTAAATAAAGTTTATGGTTGACCTTCTGAACTCATGGAGTTTTTGTGATAGAATACACACAGAAGAATTTTATGAACCACATAGTGCTATGCAAGTCCTGGCATCTCCAACTGGAGAGGTCTTTAGAGACCATTTAGCACTACTACTTATTTTTACACGTAAGAAAACAGGTTCAGAAGAGTTAAAATGACTTGACTTAGATCAGTGATTCTCACTCAGGCTGCACATTAGAATCTCTGGAAGGCTTTTTAAAAAATGCTACCACCTGGTTTTTAAACCAGACTGTTAGATCAGAAACTATGCAACTGGAGTCCACTAGGCACTGGTGGTTTTTAAAAGCTCTCCAAATGATTCTAATGTGTAGGCAGGGTTGACAACTGTTGCCCACATCATGTACCTTATCAAGGGTGCTATCAGGAACAAGCACGGTCTCCTGTCTCCCACAGAGAAATCAGTCTGCCACATCAGGGTGATGCCTAGGAGACTGTCGGTGACTGCAAACAGTGACGCCCAGCGGGAGTAAGCATCAGGCCCAGCTGCTGGGGTGGGAAGTATGAGTCATCTCCGTGTCTAGTGGCTCTGTTTTCTGTCTTATGCAAGACAAGACCTAATTTTTTTGGCATTTCTTGCCTGACAACCAACCATTCCTGGCCCCCTAGCCCCACTAGCATTCTTAAAACTAGTCAGTTGAAATGTTCATGTTTAGCAATGTAACAAAAGCTCCTTTCATGAAGAAGTGACTGAATTCAGGAGTTACTCCAAGACAAGGAAAGGTACAGGCTGTTTCTGTGGTAAATTTTAAAAAAGGCTTTTAAATCTTGTAAACTCCATATTTTAATAAAGAAACTCACTGGGGTAGTCTTTTTCAGCCTTGAGTATTTACTAGAAGTACATGCATGGCCTACAGAAATTTAAAAACTGTTTCTGTTTTTAGGATAATTTAAAAAATATATATAATACTACTCAGATAACCTATATGAGTATCTTATATCCAAGAATTGACCTAATATTGGTTTCCACACCTGCATGTGGCTTCACTATCACATAGGTGTTAAAAAATACAACTCTAATCGACATGGCTGGTAAGAAAAGATCAGAAGCAATGTGACATGTAAATGAAGTACAGTGTAAGGGCTAAATGATGTCACAACCAGCTATTCAAAAGCAGGAAATGCAGTAGTTCCAGTAGAGAAAAAGAGGGGGAGACTTGAGTCATCACTAAGCACAGGGTAGCAGAGGTATGACAAGCTCAAAAGAACCTAAGCTATAGCAGTCAGTACCATATTCACACTGTGAGCACAAAGTCAGTTTCAGCAAATGATAGAACCTATCATAAGTTTAAGAAACTCTGTAAAAAAGGAATTTCCATGGGTTAAATGATAATTACTAATATGCAAATATGATTTATGAATCCATGGAAAGGACAGGGCAAGATGAATTGAAAGCAAGTGATCTGCTTATACCAAGGGTTGGAAATTTAAAAAAAACAACAACTTTAGGAGAAAAAAAAAAGGACAGACTATAAAGCAGAGAAAATTCAAAATGTGCTGATATAAGAGAAGGAATTGAAATACAGTTCAGGAAGCACCTGCCACAAAGGTGGAGGAGACCAGAACGCAGAGTTTAAGGATACAGATGAAGAGCAGGGGTTAGGAGAAAAGGTGGGCAGAGCTAAATTGGGCACAGAAGGAGAGAGGAAGCTATGCCTTCTATTAGTACTGGACTGAGGCTTACTATAAGAGCTAGCAGAGGCCAAAGACATCTGTAGTTCCGTGAAACAGTCATGGTAGGTGTCTAATTATTCACACTTTCCCAGGTGATTCAATGCAAGAATTCCTTTAAGTGCCACAGATATCTGGAGGTGGCTGAGCATTGGACCTCAAGGGTGTCAGTCATTAGTAGTCTTCAAAGTGGTGGACAGACTGGATTTTTAAGTCAGAAGACAGACTGAGGGGGAGGCTACTAAGTTGGGGAAGTCTGAATCAAAAAGAAATATTTCTTTGAGAGGGCTAGCAATTCATAGATAAGACTATGTTCAAACATAAAGGTGCACCACAATTTCTATGGGTCTTAGGTCCCTTGCTCGTTCCTTCTGTCTTTAGGAGAAGATTTTGTCAGAATACTGATAACATATTAATAGATTATTAATATATCGTGGTTTCAAATTTTCTTTGTGGAATCACAAAGACCTGAAATCACTTGGGTTCAAGAAAATTAGGGCATTCAAATTTTTGAGACCAACTGAAGAACAAGGAAGGAGAGGCTCAGTCAGCTGTGCAACCTTGCCCCTGGGGAGTTCTTGCCAATAGGAGTGGTGGGGAAAAGCATGCAGCATATTGCAGAAGGGACACATGGGGACAAAAACAAGCCTGGAGAACTTTCAGATTTCTTTTTTAAAAAAGGAGTAAGTAGTTTTACCAAAAAAAAAGTACCTTTCCATTTTAATAAGAAGTTAAAGATAAACTTAAAAATGACCCACCTTACTCCAAGCATAATTCCAGGTCACATAACTGTCACCTCCTAGAAGATCCTTGAGCCAGGTGACTGGGTTTTGATAAATCTGACCACTTTCTACCTTAATTTTACCACTCAATAAAACACTGGCTTTGTGGGTAGTCTCCTGAAGAAAAAAATATTTTTAAAAAGATGAAATATGTAAACTTCTGCTTCTGGCCATGATGAAGTAACAGGAACCAGACTTACCTTAACATCTGACATAACCAAAAACAGACAATATATAGAACAATGATTTAACAATCCTCGAAACTCAATAAGAAAACAAAAAAACTAATAAAAATTGGACAAAATATTTGAACAGAGACTTCACCAAAGAATAAACATGAAGACAAATAGCACATGAAAAGATGCTCACCATAATTATTATGAAATGCATATTGAAACCACAACGCATGTACTATTACATATATACATATATCTATACTACATGATAGCATGGCTAGAGTTAAAAGACTCATCATACTAAGTGTTGGCTAAGTAAGGATGCAGAGGAATCGCAACTCTCATATATAGCTGGTAGGAATGTAAAATGTTACAAACAACTTTAGCAGTTTCTTAAAAACTTAAATATACATTTACCATATATAATTCTGCCACCCCACTCAGAAGTATTTACTCAAGAAAATTGAAAGCCTATGTCATACCAAAACTGCATATTAATGTTCACAGTAGCTTTATTTGTAGTAAACAATAACTTGAAATAATCTAAATGTCTACCACGGGTGAACTGATAAACTAGTATATACATACAATAAATTACTACTCAGCAATAAAGAAGAAAAACCACTGATACATGCTACAACAAGGATGAATATCAAATAACCATGCTAGGAAAGAAGCCACACAAAAATAAATACATATGGTATAATTCCACTCACACAGAATTTTTGGAAATGCAACTAGTGTATAGGGACAGAAAGCAGACCAGTAATTGTCTAGAGAGTGACATGGGAAGGGAGCAAACACAAGAGGTACACAATAGGACACAGAGATTTGGAGGCTTGAGGGACATGCTCATTATCTTGCTTGTGGTCACAGATTCATGGGTGTATAGCTATGCCAACACTTGTCAAACCGTACACCTGAAGTATGTGTAGTATAGTGTGTCAATTACATCTTAATAAAGCTATAAAGGAAAAATAGCTGAAATATGAAAAGTTATATTAAAATGTTGTTATAGCTGATCGAGGGAAGTAACCACAACTGTCAAAATATAAGTAAGTATAACTAATTTACTGAATAAAATATGATTTGCTTTGATTAATCTGAGGTAGGTATTACTTAGCAATAAACTGGTTAACAGGCAAGCAAACAGGAATTATCAAGGGATCTGAGATGAAGCTACTAATTTGGTATTTAAGTTACAGTTTGGAGCTTTAAAATTGATTTTTTTGCTCCTAACTTATAAGTAAAGCTTACTAGGAAAAGCCTCATTATCTGGAAAGGAAAGGGTTGGAAAGACCGGTCATTCAGATAAGTTCCAGTTAGCCAGGACTGGTATCTGATGGACTGGTCCATCAGCAAGGACCCTGCAATCTTTGCCACTCTGAATTCCACTTTCAAAAAGTGAATGTGGGGAGAGAGGAAAGGAAGCCTCTTTTGTTGGCATCTAGTATCACCATTTATTCTCCTCTGTTTTTATGCAATAGGTGATATTGTTTTAATTGAATCTGATGTATGCAAACTCCAAGTCAGTTTTGTTTGTAAAAACAAACTGAGCTTCTGTGGAAGATGAATTTATACTTATCTCTTACTAGGGGAAGCTTTAACAGTGCCCTGGTAATTCCCAAAACTTTGGAATCAAAGCCAGCTCCAACTTACTTTCACATTGTTCTCATATCCTTCCTGGTGCAGTGTAATTGACTAATTCTGGTCTGAGAGCCCAAAGGTGCTTGTGACTGAAATCTGCAGGTCAATTCTATGAGCATGATTTCACTTGCTAAGAAGACAGTGGTTGTGTCCTTCCATTCAAGAAGCCCAGTCAAACCCCATTTTGCTAACTGGAGTAAAATGCCTATTTACTATTTAGGTAACACCAAAACTTATTCACTTATAAAGTTTACATGATTTTAGAGGAAAAAAAAAAGATACCTCTGTTTTGAATTCCAAAATGTTATTTCCTGGGTTAATTCTTCCCAGTCCTATCAGATCCTTTATCTGCACACATTTCTTTTTAGGAGCTGTACTGTGGTTTAAAGGCTTTTTGGTAGAATGCTGCCGGCCAGGCCCACAGGAGGAGGTGCTCTGACTGTCATTTGCATGTAGAACAGCAGAAGCTGATTTTTTAAGATATGTTTTCACCTGATGCCCCATATCACTGTCTAAGTCATCAATAACTTGATGTGTCAGGTTTTCGGATGCCCTCCTAGGTGGTTGCTGGGAAGGTGTTTTCCTTTTTCCTCTTTTCAGATCACAATTGGAAAGAGCAAGACCACAAATGACAGTTGATGGAGGGGCATCATTTTGGGCAAATACACTTGTGATTTCTGAAGTATTTGATGTTCCAGTTTGTGCTGAAAGACTATAGGACTCATGACCTTTGGCTGTATTTTCTGTAAGGTCATTTTCTGTTTGTGAATATTCTACTGGAGCAATAAAACCAACAGGCTGGGATGGTAATTTAATCTGTTTAGTGTCATCTGAAGGTGTGGATTTTGATGACCCATCTAAGTTACAGTCACTGACATTTTGTCTAGAATTCAGCTCATTTCCAGAAAATTCTTCCCTTCTCACTGTCTCTGAATTTAGACAAGTGTTGGCATTTTGGCTGTCACTCCAGGATTCCACAGACAACTGTGTTTCCTGTATGCTTCCACACACAGGGCTGATGAGAGAAAAGGGACCGGAGGGAGGCTGCTCTGGATGTTCCAGACTGGTAAGCTCTTGGCCCTCCTTTTCACAAGAGATCTCTGAGCTGGATGGCAGCTTCTTCCAACTAAGACCAGACACAGAGGTGACATTCTTATAGTTTTGGATTTTCTGGCTTATTTTTTTCTGTGTTTTTGCCACAGCTAACAGGCTCTTCTGTCTTGTGGCCAAGTTAGCCAGTTGTTCTCTCAGGACACCATGCTTAAATGATTCTACAGATACCCTACAGGGAAGAGATAGAGAAAAAATTCATAAACATAGTAGAAAACTTTTTTAAAAGAGTCATTGCATTTTAAAGATACTTTATCTCAATTCAAATCTGATCACCTCAAAGTGCACAAAAGTCTGTCTCTGCAATGAATATCCTTTGAGAGGGGGCTGATTCTTTAGGTACTTGAGTTGGCCTTTTTTAAGGAGGTGACAATGTCATTACCCACATTTATATCCACATTTATATCGATATCATTATTTAGCAGTTGTGAGTCAACCCTAAGAGAGACACAAAACTTGGGTGGTCTATCTAGATATCTACTAGTCCTTTACTTGGAAGCTAGCAATTGACAGCCAAGGAAGAACATCATTCTTCTTCATACACACACACACACACACACACACACACACACACATATATATATGCTAATTCTTATATATATAAAGACTTCTTCTAGATTATATATATATATATATATATATATATATATATATATATATATATATAGTAGAGAGAGAGGAAGGAAGAGAGAAAAACATTTCTCCACTGCCTCCTTCACATGTCCAATCCAATGGAGGAGCGAACTACAACCCACACATGTGCCCCAACTGGGAATCTAATCCGTGACTCTCTGGTGCACTGAATGGTGCTCCAACCAACCAAGACACACTGGCCTGGGCAGGAACACCATTCTCTAAGTCTGAAGTTTGCCTACCTGTTTAGTGTGGAAAGGTGTGCCAGAAAGTAAAATTTAGGAGTAAGTTCCACTCAAGTTCCCTTAGTTATGGAGGAGTGAGATTATTTTGTAAATAATCATACCTGAGCTAGATCTGAGAAATTCAGTTCAACAATTACTATAATTGTACTTTGAACTTGTATTGAGGCATTTCAAGTCCAGAGGGACTGCCTACATAAGCATTATCCTGTGTGCCTCCCCCAAACCAAATCTCTCAGGAGCTTGAGGACTAAGTGGGAGGAAATGACTCATTCACACCTCTGCCTTTCGGTTATACCCACCTATTCCACAGTTATCTTCAGGATATCTTGACACCTTATTTCCAGTGGTTCTCAAACTTTTTGTTCTCAGGATTTTATACTCTTAGAAACGACTGAGAAACCCAAAGAGCCTTGTTTATATGGGTTTAATCTGTCATTATTTACTACCTTAGAAAATAAAACTGAGAAAACTGAAAAACACAAGAGTACCCAAGCACACATTCCATTAGCTATTAGAGTGATGATGTCATCACACATCATGTGGCCTCAAGAAAATTCCATTGTACACTCATGACAGAATAAGAGCAAAGAAAGGCAAATAACATCTTAATATTCTTATAAAAATAGTTTTGACTTCACAGACCCCTTGAAATGGTATCAGGGACCATTAGGGACCATCCTTTAAGAGCAACTGTTTTAAGGGAAGCAGTAATATAGATATCTGTTTCTTCTATCATGGTTTAGAGTTGTTGGTACTGAACTCCAAGTAGTAGAGGTAAGTAGAAGCAGCAGCAAGAAGGAATCAAATTAGCAAATAACTGGTACCATAAAAATGCAAGAAACTAAAAAGAAGAAAAAGAAATTAACAGTACAGTTAAAACCAGATGAAACAGAGTTCAGACAGAGAATAAAAGTGTTCTTTGGCTTACAGGCTTTTAAATCTTTTTTTTTTTTTTTTTTTATTATTTAGTTACTTTTCAAGTACATTTTTTTTTCCCCTTCCCCCCCCCTCCCGGTCTCCCCCCTCCCTCCCATTCCCCCCCCATCCCCAGTCCTCAACTCTGTGTCTTTCATACTTGTTCCTCAAAATCCCTCCCCCTTTTTCCCCTTAAGTTCCCTTCCCTCTCCCCTCTGGTCGCTGCCCACTTGTTCTCTATTTCAGCGTCTTTGTTTTTATTCTGTTTGCTTGTTTGTTTTATTCTTTAGCTTCCTGTCAAAGGTGAGATCATATGGTATTTGTCCTTCAATGCCTGGCCTATTTCACTCAGCATAATGCTTTCCAGTTCCATCCATGTTGTTGCAAAAGGTAGTAGCTCCTTCTTTCTCTCTGCTGCATAAAATTCCATGGTGTATATGTACCACAATTTTTGGATCCATTCATTTACTGATGGGCACATAGGTTGCTTCCAACTCTTGGCTATTGTAAATTGTGCTGCTATGAACATTGTGGTGCATAGGTTCTTTGAAATTGATGTTTTAGGATTCTTGGGGTATAATCCTAGCAGTGGAATTGCTGGGTCAAAAGGCAGGTCAATTTTTATTTTTCTGAGAAAATTCCATACTGTTTTCCATAATGGTTGTACCAGTCTACAATCCCACCAACAGTGAACTAAGGACCCCTTTTCCCCACAACCTCTCCAACATTTGTTGTTTGTTGCTTTGTTTATTATAGCCATCCTGACTGGTGTAAAGTGGTATCTCATTGTGGATTTAATTTGCATCTCTCTGATAGCTAACGATATTGAGCATCTCTTCATGTGTCTCTGAATGTTCTGTATGTCCTCTTTGGAGAAGTGTCTGTTCAAGTCCTTTTCCCATTTTTTAATTGGGTTGGATGTCTTCCTAGAGTGGAGTCGTGTAAGTTCTTTGTATATTTTGGAGATTAAACCTTTGTCTGAGGTATCATTGGCAAATATGTTTTCCCATACAGTTGGTTGTCTTTTTAATTTAATACTGTTTTCTTTAGCCATGCAGAAGCTTTTTATTTTGATGAGATCCCATTTGTTTATTCTTTCCTTTATATTCCTTGCTCTAGGGCACATATCAGTAAAAATGTTGCTGCATGGAATATCTGAGATTTTCTTGCCAATGTTCTCCTCTAGGACTTTAATGGTGTCATGGCTTATATTTAAGTCTTTTATCCATCTTGAATTTATTTTGGTGTATGGTGTAAGTTGGTGCTCAAGTTTCATTTTTTTGCACGTAGCTGTCCAGTTCTCCCAACACCATTTGCTGAAGAGGCTATCTTTACTCCATTTTATGTTACTGCCCCCCTTTGTCGAATATTAATTGACTGTAGAGGGTTGGGTTGATTTCTGGGCTCTCTGTTCTGTTCCATTGGTCTATGTGCCTGTTTTTGTGCCAGTACCAGGCTGTTTTGATTACAGTGGCCTTGTAATACAGTTTGATATCAGGTATAGGCTTTTAAATCTTAAAGCAATATTAATAAGGATTTACACTTGAAACCCTATGTGATCAGGAACTTTCCAAAATTCTAGGTAACTTGTTAATCAAAAGGTGTAAAGAAAAATTGAACCTAGCCTTATCTAAAGTCCCCTAGAAAATATTCTTTAGTCAATTTCCCATCTCTAGATCCTATAAACTCACTGGTTGTACAAAAAGGAATTTGTGATACTTATTCACTAGAGAGAAAACAAAATTGGGAAAAAGATAGATTTATAAATAAAAATAAAAAACTAATTTTAAAATAAGTTCAGGAAAAATTTGAATATGCAATAGATGCCAAATGATTATAAGAATATCAAAAAATTAGAAAGATTACATGTGAATAAAGAACAGTGTCAAAAAGATATCTGCATATTCACTGCAGCATTATTAACAAGAGTCAAGACATAGAAACAACCTAAGTGTCCATAATGAATGAATGGATAAATAAAATGTAACACATACACACACACACACACACACACACACACACACACATACACACACACACACACACAGTAGAATATTATTCAGCCACAAAAAGGAAATCCTGCCATTTGTGAAAACACAGATGGACCTCGAAGGCATTAAGCTAAGTAAAATAAATTAGATAAAAGAGTATACACTATGATTTCACTTATATGTGAAATCTAAAAACATATGTATTTAGTATGCATGTATGTGTTTATACATATGTGTGTATCACACAGATACAGACAAGAGATTGCCAAATTGGGTGTGGGAGGTAGACAATATGGGTGAAGGTGGTCAAAGGTACAAACCTCCAGTTATAAAGTGAGTAAGTTATGGGGATGCAATGTACAGCATGGTGGCTATAGTTAGTAATACTGTATTATATATTTAAAAGTTACTGAGAGAGCAGATCTTAAAAGTTCTCATCACAAGAAAAAATAGGGGACATATGTAGCTAAGTATATGAAAAACTAATAAAAATATTATTCAAATAAGAAAACAGTATATGTATCATTCTCCAAAAGGGAAGAGAAGTGATATGTAAATAATATAATCATGATAAAACTTCTTAAGAGCCCTGAGAATTTAGAAGTACACAAAATGACAAAATATACATGATTAAACTGCTCAGGAGGACATTTATAGTAGCAAAAAGAAAATTTTTAATGTAAAAAATTTGAGTTTACTAAAGACAAAAAATTATTTTTGGAATTCACAACCATAAAAGTTTTAGTAAAAATCTTGGCTGTAAACAACTTTGTAAGATATTACAATGTCATGTTCTGAGTATTTCCAGTAATAAAGAAGAAACTATCTTTCTGGGAAGTACAATTGCCCATGGAGGTAAACATTAGATAAACTCAAAAACATATTTTTTGGACCTAAGCAATATTTGTGTACTATTTTTGTAGTTTTTTTAAATTATCACTTGAGGATGTTTATTGATGAAAGAGAGAGAGAGAGACAGAGAGAGACAGAAAGACAGAGAAACACTGATCAGTTGCCTCCTGTACTCAGGTGATCAAACCCTCAATCTAGGTAAGTACCCTGACTCTGGATCGAACTAGCAGCCTTTTGGTGTACAGGACGATATTCCAACTAACTGAGCCACCCAGCAAGGGGACATCTGTATTCTTAAGAAACTCTAGGCCTTACTATTATAGCTATAAAGAGAAAAATCTGAAAACTCTAACACACCTATTTTTTTCACTCACCTGTATTTTTTAGCCAGATCATCCCTTTCTGCCTTCTGTTTGGCAAGCACATTATCCATAATCTCTTTTATCTCTAGCATCTTTTCAGTGTATTGTTCTAGAAACATGGTAATAAAGTAACAAATCTGTTAATTAAGACACAGCAAACATTAAATTTGGTCACATAGAATTCATCCTTACTATTAATTTTATTATTTCCCTCCCTCTCCCCCAATATCGATGGCCCAGATATAAAAATCATGACTTATTAACTTGTATCACGCTATGGAAGTATCCTGAGATGTTCCGGTAAGAACACTGTACCAAGAAAGCAGCCAGGCTAGTTCTAATCCTGCTACCCCACTGACTAAGGTTAGTGAACCTAGATGAGTCACATGACCTCTATTACTACTTTGACAGTACTGTATATATTTGTATGTGCACATTAATATACTTATATGATGTATTGTTTTATATATTTATAATATACATAATTATGTTATATGAGTTTAAAAATAAAAATTGTCCTATAAGTTCTTATTCTTTTTTTTAGACACTGGGGAAGGGAGAGAGAAAGAAAGGGAGAGATGTGCAAGAGAAGCATCGGTTGGTTGCCTCTTACATGCCCCCAGCTGGGGACCTGGACCACAACCTAGGCATTTGCCCTGGCTGGGAATTGAACCACCAACCTTTCAGTGCACAGGCCAGCACTCAATCCACTGAGCCACACCAGTCAAAGCCAGTTCTTGTTCTTAACACTTGCATAGGCTTATATGAAATCGAATGTCACTTATAGATCTAACTGAACTAAGTTGTATAATAATTACTTATAATTTTCCTACTTTCTTCCATTGCCTCCTAAGTACAGGCAACATGCACTCCTAGCCCCATTACAAATCCACAGGATTTACACATAAATACTGATTATGTCCAAATACAGACTCTGAAATAGGAAATTAAAAGGCTTAGATTTAATTTCTTTTAAACTACTTGCTATTCATTTTCACTTTGGCTTTGTTCCCCTAAGTTTTTGTCTAATTTTTTAGATCAATGCATATTTTTCTAGATAATTTAACTAGAGAAAATCAGTGGTTAGAAATAACATGAAGTTCAGAGTTGGAATTTGTTCCAGAACCTGCCTTTGCAAGTCAGACAAATGATTTGGTAAGGAAAGAATCAGTATTCCCAGAGTGGTTTTTGTCTCCCCCAAAAGGCTAGTTTCACAATGTGATACATGTGCTGAAAAAGGGGGGGTGGGGGGGAAACATCTATGATCATTAAGAAATTAAATATAAATTTGTTTAGCAGATTTGATACTGATATTTCCATTATCTGTGTATCCAGTCACACTGGGTTTTCTAAATGAATTCTAAACCACAGGTAAAAACAACATTATCATAGTAACCTCAAATATTCTGTTTGTGGGTGGGAGGTCGGGGTGGGTGTGGTGGGGGAAGTGGTGGTGGGAAAGTTGAGACAACTGTACTTGAACAAAAATAAAAAAAAAAAAGAAAAGAAAGGATATAAACATATTTACATGTGCGAGACTTCCGGCCAAGATGGAGGCGTAGGTGGAAACACTGTGCCTCCTCACACAGCCAAGTTTAAAGACAACAAAGTTTTAGTAACAAAAATGCAGCCAAAACACGGAAAATTAAACTATACAGAAGTCCAACATCAACGAACCATTCAGCAAGACAGAGGGGTAGAGTCAGGGGCAGAGCAGGGTTGGGCAGGAAAGATTGGCCTTGACCGACCCAGGAGCACAAGCAGCGGTTGGCAATCCCATGTGAAGAGTGGCAACAGGCGGACCCAGTGGGGGTACAAGGTGGCTGGCTAACTGTGGTCACACATTCACGTGCAGATAAACCAAGTGAAGGAGCAAACAGTGAGACAGACCAGTCAGGCCAGGGCCCCAGTGATGGAAATTAGAGCCTGAAAGCACCAATTGGAAAGACTTTCAAGGTTGAGGTGCCGGGAGAGAATCCCAGGCTCACAGAGAGTTCGTTGGAGAGACCCACGAGGTCCTGGAGGGTGCACAAGCCCATACACCTGCGAGACAGCACCAGAAGGGCCCAATTTGCTTGTGGGAAGAGGTAGAGGGGACAGAAATCTGAGAGAGAGCATGGAACAAGCACCATTGCTCCTCTCTGACCCCACCCTCACATATAGCATCACAACCCAGCAACCTGGGTGGCCCCGTCCTGGTGAACACCTAAGGCTCCGCCCCTCATACACAACAGGCATGAACAGACCAAAACATTATGGCTCAAGAACAGCTCAAAGCCCCAGAGCTTATACTTCTAAGCAACCAAGAAATAGCCAACCTATCAGATGCACAGTTCAAAACACTGGTGATCAGGATGCTCACAGAACTCGTTGATTTTAGTCACAAATTAGAGGAACAAATGAAGGCTAAACTAATTGAAACGAAGGGAATTGCACAGGAAACCAATAGTGATGGAACGGAAACTGGGACTCAAATCAAGGGAGTGGACCAGAAGGAAGAAAGAAATGACCAAACAGAAAAGGATGAAGAAACAAGAATTCAAAAAAATGAGGAGAGGCTTAGGAATCTCCAGGACATCTTTAAATGTTCCAACATCCGAATTATTATAGGGGTACCAGAAGGGGAAGAGGAATAGCCACCAGTAGAACACTTATTTGAACAGATAATAAAGGAGAACTTCCCCAATCTGGCAAAGGAAATAGACTTCCAGGAAATCCAGGAAGCTCAGAGAGTCCCAAAGAAGTTGGACCCAAGAAGGAACACACCAAGGCACATCATCATTACATTAGCCACCAAGATGAAAATGAAGGAGAGAATCCTAGAAGCAGCAACAGATAAGGGGACAGTCACCTACAAAGGAGTTCCCATCAGACTGTCAGCTGATTTCTCAAAAGGCACCTTACAGGCAAGAAGGGGCTGGAAAGAAGTATTCCAAGTCATGAAAACCAAAGATCTACAACCAAGATTGCTCTATCCAGCAAAGCTTTCATTTAGAATGGATGGGCAGATAAAGTGCTCCTCAAATAAGGTCAAGTTAAAGGAGTTCATCATCACCAAGCCCTTATTATATGAAATGTTAAAGGGACTTATCTAAGAAAAAGAAGATAAAAAAGATGAACAGTGAAAGGACAGCAAACTCAGTTATTAAGAACCACACCTAAAACAAAAGCAAACTAAGAGGACAGCTAGATCAGGAGCAGAACCATAGAAATGAAGATCACATGGAGGGTTAGCAACAGGGAAGTGGAAGGAGGAGAAGGGGGGAGAAGTTACAGAGACTAAGTAGCATAGATGGTAGGTAGAAAATAGACAGGGGGGAGGGCAAGAATAACATGGGAAATATAGAATCTAAAGAACTTGAGACACGTGGTCATAAACTAAAGGAGGGAATGGTGGGGGAGGGGGTGTGTAGGGTGGAGGGGAATGAAGGGGGAATAGAACAACTGTAATGGCATAATCAATAAAATATATTTTTTAAAAAGATATTTACATGTGATATTTATCACAGAGACATTAAATTAATAGTATTTTAGAAAGCCTAGAAACTGCCCTAATATGTATAATCGTAGTATACATATTAATATATATGATAATAAGGCATATTAATGTATATGATAATAAGGCATTATAAAACAATGAGGATGAGACAAATTACTCAACAGATAGAAGAGTAGAAAAATACAGGAAAACCCTACAGAGAGAACTCTATTCTATTCTTATCTAACATCATACATGGAGAAGAGAGTTTAGATGAAGTATATAGTTAAAATGCTTAGGAAAAAATAACACACAAATTTTAAATGAACATTTTTCTGTTCAGTTAAGTTGAGGCACTAAAGATTATCTGGTATAAAAGTGAATGCAATACATCTAGAAGAAAAATTTACAAATGTACAAAATGGGATTCATTACTCTTAGACCCTCTCAGCCAAAGATATAAAAGGTGTCAGAATATGAAGGTAGTGAGTTTGCAAAGATATTTCTTTACAGAGCTGTTGCTTCAGTGGGTGGGAATCCCCATCCTGAGCAGCAAAAGTGAGGGGTGTGGGGGTTTCTCCCCTGTATTTCAAGCCTAATGGGAGCATTCCTCTAAGGGTTGTTGAGAGCATAATAGCTTCCCAGTGAAATGATAATGGACTCATATCTGGCTTTCTCCTTGACCACCTAGAGGTTGAGACCCTAAAGAGCAAGGAGTTTCCACAGCAGGGCAGAGAAAGCTGCTGCTGTGTTGGAACTGTCCTCCCTTCCAACAGTGGATCCAATATACCAGGATCCTGAAGACCTGATGTGGGGCTTGTCCTATGATCCTGCCTATGAGGGCTTCTACCTGAAGGCAGATAGATATGTAAGGTATTGTAAATACTAAATAAAATATACAAATCATCATATTTCAGAGGGGTATAAATTTTTTTGGATTATTTTCCTCAAAGTATAACATGTACCATGTGTTAGGCCAGGATGAATAGTAGAGTGGGTACAATTTAAAAGAAAATGATTTTTTAAAAATCTTCACAGCATGAGTTAGGACAAGGGATGAACTAACAGTTGTATCTTGCTACATGAAAACTGATGAGGTACTTTAAATTACTTTTGTTTTTAGCTAACTAACGTTTAACATTCAGATATGCATACATCAGGAGCTACTTTCCACCTTGTAAATCGTAACTCAAGAAAACATAGCTGTGCCCTGACTGGTGTTGCTCAGTGGACTGTTACCCCGTAAACCCCTGTAAACCAAGAGGTCTCTGGTTTGATTTCCAGCCAGGTATCTAGCTGAGGGTGTGTGAGAGGCAACTGATTGATGTTTCTCTTGCACATCGATGTTTCTCTCCCTCTCTCTTCCTCCCTTCCCCTCTATCTAAAAATAAAGAAATTAAATCTTTTTAAAAAGTAAAAGTAGCTGTGAACTATCAAAGATTTTCAAATATTTACTGAAGTTTTGAGAAATTAAGATAATTAGGTGAAAAATTAGTCTGATTTGCCATCTTGAATCACTAGTGTTTTGTAAACAGGAAGATATCTATACAGGAAGACATATCTGTTCATTTGAAAGGTATGAGGATTTGCTTTGCTGTGTCACTAGTACCATTCCTTTCCTAATTCGTTAAGGGTTACCATAGTTGGGTGAAGCTGAGAAGCCAAAGTAACATAATCTTATCTCTAATCACTATCTTGTGCTTTGTGATCTTCATCTAGACATATCACCATAGTAGCTTTTTTTTTTTTATCCTCACCCAGGGACATTTTTTTCATTGCTTTTTAGAGAGAGAGGAAGAGAGCGGGAAGGAGAGAGAGAGAAACATTGATGTAAGAGAGAAATGTTAACTCGTTGCCTCCCATACATGACTACACTGGGAATTACATGTGCCTGGACTGAAGATCAAACCCACAAAACCTCTTGGTTACAGGATGATGCTCAGACTAACTGAGCCACACCAGCCAGGGCCAGCAGCTTATTCTGATCATGGTTCTGAGTAGCTCTCAAGTGACTCATGCTATACCTTGAATCTAGGTATCTTTATCAACAATTACATCAACTAGTGGTTTGCATTGTTGACTTCTAATAATCTCTCCTGACACTCTACTCTCACATTTTTTTAAAAGGCCATTTTTTTCAGCCACTGTGATAAGGTAGTAATGATTCAAACTTGAGTATGAATACCTATTTACCTGCATCTTCAGGGGTTCTTATTTCAAACTCCAATAAATTTTCTTGTTTTTCTTCTATATCTTGTAGAATGGCATTGATGGTTTGATGCTATCAAATAAAAATATTAAAAACATTATAAGAAATTAGATGTTTCTGATAGGCAACTGACAAATGCACAGTGAAAGTGCTAAAGAAAGTGCTATTAAAAATACTAATTTATCAAATAAGGATGGAAATTTCACTCTCATAATGGCGGAGTAGGTAAATGTGCTTGTCCCCCACAAAACTACACTAAAATTACAACTAAATTGCAGAACCACCATTATTCAATACTGCCAGAAATCAAGCTGAATGGAAGTCCTACAACTACAGAATTAAAAAAGAAACCACAGTGAAAAATGGTAAGAGAGGCAAAGAGAATGGGCTGATCCTGTACCCCCATGTGGTAGATGAAAATCAGGAGGAATATCTTGGGAGTGAGGGGTCCCAGGTCCATACCAGGCCCCTCAGCCCAGGGTTCCAGTACCAGGAAGATAAATCTCTAGAACTTTTGGCTGTAAAAACCCACTGGGATTGAGGTTATGGAAGACAGAAAATTTCTGGAGTCCTGGGCAGTTCCTCTTTAAGGGCCCATGCACACAGACTTAATCAAATTACTCCTTCTAAGATCCAGCACTGAGGCAGCAGCTTGACAGGCACCAGAGGCACATGGGGGGGAGCTGAAGTGTCTGGGATCAGGGTGAAAGCTGAGGGACAGCTTTCTCTCAGACAGAAGTGCTAGCAGAGGTCACTGTACCTTTTCTGAGCACTCCCCCCACAGAGCTGGCAGGTGGGAACCATATCAGAGACTCCATTAACCTGGCTCGCACTGTTTGCCTCACCATGGTGATTTTCTGAGGCTCCACCCAACCCAATTTTCAGGCACACCTTAGCTGTTTCCAGGGGCTTCTCAATATGAATGGCCTGTCTTGGCTCATGCTTCAGATTTTCCTCAATTTTCTCAAACAAGCAGCATCTGGCCTCAGTGAGCCACATACCTCTTGCTAAGTGGCTCCAGGCTTGGCAACAGCAGCAGCTAACCTTGGTTTACAGCTTGCCTTATTTGGGCATAAGCCCAAGCAGAAGTCCAGCACAAGCCCAGCACAAGTAGCAGCCATCTACAGATTGCTTTGTAGCTTCTGCCAAATGGCCCCAGACAGAACACAGGAAGTTGCTGACCTTGGCCTGTGCCTCTCAGGAGGCTCAGAGCCTATGTACCCAGTGTACAGCTATAGACCATGTTGCAGCACCGCCACCTCACCACCTCCACAAACAACACACTCAAGGCATGGATCCAGAAGGCATCGGAGCCTTGCTGAAGTAAGTCCTTCTCTGTGGAGTAGACCCCTGCACAGCTGATCCTCCACAATGGTCAGAGGCTGGTGGTCACTGGTCAAATCCAGTCCTTGCAGCTGATCGACCTGGGTAAATCCCTTCCATTAACCTGCTAACAGCAATCAAATCTCACTTAGGAGTGTACATAGACCACATGGTGGGTGCACCTCAAGTATCCAGCTTGGGTGATAAGGGAGGATGTGCCACTGGATCCTATAGTACACCTACTATATTAGGCTACTCTACTAAGCCAGAGAGATGTAGAAGTTTTACCTAATACACAGAAACAAACACAGGGAGGCTTACAAAATGAGGAGACAAAGAAACATGTTCCAAATGAAAGAACAGAACAAAACTCCAGAAAAAAGAGCTAAACAAATGAAGGCAAGCAATCTACTAGATGCAGAATTCAAAACACTGGTTACAAGAAGGCTTAATGAACTTAGGGAAAAAGTAGATGAACTCAGAGAGAACTTCAATAGCATGAAAAAGGACACGGAAACCATAAAAAATAACCAGTCAGAAATGAAGGATACACTAATTGAAATAAAGAACAATTTACAGGGAATCAACAGTAGAGTGGATGAAGCTGAGAATCAAATCAGTGATTTAGAATATATGGAAGCAAAAACCAAACAATAGGATAACTAAGAAGAGCAAAGAATTGCCCCACCCAAATGAGGATTGATAAGGAGCCTCTGGGACAACTTCAAGTGTACCAACATTTACATCGTGGGGTGCCAAAAGGAGAAAAGAAAGACTGAGAGCAAGAAACTGGAAACCTATCTGAAAAAATGACAAATCTTCCCTAACTCAGTGAAAGAAATAAACATACCAGTCCAGGAAGTGCAGAATGTCCTAAACAAGATGAACCCAAAGAGAACCATACCAGGACATATCACAATTAAAATGCCAAAGGTTACAGACAAAAAGAGAATCTTAAAAGCAGCAAGAGAAAAGGAGTTAGTGACCTACAAGGAAGCTCCCATAATACTGTCAACTGATTTCTCAAAGGAAACTTTACAGGCTAGAAGGGATTGACAAGAAATATTCAAAGTGATGAAAAGCAAGGACCTACATCCAAGATTACTCTACCCAGCAAAGCTATCATTTAGAATTGAAGAACAGATAAAGAGCTTCCCAGACAAGAAAAAAACTAAAGGAATTCATCATCACCAAACCAGTATTATATGAAATGTTAAAGGGTCTTCTTTAAAAAGAAGATAAAGATATTAATAATAAAATGACAATAAAATCAATAATTGAATCTAAAAAACAAAATAAATGAAGAAGCAAAACAGAAACAGAATCATTGCTACAGAGAACATTTTGATGGCTGACAGATGAAAGTGGAGGTAGGGGGATGGGCAAAAAAAGGTGAAGGGATTAAGAAGTACAAATTGCTTGTTATAGAATACTCATAGTGATATAAAGTTCAGCATAGGGAATATAGTAGTCAAAGAAGATAGAAGGCAAGGTCCATGGACATGGACAATGGTGTGGGGATTACCTAAGGGGAGGGGGACTGGGTGGAGGAGTGCAAAGGGGGGAAATTGGGACAATTGTTTAATAGCATAAACAATAAAACATAATTTAAATTTAAAAAATACTCATTTCCCTTTACATTCAAAATGTACTCATGCTTTGTTTAATTTTAACTATATAAATATTGCATATTTGAGGAAAGAATAAAATATATCTTAAGTAGCAGATCTATTTCTGAAAAATAGTATCATAATTTTTCATTGACTTCTGTTATAATTATAGGTGTAGGAGAAAACCAAACAACTCAGCACATAGTATTTACAGTATATATATGTATAACATGGTATATATATATGTATAACATAGTATATATATGTATAACATATATACAAGTTTACTTTAAGACTTTATGACTATCACTGCACACTATTAAAATATTGCACAGAATATTAGGAATACAAAACACTACTCAAAAGCTCACAAAGGGGATTTAAGACCATATCTTTATACCCCTGTCAGTATTAATCTTCCTTCCTGGAATGTCTTCAATATATTCTGCCCAGATCCCTCTCTTTGTTATGAGAAATAGAATCAGAAAGCAAACTCTTGAACCAGACTGCCTGGGTGTAAATTCTGACTTCATTTCTTCCTGGCTGGTAACTCCAGCAAGTCACTTACTCTCCTTGTTTGAATTGAGTAACACATGTAAAATGGTTAGGACAGTGCCAGCACAAAGTTAGAGCTCAATAAATACTGTTTATTATTATATAGTGCCCATCTCATATAAGAAACCTCTTAGTAATCTAATCCATACTGATTTTCCCTTTTTCAGAATTACTTAAGAATTTTAGTGCTACAGAATTTAGTATTAGTATGTATGCCATATATATTATATTTCTCCATCAAGATAATGAGATCTTGTAGGCAGGAGCATGATTTTTATATTTGTGGTCTCCACACTGTTGGATATGTACTTGTTGCTCAATAGAAGACAACTGATGAAATTGATACAGGGTGTGGCCAAGAGGGGGGGCGCCCAAAAAGGGATTTAGAATGGTGTCCAGAACTCAAGGTGTACAGGAATTATTGGAGAGACATATAAGATGTCCTCATCTCTTCCCCCACAGGTGTGAGTTGGGGGAAGGGACACACAGAGCAGGAACATGCAGGGCTGTTTTGTACAAGCCATAGCCTTAAAGCTAATCCATGGCAAGGTCATTTAACATATCTATAGCCTTTGGCAGGTCACTTGGATATGTTAAATGGCTGTGGCCAGGCTTGGACCCGGGGGACGAAGTCACTTCCCTCCAAGATGTAAATGGGGGGCAGGTCCCCTAAGTTACAGCACCTGTGTGGGGAGCTTGGAGAAGATTGGCTCCAGGACATGGGGCCATACCTGCCCAGACTCATGATGGCAGCCCATTAAACTTGCAATAATACAGAAATACTGGCAGGTGTAACTGATCATGGGAGGAGTTGGAAATAGGGGTAGAGAGGAAGATTGGTGAGGGGATTTAAAACCCAGACACAGCAACCATTAAAGAGAGAGCCACGTGGTTTTAGCAGAGTGAGGACCCCCTCTTGCCCAGGTGAAGGGGAGAGCCACACAGCTTCGCCAGAGTGGGGACCCCTGCAGCCACGTGAAGAAGAAAGCCACGCGCTTTTGGCGGAGTGCAGACCCCTGCAGCTTTGGTAGAAGAGGCCTACACAGCCTTGGGGTGCTCCCTTTGGCCGAGTGGCCTGGGAAACAGGAGATACTTTGCCTGGAAAAATGGGTACAAAGAACCCTTGCCAGTGGATCGTGAGAAGGTGCTACATGACTTTGGATTAATTGGAGATCCTACCTGGACAGCGACACAGCTGATAGCACCAGCTGCCTGGAAAAACGAACGTGTGCTCTTTTCCTGAGTACCCTGAATTAGACATGGGGAGAAGGGAGCGCTGTATGCATAGGTGGATATTCTAGAGAAATTTGATACTTTAATGAAGATGTTAGGTTACTATGTTAAGTTACTACGTTAGGTCTATATAGCATTAAATAAACATTTCATTTCCTTTTCACAAATCTCTGGCATTGAGAGATGTCTTTCCAATTGGGGACGGATGATTGGGCCCAGCAGGTGGTCCAGACAGTATTAGTATACCATCCTCTGGAGTCCGGGCCTCAGTGTGTCTGTTCTGCAACAGTTTCTGGCGTCCCCGGGCAGGCCAAATATTTCACCCCCACCCTTGCACCTCTGTTCTGTAACAAAATGACTCAAATTATCTGTCCTTTAATATATTCTCAATACACATTCATTTTTAAAATGTATAGATCCTCAGAGCCTTCTAAGTATATTACTCTGAGATTTTACTCTGTTGCCCAGAAGGGATATGGAAAATGCACACAATAAAACAATCCAACTATGTTGAAAAGCAATCTCATTGCTGTCATTTATAAAATGAATCAAAATGAAACTATAAAATAAAAATATTAAAAACAAATAAACAACGAGATTTACTTCTTTTTACAATAAATGGCTATGGTTATAAAGGCAAACTAAAGGTCTGAATTTGGGTCCAGGCTAAGCCTCTACCTACAGGTTCAGATAAAGAAAACAACTGATGCTGTCTTTCTTTTCTGTTTTGCCTTATATGGTGGATGCATGTCTTAGCCACCATTGGCCATAAACTTTCACTCCCATACTGACCTCCATATTCCACCTTCATTACTGCTCAAGTATTTTTAAAAAACAGACCAAAAAAACCCTAACCTAGGATTATCTTTGGAACAAGCAGTTTTACACAGTTTATATTCTCCTTACTATAAAACTTCACTGTTATTTTATTCCAGATTTGCTATTTTTACTATGGCAGAATCATCTTTGCCTCTGACACCTCTTTTAAATTTTGTACAATATTTCACAATGATAAAGAATACAGGCTCCAGAGCCAGACTTCCTGGAGCTTAATTCTGGCACTGCTACTTAATAGAAATGTAATTTTGTATTAAATTATTTAACCTCTCTTATTTTAGATTCCTCATCTACAATAAGGAAAATAATGACAATAACAGAACCTACCTAGAGGGTTATTATGAGGACTAAATGCATTACGATAGTAGTTAGAGGACAGCTTGCCATATGGTAAGTACTCAGTGAATGTTGATTATTATTATCTCTGTACTTCTTAAATATGAGATAGAGGAGGAGGCTGCCTACATGCTGTGATCTGAAGGCAGCACCAAACTAAAAGCATCTCATTTCCTTTGTATGTGGCCACAGAGTTACTCCTTATTCCCAATTTGGTTTGAAATTCCTAATGTTCAAAATCAATTTTACATTTAAAGTCCTCGTATTTCATTTTAGTTTTTCTTTTTTGTAAAGTTGGTTTTCTTCAGAATCCTACATCTCCATCACATATTCTCTAGGGCTAGGCATCTAAAATGATATACATCATTCCTACAGCAAACACCCATAGATTTAGTAACAATAGAGTGATTTTTCATAATGTTCTAATCTTTACATGAAAATATACCTGTAAGATACAATACAGTGGGCTGAGCTGATATAGAAGGAACTACTACCAACACATGGAAACACTGGACAAAATACGGTAAGCTTTAAATACACACACACAAACACTCAGAGCTAAAAATGGAAAAAGGGAAATTCCCTGGTGCCAGAAATAAAACTAGAGTGACCCTTTGGGGAGTTTGGAACAAACACAGATATTAGGTGCTAGGTGTTCAATGCCCATAGAAGAACAGGAGATAAGGCCTCAACCCTGCGTGAGGTGGGAGTTATAATTGAGTCCCTGCAGGGCGCTAGTGGCCCAGAGTGGGTGTACTTACAGATTAGATAAGAATTAGAAAAACTCTCTTGTCACCCATCCAGGGCTTTAGGTAGAAGAGACCTACTTTTGTCACACATGAATATGAGGACTAAATTTACAAAATGTGTGGTTCAGAAACCCAAAATGAGAAATTAGCATAAAAATTGATGTGCAACTAACAAACCTCTAAGGCCCCAACAGAGGCAAATGTTAAACAGGAAGCCCAGATTCACCAAAATTCCCACAGTAAACAACCAACACTGAAGTGAGACTGCAGTAACAAAAAATTACAAACCACATGAAGAATCATGTTATGATAAAAAAGAGTTAAAAGGAGAGTTGAAAATACCTTTTAAAATGTTTGGAAAGATTTTTTCAATGCTATCAATATTGTAAGGCAAGAGCAAAAAAGTTTTTTTGTTTCGTTTTCTTTTTTAAACAAAAGTTTGAAAAGCAGACAATTTCTAGAAATAAAAATAGTCATTAAAATGAAAAGTCAATGTATAGATTGAAGAGATGAAAAAGATTTGAGGAGAAAAATAATGAATTGGAAGAGAAATTAAAGGAAATCACCCAGAATATAGTATGTAAAGTTAAAGTGATGGAAAATATAAAAAATGTATTAGGACATATGGAGATGAGTCTAACAGACATCTCAACAGGAGTTTCAAAAAAAGAGAATACTGAGACTAGAGGAAAGGCAATATTCAAAGATACAAAGACAGAGAGGTTCCAGAATACAAATGAGAAATGTCTTTGCATTAAAGGAGCATGTTTAGTACTGAGTATAATTAATAAAAACACATCCACATTTAGACACAACCCACTGAAACTGTAGAACATAAAAGAATAAGAGAAAAAATCTTAAAAACTGTGGGATTAGGACTTCCACCAAGATGGAGGTATAGGTGGATGTGCCATGCCTTTTCACACAACCAAGTTTAGGGACAACTAAATATTAGCAACAGAAATCACAGCCAGAACACAAAAAATTGAACTTTTCGGAAGTCCGTTAACAACAAATTCTTCAGCCTGACAGGTAAGGGGCGAAAACAGTGGCTGGTGGAGCAGGGTTGCACAGGAGGACTCGGTCAGATGGGCTCAGGCGCGGAATCCAGATGTGGAATCCAGGCACAGGGTTGGACCTAGTGAGCGACTGAGCGAGCGACTGAGCGAGTGACCCAGCGAGTGACCAGGCGAGCGACCGCGGAGGAGACAGCGCGGAAGCGGTGCTGCGTGTTGACTATGGTCGCCTATTTGTGCGCGAGGGGACAGGCGAGGGAGTAGGTGGTTGGACCAGGGCCGGTGTCCCCGCGGCAAGCGGCAGTAGAGAGTGCCGCTATTTCCCCGCTCTGACCACGCCCCCACATACAGCGTCACAACCCAGCGACCTGGGAGTCCAAGGTGCTGCTTCTCACACTTAAAGGGCCAGAACAGACCAAAAATGTCGCAAGTTCTCAAAGTCCCTGAGCCCATAGACCTAAGCGATGAAGAAATAGCAAAACTCTCAGACGCACAGTTTAAAACACTGGTCATCAGGATCCTCACAGAACTGGTTGATTATACCCACAAATTAGAGAAACATATGAAGGCGAAACTAATTGAAATGAATGGAATTGCACAGGAAACCAATAGCGATGAAAAGGAAACTGGGACTCAAATCAATGGAGTGGACCAGAAGAAAGCAAATAATGGCCAAACAGAAAAGAGTCAGGAAGCAAGAATTCAATAAAATGAGTAGAGTCTTAGGAACCTCCAGGACATCTTTAAACGCTCCAATATCCGAATTATAGGAGTACCAGAAAGGGGAAAGGCACAGCCACCAGTGGAAAACGTATTTGCACAAATAATAAAGGAAAATTTCCCCAATCTGGCAAAGGAAATAGACTTCCAGGAAATCCAGGAAGCTCAGAGAGTACCAAAGAAGTTGGACCCAAGAAGGAACACACCAAGGCACATCATCATTACATTAGCCAAAATTAAAATGAAGGAGAGAATCCTAGAAGCAGCAAGAGCTAAGGGGACAGTCACCTACAAAGGAGTCCCCATCAGACTGTCAGCAGATTTCTCAAAAGAGACCTTACAGGCAAGAAGGGGCTGGAAAGAGGTATTCCAAGTCATGAAATCCAAAGACCTACAACCAAGATTGCTCTATCCAGCAAAACTTTCATTTAGAATGGAAGGACAGATAAGGTGCTTCTCAGATAAGATCAAATTCAAGGAGTTCATCATCACCAAGCCCTTATTATATGAAATGTTAAAGGGACTTATCTAAGAAAAAGAAGTTAAAGAAACATGAACAGTCAAAGGACAACAAACTCACAGTTATTAACAACCACACCTAAAACGAAAGCAAACTAAAAGGACAGCTAGATCGGGAGTGGAAACATAGAAATGAAGATCTCAAGGAGGGTTAGCAATAGGGGAGTGGGAGGAGGAGATGGGGGGAGAAGGTACAGAAAATAAGTAGTATAGACAGTAGATAGAAAATAGATGGGGGGGCAAGAATAGCATGGGAAATATAGAATCTAAAGGACTTGAGACACATGGTCATAAACTAAAGGGGGGTAATGGTGGGGATGGGAGGGTAGGGTGGAGGGGAATGAAGGGGGGAATAGAATAACTGTAACAGCATAATCAATTAAAAAAAAACCTGTGGGATTAAAAGACAGATTATCTACAAGGAATTGACAATTTGGTTGACAATTGACTTTTCATCTATTACAACAAGTACCAGGAAACAGGGTAAAATATTTTCAAAGTGCTGAGGCAAATACAATTTAGCTTGAATACCACTTAATATAAAGATATAAATTAGATGATTAATCATAATTTGGGTTCAATGAATGACATTTTCCCTCTCTTCACTAACAAAAAGTGTGTAAGAGAAATGCAATCAACTTACATAGTTTTACTCAAAATAATATTTCACTGAGGGTACTACTTTGCTTAAGAAGTGAGTAGTGAGGATCATGTTTTGTGGTTTTTGTCAAATTAAGTATATATACCTGATCAATTAATATATATTTTATTGAGAAACTACTGTTGTTTTTTGCAAAAATATACCTTTATATGAAGGGTTTCATATATGGCAAACACAATCTATCACTATAAAACATGTGATATCCAGGATGGCTAACCAGATTGCTTTCCTTCCTGCTGTCTGAGTTTCGGAGTCTTTTCTACCTAGTATGTATCCTAGAAACTTTTAGGAAGTGGGACAATGAACACACACTATTACACACTGGTAGTGTGTATAGGACAAGAAGTAGCCAAAGAACCAAACCTAGGTGTAAAAAACAACGGCTACTCTATAACTCTTAATCAATGCAGATAACCATACATGAGAATTAACCATACAACATATTTTCTTGGATCATTCTGTTCCATTAGTCTTTTTTTTTAAATGATAAAAACATTTTCAAGCTGCATGTTCTTAAAAAGGAAAGCGTGCTGCTGATAATGAAAGTCTGGCTGACCCAAAGAATGGCACTTTCTAGGATGAAGAACAAAGGATTTCAACTTCGCTCACCATAGGAAGGCATTCTCTTGTTTTTTCTTGGTGTGAAAGAGAAGGTGGATCAACAGTTTTTAACTCATCACAATAACACGACTTGTGTCTTTTGGCCTGGAGAGTAGCAATTTTTACTTTAAGAAATAAAATTAGAAAATACAGTTGGAATGTGAAAAAAATTCAGCTTCATTTTATCAGTTTCAACGGTGACAGGAATGGATAAATTAAGTCTACAATTATTATAATGTCCTAGTGTTGGTCAACACCTTGGTATTAATTATCGATTGACTAATTACAGCTAACATTTACTGAATACTTATCACATGCTGGATAACAAACTCTTTTCCTGAATCATCTTATTTGATCTTCATATAAACCCTATGAAATAAGGAGTTTATTATATCAATTTCACAAAAGAGGAAAGTGAAGCTTCGAGGGATTTAGGAGATTGCCTAATTGTCACACAGCTAGAACTAAAACCAGATCTGATCCCAAAGTCTGTGCTCTTAAGCACTATCACTATGATTTATTGTAAAGTTCTCTCTGACCCTTCCCCCATTCTGGGTTCCCTTTCTCCATGTAGCCATTGCATCCTATATCCCCCATCCCTTTCGGAGTATCTGACCAAGGAAATATGTGCACAAGAAACAACAGACAAGTTGGAAAAGAAAAGCACTTCATAACAGAGTGACCAATAACTTCAAATGCAAGGCTTCTCTTAAGCTGAGCTGATATACAAGTAAATCATGGGGCCCAAACCTTCAGATATGGCTGTGGAGAGGGATAGACATGGATGGGGATCTAAAAAAGACCCTGATGCTATGGACTTACCATATAGTGGCAGACAATGAAAAGAGGAACCTTCTCTCAGTTTTGACTTTGACCTACATGTGATCTAATTTACTAGTAAAATATGACACAATGATTATCCTCGGCAATTGCTTATATTATTTAAATTCAAATCACTGCTAAAAATGGTTCATAAAATTTTGCCTGGTATATTACCTTCAAATATTTTTCACTATTATATTACACACATACCCATATATTTGTTTAATAAATACATATTCTAGCATTAGAATATTAGATTCTTTAAAAACTGGCATTAGTCTACCTTTTATATGAATCATTATAAATTTTGAAGTAATGAAATCTTAGTTACAGATTGTTTAGCAATATATTCTTTTCTATCCTCCCTACATGTAAATCAATCTGTGTAGTTTTCAGTTGTATCTCTATGTCACACCCAATGCTAGGTTGATTAATGTTTGTTTAATGAATAGTATCAGTTTTATTTCAACATGAACTCCCAGTCTAATGATTTATATCATTATGATCATATGATTTATAAATTAAACCAAGTTTAGAAATTTTACTTGCTAAAAGTAAATGTTTTTCAAGAGTTTAAAACATACAAAACATCTATTCCCATTATAAAACAACTTGCACTAGAAATATAAAGATTTTATTTTTCTAAGCAGAGGTATACATCTATAGAAACAGTAAGTAATATTGACATACATACCAGCGGCTATAGTGTTACTCTCATCTCTATTCTCCGTCTCAATAGCACCATAAGATTTTAGCAGCTCTTTCATTTTTTCATTATCTGCTTCATCTAAAGCAGTCCTCTGTTTTTGACTCTGTTGATTAGGGTTTGATCCATGTTGCAGTAGAATCTCAGCTGCCTAGAAGGTATTTTTCCAAAGTTATCTCTATTGACACTTTAGATCAGTAATTTCTGCCTTCATTATAAGACCACTACAAAGCGTTGAAAGTTATCAGAAAAGTTTTCAAATTCTGGCCAAGAATATTTATTAAGTTTGATATAACAACTGCAGATGGACTCCCTGATTTGGGCTGGTTTGTTCCTGTAGAGACCAAATATGATGCCATGGAAGTACCAGATACACTGCCTTTACTGTAGTAAGAGGCAGACATTGGTAAACTGTGTACAGAAGGTTCATTCAATTTCTTTAACAGAGCCCTTTGTCCTCCTTTGTTAGGAAGCACCCTGCCTGATTTCAGAAGCTGTAACCCACTCCCCCCCATGGTTAAGGCTGAGTGAGTGACCTTCAGACCATGAGCCACTAAGGAGACAAAGCTTATCTCCCTGGCAGGGGCGCCACCTCTGCTCCTTTTACTTCACCCTGACAGGCCCCCAATGCTTGATCAGTTAGCCAACGATGGGTAAGATTCCTCAAGGGAGGGAGAACCTAAGATAGGCATGATCATGAACTCCCAGGGAAGGACTTGGAGGCTACAGAAAAGGGGTGATGGACCTTTGCCCCTTGGCTTTGACATAGTCCTCATTCTGTCTCCAAGAAGTCTCCTAATCTCTAGGCTGCCTTACTTCCCCTACCTGATTTAAGCTTAAAACAATGCTGGTGGTGGGTGCGGCCCTGTGCTGGAAAGGGCAATCAGACCTAAGAAAGAACATGCATGCAAAATCCTGTGAAACCTGCTTTGTTTAGAATGCTCTCAAATAAATTACTCAATTAAAAACTTATGCCATGTAAACAATAACTATTCTGCCTGTGTGTTAAGACAAGGCCTTTCTCTAGGACTTGGACTTTCATATATTAACATGGATTAATTTAATACATTAATATGGAAGACTCAGAGAACCTGTTCAGAGAATAGGGCCCTAAGCAGCTGTTTTTCAATTATACTCACTCATAGGAAAAAGTCTAAGAAAACAGGGCTGAAAGGCACTAAACAGGAAAAGCTAAAGTTAGAGTTGGGAGAGAGTCCCAGGTAACGTGATAGGACGGACCTGAGAAACAAAGAGCGTGGCAAAGATTAGTTGACCAAGAAATAGGTCTCTCACCTGCTTTTCTTTTTTTCTTTATTTTTAAAAATTTAATAGCTTTATTGAAGTAATCACTATTATAATCATGACTTAGAAACATTACACCATCAGAAAAAATCTGTTATGCCTCTGCAGTAAATCCTTTCCGATCACCTTTTAGCCCTTGGCAATCAGTGATCTGCTTCAATCACTACAAATTTTGCCTTTTATAGAATTTCATAAGAATAAAATATATAGTATATGGTCTTTTTGTCTGGTTTCTTTCAATTAAGCATGATAATTTTGAGATTCATCCATATAATTGCATCAATAGTTTGTTCTGGCTATTTGCTAGCTAGTATGAGTACAGTGTTATATCAATGAATGGAAGTTATACCCATTCTGCAATGTATGTAGAGAAGTATGTAAGAACACTTGTAATAAAGACGTCTGTAAGAATGCTAGTTGTTAACTATGATGAGAACAGTGTTATACCAGTGTATGGAAGTTATACCCATTCTGCAATGCATGTAGAGAACTGTTTTTTTTTAATTGATGTCTTTTTAGAGAGAAAACCATCGACTTGTTCCACTTACTCATGCATTTATTGGTTCATTCTTGTATGTCCCCTGCCCAGTGATAGAGCCCACAACCTTGATGTATTGGGACGACACTCTAACCAACTGGGCTATCCAGACAGGACTGTAGAGAATGGTTTTAAAAGGCTTATAATAAAGATGTCTCTTAAGAATGTTGTTTTGCCTCCTTGAAAAAAGTGGTTTCACTCTAAGTGGCCTTTCCCCTGTACAAATAGCCAACAAGTTAATCACTTCAATGAATCTTCCTGTTTCCTTTCTTCCATTTCAAAAATCATATAACCTTGAGATTTTGTCTATTCTTTTTTAATGTAAATGCCTTAAAAGCAAAAGAGCTTCTTTGGTCCTTAGACCACCTTGGACATTAACCCATCCATCTGCTATTATTCTTAATCATTAGTTTACATCTTTTATCTCAGATCATAAATTCAGTAACTCTATTCTTTCACATGATTACATTTAGGCTGCAAACAGTGGTTACATATGTTCACAAAACTAAGTAGGTATTAGTGAGAGATTGGAGAAATTTTATATATGAAGCCTAGTTTTTTATATTGTTGTTATTGGTGGTAGTCTTCTTAACTATCTTTTAAAGTCTATGATTATTCCTGAAATCTTTATCGCCCGCTGATAATAATAAAAGTTTTGTAACCTAAGGTTTGTCAAACAAAAAGGTATGTTTAAAAATCTACAGAATTTTTAAAGGACAGCAAACTCACAGTTATTAACAACAACACCTAAAACAAAAATAAACTAAGCAGACAGCTAGATCAGGAGCAGAGCCACAGAAATGGAGATCACATGGATGGTTGGCAACAGGGGAGTGGGAGGAGGAGAAGGGGGGAGAAGGTACAGAAAATAAGTAGCATAGATGGTAGGTAGAAAATAGACAGGGGTAGGGCAAGAGTAATATGAGAAATATAGAATCTAAAGAACTTGTGACACATGGACATAAACTAAAGGGGGAGAATGTGAAAGGAGGGGGTGTGCAGGGTGGAGGGGAATAAAGGGGGGAAATGGGATAACTGTAATGGCATAATCAATAAAATATATTAAAAAAAAGAAAATGTTGACTAAAAATTAAATAAAAATCTACAGAATTTTGAAGTCTAGATTTAAAATTCACTGTACTAAAATAGTGACCATAGTAACCTTCTCTTATGATATTTTTGTCACCTTGCTTGATTAGGAAAAATAAGGAAAAAAATATATAACAAATCCCCAAGTAACAAGCTACTTGTGTTTTTACCCATTTCTTTGGGATTTCAAAGAATAAAGTCTAGCTGTTACATGTATCATCAGTATAATTAGACTCTTTTATGCACAATAGGGAAGTCATTTAAGACCATTAAAAATGAAATGTATTAGATTTATAGCCTGTGTTTACTCTCAACCATTCATTTTATTCCAATTTACATGAGTTATGTAATGAAGAGATAATGGAAAAATGACTCATTAGTAAATATAATGATTTTCCAATGTATACACAATGTCTTGTCTTCATTTGCAATTTTAAGCCTTCAAAAATAATTTGTTGTAAGGAGTTACTTTAGATCTCAATTTAAAATACTGGCTCAGTGGCTCAAATTGTGGGGGCATCATCCAACACACCAAAAAAATTGCAGGTCTGGTCCCTTGTCAGGGAGCATACCGGAAGCAACCGATCAATATTTCCCTCTTACATTGATGTTTCTTTTCCCCCCTACCCCCTGCCCTCTCTCCCTCCCTCCCTCTCTAAAATCAATAAACATATTCTCAGGTGAGGATAAATAAATAAATAATAAAATACCTTCATTTTCTTCACTCATTTTTCTAAAAAAGGAGTAATGGGAATCAACTCTGATGTGCACTATACCTGTAAATGATTATTTGCAACAGCGGCATGTAAGGGCAGAATTCCATCTAGATTTTCACAAGTAACATTTGCACCAGCTTTTAACAACTCTACAATTATATCATTAGATCCCTCATGAGAAGCCTTATGTAATGGTGTGCAACCTAAAAAGGAAAAAAGGAAAAAAACAAAACAAGCTGCAGCTTACAAAGTAACATTCGTGTAATATATCCACTATTAAGTTTATCTGCACTGATGGAATTAACATCTATGTTGATTCAAAGTATATACTAGTGGGAAAGAATTAATATTGAAAACTATGGCCTTGAAATGTTTCATTTTAAAAAATAAATGGATCTCATAAAAATATTTTGGTAGAAGTGCCAAAACAGAAGACTCACAGAATATTAAATACAATGGGGCCAGAATGAATATTAATCATGTCAATTTGTTTCAAGTCAGATATTAAATTCTGTAAGAGCATTCCTGACTTTTCTACTTGCATCCTTCCACTGTCACATTTCTCCTTAAAACGACATGTGAATCAACCAGTCTTCAAGTTTTTCCCTCTAAAATTCCTTACAAAGATTCTTCTGGGCTGAGCAAAATGTTAAAAGCTCAATTTAAAACTGAAGGTTTAAAATAAAATTAAGGGAGGGGGAAAAGTAGAAATAGGGGGTGAAAAAGAAAAGGAACAAAAACGAAAAAAAGTTTACAAGCTCTTCAAAGTCAGGAAATGGCATTAAGGGCTCCAGAGAAAAGGTTTAATAAATAAAGCTTCCCTTACTCCCCATTCTGTATACTCTCACTGAATTCTCCCAAAGGTACATTCAAAACTGTTTAAAAGAAGAAGGTTATTTTAATGTGGGAACCAAGATTAATCTTACTATTCAACTAATAGTAAAAACAAAATTGTTCAAAGTTATCTGTTATATAGCAGCCAAATTCAAATTGGGGTGCTGGGTGTGAGTTCAAATTATTTTAACAAATTCAAATTATAAACACAATTAAAATTAAAAGAATCCAAACCTGCATTGTCTTTTAGATTCACATCTGCTCCAGATTCTATTAGAACTTTCACCAGAGACAAATTTCCTCTTCTGGCAGCCAAATGAAGCCGGCTTTCCCCTTTGGCATTCCTCTTATTGATCCCAGCTGTTTTCATTTCTGTACATTTGCCAAGCAAAACTGAGGTTTCTTTTCAGCCAAAGGCTGATTATTATTATAAAGGAGCTTAGAAAATACATAAGTTCCTTAAAATATCCTAAGTAGGCTACACTACACAGAAACATGTATCAATTAATATTACCATTACTATTACCATTTTAAAATACTACTGAGTTCTTCAACTGGTGAAGAAATTACAGGACATCTACACACATTACTTCAAACTCATTCTAGCAGTTGTTCAGTCACTCCATCACAGGATTGATGAAAACAAATAAAGTTGTTTCAGTGCTACACTCATTTCACCCTCAATACCCCTTTAGCAATGGATTTAGTGATTTTTATAAAGATTCTCTTTCTACATCTATTCTCTATTTTGGTGGGTCTCTTTCAGATTACATAAGATGCCAAGAACCAAACTGTGGACTACGGATTTATTACTTTTATTTTATAAAAAATGAAGTACAGTATAATTATTCTAAGATTCTTTTTTAAGTCTATTTCTTGCAAGACAAGTTAGACAGACTTAAGTTGGAACTAAAAACAATGAACTGACCACACATTTTCCCCGTTTCCTCCCCTAACCATACTAAAATGACAGTAAAAGATTTTTTGAAAAATATCATATGAAAGAAATAGAAGAGGAAAAAATAAAGGACAAAGACTTCAAGAAATTTGGGGGAACTGGAAAGTCACTAATGGAGAAGAGTTAACTGAATTGGCAAAATGGGGAATGCTCCACCCAAAGGAATTTGCTGGGGAAGGAGCCAGCTGGAACCCAGGCGCTCAGCACTTGAAGGCATCAAGGACCATTGAAGGTAGCACGGAAACAGGGAGACCGACTGAAAAAGTATATATAGAGAAAAGTTGGGTCCCCAAGTTGCCTTCTCCCGAATCCCAAATCACCAGGCGACCACTCCTGTCACCCCAGATCCCCAACCCTAAGCCAGGAACCTGGCTTTATTTTCTGTTGAACTTCCATCAGAGAAGCTTCGGATTGAAATATAAGGCAAAGTAGAGGATTAGGCTAATTAAACAGAAAAGAATATTCATTAAACCAATAGTATTCAAAGTGGAGTGCCTGATCAGCAGCATCAGTATCACTTGGGAAACTTTTTAGAAATACAAATTATTCAGCCACCTGAAGCCTACTCTGGGGGGCAGACTTTAAGATGTCTTCTTAAGATGTCACCTCCTCCTATTTACTGAATTGTTTTAACTGTGTCTCTGATTCAAGATAAGGTTTAAGAACCACTACATGTTATATAAAGGAAAGAATAAATCAATGGGATCTCATCAAGATAAAAAGCTTCTGCGTGGCTAAAGAAAACAGTATTAAAATAAAAAGACAACTGACTGTATGGGAAAACATATTTGCCAATGATACCTCAAAGGTTTAATCTCCAAAATATACAAAGAACTCACTCAACTTCACTCTAAGAGGACAACTAATCCAATTAAAAAATGGGAAAAGGACTTGAACAGACACTTCTCCAAGGAGGACACACAGAGGATCCAGAGACACATGAAAAGATGCTCAATGTCGATAGCTATCAGAGAGATGCAAATTAAAACCACAATGAGATACCACTTTACACCAGTCAGGATGGCTATCATAAACAAAGCAACAAACAACAAATGTTGGAGAGGTTGTGGGGAAAAGGGGACTCTAGTTCATTCACTGTTGGTGGGATTGCAGTCTGGTACAACCATTATGAAAAACAGTATGGAATTTTCTCAGAAAACTAAAAATGGACCTGCCTTTTGACCCAGCAATTCCACTGCTGGGATTACATCCTAAGAACCCTGAAACATCAATCCCAAAGAATCAATGCACCCCAATGTTCATAACAGCACAATTTACAATAGCCAAGAAGTAGAAGCAACCTAGGTGACTGTCAGTAAATGAATGGATCCAAAAACTATGGTACACATACACAGTGGAATTCTATGCAGCAGAAAGAAAGAGCTCCTACCATTTGCAACAGCATGGATGGAACTGGAAAGCATTATGCTGAGTGAAATAAATGAAGTGTTGATACAAATACCATATGATCTCATCTTTAACAGGAAGCTAAACAATAAAACAAACAAGCAAGCAAAATAAAAACGAACACACTGAAATAGAGAACAGGGGGAGAGCAACCAGAGGGGAGAGGGGAGGGAATTTCAGGGGAAAAAGGGGAGGGATTTAGAGGAACTAGTATAAAGGACACATGGACAACAGCTAAGGGGGGTGGAAATGGGAGGGAGGTGGGGAGCACGGGAGAGGGGGTGGGCTGGGATGTGAGTAAAAGACAGAAAACTGTACTTGAAAAATAATTAAATAAAAATTTCATTTGTTAATATAAAAAAAAAGAAACCTAAAAAAAAAAAAGTACCACTGCATGAAACCGTCAGACCGTTACCCTATTTCCTATATGTCAGCAACCAGACATACTTTCAGAGCAAGAGAAAAAGGATTAGAGGATTACTCTCTAATGAATAGATCCTCTGTTTATATGAGTCACAGGGAAAATTGCCATTCAGGCAAAATTTCTAAATTTTTTTTAGAAATTTGCACCAAGAAATTCTTTACTGGGACAATAAAGACATACTATGTTATATACGTGTGTGTATGTGTGTGTGTATATATATATGATGACATATATTTTATATTGTTTTATATATATTTAAACAATAATATAAAGCCTACCTAAAATGGTAGGTTTGCAGATTGCAAATTTGAATGGAAAAATCTCTCCCAGTAATTGTTACTGTGAAGGACACAAATTTTTTCAACTTGTTCCTGGTATGTTTGTAGCAAAGGTAGGCTGTGATAAACATTTTGGGGTAAAAACTAAAAAACTGCTCAATGTTACTGTTGTCATAAATTTCAACAGCATTTAACTGAAATTTGAAAATAACAAAATCTGGCAGAAAATGGAAGCACACTAAATTTTTAATAAAATCTACTGTATTTAAAGCTGAGTATTTCTTAATAGCATTATATTTTATATTTATTCAATAAAGTATTAAGAATTATTTATTAATAAAGTGTAATGTCATTAAGAAATACTCAGCTGTTTGTAACTTTTTACATGGACTGGTTTTTCCTCTAGATGCTTTTTGGATCTTCCCTTTATTTTTCCTCTGACATTTCACAGTGAGATGTCTTATTGTACTAGAGGCTTGGTGGGTCCTTTCAATATAGAAACTTCTGTCCGTTATTTCTTGTATCATTTCTTTAATAATTTTGTTTCCTATTTCACTGTCCTTTCTCTCTGGATATCTTGGAGTGAGCTTCTAATTTTCCTTTCTCTACTTATTTTCTAGTTTTCTCTATATTTATTTTTAATAGGAAACTTGGAAAATTTTGCCTTCCAACGGTACTATAGCGATCTATATTTTTGAAAAAAACTTTCTGCTATTATATTTTTAACATATTATTAAGGGCTCTCTCTGTATTGTTCTCTGTTCCTTTTTTCTATGCATTTTTGGTTTGCAGGCCGGTGCTCAATCCACTGAGCCACACCAGCCAGGGCTTTTTCTATGCCTTTTTAAAAATGTTTTAATTATATTCTGATTTTTGCAGTATTTGTGTTTCTTCTGGGTTCCTTTGGTCTGTTCAGATCACTTTGATGTCTCTTTTATATTGGAGTTTTTCTCCAAATACATGTTAATTTTTTTACTATGAGAGAAACTAAAATACTGACTGGAAATCTGTGGAGGGTTAGAGAAATACTGCAGAACTCAGGGCTGGGTAGAACCATCCTTGGGTAATCAAGAGGTTAGCTGGCCTTTGTGTTGGGGAATTACCAGATGTATTTGGGATTCTCCTCTCTTGGACAGTTCAATTTATTAGTTCAATAAAAAATACACTTATTCAGGCACTGTGCTCTAAAAAAAAGAGAGAGATGAAACACAACAGAAATTTATTATCTCATAGTTCTGGAGACCAGAAGTCCAAAACCAAGAGGTCAGCAGGGCTACATTCCCTCCAGAAGCTCTAAGGAACAATCCTTCCCTGATTGTTCCAACTTCTGATGCATACCAGCATTCCCTGACTCCCTTGATTTTGGCTACATTGCTCCTCTGGCTCCATCTTCACATCATCATCTCCTTTCCTGTGTGTCTCAAAATTTTTGTTGTTTTTTTTCATTTGTTGTTGTTTTAAATGAAGACACTTGTAATTACATTCAGGGCCCACTGAATAATTTAGAATGATCTCCTCATCTCAAGATCTAAATTACATCTGCAGAGATTCAAGATGGCAGAGGAGCAAGTGAAAGCTAAACTAACTGAAGTGGTCCAGCATACTGTTCAGCACATAACTAGCTCCAAGAAGTATAAAAGGGTAGTTAGCTTGTCCATACTGTCAAACACATACAGTTAATTCCTATGATACAAAGAAACTACTGGCTATGCTTTAAAATATTTCCTTATGTTAAAAGGGCTCAGTGTATACTTGTTTCTCTTCAGATCATATAAATCTTTCACCTTCTTAAAAAGGGCTCAGTGGATGTAGCTATAAGATGTGACACAGTTCATCCCTACTGCCCACACTCAATATTGGTGCTATTTATCTCCCCTAAAATAACAAATTAGAAGTCAGAGGCAGAAACACCATAAGAATGTATCTGAAGACTAATGGATTCTCAAGTGGTGCTTTATGGTAAAACCATTTAAAACTACAGCTGAAATAATCTTGTAACTTAGTGAAGGACTAAAAAATAAACAGCTAAATCTGAAAGTTTAGAAATATCCTAGAGTAGAGTGGATTTCTGGGCTTGGCCATGTAAACACTTACCTATAAAAGTACAAGAATACAAACCTTGGCTGCAGGAAGCTTTCAAGAAATTTTGTCTTTTCTTGAAATTCTGAACTTCATAGTGTTCTTGGATGTTAGCAGGTATAAGAATTTCTGAATCTGTTTTATCTTTTTTTCCTTCACAATTTCTTATAGTGTTTTCATCTCCATTGATATTATTGGTTAATTCCTCGTCTGTAAAACAGTCATTTTACAGTATCAGTGTGGTAGTTCTCCTTAATGGTTACATGACTTCTAGAAAAAAGTCTAGTCATATAACTGTTACCAGTTTCTGTTCCTAGCTGGACTATTTTCTTTTTAAAGGATGAAAGACTTTAAAAATGTTTTTATATAACAAATGTAAATTAGTTTGCTGAATGCAATTCCAATGGGAATGCAGTGAATTGTTAAAATCATTGGAGCTAACAATTTCCTGCTTTGAAAATGTTAAGTGTCCTAAGATAAGTCTATACTAAACATAAACATAAAATTGATATAAATACTGCTTACTAACTTCTGTTAATATCAATTTAACAACTATCTTTGATAAGAATGGTTTGATTGTCAAAGTAAACACTATTACTAACAGCATCCCCAAATTGTAGCTCACATGTCCTCATTCTTGTCAGTTTGGTCATAAGTTGAGTAAAATTCAGTTGAAAATTTCTATAAAATAAGTACATCTATAGGAAATGTATACAAATCTAGCAATACTACCAATACCTGGTTTGGGAGAAATTTCCTTCTCTTCTCTCTGACTAACTTGTAAGATGTTGCTCAATTCTTTATTAATATTGTCAGTGGAATGAAAATCTATATTATGTATGATTTCACTCTCTGGAAAGTCCTGTCTCCTACTGTCAATTTTGGTTATTTCTATTACTTGAGAATGGAGAGCTGTGGATAAAGACTCATTTGAAGAATTTGTTTTTTGGCCTTTGTCAGTGTAATTCTTTATAGCATCTTCTTTCTTATTCACCCTTTCCACAATATGTGTATCTGTCTGATTCATTAAAGCAGTTGGTACTTGGGGGCTACAACAATCCTGAGGCCTTTTGAATTGCTCCACATGACTAGTCAACTTTGAAACTTCATGTGTTGAAAGTGTTCTTGTACAAACCAAGGAAGTATGCTCAGGATTCCCATGTGAGCAATCAAAAGAAGTTCCATACATGCAGCATTCATACTTTGCAACATGTGGTTCAGAAACTGCTATAGTACCTGAACTGGAAAAATTAACAGCTTCCTGTTGTGGAAGTATGCTTACGCTGCCTGCTTTTAATTTATTTTCTTGTGAAAAATAGTCTTCAGAAGGTAAAAACTGTTGAACATCCATTCTTTCTCTATTTGCTATATTCTCTTTATAATTATGGCAGTTTTTGCAACCTGTAGAACATATCACCTTTTTAGATGATACAGTCTTCTCAGAGGTACAGCAGTCACCATGAATATCACTATTACAATTTCCCCACTTACTAAGGCCCTCTTTTTTTGCATCCAAGTTACTGTTTTCATGCGATTTATAAGGACTAATGTGCTGTTGTACTTGGTGAGTATGAGGCCACTGATCTGTAGTAACAATTGGTAATTTGGTTTCTTTATGTAAAGAATGTCCTGAGAAAGATACAGCTTTAGCTTGGTCACTGGATTCTAATTCAAAGGATTCAATTTCTTGATTTTCTGATAAATCCAGGCTCTGGGTATGTGTCTCTTTGGGAGTGGAACAAACCTCAATATTGTTTTCTAACCCATTTTTTGGGCCTGACAGAGCTGGGCTAAAAGGTTTACATGGCTCTTCTGCCATGTCATCGAGGGTTTGGAGAACTCGTTGCTGATGAGTAACTAATCTACCACAACTTCTAGATGAAGAGATAGCTGCTGTCTTTCTCGGGTTGCTTTCTTGGATTGCATTATCCACTTGAGTGCTTTTTTGTTGTGCATTTCTTCTTCCTTTATATTTAGACACATTTGTTCTGGGATTTTTGACACTACAGAGACTGTCTTTTCTGAGTCCTTTAGGGTATGTTAGGTTAACAGTTGACTGCTTTTGCTTGGAGTTACCAAATTGCATGCTTTTGGAATCTTTTGGGTAATGTTCATATATATCTTCTTTCTTTATAATTAAACCCTCTTTGCTTCCTTCATTATCTTTTACATGTTCCAGCTTCTGTCTGTTGGAATTTTTATCACAAACAAATCCAATGCAATTTTTAGGACTGAATTTTGGTTTCTATAGAAACAAAATATATAGTTAGCTTAATTTTTAGCTGTAATTCTATACTCAATTCATTCTAGATTGTTCATAAATTAAGCTATTATTCCACTCAATTTTATAATTTGATCTAATCACAGCATCTGCTGAGATATATACAATCTGATTTTTTAGAAAAGTAGACTAATAGAAGAAAAACACACAACAGATTAAGTATGTGTACTAATCTTTATTTTCTGCTATAAATTTCCATTTTTTCCAGTATTTTAGCTCAAGCAACCTTACTAAATAAAATAAAAAATCTTAATCCACTTAATTTTTATAGGCTCTTAAAATAATCAGATAAAACTTTGCTTGTAAAGGGAACTTTCCTTGTAAAGGAAACTTTACAAGAATGCATTAGAAATACTCTTCTTTCCCAATTGTTATACAAATAGAACTTGAATTAAGAAAGTTTCTTCCTCTGCTATCTGTGAGAGACTATGGGTAGGGCAGCAGAAGAAGGGATTTAAAAACAAGAAGATGGATATACTCCCAAATTGGTCTATATAGAAAAATTATTATGGACTAAGATTAAAACAAGAACAATGCTTCCTTTCGCTCATCACAACTGAAGCACCAGATAAGGAGTAACTGTCCACCATATAAACTTTGAAGGGATAGATCAATGCCTTTGACCCTTGTACTGTGTTTAGGTCAGAGGAAATTTGACATGGTTATAAACCTCAGGGCTCCATGAAGAGAAGGAGACAGCAAATATCTGCCAATACATCATTGTGCCCAGATATGCTGCATTTACGGCTTCCCAAATTTATGGTCCAGAACCCTCTGATTCTCATGTAATTATTCCAAAGTATCTTAAAAGCAAGGGTGAAGTCACTGTTCTTAATGCATGCCTCAGCAATCTTTCTTTCCCCTTTGATGATGTATAAAAAATAAATAGATGAATTCTATGAAAATGTTTATTGCTAAACAGATATATACCTTGTGCTGGTGTGTATCCTCTACATCTAATGGGTCAATGCTATGCTTCTGAGCTGTAAAAAAAGAGAGAGAGAGAAATCAAAGAAAACAGCCTCCACTGGTCAGTCTCCAGACTTCAGGACCCACAAGTCCTTTACCATGAGGAAACCAGGTAGAATAAGTAAAATTATGAAAAAATTTTCTATTAAAATTTACACAAATAACATTACTATAATTTCCATATTTAGCAGAAACCAAATACTATTTTCAGGGATCTAAAAAAATTTCTGTGGATAAAGCAAAACAGACCTAAAAAATACTAAAAATGAACACTAAACTCAGTATTTTTATATTCCCCACAGATATATCCAGATATTTAACTGTATGAAAGCTACTTTTATAAGGCAAAAATTATTTAATAAATTATTTGAATTACCATCCTTTCCTAATGTTTACTCAATAAGGTTTAGTCTGTTCCTCTTATTTTCCAGTAAGATTGGGCTACCAGAAAGAAGTCTTTTTGTTGTAAAGAACTATTTATTAATTCAATCTTGGTGGCTTTAACTATCATGAAGTTATCTCTTTATTATAAAAGTAGGGTATTTTGATCCAGGTCTTAGTCCTTAGTCAATGGCATTCAAACAATCACCTCTTGGGAAAAACTCTATTAATATATAATTCAGTAAAAATGAATGAAGCACACACATCTCTTGAGTGAAAAGAATTTGTTTTGTTTGGTTTCAAAGGACTCACACACAACTTATTCAACAAATACTTACTGAATGCCTACTACATACATGGCACTTTAGTATTTATTAGTAGACAAAACAAAGATCCTTTCTTTCATGGTGTTTAGATTCTAGTGGGGGAAGACCAAAAATAAAAAATAAGCAATTGTCCAATGTGTAAGATAGTGTTAAGTGCCATGGAAAGAAGATAAACACAGTAGGGTAAGAGGGACCAGCATGTGGTAGTTCTAAAAATATTTTCATAAAATTTTTGATACCCTTCCTTTTAAGAGGTGGAGCTTAATTTTGCTACTTGTGAGTTTGGGCCAGACTTAGTGACTTAATTCTAACAAACAAAATACGGCAAAAGAGACTGTATATCAATTCCAATATGAAGTTATAGAAAGCCTGTGGTTTTTCTTGAGTGCATTTTCTCCTGGATTACTTGCTCTGAGCCAGCTATCAAGCTGTGAGCAGCCTTATGGAAAAGCTCATGCGGTAAGTAACTGAAGCCACCAGCTGACAACCAGCAAGGAACTAAGGCCTGCCAATAAACGTGTGAGCTGAAAAGTGGCTTTTCCTGCCATGGTGAGCCTTAAGACGACTGCGACCCTCACTGTCAGCTTGACTGAAGCCTATGAGAGAGACCCAGATACAAAACCACTGAACTGAACTGCTTTCAGATTTCTAACTCTCAGAAACTGAGAGATAATAAATGTTGTTTAAAGATGCTAAGTTTTGTTGAATAGTGACAGATAACGAATTACAGGGAGGGCAGGAAAAAGGCAGTCTGCGATATTAAGTGGGATGGTCCAGGCCTCAGTGAGAAGATCACTTTTAAACTAAGACCGGAGGAGGTGGGGGAGGATATCTGAGGAACAGCAAGGAGACGGTGTGACTGAAGTCAAGTGACAGAGGTAGAGACTGGTAGGAGAAGAGGTTAACTGGCACAGTGGCTGCTAGACCATTGTGAGGATCCCAGCATTGCTTCTAGATTAAATGGGGAGCCACTGCAGCGTTCTGAGCAGAGAAATGTAGTGATGCATTAAGTAAGTCGGTAATACTAGCACATGTAGATTCTTAAAACTGAGAGGAAACAAAAGGCGCATCTTGCTTTCAGACTCCCTTAGAAATTGTGCCTGTTAGATTGGCTCCTGGAAAATATATTTTTTAATAAAAAGATAACAGGTGCATTAAGAAGAACATAAAGAATATGCCATGTATTTATTCTTTTTAAAAATTATTCTTACATAATCTTTTTATTGACAACTGCAGACTGTGTTTTTTTGTAGTTCAATTTAAAAGTGTAATAGGGACTTGTGGCCAAGATGGAGGCATAGGTAGACACACTGTGCATCCCTGCACAACCAAAATTAAGGACAACAAAGATTTAGAAACAAAAAAACAACCAGAACTGACAGAAAATTGGACTGCACGGAAGTCCAACAACCATTCATCCAGACCGGTAAGAGGGGCAGAGTCAGCGGCTGGCAGAGAGGGGTCCCTGCAGGAAAAAGCCGAGGCTGGCAGACCCCAGGCATGAGGTGGCAATGAGCAAACCCAGTGAGGCGCACAAGGCAGCTGACCACGGTCACACATTCTCGTGCAGATAAACTGGGTGAAAATAGGCAGTGAGGCAGACTGCACAACCCAGGGCCCCAGTGATGAGAAATAAAGCTTAAAAGCACCAAATGAAAACACTGGTGGGGGATAAGGTGCCGGGAGAGACTCCCAGCCTCACAGGAGAGTTTGTTGGAGAGACCCATAGGGTTCTAGAATGTAAACAAGCTCACCCACCCAGGAACCAACACCAGAAGGGCCCAGTTTGCTTGTGGGAAGTGGCAGAAGGGACTGAAATCCAAGAGAGAGGGAGCAAGTGCCATTGCCCCTGTCTGACCCTGTCCCCACATACAGCATCACAACCCAGCAACTGGGTTGCCCAGCCCTGGTGAACACCTAAGGCTCCACCACTCATACATAACAGGTACAACCAGACCAAAAAATTATGGCTCAAACAGAAGAACAACTCAAAGCCCCAGAGCTTATAATTCTAAGCAACCAAGAGATAGCCAACCTATCAGATGCACAGTTCAAAACACTGGTGATCAGGATGCTCACAGAATTGATTGATTTTAGTCACAAATTAGAAGAACAAATGAAGGCTAAACAAAGTGAAATGAAGGGAAATGCACAGGAAACCAATAGTGATGGAAAGGAAACTGGGACTCAAATCAATGGAGTGGACCAGAAGGAAGAAAAAAATGACCAAAGAGAAAAGGATGAAGAAACAAGAATTCAAAAAAATGAGGACAGGCTTAGGAACCTCCAGGATATCTTTAAATGTTCCAACATTTGAATTATAGGGGTACCAGAAGGGGAAGAGGAAGAGCCACGACTGGAAAACTTACTTGAAAAAAAATAATAAAGGAGAACTTCCCAAATCTGGCAAAGGAAATAGACTTCCAAGAAGCCCAGGAAGCCCAGAGAGTCCCAAAGAAAGTGGACAAGAAGAAACACACCAAGGCACACCATAATTACATTAGCCAAGATTAAAATGAAGGAGAGAATCCTAGAAGCAACAAGAGATAAGGGGACAGTCACCTACAAAGGAGTTCCCATCAGACTGTCAGCGGATTTCTCAAAAGAGACCTTCCAGGCAAGAAGGGGCTGGAAAGAGGTATTCCAAGTCATGAAAGGCAAGGACCTACAACCAAGATTGCTCTATCCAGCAAAGCTTTCATTTAGAATGGAAGGACAGATAAAGTGCTTCTCAGATAAGATTAAATTCAAGGAGTTCATCATCACCAAATCCTTATTATATGAAATGTTAAAGGGACTTAGCTAAGGAAAAGAAGATAAAAAATATGAACAGTGAAAGGACAGCAAACTCACAGTTATTAAGAACCACACCTAAAATGAAAGCAAACTAAGCTGACAACTAGAACAGGAACAGAACCACAGAAATGGAGATCACATGGAGAGTTAGCAACAGGGGAGTGGGAAGAGGAGAGAGGGGGAGAATGTACAGAGAATAAGTAGCATAGATGGTAGGTAGAAAATAGATATGAAATAGGGCAAGAGTAGCATGGGAAATGTAGAAGCTAAAGTACTTATGACACGTGGACACAAACTAAAGGGGGGAATGTGGGTGGGAGGGGGTATGCAAGGTGGAGGGGAATGAAGGGGGTAAATGGGACATTGTAATAGCATAATCAATAAAATATATTTTTAAAAAGGAAAGAAAATAAAAGTGTAATAGATGAGAGAGCAAAACTGTAGCCATTAGAAAAGATTCTTAGGAAATAGAAATAAACAACCTTGGCTATATTTGCTGACAAAGATACAGCCAAATATAATTTACATCACATCATGCTATTCAACCAAAGGATTATGGAGAATGTCAGAACTTTATAGAAGTTTTCTTAACCATTTGCTGTGCACAACCTGAGGAAAAGTACATTTACTATCACCTTCCTTTTTAAGAGTCCTTCACTATGTGTATTTGTAAATAAGTCAGTCTGCTTTATTAAAGGAATGGAGCAAGGACACCATTGAGTGGATTTTTCTCAAAACTTACAAGGAAAACAAATTTAATTTATATAATTCTAAATTCAATTTCTGTAACTTTCTACCAACACTAACACATAACAAACAGTTTAATCTTACCTGGAATAAGATGTTTCTGATGTTTAGGAACATATCTCTCAAGAAGACGCTTCATACGTGCTTCCTTGGCCTCATCCCAAGCACACTTTTCACTGTCACTTCTAAGCAATGGATCAGCTCCATTCAAAAGAAGTAACTCTGCCACCTAGAGGAAGGCTCGTATGAGGGAACCCGGACGAAAGGTACATTATTGTTAAATGTGTGCCAGCATGCTACTCTAAACAATATCAGATTTTCTTTCAACAATACTAAGTTTGAGTTTACCTATAACATCTTTCCCAACAGAAAAATTTAATGTAATTGTTACTGAATCATAATTTGTTGATATACATACCCCTTTTTTACAAAAAAAATAGAGAGAGGAAAGGAAGGAAGAAAAGAAAGAATGGAAGGGAAAAAGGAATGAGTGAAGGGAGGAAGGGAGGGAAGGAAACATTTGTATTTTGCTGCTGGTGAAATGGTGCTACAAGATAACCAAGAATGAGGATGGGGTTCTGTAGTAGTAAACGTTAGTTTACCAGGTTCCAGGAGAAGTTATGTCTTCCATCTACACCTGTGTTGCTGCTCCTCCTCCTCAGAGAAGAATAACCTCTCCCTTCTTTCCAGTACATATTTTATCATAGTGCCTAATACACTATTCTATATTATTTTTCTACATCTCTCTGTGCATGACTGTTGTCTGTGGTAGGAATGGTGTGCCTTCTGCAGCAGAGGGAGACAGGGAGTGGAGCAGGGACGCCCTGGCCTCAGGAACAGGCCAGGCCTCAGGGTTCCTGCTCTTCACAGTCTCAAGTGCCATTCGCCCTGGAGGTGACCTGCATCATGACTGCCGATGAGAACCAGGAAACAGAACTGGAAAGCAGAGATTATTTTCATTTCTTTCTATATATGAAAGAGATGGAAGTTTCTGGGTGTTAAGTCCAGTTTTATTTCAATACAGGGTAAAAATGGTGATCACAAAGCCTTCTTAATAGAGATTTCCTGGACAGAAACATATCCCCAGGTACCTCCAATTACATCTATAAATGCTTTTTAAAACAAAAAACAAAAAACAGGAGCATATCCTCAGCTGAAAATCAGAGCATATTAGCCAAGTTACAGTAAGCATGGAAGTTAATCTTGAAACTCCTAGGACCATTGTTCAAACATGCCAAGGACAGTAAAGTGAAGTTCATGGAGAATCACTATCCCGTTAATTCCTCAGCATCTACAATCAATATCATCTAGTTGGAATTCCTAATATAGTTCCATCAAAGTAAGAAAAAAATACAAAAGAGAACGACTTTCAAATACTGAAAAATGCACGCTGGCAGATAGAACAAATCACAAAGGAGAACTTCCTTGAGGATGGAACTAGATTAATGAAGTAAAGCATTTAAGCAAAACTGGCTCTAAAGATGATGAATAGCATTTAGAATTTGAAACAAGGGAAGAACATCCTTTAAAAAGTAAATTTAGTTAAAAATCTTTTTTTACTCTTTTTTTGGTATTGAGGCAGCTTCTACAAGACATGGAAGCTAAATAACATGTCATTAAACGATGAATGGGTCAACAATGAGATTAAGGAAGAAATGAAAAGATACCTTGAAACAAATGAAAATGAGGACACAAAAATCCAAAATCTGTGGAACTGGGAAAGCAATCCTAAGAGAGAAATTCATAGCATTACAGGCCTATCTCAAAAAAAAAAAAAAAAAAGAGAGAGAAAGACTTCCGCCAAGATGGAGGCGGAGGTGGAAGCACTGGGCCTTCTCACACAACCAAGTTTAAAAACAACAAAGTTTTAGCAAAAAAAAAAAAAAAACGCAGCCAAACCACAGAAAACTGAACTACACAGAAGTCTGACAGCCCTTCAACCAAACCGGTAAGAGGGGCAGAGCCCGCAGCAGAGTGGGGTCAGGCAGGAAAGAGCCACTGGACGGACCCGGGCGCATGACCCAGGTGCACAAATGGCCATGGGCAGATCCCAGGTGTGGAGAAGCAGACGGACCCACTGAGGGCACAAGGCAGTGGACTCACTGAGGGCTGACCACGGTCACACATTCGCGCGCAGATAAACCAGTGAAGAAACTAGCGGTGGTGAGACAGACCTTGCAGGCCCCAGCAGCGGGAAGTGGCAGAGGGAACTGCCATTGTCCCTCTCTGACCCCACCCCCACATATAGCATCACAAACCAGCGACCAGGGTGGCCCTGCGCTGGTAAACATCTAAGGCCCCTCTCCTCAGTCGTAATAGGCAGAAGCAGATAAAAACATGGTTCAAGAACAACTCAGAGTCCCAGAGCCAATAAATCTAAGTGATGAAGAAATAGCCAAACTTCAGATGCACAGTTCAAAACACTGGTGATCAGGATGCTCACAGAACTGGTTGATTTTAGTCACAAATTAGAGGAACATATGGAAGCTAAACTAATTGAAATGAAGAGAAATGCACAGGAAACCAATAGTGATGGAAAGGAAACTGGGACTCAAATCAAGGGAGTGGACCAGAAGGAGGAAAAAAATGACCAAACAGAAAAGAATAAAGAAACAAGAATTCAAAAAAAATGAGGAGAGGCTCAGGAACCTCCAGGACATCTTTAAACGTTCCAACATCTGAATTATGGGGGTACCAGAAGGGGAAGAGGAACAGCAACAAGTGGAAAACTTATTTGAACAAATAATAAAGGAGAACTTCCCCAATCTGACAAAGGAAATAGACTTCCAGGAAATCCAGGAAGCTCAGAGAGTCCCAAAGAAGTTGGACCCAAGAAGGAACACACCAAGGCACATCATCATTACATTAGCCAAGATTAAAATGAAGGAGAGAATCCTAGAAGCAGCAAGAGATAAAGGGACAGTCACCTACAAAGGCATTCCCAACAGACTGTAAGCTGATTTCTCAAAAGACAAGTTACAGGCAAGAAGGGGCTGGAAAGAAGTATTCCAAGTCACGAAAGGCAAAGACCTACATCCAAGATTGCTCTATCCAGCAAAGCTTTCATATAGAATGGAAGGCCAGATACAGTGCTTCTCAGATAAGGTCAAATTCAAGGAGTTCATCATCACCAAGCCCTTATTATATGAAATGTTAAAGGGACTTACCTAAGAAAACAAAGATAAAAAAGATGAACAGTGAAAGGACAGCAAACTCACAGTTATTAAGAACCACACCTAAAACAAAAGCAAACTAAGGACAGCTAAATCAGGAGTGAACCATAGAAATGAAGATCACGTGGAAGGTTAGCAACAGGGGAGTGGGAGAAGGAGAAGGGGGGAGAAGGTACAGAAAATAAGTAGCATAGATGGTAGGTAGAAAATAGACGGGGGGAGGGCAAGAATAGTATGGGAAATATAGAATCTAAAGAACTTGAGACACGTGGTCATAAACTAAAGGGGGAATGGTGGGGGAGGGGGTGTGCAAGGTGGAGGGGAATGAAGGGGGGAAATAGAACAACTGTAATGGCATAATTAATCAAATATATTAAAATACAACAGGGAAAAGCTCCAATAAAGCTCCAATAAACAACCTAATTTTACACTTAAAGGAACTTGAAAAAGAACAACAAAAAACAACCCAAAGTGAGTAGAAGGAAGGAAATAATAAAGATCAGAACAGAAATTAAAAAAAATAGGGTCTAAAAAAACAATGCAAAAGATCAATGAATCCAAAAGCTGGTTCTTTGTAAAGAGATAAACAAAACTGACAAACCGGCCCTGGCTGGTGTAGCTCAGTGGATTGAGCACGGGCTGCGAACCAAAGAGTGGCCAGTTCGATTCCCAGTCAGGGCACATGCCTGGGTTGCAGGCCAAGTCCCCAGTGGGGGCCATGCGAGAGGCAACCACACACTGATGTTTCTCTCCCTTTCTCCCTCCCTTCCTCTCTGAAAATAAATAAATAAAATGTAAAAAAAAAAAAAAAACCCCGACAAACCTTAAACCATACTCATTAAGAGAAAAAGAGAAAGGATCCATACTCATGAATGGAAGAGGAGAAATAACAGCTGACACCAAAGAGATACAAAGAATTGTAGAAAAACATTATGAACAATTACATGCCCAAAAGCCAGACAACCTTTGATGATAAACAACAATAAAAAACTCCCAACAAACAAAAGCCCTGGACCACATGGCCTCACAGGTAAATTTTACCAAACATTCCAAGAACTAACATCTCTCTTTCTCAAACTATTTCATGAAATTCAAGAGGAGAAAAGGCTCCCAAATTCTTTTTAGGAGGCCAACATTATCCTAATTTCAAAACCAGATAAAGACACTATAAAGAAAGAAAATTATAGGCCAATATACCTGCTGAACTTAGATGATAAAATCCTCAACAAAATATAAACAAACCAAATAAAGGGGGGGAATAGGACAACTGTAATAGCATAATCAATAAAATATATTTTAAAAAAAGATCATACACCATAATCGAATGGAACTTATTCCAAGAATGCAAGCTTGGTACAACATTCACAAATCAATAAATGTGACTTACCACATAAACAAAATAAAGGATAAAAACCACACGATCCTATCAATAGATGCAGAAAAAGCATTTGATAAAATGCAGCACCCATTTATGATTAAAACTCTCAGCAAAGTGGGAGTAGAGGGAACATACCTAAACATAATGAAGGCCACATATGACAAGCCCACTGCCAGCATCATACTCAACGGTAAGAAACTGCAAGCATTTCCCTTAAGATCAGAAGCAACACAGGGAATTTCTGCTCTCACCTCTCTTATTCAATATAGTGCTGAAAGTCCTACCCACAACAATCAAACAAGGAGAAATAAAATGCATCCAAACTGGAAAAGAAGAAGTAAAACTGTCTTTATTTGCAGATGATATGATTTGTACACAAAGAACCCCACAGATTCCACCAACAAATTACTAGAACTGATCAATGAATTCAGCAAAGTTGCAGGATACAAAGTTAATATCCATAAATCAGTTGCATTTTTATATGCCAATAACAAACTAACAAAAGCAGAAATTAAGAAAACAATCCAAGGAATATGTATATAAAGGATACATGGACAAAGCCAAAGTGGGGTAGGATTGAGGGTGGGAGGTGGGAATAGGTGGGGTGGGGGGAAATAGAGACAACTAAACTTGAACAACAATAAAAATAAATAAATTAATTAAGAAACAGGAAAATCATACAGAAAATGACCATTAGACTAGATTACATAAAAAGTTAAAAATTCTTGAGTGGCCAGTGGAACAACAAAAAACAACCCAAAGTGAGTAGAAGGAAGGAAATAATAAAGATCAGAACAGAAATTTTAAAAAATAGGGTCTAAAAAAACAATGCAAAAGATCAATGAATCCAAAAGCTGGTTCTTTGTAAAGAGATAAACAAAACTGACAAACTGGCCCTGGCTGGTGTAGCTCAGTGGATTGAGCACGGGCTGCGTTCCAGTGGCCAATTCTTGTCTAAATTTCTACCATCCGTTAAATAACTTATTCCAAATTTTTCTAAGGAATCACACTGATGATGACCCATATAGCTCAAATTCTACTTTTTCTACATTTAAAAAAATGTATTCTTGTTTTATTGATACAGAATTCACATGCCACTCAATGCATTTAAAGACTACAATTCAATGTTTTTAGTATGTTAAGAGGGTTGTATATACATAACCACAACCTTATTTGGGAACGCTGTCATTCCCCTTAAAAGAACCCTTAACCATGATGTGTTACTTTTCTTTCCCCACCTTCTACCTCCCACTCTTAATCTTTGTCTCTATAGGTTTGGTCTCTTATGGATGTTTTAAATAAATGAAATCATACAATATGTGTTTTTAATGGCTTTTTTACTTTAAAAAACATGATTATTATCATTTAGTATCTCCTATCTTTTACTATCTTTCCAATATACAGTCAATGCCTGTAGGACGATATAATCAAATTCCTTTAACTCTGGAGTTTAAGAAGTTCACACTCCACAGGTTCTGAGTCCAGAATCAGGCTCCCAGGGATTCCATATCTGACATCTCTAGTTCTGTGACATCTAAGATATAGGAGCAATCCAACACCCAGGGCCTAAGCTATTTTTCTGATCATCTTTGCCTGACCTATGAGACTCCTTGAGGAAAGCCTAGATCCTCATCTGAAGCTCCCACCAATCCTACTATATCCTCCAAAACCATGTCCTGTCCCACTTTGATTCTCAAAGCTTTTGCTCTTAGATCAGTCCAGAACTAACCTGGAGTTTTAATAAATTGCCCTTGGACTGGGTGAAGTAACTTGTTGGCTCACCCTAGGTAACTTAAAGGGGAGGGTAGGAAGAAGACAGACTATGACTTCACCCTCTTCCACTGGGTTTCAGCTTTTAATTCTCATGACAGTTCTCCAGACTTCTACTCCTTGTCATTCCCTTTTCTCTGGCCATCAGTCAGGATATGACATAGTGCCAGGAGCACATGAGTCACAGGAACACAGAAGATGGCAAAAAGGGAGGGTGGTAAGTAGCGAGTCCTGTGTCTCACTACTTGGTCCCTCTAGTTCACTGAGGCAACAAGAGAAGGTTACGTATCTTTCAAAGCTAGAGGAAGACAGCCAGTTCTAGCTATGAGATGGAAATTAGCTGCAGACATATTACCAGGTGAAGCAAAGGAAGAACTGAGAAAGAAAAGAAGAAACAGCAAAGAGCTCACACAGACCAAAGGGAGAAAAGGTTCTTGACCAGGAAGGGTCAGTCCCCGCAAGAGGAGAGGGGAGAAGTGCTCTAACTTTAAGTTTTCACTGTGGGAGCCCAGGTTTGAAAAGATAAATAAAGGGCAGAGAGAGCACATACCACTAATGCATTCTTCTGGCCATTACATTTGGTCCCAAGAGGAGAGGGGAGAAGTGCTCTAACTTTAAGTTTTCACTGTGGGAGCCCAGGTTTGAAAAGATAAATAAAGGGCAGAGAGAGCACATACCACTACCTGTCTAAACCTGCATTCTTCTGGCCATTAAATTTGGTCCCAAGCAGAATTCCCTCCTTCCAGCCCTCTACATAATGTACAGTAATCACTTACTAGCAGGCGATACATTGTCAAAAAAGCAAAACTACCTAAACTCTCCTAAAGTACTGTTCCACACTAGGAAGGAATATGCCCTATCTTTCTATGCCCATACGTCCCAGCAACCTTCCACAATTCTACCTGTGTCAGGCAATTGTTCTGAAAATATACAGAATTGATCTTCCTGAGCCCAGGTGACTAGCCATCTTTCCTATCCTAGGAGTTTTGAACCCTGAGGGAACTCAATACTGAAATAAAGAAGATATTTTCAGCAAGTGTCTCAGTCCTATAATGTAGTGCCTGAACCAAAAAATATCTAGGAAGCTCACAGCATATATGACTTCTGAGATAAACTCTGTGCTGGAATTCTTAATCTCAATGAGAGTTATTATAATTGAAGTTACTACAAATCAACTCATGGAATTACAGTATTTTGATATTTAACTATGATACATCTGTGTTGGTATGAACTGGTTAACCATTAAGCTTTGGAAGGCTATCTGATACTGACCATGAAAATGACACTAGACTCCATAAAATTGTATGTCTCTTATCAGGATTGGACATCATGTAACACTTTACAGAAGGAGATATTCCCTTAAAGTCTATAAAACACCATACAAAAAGGGTTTTTAAAAACTGCAAGTTTTAAAAGATTACCATGTGTAAACAAAAAATATTCTATAGTTATTAAGAGTTACATGTAAAATGTCATCAGCCATATTAGGCACAAAAAAAAAATCCACAGTAAAATTTTAGTATAAACTCTGAGAATTGATTAGCCAGAATGAACTGAAACTGAATTCCTGTCTATTTTCCCATTGTGTGGTCCCAGAGATTTTAATACTTGACAGAATATGGCATTTGATCTGCAAACAAAAGTATCACAGTACCTTATAGTGTCCATTCATCACAGCATCATGTAGGGGAGTGATCTGGTACATTCCTCTGATATTTACATCTGCTCCACCTTTTACTAGTTCACTTGCTGTCTCATAAAATCCTCTTACACTCGCTTCATGAAGTGCTGTCCAACCTATCGCACAAAAGGGGAATGGTATTTGTTTACATCTGGCATCTTAATAATGTTTTGTGCTTAGCCTATAAATAAAAACTCAAATTCTAAGCTGTTTCTTTAAAAATATTATGATTGTATAAAACAAGATAAACTCACAATGAAAACAACCTGTATTATTTGATGGATTCAATAAATCTGATGGACAAATCAAATTTCTACCTCCAACTCCATTGTATAAAAATATGAAAAGAAGTAAAATATTTAAAACCATTCCTGCCATCTTCAAATAAAAAAGTTGTAAGGGGGGGTCATTACAGCTCATAAAGAATGCTGGTTGTAGGCTACTCTTCTGCAGAGAAATAGCTTCATTTCTAACTGAAGGTACTTCCATTAAAGTAACCCACTGACAGGACTACATAGAATCAGTTCTTTCTCCTTCCTTGCAAAAAGCTATTTATAGTTCAACAAACTATCCACAAACTTCTCCAAGAAAATGAGTCATCCAGATAAATATTCTGTTAGGTAGAGACAATGGTGTAAGTTATAGCTATTTTTAAAATTTCAATAAATCATATGATTGATGTAAGAAAACCTAAAAGCAGGCATGTTAAAAGTATATTTCACTCTTTTCAGAAACTTCTCCATAAATGAGAATTTCTCAATTCCTGCACTAACATTTTGGGCTGGAAAATTTTTATTGTTCTGAACATTCTATCAAATGCCAGTAGCAGTCAACCCCCCTTCCCAGTTGTAAGCTAAAAATGTTTCCAGAAACCTGCCAAATGTCCCGTTAGAGGCAAAATCACCCCAGTCAAGAACAGTAGCCATAAAATATTATAGGAAGAGTTTCTCTTTTAGTATTAAATAGAAAGCCTAGAGAAAAAATAAAGAGCACCAAAAATGGTAAATATGTAGTTAATAGAGGTTCTTCCTATAAATTTCCTTAAAATGCACATGGCTACTTAAAGCAATTGAGAAGTAATATTGGCCCATAATTTACAACATTATATTTTGGGGTTTATAATGTATATAAATATATGTGACAACTATTGCACAAAGGATAAGGGAAATACGTTCAATGTTCATACATTTTATATGAAGAGTTACAATATTAACTTTAAAAAGACTGTAAAACATTAAAGATGTATATTGTAATCCCTACACTATCCACTACAAAATAACACAGACAAGGAAACAACGACAAAAAAACAGATGATGCTTACAAGGAACAATTAGTAAAAATAGTAATCCTAAATTTGACTATTTATATTATGTAAAACTTGATTAGTCCCCTGCTTAAAAGGCAGAGATTGTCCTGGCTGGTGTGGCTCAGTTGGATGGGTGTGAACCCGTAAACCAAGAAGTCATGGGCTTGATTCCCAGTCAGGGCACATGCCTGGGTTGTAGGTTTAGTCCCTGGTCAGGGTGCATATGAGAGGCAACCAATCGATGTTTATCCCTTATATCGATGTTTCTCTCCCTCTCTCTCCCCTTCCCTTCCCCTCTCTTAAAAATCAATAACCATGTTGTTGGGTGAGGAAAAAATAAAAAATAAAAAATAAAAAATAAAAATAAAAAATAAAAATAAAATTATGAAAGGCAGAGATTGTCAGAATAGATAAAATAGCAAGACACAAGAAATATATACTTTTAAAATATATTTTATTGATTATGCAATTACAGTTCTATTTCCCCCCTTCATTCCCCTCCACCCTGTACACCCTTCCCCCACCATTCCCCCCCTTTAGTTTATGACCACGTGTCTCAAGTTCTTTAGATTCTATATTTCTCCTACTATTCTTGCCCTCCCGCCATCTATTTTCTACCTACTGTCGATGCTACTTATTTTCTGTACCTTCTCCCCCCTTCTCCTTCTCCCACTCCCCTGTTGCTAACCCTCCACGTGATCTTCATTTCTATGGTTCACTCCTGATTTAGCTGTCCTCTTAGTTTGCTTTTGTTTTAGGTGTGGTTCTTAATAACTGTGAGTTTGCTGTCCTTTCACTGTTCATCTTTTTTATCTTCGTTTTCTTAGGTAAGTCCCTTTACATTTCATATAATAAGGGCTTGGCGATGATGAACTCCTTGAATTTGACCTTATCTGAGAAGCACTTTATCTGTCCTTCCATTCTATATGAAAGCTTTGCTGGATAGAGCAATCTTGGATGTAGGTCTTTGCCTTTCATGACTTGGAATACTTCTTTCTAGCCCCTTCTTGCCTGTAAGGTCTCTTTTGAGAAATCTGCTGACAGTCTGATGGGAACTCCTTTGTAGGTGACTGACCCCTTATCTCTTGCTGCTTCTAGAATTCTCTCCTTCATTTTAATCTTGGTTAATGTAATGATGATGTGCCTTGGTGTGTTTCTTCTTGGGTCCAACTTCTTTGGGACTCTCTGAGCTTCCTGGATTTCCTGGAAGTCTATTTCCTTTGTCAGATTGGGGAAGTTCTCCTTTATTGTTTGTTCAAATAAGTTTTCCACTCGTGGCTGTTCCTCTTCCCCTTCTGGTACCCCTATAATTCAGATGTTGGAACATTTAAAAATGTCCTGGAGGTTCCTAAGCCTCTCCTCATTTTTTTGAATTCTTGTTTCTTCATCCTTTTCTGTTTGGTCATTTTTTTCCTCTTTCTGGTCCACTCCTTTCATTTGAGTCACAATTTCCTTTCCATTACTATTGATTTCCTGTGCATTTCCCTTCATTTCAATTAGTTTAGCCTTCATATATTCCTCTAATTTGTGACTAAAATCAACCAGTTCTGTGAGCATCCTGATCACCAGTGTTTTGAACTGTGCATCTGAAAGTTTGGCTATTTCTTCATCACTTAGATTTATTGGCTCTGGGGCTTTTGCATTGTTCTTGAGCCATATTTTAATCTGTTCGTGCCTCTTACATATGAGGAGGTGTTCACCAGGATGGGGCCACCCAGGTCGCTGGTTTGTGACCCTGTATGTGGGGGTGGGGTCAGAGAGGGACAATGGCAGTTCCCTCTGCCACTTTCCACCACTGGGGCCTGCACGGTCTGTCTCACTGCTTGCTCCTTCACCGGTTTATCTGCGCTTGAATGTTTGACCATGATCAGCCCTCAGTGAATCCACCGCCTTGTGCCCTCAGTGGGTCCGCCCACTGCTACTCCACACCTGGGATCTGCCCAAGGCTGCCTGCGCGCCTGGGTTGCTTGCCCAGGTCGGTCTGGTGGATCTTTCCTGCCCGACTCTGCTCTGCTGCTGGTTCTGCCCCTCTTACCGGTTTGGCTGAAGGGATCGTTATTGTCAGACTTTCGTATAGTTCAATTTTCTGTGGTTTGGCTGCATTTTTGTTGCTAAAAGTTTGTTGTTTTTAAACTTGGTTGTGTGAGAAAGCGCAGGGCTTCCACCTATGCCTCCATCTTGCCGGAAGTACACAAGAAATATATTTAAAATATAAAGACATAGGTTCAAATAAAAGATTAAAAAAAGACATAGCAAATAGACAAGAAACATAAGACTATAATGTATATATTAACATATAAAGTTAACTTCAAGACAAAATGTATACATTACCAGATGTAAAGATATTTCATAAAGATTAAATGGTCATTTTATCAGAAGATATGACAATTATAACTATGTATGTACCTAATAACAGAGATTCAAAATATTACAAGCAAAATTTGACTGAATTAAAGGGATAAATAGATAAGTCCACAATCACAACTATGAACATTTTCATGCCCCTTCAGGCAGGTCAACTAGACAAGACATCAGTAAAGACAGGATGTTTTTGACACTACCAGCCACCTTCATCTTACTGACATTTACAGAACATCACATACAACTGAAGAACAAACATTCAAGTGCACAGGGTTATTCCCCAAGAAAATCCATATACTAGACAATAAACCAATTCTCAGTAAGTGTCAAAGGATCAAATTCATAGAAAGTGTATCCTTCTACCGTAATGGGATTAAATTAGAAATCAACAACAGAAAGGTATCTGGACAATCCTCAAACATTTAAAAATTAAACAACTTCCAATATAATCCTGGGGTCAAAGAGTAATCATAGAAGAAATGAAAAATATTTCAAACTGAATGATAATGAAAATTCAACATATCAAAATCTGTGGGATGCAGCAAAAACAGTATTTGGAAAATTTAAAGCTTTAAATGCTTACAGTAGGAAAAAAGATATGAAAATTTGTGACCTCATTTTCAACCTTAAGAAACTAGAAAAAGAACAAAGAAAACCAAAAATAAGTAGAAGTCAGAAAAGGAGTAGAAATGAAATACAAAACAAATAAGAGAAAAAACTGATAATTCTCTAGCTTAGGAAGGATTGAAGAAAAAGAGAAAAAGGGAGGAAGGGAGAGAAGAAAGAGGGGGAGGGAAGAAGATAATAAAAGCTAAATGGCAATATAAGAAATAAAAGATAAATTATTCCTAAAGGTTTTCAGATACTAAAAGGACTACAGGAGACTATTATAAATAACTTCATAAATAAATTCTATAACTTAGATGAACACAAATTCCTTTAAAAATACAACTTACCTAAACTGAAACTGAAAACTGAATAGCCCACATCTATTAAAGAATTTTAATTTATTATCAGAATCTTCCCACAAAGGAAACTACAAGCTCAGATAGTTTTACTCTTAAATTCTGTCCAACATTTAAGGAAGAAAAATACCTCAAACTTACACAAACTAGAAGGGAGAATACTACTTAACACATTTTATGAGTTCTGGAAAACCTTGATACCAAAACAAAATACATTACAAGAATACTATAGACCAATATTACTTATCAACATTGATACAAAATATCTTTAACATAGTGTTATCAGCAAATTGAATCCAGCAATATAAAAAAAATAATATAACATGACTAAGCATCTATTCCTCATAAAAACCCTCAGCAAATTGGAAATGGATTCCTCAATACAAGGAGCAGTTACAAAAGCCTACAGCTAACATCATGCTTATTACTAAATATTAAAGAGGCAAAACTAATGTCGGGTGAATAATATCAGAACAGTAGTGGCTTCCAGAGAGTGTGTGTGGGGAATAATTGGGAAAAGTTATGACAGACTTTTGTAGAATTTTGGTAATATTCTATCTCCTAATCAAGGTTTGGGTTACACAGGTGAATGTGTATGTCAAAACTCATCAAATGGCACATTTAAGAACTGGCATTTTACTGTATGAAACTTTTACCTCAAAGAAAAAAACTATTGAACTCTAGTAATGGCATTTATACTGAGGTATTTAGTGGTGAAATATACTTATCTATGTAACTTTCTTTGACATATGTCAACATACAGATGAACTGCTGGGTGAACAGAGATTTACAAATGGATAGGTATTTAATAAGAAATACATAATGGTCTTTACCTTGTGGTTTCTGACATGGAGCTCCTAAAACCCCTATAAACAGAGATACTAGGAGAATATTTTGTTCTAGTATTTAGCCTCTGACCCCAGTTCTTGATACAGAACCCCCAAGATCTCTGTAATTTCCTGAGTAGCAGGAGCACCTGAAACAAAGCTCCTAAACCCCTTGGAATTTCCTGGGTGACGGAAGTGTCTTTTGTTCCAATAAGGCAACTTTTGGCAGATGGGAGCTGGTCACTAGAAGACCAAATCATGATTAGAAACTTGGAACTTTCAGCTCCTTCTCCCACCCTAATTCTTTGGAGAGAAGAGAGCAGCTGGAAATGAATTTCATAACTGATCTTGCCTACATGATGAAACCTCCATAAAAATTCCCCAGAGTATGGGATTTGGAGAGCTTTTCCAGGCTGGTGGACATATTTATTTGCTGGGAGGGTAGCATACCCCATACTCCAGGGGCACAGAAGTTGAACAGAACTTGTGGGTAACCTGGGGTCTTACCACCTGGCATTTAAATGGGAGGCAGTTTTGTGGAACTGAGTCCTTAATCTGCAGGGTCTGTGCTAATGTGGGTTAGTGTCAGAATTGAACTGAACTGCAGATACTCAGTTGGCATCAGAGAACTGCTTAACGGGTTGAAAACCCATACATCTGGTGTCAGAAGTACTATGAATGTGAGTAGAAAAAAAACACATGAGTGTTTTTCCTTTACAGTGTAGTATGTGATAAAAACAAATATGTAGAATCTAGGTATTAAGTATATGGATGTTTACTGTACAATTCTTTCAGCTTTCCTATATGTTTGAAAATTTTCATAATTTCATAAAAATATTTAAATAAACAGCTTACATATGAACTTTTGGAATATATCCATTTAAGAACTACCTGTTTTTTAAAAAATAATATAAAACCATCTCCATCAAAGTACTGTTTCTGATAAAAAAAAAATATGAACTCATGGGTATTTGAGTACTGAGACCTGCAGACCACTGGAAATTTGCTTATTGATGTGTCTACTGCTTAACTTGATTATCTGCCATAGGTCGAGTATGGCTGGATGAAAATGAAGTATCAGAAATCCAAAAGTTATTAACTTTGGAATGCAGATGATGATCTTTCTTTCAGAAACCTCCTTTTTTCAAATACCATATGATCTCACCTTTAACAGGAATCTAATCAACAAAACAAACAAATAACCACCCTGGCTGGTGGAGCTCAGTGGATTGAGCACGGGCCTGCGAACCACACAATCGCGGTTCAATTCCCAATCAGGGCACATGCCTGGATTGCAGGCCAGTTCCCAGCAGAGGATTCATGAGAGGCAACCATACATTGATATTTCTCTCCTTCCCTTCCTCTCTAAAGATAAATAAATAAGATCTTAAAAAAAACCCAAAATGTAACCAAAGGCATTGACATATACAACAGGCTGACAGTGACCAGAGGGGACAGGGGAAGGAATTTCAGGGAAAATGGGGAAGGGCTTATGGGAACAAATATAAAGGACACATGAGAACCGAGTCAGTAAGGCTGGTCGGTGCATCTGGTCCCAGCAGCTTCCAGGTAGGAAGCAACCAGCTGCTGCTCAGGGCTGCCAGCTGTGTAGCCAGCACCATAGAGGTGCTCTATTCGAGATGAATTCCAAGTCATTCAAATGACACAGTATGTCCTGTGCAGGCTGGCCTCTGCCCATGCTGCCTGCCTTATCTCCTGAGTCTGCTCTGTTCATTCCAGGAAAACAGTCTCATTACTGAGCACCAGGCTGTGTGTCAGCCAAAGTCGTGACCAGGAGAACTTCCGGCCAAGATGGAGGCATAGGTGGAAACACTGTAGCTCCTCACACAACCAAATTTAAGGACAAGAAAGATTTAGAAACAAAAACACAACCAAAACAGACATAAAATTGAACTGTACCGAAGTCCGACAACAACGAACCATTAATCCAGACCAGTAAGAGGGGTGGAGTCGGCCAGAGGAGAAGGGTCCCAGCAGGAGAAGGTGATGGTTAGCAGACCCAGGTGAGGGGAGGAAATGAGCAAACCCAGTGGGACTCGAAAGGCAGCTGGCTGACCATGGACATACATTCTTGCATAGACAAACCAGGCAAAAAAAAAGAGTAGTGAGACAGACCACGCAACCCAGGGCCCCAGTGACAGGAAATAAAGCCTAAAAGCACCAGTTGAAAAAACTTGTGGGGGTTGAGGTACCAGGAGAGGCTCCCAGGATCACAGCAGAGTTTGTTGGAGAGACCCATGGGGTCCTAGAATGTACACAAGCCCACCCACCGGGGAACCAGCACCAGAAGGGCCCAATTTGCTTTTGGGAAGCGGCAGAGGGGACTGAGACCCAAGACACAGCAGAACAAGCACCACTGCTCCCTCTCTGACCCCACCCCCACATACAGCGTCACAACCCAGCCATAGTGAACACGCCCTGGTGAACACATAAGGCTCTGCCCCTCATACGTAACAGGTACAACCAGACCTTAAAAAAAAAAAAAAAGGCTCAAATGAAAGAACACATCAAAGCTCCAGAGCCAATACATCTAAATGACCAAGAGATAGCTAACCTATCAGATGCACAGTTCAAAACACTGGTGATTAGGATGCTCACATAATTGGTTGATTAGGGTCGCAAATTAGATGAAAAACTGAAGGCTACACTAACTGAAATGAAGGAAAATGCACAGGGGACCAATAGTGATGGGAAAGAAACTGGGACTCAAATCAATGGAGTGGACCAGAAGGAAGAAAGAAACAACCAAATAGAAAAGAATGAAGAGCCCTGGCTGATGTAGCTCAGTGGATTGAGCACAGGTCTGTGAAGCAAAGGGTCGCTGGTTTGATTCTCAGTCAGGGAATATGCCTGGGTTGCAGGCCAGGTCCCCAGTAGAGGACACATGAGAGGCAACCACACATTGATGTTTCTCTCCCTTTCTTTTTCTCTCCTTTCCCCTTTCTCTAAAAATACATAAACAAAATATTTTTTTTAAAAAGAAAAGAATGAAGAAACAAGAATACAAAAAATGATGAGAGGCTTAGGAACCTCCAGGACAACTTTAAATGTCCCAACATCCAAATTACAGGGGTACCAGAAAAGGAAGAGGAAGAGCAACAAGTGGAAAACTTATCTGAACAAATAATAAAGGAGAACTTCCCCAATCTGGCAAAGGAAATATACTTCCAAGAAGTCCAGGAAGCTCAGAGAGTCCCAAAGAAGGTGGATCCAAGGAGGAATACACCAAGGCACATCATCATTACATTAGCCAAGATTAAAATAAAGGAGTGAATTCTAGAAGCAGCAAGAGATAAGGGGACAGTCACCTACAAAGGAGTTCCCATCAGACTATCAGCTGATTTCTCAAAAGAGACCTTACAGGCAAGAAGGGGCTGGAAAGAAGTATTCTAAGTCATGAAAGGCAAGGACCTACATCCAAGATTGCTCTATCCAGCAAAGCTTTCATATAGAATGGAAGGCCAGATAAAGTGCTTCTCAGATAAGGTCAGGTTCAAGGAGTTCATCATCACCAAGCCCTTATTATATGAAATGTTAAAAGGACTTACCTAAGAAAAAGGAGATAAAGATGAACAGTGAAAGGACAGCAAACTCATAGTTATTAACAACCACACCTAAAACAAAAGCAAACTAAGCAGACACCTAAAACAGGAGTGGAGCCACAGAAATGGAGATCAGATGTAGGGTTAGCAACAGGGCAGTGGGAGGAGAAGGAGGGGGGAGAAGGTGCAGAGAACAAGTAGCATAGATGGTGGGGAGAAAATAGACATGGTGAAGGCAAGAATAGTGTGGGAAATGTAGAAGCTAAAGAACTGATGACACACGGACATGAACTAAAGCGGGGGAATGTGGGTGGGAGGGGGTTGGAGGGTGGAGGGGAATAAGGGGGGGAAATGGGACATCTGTAATGGCATAATCAATAAAATATATTTTTAAAAGGATACATAGACAAAAACAAGGGGGGATGAAAACGGAAGGGAGGTGGGAAGGGCTGGGGGGATGGGCTGGGATGGGAGTAAAAGGAAGAAAACTGCACTTGAACAACAATTAAAATAAAATTAAATAAATAGGTTTCCTTAAACTACAATAAAAATTTATTTCCTAAAGGGGACAAAATGGTTGCTATAGGAATGAGACAATAACCATAACAAAAGATTAGTGTGTTTTCCCTGAGCCCAGATTGACTAAAAGATAAGATAAATGTAAAACAATTGTTTGGTTTTCAAGGAAAACCCAATCTCATATTTTAAATTTACTACAAAAAATTCCCCAGGAAGACAAGGTCCATGTGAATAATTCAGAGTAAATGATGGATCCTGTGGGGATGGGAGAGTTAAAAATGAATGCTACTGCTGCCCTGGTCAGGTGGCTCAGTTGGTTGGAGCATTATCGGGCACAACCAAAGTATTCAGGTTTGATTATCCCTGGTCAGGGCACATACCCAAGTTGTGGGTTCAATGCCCAGTCGGACCACGTGAGATGTCAGCCAGTCAATGTTTCTCACATTGATGTTCCTCTCTTTCTCAAAGACAAAATCAATAAACATATCCTTGGGTAAGGATTTAACAAAAGAGAGAGAGAATACTTCTTTAAGTAAGAAATAAGCAAGAATGATTCAGTGATGAGCAGTTTCAGGGTTGAAAGAAATTCTCAGCATCAGTATACCCAGAAGGACCTTTATTCTGCGGAAAGGGTAACTGTAGACCATAGAAAGAGCTACATATTATGGAAATAAATAAAATGTAACCAAGAATTTCCCTTTCCCTAGAGTTGTTCCATGCCTCCAAAATAAAGGTAGAGTATAATTTACAACAGATCTTTTATTAACTCCTGAATCTGCAGGTTGGAAGATCCTTAAGTAATATTTTTTTCTTTTCAAATATTTAACTATTTTGGAGGAAATCTCTTTAAAGCTTCATAGGGTTATGAATTTCCTATAAAGAGAACATAATTTAATACATGCTTAATAAAGATTCAAGATCATAATGTTACTTTTATGTTCTCTTGCAGCAACTGATAACACCTACAGAGGTATGAAGTATACTTCTTCCCTACTGTATTGTCAACAATTTTGCCTCTCATTTTTTGTTTTTATCTGTCACTTCCCTTGTTGTTGGCTTAAACTTCTTACTACTATCAATATTCTGGTCCATGCCAAACTTTCTTCTCAGTTCTAATGTGTCATAGGCATAGGAATCAGAATTCTATGAAAAATAATGGTCAAGGCATTTATCTGAGAGGGTTTTAGCAAAGAAGGTATGAGATCTATGTTAAGCATTAGAGTTTCTTCAGCCTACTTCCTGATTGTCACCAAGGAATACCTATTGCTTTTGACAGATAAAAAATTATTCCAATTAATTTTTAATACCAAAAATATTAAAATGATATGAGGACATAAAATGTAAATGGTATCTATGAAAAAACCATTGGTTTGTTATTGTACATTTTATAATTTCTCAAAAGGCACTTAAGCCTTTTTTATATTCTATCACAAAATATATGTAAGGCTTTCTAATAGATATTATTTCTATTTGTTTTTGCAGCAGCTGGCACATAGGAGGCACACTGGGGAAGTTTACAACATTGAACTGATATGTTATGTGGAGGTCATACACCTCTTGCCAGTAGTTCTTGAGCTGTAATGAGAATAAAAATCACCTGGGGAACTTGTTAAAAATGAAGATTTCCAGGTTTTAACTTACAGATTTTTACTGAGAGAGAGAGTGAGTGAGTGAGTGAGTGTGTGTGTGTGTGTGTGTTGGGGGCAGAAGTAAAGGCTGCATTTTAAACAAAACACTGCAGGTGACTGATAGAAATGGTTTGTAGACAGCCCTTTGGAAACGCCACCCTCTGCAATCTGTGGGAGGTAGTAGCCAGAAGTATAATGATCAGAGCTAAGATGCAAAGAGAGAAGGAAAGTACAAGAGAGTTCACAGGGGGCATAAATGAAAATGAAAAAAATAATAGAAAAAATTTTAAAGAATCATTTGTAAACTTAAAAAAGTAATAAGAATTCAAAAAGCCTGGAAACATGGGAAGGGTAAACAATTCATGAAGGTTGCCCTGGCTGGTGTAGCTAAGTGGATTGAGCGCAGGCCTGTGAACCAGAGGATGGAGGTCCGATTCCCATTCGATTCCCAGTCAGGGTTGTAGGTCAGTTCCCAGAGGGAGACACACAAGAGGCAACCATACACTGATGTTTCTCTCCCTCTTGTCTTCCCTTCCTCTCTAAAGATAGATAAATAAAACATGAACGTCACTGAAGTACCTGTAAGAAAAAGGTGTATATTAACTAGCTGAGCACAAGCAGGAAACAGCCACCAAGCATATTAAAAATGGCACAGAAAAAGGGTGGGGGGCTAATGAAAAGACACAGGTCAAAAGAGGCTTGGGAAATCCACAAAGTCCAGTTAGCTGCAAGTAGAGCTACTCCTGAATGTAAGTAGATAGACACTAACAGAAAGAACCAGGTATTTCTCAAAATCAAGGGAACAAGTGCTTTATCTAGCAAATAAGGAACAAAGATTGAGGGTAATAGGAAGGTGGTGGTTGATCTGGGTATAAGGTTGGGAATTACAACCTGTTAAAACCTGATTATAGGAAAAACCCAGACCTTGCTAAAGTTAAGTATTGAGGATGCACCAGTAATCACCTGCCTGTCCACGGACTGTAGTATTGATCTTGGTACAGCATAAGACTTTTTGCACTGTTTCATAAACTGAGGAAGTCTAGACAAATAGTAAAAGTATGGACACAAAAAGTCCTATCCAGGCCAGCTTAGTGTAGCATACTTACTTAAATCCTTTCAAAGAATCATTCATCTCCAGAAGAACATGTCAGGTTCTCCCCACAAAGAAACTGTACCTCATACTCTCTTCTCTTCATTTCCCTGGCCATTGCTACTTCTGTACATCTATCATTCTATAATCAGTTTCCCCCAAGTTCAATGTATCATTAGCTTCTTTCAGCTTTTGACCTCATTTCTCTACCACTCAAAGTTGAGGTGCCCAGGGCAAAGGGAGCAAGCCAGTCACAGGGACCCCATCCTTCTGTGTAATGCCACTGCACACAGCCCACAGTCAGGCATAATCACTGAAGGTGAAATATAATGCTCTTCTTTTGCTCCCTTCGCCCCTTACATTTCCCTAGGAGATGATGGTGAAGAGCTACCTTGTAGGAAAATGGCATGGAAGCTTTCTGTTTGAGACTTGCCTTAGGTCCAGTCTGCCATACTTTCATTGGAATGACTCTTCTAAAACTACAAATCACTTTCAAGATAACTGTGGGTAGTAACCCCAACTTACCAGCATAACTTGGTTGATTAACATTTCCTCCTTTTTCAATACAATAATGAACAAGATGACTATCATTGTGCAGAGCAGCCTTATACAGCAGGTTCTCTCCAAAAATGTTTCTCCGGTTAATGACAGAAAGAGATATTTTATTGATTTTCATTTTTTCTGAAATGAGGGAAGGAACAAAAAAAAATAATAATCCTTATTTGAAAATCAGGAAAAATACAGGTTATGGGGTGAATCCAGTCAACATTCTAGAATAGAGGTACACTATATTATAAACGTATTTTATCCATTGATCCAACCATAGTGTCTACATATAATAGGGTGAAAGAGATAAATTTTATTAGATTGAAAATATCTGCAGAAGTTAGAAATCATCTGAGTAGTTTATGTTGACTGAAACCCCATGAAAGGTACATATATGAGATTAACAGATTATTTTCCTTAAAATTTTGGTGAAAAAGATTATTTAAATCTAGAATTAAATGCTATTAAACCCAATGAAAAGTTATATAATATTGTTCTTGTACACCAAGATGTCATAAAAACCACAAAAAGAAAGTCTAAAAGGTACATAATTACAAAAGATACAAAATACGAAAATTAACCCCAGTGAAACCAGAAAGGAGTATGCTAAATTTTCTTTCTTTGCTAAAAATAACTGTCATTAAATTAAAGAACTATGATCTTGATCTGTACAACAGTTTTGATTTCCTAAGCCAGGAAATACACAGTTAAAACAGTTTACCAGGTTATGCATACCAGGTATCATTTTTCCATTGTGCTTCCTAAAATACTGAAACTCCTCATTTAGATACTCCAAACCCTGTCAATTTTTGTGGATAATATTCATTTGGTTTCCTTAAATTTCAGAATAGCTTTGAGGATAGCTTTTCCCATTTTGAGTTAGCTAACCTGCCCTATCCTAAAACCTCACATAGGTAATTGAGTACTGCAGATTTCTTAGCAGATCCTAATTTGCCTCTTATTTGATTTCTTCCAGTCAGTTCCACTGTAAAACAAACTATCTGCTGAACATTTGAGCCTACCTTCCTCTATCCTGGACTACAAAGTATTTTGTTCCCACCAGAGAAACTGTAATGTTAAGATGGCTCCTGCAGTATAGGGATGACTCAGCACCAGGATCCTGGCAGCTGCTCCCTCAGTTCTCTCCATAAAGCCACCACCTCCAGTCTCTCCTCAAGCATCTCTAGTCTACTCTGACCCCCCATTGCTGCAGCCCAGTATAAATGGCTGCGAATGAAATTTTATGCATTGCCCTTTAAAAGGCTTTCTGTGACTCCAGCCGTCTGGGTTATCTGGGTTCTTTGGGGGCTCTGATTTTGTAGGCTTAGGTTCTGGGCAGCTTGGGGTTTAGACACCACACTTCACAGGGGGAACCCCCTAGCTACTGAACTACTCCTCCGGCACTTCAGCTGCCACTCAGCCAAACCTCTTGCATCTCCTCTGCACTCCACAGTAGTCACATTGTGGTGAAGTTGTTTCTTTTGTATGTCGATGGTTATATGATTTCCCTCCTACTATTGTTCAGTTGTTTATTCTGGATGATTTCTCTACAATTTACTTATAATTCCAGATTGGTCCTGGGAGGAGATTAGTGTAGCTTCCACTTACTCCTCCACCATCTTGGATCCTCAGTTATGATCTTTCTGATGCACTGTTGTATTCAGTTTGCTAATATTTTGTTGAGGATTTCACCATCTATGTTCATTGGGGATATTGGCCTATAGTTTTCTTTCTTTGTAGTGTTTTTATCTGGTTTCAGAATTAGGGTAATGCTGGCCTTATAAAATGAGTTTGGGAACATTCCCTCCTCTTGAATTTTATGATATAGTGTGAGAAAGAGAGGTAGTTCATCTAGGCATATTTGGTAAAATTCACCTGTGAAGCCATCTGGTCCAGAGCTTTTCTCTGTTAGGAGTTTTTTTTGTTTTTTTGTTTTTTTTTGTTTTTTTTTATCATTACTCCAATTTCACTAGGTGTCTATTCAGATGCTCTAATTTGTCCAGGTTTATTTTTGGAAGCTTGTATGTTTCTAGCAATTTATCCATTTCATCTAGGATTTCCAGTTTGTTGGCACAGAGTTGTTCACAATCATTTCTTACTTAATGCCACTAATCATCAGAGAAGTGGAAATTAAAACCACAGGGAGACATCATCTCACGCCTGTCAGAATGGCTGTCATCAATAAATCAACAAACAACAAGTGCTGGGATGCATGTGGAGAAAGGGAAACCCTTCTGCATGGTTGGTGGGAATGCAGACTGTGCAGCTACTGTGGAAAGCAGTATGGAGACACCCACAAAATTAAAAATGGATCTGCCTTTTAACCTAGCTATCCCCCTTCTGAGAATATATCTGAAGGAACCCTCAACACAAATTTGAAAGAACACAGCAGCCCTATGTTGACTGCAGCCTTATTTAAAAACACCAAGATATGGAAACAGCCCAAGTGTTCTTCAGTAGATGGTTAGATAAAACAACTATGGGACATTTACACAGAGGAATACCACTAGGCCATAAAAAAGAAGAAAATTTCACATTTTGCAACATTTTGGATGGAGAGGGATTTATGCTAAGTGAAATAAGCCAATCAGAAAAAGACAAATACTATATGATTTCACTTGTATGTGCAATCTAATGAACAAACGGAACTAACAAGGAAAATGGGGACAGACCCATAGATGGAGAGCAGGATGACAGCTGGGAGGAGGTTGGGGTGGAGGGATTGAGCAAAAAAGGAAAAAGGACTCAACAATGTGGTGATGACTGAGGGGAATAGGGTATAAGGGGACTAAATGGTAATGGAATAAAATACAATAAAGATTAAATTAAAATAAATTAACCACATAAAATTTGAAATGAAAACTAAGTTGTGAAAGACATTCACTTCCAGTCATGGCTAAATGACTACTGTGACTTGCCTTCCTATTGTAAACAAATTTCTTTTGACTGGTGTAATATGGTAGGTAAATAATGGTTCTCCAAAGATGTTTACATCTTAAATCCTCAGAACTTGAGAGTGCTACCCAATACAGCAAAAGCAACTTTGTAATATGGCTATGTTATGGATCTTGGGAAGGGAAGAGGGACGTGAGAAGATCAAAAGAGCAGAAGGCAATGTGACCACAGAAGCAGAGGCTTATATGTGGGCAGCAGCAAAGAAATGCCATAGCCTCTAGAAGCTGGAAGAGGTAAGAAACAGATTTTCCCCTGGAGCCTACAAAAGGAACCCATGCTGCAAACACCTTGATTTTAACCTCTTTTTCATTTGGACTTTGAACCTAAGGACTGTAAGAGAAACAAAGTTGTGTTGTGTCACTAATTCTGGGGTAAATTATTGTCACAATAGAAAACTAATACAATTGATGTTTGCAAAATATATTTTCCTCATCCTTTTAATTTTAACCTATTTGTGTCTTTATATTTCAAGTGTGTTTCTTAAAGTCAGCATGTAGTTGAGTCTTGCTTTTTCAGCCAATCTCTGACAATCTCTGCCTCTTAATTGAAAGTATCTTGACCATTTACATTTCAAGTGATTGTTGATGTAGTTACCATATTTTGCCATGTAAAATGCGTGCTTTTTTGCCCAAATTTTTGAGGGAAAAATAAGGATGTGTAATATATATGAGTATAATGATTACATACCATGGGTATAATAGTCCCAAGTACAATGCACACAGAAACGTGGGTACACATTATGCATGGCAAAATATGGTAGGCTTAGCTGTATCATCTTGCTATTTGTTTTCTGCCTTTCCTATCTGTTCTTTGCTCCCCTTTCCTTCTTCTTATACCTTCTTTTGGGTTAACACTGAATATTTTTTGTTATTCCATTTTATTTTTTTTGTTGGTTTACTAGCTGGAACTGGTTTCCTTTGTTATAATGGTTCCTGTGGGTTTTATAGTATATATTTTTCAGTTATTACAATCTATCTTCAAATGGTATCTTCACATATATTTTACAGTATTTTATTTCCATTTTTCTTTATTTTCTTTGTTATTGTCACAACTTTTACTTTTATATGTTAAAACCTCATAACCCACTGTTATCTTTAAGTCAACTTTCCTTTAAAGTTGATTAATAATAAGAATTGTGTATTTTTATCAATTTAGTTACCATTTCTAGTGATCCTAATTCCTTTGCGTAGACTCCAATTTCTATCAAGTATCATCTTTCTTCTGCCTGAAAAATGTCCTTTAACATTTCCTATAGCATGGATCTGCTGGTGATGAGTTCTTCCAGCTTTTGTATGTCTGCTACTTTATTTCACCTTCATTTTTGAAAGATATTTTTCTGGATATTGAATTCTAGGTTCCAGTTACAGAATACTAGGAATAAAATTTCTTTTAGGACTTTTAGTTACTTTTTAGCTATCTTACTGCTTGCATTGTTTTCAACAAGAATTTTGATATCATTCTTATCTCTGTTCTTCTATACATAACATGCCTTTTTTCCTTAGCAGCACATATATGAGATCTGTCCAGAAGGTACCCAGCCATGTAATATGAAAAATAGAGACATTTATTAAAGAAGACACAAGATACAAGAAACATAAAGCTCTGCACAAGACATGATGCATGAGCAGGCATGTCGTCATGATGAAGGTGCCAATTACTAGTTCCCCATAGCTGTGGCTTTCTGAATCATCCAAATAGTTTCAGTGGAGGAATGTTTAAGCTTAATGCAAAATCTGATACAGATTCATCGCTTTATTTGCTCAGTCATTTTGAATATGATGGCCACATAGTATATATGATCACTCAATGGTGTCTACTGCCCCCAATGACCAGTACAGTGAAGTCATCATTGTTCACATGTGCATATTCCAGTCCATTCTCCTTGGCTACCAGGTTACACTGATGTTGCACAAACCATTTTCATTACATTAACAATGGCTTGACTTTTTCCAGACAGACCTCGTATATCACATATATATTCTTCTGATTTCTTAAATGTCTGAATATTATTTCATTGGTTATATTATAATTTACTAACTATTCACCTAATTTAGATTTTTTCTTGTTATTAAAATTAACAAGACTGTGATAAACATAGTTATAAAATATTTTTATGTAGCTAAGCAAGTGTAGTTATATAAATAATCACTATAAGAACTGCTGATACAAAAGAATTATAACTTAAAGTTGTGCAAATGTAAACTGTTCTGTAAAAAGACTGAACAAACTTAAATACTTCTTGACAACACATTAGAATGTTTACTTTTTCTACATTCTCACCACTGGGAATTCTCAAATGTTTAGAATTCTCTTAGGTTAAAATTGTACTTCTAATTTGCATTTCTTTAATCATAAATGAGATGATAAATAAATAAATAAATGGTATACATATATATTTCCTGTGAACTGCTTGTTCCTGTCCATACTCACTTACTAAATCCTTTAACCTGTTTTTGTAAGAGCTCTTTGCATGCTAATGAAATTAACCCCTAGACATGTATTACTAATACTTTTTCTGTGTTTCAATGGAATTCTATGCAGCAGAGAGAAAGAAGGAGCTACTACCCTTTGCAACAACATGGATGGAATTGGAAAGCATTATGCTGAGTGAAATAGGCCAGGCATTGAAGGACAAATACCATATGATCTCACCTTTGACAGAAAGCTAAACAATAAAACAAATAAGCAAACAGAATAAAAACAAAGACACTGAAATAGAGAACAAGTGGGCAGCGACCAGAGGGGAGAGAGAAGGGAATTTAAGGGGAAAAATGGGGAGGGATTTTGAGGAACAAGTATGAAAGACACAGGGATGAGGACTGGGGGGGGGGGGATGGGAAAGAGGGAGGAGACAGGGCGGGGGGGCTGGGATGGGAGAAATAGACAAAAAATGTACTTGAAAAATAACTAAATAAAAAATTTAAAAAAATACTTTTTCTGTGTTTGATGTTTGGTTTTCTTTAGGGTATTTTTCCACACAATTTTTAAAAAACGTACAGTATGTACTAAATTTTATCATTCTTCTCCCTCTTGACTTCTGAGTTTGAATCATTTCTTTTTAAACATTTTATTTATTTGTCTTCAGAGAGAGGGGAAGGGAAGGAGAGAGGAAGAGAAACATCAATGTGTGGTTACCTTTCATGTGCACCCCTCACTGAGGACTTGACCTGCAATCCAGGCATGTGCACTGACTTGGAATAGAACCAGCAACCCTTTGGTTCAGAGGCCCATGCTCAATCCACTGAGCTATAGCAGCCAGGCTGAACCATTTTTTAGAGTCTTTTTCTACTTCAAGATTCACAAGGTTACAAAAAGATTCACTTATGTTTTATTCTAGAACTTTTTCTTTTATTTTAAATCTTTGGGCAAACTAGAACTAAATTTAGTACCATAAGAAATGTTATGCCCTGGCTGGTGTGATTCAGTTGGTTGGAGCATTGTCCCATAAACCAAAAGGTTGCAGTTGTACTCCCAGTCGGAGCACAGACCTAGGTTGTAGGTTTGGTCCCTAGTCAGGGCATGTACAAGAGGCAACTGATCCATGTTTCTCTCTCAAATCATTTTTTTCTTTCCCTCTCTCTCTCTCCCTCCCTTGCCCTCTCTCTAAAATCAATAAGCATGTCCCTGGGTGAGGATAAAAAGAATAAAAAGAAATGTTATAAGGATCCAATTTTATATTTTTCACTACTTATTGTTTAGTCCCTTTTTGCCACCAATTTAACATTCAATCTTAATCACATACCTGCCCCCATACTCCCACTTTATCTGGCTTCTACATCTAAACTCTTTATTGTTTTATTGATTTCTCTGTCTGTTCCTGTTCCAATACCAAATTATGTCAATTTCTGTTGTCCTAATTACTTTCATTTTATGTAGAGTAGGTTCCTGCCCCATTCTCCCTTGGTTTTACTTTTCAGAATTTCCTTGGTTAGTTTTTCATAATTACTTTTCCAGTTGAAATTTAGTATCATATAACCTCCAGCTAACCTCATTCTCAGAGCGAACCTCCAGCCCTATAAAGCAAAATAAAATAAAATAATTAACAAATAAAAATTTGTTTCTGATTGAGCTCTCATGCATTTATAGAAAAATTTAGGGAGAAGTAAGTTTCTTACAACGTTGAATCGTTATGGTCAAAGATTAAGTTTGTTCTTTCCATTTATTCAATTTTTCATGTCCCTCAGTATAATTTTTAAATCTTCTTCTTATAGGTATGGCCCATTTTTTAATTAGGTATGTAAGCAGATATTTTTCTGTTTTTGTGACTATAAGTAGGATATTCTATTTTCTTACTATGTGATATTTTATACATGAAAGATATTTACTTTGTCTTCTTTTGTTTATTGAATTTTTAAAAAGTTTTTCTTTGAAAATAATTTCAGACTTACAAAAAGTTGTAAATATAGAACAAAGGATTCGCCCACTGTTAATATTTTGCCACCACTTTTAAACCTTTCTATTGCCCTCTCTGCATACACAGACACACATATACAAAAATAACTTAAATACACCATGCCCCATTACTCGCTAAGAGTTAAGTATACATTTTCCCAAAAAAGGACATCCTTTTAAATAACCGAATTATTATTAAATCCATGGAAATTTAACACTGATAAATATTATTATTTAATCTACAGTCCTCTCCTTATTTCAGTTTTAAAAACTGACCCACTATCTATTGTTTTCAACCAGTCTTTCTAGATTCTTATTGTTTCTTTCTGATAGTTTTTTAGTTCATTCTTTGAGGTTTTATAAGAATACAGAAATAATATCTAAGACTAAGAATAATAAATTTTTTCTTCTCCTTTCCACCATTTTATTCCTCATGGTATGATTTCTCAAAGCCTTATGCTAGGTTGGTCACTCAACAAATAGGTTGGACATGTACATTTTAAAAGGGTTCTATAAGTATTCACTCCAAAGTACAAGGGTAGGAAAAAAATACCAGTCTAAAAGCTAAAAGTTCAAGATCAAGTCCTAGTTATGCTACTAATGAGCTGAGCAATGCTGGGAAAAATCCTTAACTCTCCTTTAACTTCCTCATCAGTAAAATGACAAAGTTGAGATAGATAATCTCTAAGTCCTTTTTAGCACCAGAATTCCATGTTTCTATAAGTTACTTACTTAAAAAAATATGCCTCACCATTTTTTCTTGCAAGTTTTCTATTTTTCCTTATTTGTTCTCCAGTCTTGGGTCTGGATGGATGCATGTTCTTCCTTTTAACTTCAACCAAAGCAGGACCCTGCATTCTTGAAAAATAAATGTGTTTTAAAATTTGTTCTCTACAACCATTCACAGAGAACCATAGCAAATTTTGACTAAATTTTTGAAACTCAATACTATTTTACTGAACTGTTGTCAAGCAGCACAGCAGTTTAAAATATGGAGATGGCTCTTGAGTAAACAGCAGACAAATCTGTCACAGACATGCTAGTCCTTATGGTTTCTAGTCTTTTCTTTGTGCCACCTGTGTACTTCTCTCCTTCAGGGGCAGTCACCTACAAGTGTATTCTGAGTTTCTTGCCCCTCACTCTCCAAGTTGACATGTGACTATTCATTCTAGGGAAAACGAGAAAGACACTTTCCAAGAAGAAAAGAACTTGCTATGTGGTATGGTACTGATCAAAAACTGCAAAGTATTGACACAAAAACAGAAACATAGATCATAGGAACAGAATAGAGAGCCAGAAAATAAACCTATGCATATATGATAAATTAATTTATGATAAAGAAGCCAATTATATACAATGGAGAAAGAAGAGTCTCTTCAATAAATGGTATTGAGAAAACTGGACAGCCACCTGCAAAAGAGTAAAACTGGATCATGATCATACACCATATAAAAAATTAACTCAAAAATGGACTAAAGATCTAAAGGTAAGACCTAAAACCATAAAACTCATAGGAAAAAACATAGAGGGTTAGTACTTTCATACTGGTCTTGGCAATTATTTTCTTTAATTTGACACCAAAAGCAAAGGCAACAAAAGCAAAAACAACTAAAACTACATCAAACTGAAAACCTTCTGCAGAGAAAAGGTAACCTACTGAATGGAAGAAAATATTTGCTAACCATGTATCTGATAAGGGGTTAAAATCCAAAATATATAAAGAACTCATATAACTCAATAACAAATAAAAATATGATTAAAAATAGGAGAAAACTAAAAAGAGATTTTTCCAAAAAAGACATACAAATGGCCAATGGATGTACATGAAAAGGTGCTCAACATCACTACCATCAAAGAAATGCACATCAAAACCACAATGAGAAGACACTTTGCACCTGTTAGAATAGCTATTATCAAAGACAAGAAATAACAAATGTTGGTAAGGGTGTGGAAAAGGAAGCCCTTGTGCACTGTTGAGAATATAAATTGGTACAACCACTCTGGAAAACATTATAGAGGTTCCTCAAAAAAATTAAAAATGGAACTACCATATATTCCAGCAATTCCACTTCTGGGTATTTATCCAAAAGAAACAAAATCACTATCTCAAAAAGACAGATGCCCCCATGTTCTTTGCAACATTATTTATAATACTCAGGATATGGAAACAGCCTATGTTGATGGATGAATGGATAAAGAAAACATCGTATACATATACAATGTAATATTATTCAGCCATAGAAAAGAAGAAAATCTTGCATTTTTTGACAACATAAATGGATCTGAGGGTATTATGCTAAGTGAAATAAGTCAGACAAAGACAAATGCTGTGTAATCACTTCATATGTAAAATTTAAAAAAAACAACAATTCATAGATACAGAGAACAGATTGATGGTTACCAGAGGTTGATGGGTGAAATGGGTAAAGGTGGTCACAAGGGACAAACTTCCAGTTACAAGATAAATAAGTCCTTGTATATGATGACAAATAGTAGTATAGTTTCATTTTTTGCATGTGGCTTTTCAATTTTCTCAGCACCATTTATTTAAATGGCTTTATTTTCTCAATTATATATTTTTGGCTTCTTTGTCAAGAATTATTTGTTTATATAAGGGGTTTGTTTCTGGGCTCTCAGTTCTGTTCCATTCCTCTGTGTGTCTGTTTTTCTGCCAATACCATGCTGTTTTGATTAGTGTCTCTTTGTAGTATAATTTGAGGTTAGGGAGTGTGATGGCTTTGTACTTTTTTCTCAGAATCGCTTTGACTATTTGGGGTATTTTGTACTTCCATACAAGTCTGATTATTTTTTGTTCTATTTCTTTTTCTAAAAAATGCCACTGGGGTTTTGATGGGTATTGTATTTAATATGTATATTGCTTCAGGTAATAGGGCCATTTTAACTATGTTGATTCTTCCAATCCATGAACATAGAATATCTGTCCATTACCATGTGTCTTCTTTAATTTTTTTAATAATATTTTATAGTTTCAGTGTATAGGTCCTTCAAATCCTTTAAGTTTATTCCTAGGTATTTTATTATTTTTGTTGCAATTGCAAAAGGAACTGTTTTTTTCATTTCTTTTTCTGAAACTTCATTGTTAATATACAGGAATGCAATGGATTTTTGTATATCAATTCTGTATCCTGCAACTTTATGTATTTGTTTATTGTTTGTCACCATATAGAAAAATTAACTCAAAATGGGTCAAAGACATAAATATAAGACCTGAAACGATAAATTACATAAAAGGAGATATACATGCTAAATTTATAAACCTTGGTCTTAGAGAGGATTTTATGAATTTGACTTCAAAGACAAGATAAGTAAAGCAAAAATAAACAAATGGTACCATATAATACTAAAAGGCTGCTGCATAGCAAAAGAAACAGTCAACAAAACATGAAGGCAAACAACTGAATGGGAAAAAATATTTGTAAACATCACCTCCAATAGGGTTTAATATTCAAAATTGTATATACAAAGAACTCATCCAACTCAACAACAAAAAACAAATAATCCAATTAAGAAATGGGCAGAAGACCTGAACATACACTTCTCCCAAGACATACAAATGGCCAACAGATATATGAAAAGATGCTCAACTTTACTAGCTATTAGGGAAATGCAAGTCCAAAGCACAATGAGATGCCACTTCACATCTGTTAGAATTACTATTATCAACAAAACAAATAGTAACACATGTTGGGGAGGTTGTGGAGAAAAAGGAACCTTTATTCACCGCTGGTAGGAATGTAAGCTACTACAGCCACTATGGAAAACAGTATGGTGGTTTCTCAAAAAAGTAAGGATAGAGTTACCATATGATCCAGCAATCCCTCTTTTGGGTATTACCTGAAAAACTTGAAAACATTTATTCACAAACATATACGCACCCTTATGCTCACTGCAGCATTATTCATGGTGGCCAAAACATGGCAACAACTGAGAAGTCCTTAGATAGATTACTGAATAAAGAAGATGTGGCAAAGCCCTGGCCAGTGGCTCAGTTGGTTGGAGTATTGTTCCCCATACCAAAAGGTTGTGGGTTCAATTCTCAGTCAGGGCACATACCTATGTTGTGGGTTCAGTTCTAGGTCTGGGCAACCAATCAATGTTTCTCTCTTACATCTCTAAGATGTAAGACACATCTGTCTGTCTCTCTTTCTCTCTTTCCCTCTGTCTCCCTTCCTCTCTCTAAACATATCCTCAGGTGAGAATTAAAAAAAATAGATGTGGCACATACTCATATATACAATGGAATACTACTCAACTGTAAGATGAAATATTACCATTTATGACAATACAGATGGATGTTGAGACTATCATGCTAAGTGAAATGAGTCAGACGCAAACAGTTTTACTCATATGATTTTACTCATATGTGGGATACAAAATTGAGAGCAACAAATGAGCAAACAAGAAAAAAACCAAAAACTCATAGGCACAAACAACAGTATGGTAGTAACCAAAAGGAAGGGAATTGGGGGAATCATAAAAGATAAAGGGGGTCAACTATACAGTGATGGAAGAAGACTTGACTTTGGGTGGTAAACACACAATACAATACACAGATGATGTATTTTAGAATTGTATACTTGAAATCTATATAATTTTATTAACTAATGTCATCCCCAGTAAATTTAATAAATTTTTTAAAAGATAAATAAGTCCCGGGGATAAAATGTATAGCAGGGTGGCTATAGTTAACAATACTATATTGTACATTTGAATGTTGCTAAGACAGTAAATTTTAAAAGATCTTATCACAGGTTAAAAATAAAGCTAACTATGTGTGGTGATTGATGTTATCTAAAACTTATTTTTAAAAAGATAGAAAACTAGCATTAGGCTAAAATACAACAAATCTCCATTATTTTCTCTTAAAATAAAAAAGCAAGAGTTTTCTAGTTTTTAAAAAAGCAACTGCCAAATAAAAATTTAACAACACTAAAAAGTAAAGTTCTTTACCTAGGGTTAACTATACAGTGACTCTAATGTCCCAAATATAGAATTATTTATAAGTTCTGCAGCATACCTGGGTAGAAAAGTATAAGTTCACAGCATACCTGAAAGTCTTGGTTGGAGAGTTATTATTTGTGTGATTCTCACAGCCAAGTATTTTTGGTACAATCTCTTCTGGCATCTTATACATGTCATCTGTGTCCTTTGTATATCTGCCTACTTTCATTCTGGATGATCTCCTCAATACACATGGAGTGTCCTGGTCAGAGCTATTTTCCACTGGATTTGAATTTCTCTTACTATTTAGTGGATCACAAGAGACTGCGTTTTGGCAAACCAAAGTCTGCAATCCAAATGGATTTGGACTTTCTAGCGTCTGTAATATAATATAAATACATATACAAATAAATACAAAAATATTAAAACTATAAGAAATTAAGTTTTATCTTGTTCTTTGATTATATAAAAACGCCTCTTACAAGATAAAAGTACAAAAACCCAGACATATGTGAATATAATGAAAAACTGTATAATTAATATAATAAAGGACAATACATATTTAAAAGCCTAAGGCAAGCAGAACCTAAGTAAAGATTACTTTTATCAATATTCATTACTTAGAATTCAATAGTAAATGTTACTTTGGGTGCTTTAATTTCAGGAAAAGGGTAGCATAGGCTGATGAGAGACACATACAAAGGGTAGAGATGTCACACTAGGCCAGATCTATATTCTATTCAGCCTAGTGTTTTCTAATTTGACAGCAGCAGGAACAAGACAGTATATAACCCCCATTACACTGATTTTAAAAGGTTAATGGTATAATATAAATAGCTATAACTTCCCCTTAATAAATCATTATAGATTTCATTTTTATAATGACATGTTTTTAAATAAATACCATGTAACCCTTTCCTGAATTATTTATATATCCAGTTGCAAAGCTTCTCAAGGTAACAAGGTCCATACTTTTATTATAGCTGTGTAAAAGAGCATTTGATTTGTTCTAAATCAATCTTTCTAATTTCATTTATTTTTTTAGTGATATTTGTTTTAATCATGGTTTCTTTTAACATTAACACTTTTTATTGGTAATAGTTTATGGTGTTAGTTATATTATTAAATATAATATTCAATAAACCACCAATAATCAATGATGATTATTTAATGTCACTGGGACAAAACTCATTGCACAAAGGCTCTATCTATTCAAAAGAAAATTAGCAAACTCTAGCAACACTTAAAACAATCTATTCTTTCTACTTTCTTGAAATTTTATTTTTTATTGAATTTTTCCATTACCATTTATCCCCCTTATATCCTCTTCCACCTCCAGCCCCCACCCCCACAATCACCACACTGCTGTCCATGGGTCCATTTTTTTTTTTGCTCAGTCCCTCCACCCTCTAACCACACTCCCCAACCCCCCGCCGAGCTGTCAGCTCTTTTTCTTTACAAAATGTTTTTTTCTGGAAGACTTGCTAAATTCATGCCTATTCTATCATAATTTCCTATACTTTACTCATATTACTTGATTTCAGATTACAACACCCAAATGTTTAATGTAATTTACTCATCATGCCCTATTTCTATGATTAGTTTCTATTTTCATGAATATTTTTAGTCCTATTATGTCTGTTTTGAGAATTATTTTAACCAGAATTACATATAATATTATGATTCTAGGTGTGTGTGTTACAATATGACTTTAGTATAATGTTATTTAAATCTTGCATGGATTGGAAGAATTAACATCATCAACATGTTCATACTACCCCAAGCAATATACAGATTCAGTGCAATACCTATTAAAGTACCAATAACATACTTCATGGACATAGAACAAACACTTCAAAAATTTATATGGACCCTGGCTGGTGTAGCTCAGTGGGTTGAGCGCAGGCCTGTGAACCAGAGTATTGCAGTTTGATTCCCAGTCAGGGCACATGCCTGGGTTGCAAGCCAGTTCCCAGTGGGGGACACATGAGAGGCAACCATACACTGGTATTTCTCTCCCTCTCTCTTTATTTTCCCCTCTAAAGATAAATAAATAAAATCTTTGAAAAAAATTTATATGGAACCATAAATGACCCCAAATAGCAGCTGCAATTTTGAGAAAGAAGAACAAAGTAGGAGGGATCACAATACCTGATATCAAACTGTATTACAAGGCCCCTATAATCAAAACAGCCTGATACTGGCATAAAAACAGGCACATAGACCAATGGAACAGAAAAAAGAGCCCAGAAATAAACCCAAGTATCTACAGTCAATTAATATTCGACAAAGGGGGCAGCAACATAAAATGGACTAAAAATAGCCTCTTCAACAAATGGTGTTGGGAGAACTGCACAGCTACATGCAAAAAAACTAAACTTGAGCACCAGCTTACACCACACACCAAAATAAATTCAAGGTGGATAAAGATTTAAATATAAGCTGTGACACCATTAAAGTCCTAGAGGAAAACATGGGCAGGAAAATCTCAGATATTTCACGCAGCAACATTTTTACTGATATGTCCTCTAGAACAAGGGACATAAAGGAAAGAATAAACAAATGGGATCTTATCAAAATAAAAAGCTTCTGCACAGCTAAAGAAAACAGTATTAAAATAAAAAGAGAACCAACTGTATGGGAAAACATATTTGTGAATGATACCTCAGACAAGGGTTTAATATCCAAAATACACAAAGAACTTACATGAGCACACTATAAGAAGACAAGCAACCCAATTAAAAAGTAGTGAAGGACTTGAACAGACACTTCTCCAAGGAGGACATACAGAGGATCCAGAGACACATGAAAGATGCTCAATATCGATAGCTATCAGAGAGATGCAAATTAAAACCACAGTGAGATACCATTTTACACTGATCAGAATGGCCATCATAAACAAAGCAACAAACAACAAGTGTTGGAGAGGTTGTGGGGAAAAGGGGACCCTAATTCACCGTTGGTGGGATTGCAGACTGGTACAACCACTATGGAAAACAGTGTGGAATTTTCTAAGAAAACTAAAAATGAATCTGTCTTTTGACCCAGCAATTCCACTGCTAGGATTACAGGCTAACAATCCTGAAACACCAACTCAGAAGAACCTATGCACCCCAATGTTCATAGCAGCACAATTTACAATAGCCAAGAGTTAGAAGCAACCTAGGTGCCCATCAATAAATGAATGGATCCAAAAACTATGGTACATATACACAATGGAATTCTATGCAGCAGAAAGAAAGAAGGAGGTCCTACCCTTTGCAAAAGCATGGATGGAACTGGAAAGCATTATGCTGAGTGAAATAAGCCAGGTGGTGAAAGACAAATACCATATGATCTCACCTTTAACAGGAAGCTAAACAATAAAACAAACAAGCAAGCAAAATATAACCAAATACACTGAAATAGAGAACAGGTGGACAGTGACCAGAGGGGAGAAGGAAGGGAATTTCAGGGGAAAAGGGGAAGGATTTAGAGGAACTAGTATAAAGGACACATGGACAACAGCTAAGGGGGGTGGAAATGGGAGGGAGGTGGGGAGCACGAGGTGGGGTGGGCTGGGATGTGAGTAAGAGACAGAAAACTGTACTTGAACAACAATTAAATAAATTTTAAAAAATAAAAATAATAAATAAATAAATAAATAAATAAATCTCCCCAGGGATGTTCACAGAAGCATTTTGGTAATGCACACTTACATACAAGAAAAATAATCCAGATAACCATAATTAATTAGTTGGTCAAATAAACTGTGCACGCACACACACACATAAAACATCCATGTGATGAAATACCATGCAGCAAGTAAAAATATTTAAGTACTGCTACATTTGCTGACACAGAAAGATAACCAATATATCAATAAATTTAAAAAATAAGTTATATGTTTATATTATGTGTATTATAATCCATTTGCATAAAATAAAATTACAGAGAATATGCACAGAAAAAAATGGAGATAGATACACCAAACTGTTAACAGTGATTACTCTGGAAAGTGGAGTTGTGGGAGACTATACTATTGTTTATTGCTGTAGTGTTTAAATTTTTAATAATGAGGATGTATTACTTCTTAAAAATTTTTCCTGAGGATATATTTTTGTTGCTTTTAGAGAGAGAGAAACATCAATGAGAGAATCATCAAGTGGCTGCCTCCTGCCTGGACTGGAGATCGTATACACCTGGACCAGGAATCAAACCTGCAACCTAGGTATGTGCCCTGACTGGGAATCGAACTGCAATCTTTCGATTACAGGACTGCGCTCTAACCAAGTCACACTGGCCAGGCAAGGATGTATTACTACTTTAAAAAGAAAAACAATAAAGATTATTATTTTTTCATTGTCAACATGAAAAAGGGACTTGGCAAGTGGGCCAATGCAGGGTCTCCAGGCATGATACTGTAGGAACTGTGCCCCTGGCAGTATCCTCAGACACAGAATACAAAGTTCTGCTGAAGCCAGGCATAATTTTTCCCTCTCTCAGCAGCCCAACTGCATATATTATATGTCCAACTAGAAATTAATGTGGGGTATCACATCTCTACTTTGACCTAGGTAGACAGTGATTTTTCAAGTTAATAGGTAAAATTCTGGTAAAGAATTCCTTCTTTCCCATATATGAGCAATCTAACACTGTATTCACACACCTTCTGGGGAGAAACTTATCTACTTAACTTCTACCCCTTAAAAACTCTACTGCAAGAACCTCTAAAAAGATCACTGTATGCTTCCAAGTCAAAAAGTAATTTCTGAATGTTGATATTTGTGTAGAAGGTTTGATTTTAAAATCAAGTATATGGGCAATGAAGACTTGTTAAAGGTCACTATAAAAGGCAAAAATCATAGACTCATACTTGCACTTACTTGCTGCACTGAAAGATGCTTGTCCTGTAGCTCAGTTAATTTGGAATCTTGTTTAAATGGTGGAGTTGAAGAAAGAGACTCAAAATTCACCTCTGCTACTGGTGTACAATCTTCATCTGTCTGAGACACGTTGAGCTCTATTCCTAAACATTCATTTCCGGCACTGAGACTGTTGCCTCCCTCTTCTCTGTGACAGATGGGTCCCCCCTTGGCTTCTGACAACGTGTTCAGGGCTGCTAACAACTCAGCTGGCAATGCATCATCCTCTGTTTTTTCTAGTAAATCCCCGTGGCAAGTCAACGGTATTGATGTGGAATAGGGAGAGTTGCTCAATGGGTTCATCAACTCTCTAGATTCAAAATCACTCATTATTTCAAACAATCTTTCCTCCTGGTTGTTTTCTGGTGGTGTTAGTAACTTTTCCAAGGCAGACACAAAAGTTTCAAGAGAACTTTCTTCATCTTTGGTTTCTTCAGAAGTCATGGTCAATGTGACTTCCTTTCCAGACTCAGAAAATGTATTTGGTGTTGCTAAGATCTGTGGCTCTGTTAAAGATTTCTCCTTTTCAGCAACCATATCAGATACTTCAATACCAGTATCTGAGAGAAGGCTAATTTCAGGACCATCTCTGTCTGCATTGAGTTCCTGTGTATTCCAAAAAGAAATTCCATCAGTATAGCACATGAAAAGAAGTGTTCACAATGAAAACTTCATAGTTTTCCAGTTTATCATGCTGGTAAATTACTACCAAAAAGTTTTATCAACTTTCCTCCTCTTTTATAAATAAAAATGCCCTTTACTACTGTCCTATACCAAATAACTGATGACTCTAAACACATGGCTAACCATAGAATAGTGGACCGAGAGTAAAATTGGCTGGACCATAATTATAAATGGCAAATTATCTGTTAAGTTTAAATTAATGTGCTAAGAGAAGAAGCCGAGATGGCATGGATAGTTAACTGATGATCTCAAAACCTCCCTGCAGTACATGGTTGTCAAAAACCTAGTTAAAAATCTATTGAATTCTGTAAAAATTATTAACCAGGAATAAAATCAGTATAGTTTCACCTTTTTATTTCCCACCTCTGTATGACTATGTAAATGTGAAATTAAAAAGGACAAAAAAGAAGAAGGTCAGAAGGAGAAAGAAAAGAAATGAGGACACAGTTCTATGTAAATATTATTAGCCCTGGCTACAAATAAATGGTTCTGGGTTGTGCTTGTTTTAAACACAAAAAAACCCACAAAACTTGTATTTCTAGATGACTATTATTTTTCAAAGACATCATTCAACAAGTTACATTTATTCTCACAATATTTCTAATGCTCAAAATATTATTCAACTTCCTCTTTTTAAAGTGTTTTCATATCTTTTTATAAGACATTCAAGAAAACCAGTATCAATATTTTAAAGGCAGTGAACTTCTTTTCAACAATAAAAACTGTTTATTTGCTTGACCTTTAATAACTGAATGGGTTTCAATGACTTTTGTCTATCTCTAAAAATCAAATCCACCTTCCACTGACACACCATTCCAACACAGTGAACTGTAAATTGTAAGCCCTCTAATATTCTGATTTGATTTGAATAAGAAAAGTGAAAACTATTTTATTCTCCCTCTCTTCCTTTTCTATCTGCCATCAATTATCTTCTCCATACATAATACACAAAGCCTAAGAAGATAAACTTATTGAGCAGTAATGCAAACTGTTACTTGCTCTGAAAGATAAAAGGAATTTAGAAGGAATTAAAACACCAGATCCTATCCATTCTTTAAGCCATAGGTAAAGGTCTCCCTTGTGTTTGAAGTCCTTCTATCTATTGATTCAAGGCCATAGAGGTAATAAAGTATATACCTTGGCCACTGCCCTAAAGGAACTCTATTTCTAACTGAAGATTAAAAGCATAAATATATGACATTAAATAAAGTACAAATAATGTCAAAAATACTGTATGAATGCAAATGAATGGCATAAACCATAGAGCCTAGTGTGTTACAAGAGAGTATTGGGGGGAGCCCAGAAAGGGGAGTATGTTGTGAGCTTTCATGAATGCTTTAAAAATGCTCAGTTAAATAAGGTTAAACAAGTTTCTTTACAAGAATTTTCACAGCTTGCACATTTATAAATCTGTGAAACATTAGGATACAGTGCTCTCCAAACTTCTTTGTTCAAAAAAATCCTTTTCTAATGATCTATTAAAATTATAGGATGGAAGTGACTGGGAAATATTGATATAGTCAGTGAATAATGAATGCTAAAGGGGAAGCAATTACTTTGGTCAAGATCACCAGACTAATGGAGACAACTGTACTTGAACAATAAGAAAAAAATCACCAGAGTCATCTAAGTCAGAGCCACAGAAGAAAAGGGACTTGAGCGAAAAATCAAAGACTTGTGAATGAACGAAATAAGGGAGAAACACATATTTATTAAGCACCAACTAGGGCCAGGCACCATGAACTATCATTGCTCTCACTCCTCACAATAATCCTGTGAAATGGATAGCACTAGTGGTATTTTACACATGTAAATGACACATTTGCCCTTGAAACACACACCTATCTGGCTCCAAAATTTTATGCTCTTTCCCTTGCTTTCTGGTTCTCGACCTGAACAAAGTCATGGAGCCAGGAATGTGTAAGGTATAACTGAGGTAAAGTAAGGTATAAGTATAGTAGTGTTGACCTGGGGTGATCCTTGATTGCAAGAGCCCACTGTGGGCAGAGCCAGTCTTACAATCCTCTGATTACTCATAGCACCAAGAAGAAAGCAAAGCCTAAACAATAACTCAATACATGGTTACTGATTAGCAACAAAAAGATGGGAAAGCAGTATGTCAAGGAAATATTAAAAGAACAGCATTTCATGAAGGCATTTCTGCTACATCATCTCAGCAACTAGTCTAATAATAAGTTATATGTTTCTCCTCTGGACAAAGAATAAGAGACTTAAATCCTAGATTAAAAAGATAGTCAATCACTTCTCAGTCTTTTGGCTAAGATAAGTGAAGGAACATAGTCAAGAAAATACTATGTCATTAGAGATAGGAAGAATAAATACTGGAAGAGGTTGTTAGACAACATTAGATTTCTAGACTTCCGCCAAGATGGAGGCATAGGTAGAAACATTGTGCCTTCTTGCAAAACCAAGTTTAAAAACAAAGTTTTAGCAACAAAAAACGCAGCCAAATCACAGAAAATTGAACTATATGGAAGTCCAACAACAATCGAACCATTCAGTCAGACTGGTAAGAGGGGTGGAGCTAGCAGTGGAGCAGGTAGGGCAAAAAAGATCCTCTGACCCAGGCACACAAGCAGTAGAGGGCGGATCCCAGGTGTGAGGTAGCAACAGGTGGAACCAGTGAAGGTGAAAGGCGACAGGCTGACCGCGGTCACACATTCACAAGCAGATAAACCAGCGAAGGAGTAAGCAGTGAGACAGACCGCACAGGTCCCAGCGGCGGGAAGCAGCAGAGGGGAATGCTATTGCTCCCTCTCTGACCCCACCCCCACATAAAGTGTCACAAACTAGCGACCTGGGTGGCCCCATCCTGGTGAACACCTAAGGCTCCTCTCCTCATACATTACAGGCTCGAACAGACTAAAACATGGCTCAAAAAGAACTCAAACCCCAGAAGCCAATAACTCTAAGCAACCAAGAAATTGCCAACCTATCAGAGGCACAGTTCAAAACACTGGTGATCAGGATGCTCACAGGACTGGCTGATTTTAGTCACAAATTAGAGGAACAAATGAAGGCTAAACAAAGTGAAATGAAGGGAAATGCACAGGAAACCAATAGTAATGAAAAGGAAACTGGGACTCAAATCAAGGGAGTGGACCAGAAAGAAGAAAAAAACAACCAAATAGAAAAGAATGAAGAAACAAGAATACAGAAAAATGATGAGAGGCTTAGGAACCTCCAGGACATCTTTAAATGGCCCAACATCCAAATTATAGGGGTACCAGAAAAGGAAGAGGAAGAGCAACAAGTGGAAAACTTATCTGAACAAATAATAAAGGAGAACTTCCCCAATCTGGCAAAGGAAATACACTTTCAAGAAGTCCAGGAAGCTCAGAGAGTCCCAAAGAAGTTGGACCCAAGAAGGAACACACCGAGGTACATCATAATTATATTACCCAAGATTAAAATGAAGGAGAGAATCCTAGAAGCAGCCAGAGATAAGGGGATAGTCACCTACAAAGGAGTTCCCATCAGACTGTCAGCAGATTTCTCAAAAGAGACCTTACAGGCAAGAAGGGGCTGGAAAGAAGTATTCCAAGTCATGAAAGGCAAGGACCTACATTCAAGATTGCTCTATCCAGCAAAGCTTTCATTTAGAATGGAAGGCCAGATAAAGTGCTTCTCAGATAAGATGAAACTCAAGGAGTTCATCATCACCAAGCCCTTATTATATGAAATGTTAAAGAGACTTATCTAAGAAAAAGAAGTTAAAGAAACATGAACAGTGAAAGAACAACAAGCTCACAGTTATTAACAACCACACCTAAAACGAAAGCCAACTAAGAGGACAGCTAGATCAGGAGCAGAACCATAGAAATGAAGATCACATGGAGGGTTAGCAACTGGGGAGTGGGAGGAGGAAGAGGGGGAGAAGGTACAGAAAATAAGTAGCACAGATGGTAGGTAGAAAATAGACAGGGGGAGGGCAAGAATAGTATGGGAAATATAGAATCTAAAGAACTTGAGACACGTGGTCATAAACTGAAGGGGGGAATGGTGGGGGAGGGGTGTGCAGGGTGGAGGGGAATGAAGGGGGGAAATAGAACAACTGTAATGGCATAATCAATAAAGTATATTTTTAAAAAAAGATTAGATTTCTACCTATTGAAATGGTTTAGTCATATTCCTGCTTAGAAAAAGAGTCTAAATGGGCTTAAGATTTTAATAAACATAATTTAAAATATATATATAAACCTATGATCTTCATAGCTAACCTCAGTTATGTATACTAACCTTTTCTGGGTATGGCAAAACTTCAGGAATTTCAGCCTTAGGCCCTAGAAGATAACAACATATGTTTACATTCCAGTTTTATTAAAATAGTAAAAACATACATACCCTCTCACTTGGCATGACTTAATCTCATAATTTGAAAAGATTCCCTCAGATATTCATGTAACATTTCAAATATTTTAGAAATATAAAACCAATTTAATATTAGAATATCATTATGTTGGCAATAAAGTCAATAAAATAAAATTTTGCCATTTCTTAAGAATATTTTACATGAAGCCAAGAAAAATCCTAATTATTTGGGATGAGTTTAGCTAAAAGCCAACCTTCCTATTTTGGCTGAGTTATTCTAACTATTTATAACTACATGAGGAAAACTCACGCCTACTTTCTCAGTGTTATTATCTCTTCCATTACAGGTAATAGAATTTAAATAAATGTATGCTGTTGAGCTAGGCATGAAAAGGAATGCCCCATGCAGGAGCCAAAAGAAGTCAGATTTGTCTTAAATGTGACTTCACCTTCACCATCGATTCCTCACCTAGTCTGTGCCCTCTTAGAGAGTGAGCTGGCTGACAGCAATTCCCACCAAGTTAACAAGGGTCAAGAAAAAAGGTATTTCTCCTATTCCATTCCTCTTGCCTTCTACCTTCACCATCAAGGTCCTGGCACTCTAACATACTTGGGTAAAAATTCAGGGCTCACTGGCACATATTTGAGTCGTTATTTGGGGGTTTTTTGGTTACACAATGTCTACGGTTAAAGTAAGTAGTTATCTACTGGGCCCTGGCTGACTTAGCTCAGTGGATTGAGCACAGGCTGCAAACCAAAGGGTCACTGGTTCGATTCCCAGTCAGGGTACATGCCTGGGTTGCAGGCCAGGTCCCCAGTGGGAGCCACATGAGAGGCAACCACACACGGATAATTCTCTCCCCTTCTTTCTCCCTCCCTTCCCTTCTTTCTAAAAATAAATATATAAAATCTTTTAAAATATATCTACTGAACCTCAGAATGCATCCTCATAAGACAGGTTGCTCAGAGAAAAAGATAAGCATGCTGAGCTTCTATGCTTACTGAGGTTTATATCCTGCAAAAACCCATTATTATTATTTTGCTTTACTTTTACCATTTGATAATGAAAAGCTATGAAAATCAGCTAGGAGGATTAATAGTATCACAGTATTCCAGTGCCTCACAGGATGATAAGCAAAAAGCCTTAAGAATAAAACATTTCTTATTCTTGCATTACAGTCTTTTATGCCAAGCAAAAATGATATATTACACTTTATCTTATTTTTGTATCTCTGGTTTCTTAAAATTTAACACCAATAAAGGAACATTTTAAAACAATAGATACATCTTCAATTATCTTTGCAGGGACAATTTTGTATTTAACAAACTCTCAGATCCTGGGGGTGTTAGAGTTCAAGAAAAAAAAAGACTTTATCCTCTTCCTACTTCTCTGAATTGTAAAGAAAGAACCTTAAAGCCATCCTTTTCTATGTTTTTTTAACCACCTCAACATAAAAAGATAATTTATGCCAATAGTTACTATTTTTAAAACTTGATAAATTAATAAAGTATAGTATAATAATTTGATTACAATACTAAAAACATATTTAAAAGGAACCCTCATTTTCTGATTACAAAATTTACTTAAGACAGTTCTTACAAATTTTTTTAAAAAGCATTTTTCTTGAATCCTTGTCTCTCCTTTAATGAATTATTAAAAGATTTTGTACATTTTCTACTTACACTTGAAAGAGATAAAATGTAACGTATGGGAAATAATTCTAAAGTGACAAATGAAAAGAAAATATTCAGAGGAGCTGAATTTTAACTTCTGAACAAACTATTTTAAGGTCAACGTTATCATACTTGCTAAAGATAATTTACTTATCAGTCTACAATTTGGTTGGAATTACTCTGAATTGAGAGGGAAAAGATAAAAAAGAACTGTATTAGAACAGAATCAGTTATACTAGCTAACAATTTAATAGTTTCCTTATATGTAAATCAACCCACAGTCTAGGATGTTAACAAAATGAGCTTCCTGTTCTCAACTCTGAAATAGGTTAAGGCAAGAGGGAGCTGCAAGCAAGGGCTAGAAGGGAAAGGAATTACCATTTCTGGGTCTCAAGTTACAAAAGCTTCATGGTAGCAAGAAATACCACAAAGTTATAATTCCAATGTCCATGGTAGTTTTAAAGAAACAGCCAGTAAGATTTGTGACTAAGAACTTCAATGAGTGCCTTATGATGCTACTGGTGGGCAAGGGGGCACAGATACCAATAGCTTCATAAGGTACTAGGAAGATCAAACGAATAGGAGGTTGGAAGTGTAGGAAATGCAAAAGATAGTGAATGCCTGTTTTTCCTGGGATTGACTATGAGAAAAATGAGGATAGAACTTCTAACTGTTGCTGACGCCTGTTATCATGATCAAAACTCAAAAAAGAGAAAGAATGCCCAAGGCATGCTATCACTCATATCATCTCTCTCTCAAACTGTTCAAGACACAACTTTGAGAAAAAGAACTTCACCCTCTAAGATGGTACCTCTATAGCTTCATGGTTGTTACACTCAGCCTATAAACTGCATCTCGTAAAAGATGCTAAACAGGTTTTCACCACATTTGGAATGTATGTTTGACATACTTTGAATTATATTAGCCTATTTACTATTGATTAGACAACTTAAAAACCACAAAGGCTTTTTCACTTGGAAACATCCATTATTATTCATACTTATATTTGTCTAACGGTCAGTTTTTTAAACTTCTATAACTAATATAGGAAAACTTGAAAACTACTGTTTCTTTCACACTTGAACATTAATTACAAACTTAAATTCCCTTAAATAATTTAAACTACAAATTTAACATTTTACCTCTTCAAACATATTAAGTATTAGACAAAACATATGTGAATGCAATAGTTATAAAATTTATTGCTCTTAACATAACTAAAATAAGAATACATTGGTATAATTCACTCTACATTATTTCCATACTTGTTCCTATGTCTTCTTAAGATTAAAATCATATTTATTTTGGTAACTTTCCAGGATTAAGAAATTGTATGAGATCCAAAAATGCTTTATTGATTTTCGAGATAGAGAGGAAGGGAGACAGAGGAGGAGAGAAGGGGGAAGGGGGAGAAGGGGAGGAGAGAGAGGGAAAGAGGAAGGGAGAGAGAGAAGAGAAAGATTGATGTGAAAGAGAAACATGGGCTGACCAACTGATTTTTGTTGGGTCACAGTACCACTTCCTCCAAGACAATTCAAAGTACAGCCGGTTATCTGGCTTTACTTAATAATAAGTAGCTACCTTAAACTTTACAAAGGTTATTTTTTGTGAAATCTAATGTTTTGCCCAAGAATGCTATCTTTATGTTTTACATGGCCAGTCAGTGTTACCAAAGCTTTTGTGCTATGATTACATACTGACATGTTCTGTTAGCATTGTTGCAAGCTTACACCTGCTTTTTTAACACAAGGAAAGGAACATGAATAGAGGGCTCATGGGTACCAACGATGGGAGGAACTGACTGTGGGAGTGGGGGGGACCAGGTAGGGGTGAGCAATAAGGAAAAAGGTGGAACAACTGTAACCAAACAGCAATAAATTAAAAGAAAAAACACTTAATATTTAAAAAAATCTTACCGCAATTAGCAGGGCCATCACTTTAATTTCCTTAGAGATGGGGGATCTAATCTGTTCAGAAAGTCTCCTTAACTGTATATAAAATTAATCTGCCATCTTTGGACATAATCACACCCTATTGCTTACATGTTTTTATGTATGACTGCTGATGCTGTATGGTCTTTCCTTTTCTTGTTACAATTCTTATCCCAGGACTACCTGACTAATTGAACAAATCTGTTTTCTTTCTTCTCTACTTATACAGTGATAAATAAAAATATCCTATGCTTTATAAACAGATAAGTATTTAATAGAGAAAATACAATGCACATGTATTAACAGGCCTCTCTTAAAGTCATTACAATATTTTAAACACTCTACTATAGTGGCTTTTATTTTTGCATGTAGACTACCTTTTGTACACTATTAACATTTTTGAGTATCATTATTAACTCATGGGTTTTTTTCACACTTATTTCCAACAACTAAAATTACTGTTGGATTTTCCCCTCCACTTAATTTGTCATAGCTTGGCCGGTTAGAGCACCAGTGACTTAGCTCTTTATCCATTTTGCACTTTTGGACATCCTGGAAAGCACTTTTGCTTTCCAACAACAGTAGGATGTTTCAGACCCATTCAAATATCTTCATGTTTCAAGACAGACTGGCTGTCCTATAAGGGTTCCTGATCTATTCAGCATTTCATACACTCACAGTACCCATATTATCTAGTACAGAGTAGGCTCAATAAATATTTGTTAAAATACAAATAAATGTTACAGACCAAAATCTAGGCACTAAGAGTGTAAGAAAGAATTGGTGATGGGCATAAATGCTATTTTTGTAGTAGCAGCAAAGTAGGAAAAGACAGAGCTTTGAAAATTTAACTTTTTCAATTTCAAGTTACCATATTCTTGTGTCCTCTTATTATAATACCAGGTTTCACTGGCCACCAAGAATATCAACTACTGCCACACAACATACATAATATTCACTCTGGAGGAGTCACTAGGAGACACCTCAAAGATAAAGACAGCCATTCTCTAATACAGCCAAATCTTAGTTAAATGGCCTGCATGACTGCCTGTCAAGAAAGAGATGACAAACATAATATTAAAAATGCTATGAACAGAGAAAACAAGCCTTGTTTTCAATTTGAATCCCAAAATTACAAGTCAAAAAAGTAGACTTTTGGAGTAGCAGGCACTGACTGCACCTGAGCTGCTTCTCATATGGGAGACTATGCAGCATGATCCAAGGTCAATAGCAACACTGACTTCGTATGTGAAAATGTATTGTAGCAATGTGTAGCAGACTAGCCCAGTTGTAAACAAATGTATATCTAAGTAGGCCTTGTATTTTTAGACCAAGACAAATTTACTTTCAATGACTTTACCCATGAAAACATACCTGGAATGCTTTCGTGGTTCAGTGCAAGGTCAGACTGGGGAAATGACACAGTGAACATTGGATGTTTTCTAGTTCTAAAACATAAGCCAATTAATAAATACACTTTTTAAATGGAAAGAAAAGAAACACTTTCTCACTCAAATACAATTTAAACTTTTCCCTTCATTTAATAGAAATTCAAAATAGGATAAGTTGTTTTTATTGCTACATTATTTTTACAATTACTAACAATTTGTTAACATTATTTCAAGTGGTTGCAAAAATGAAGGATGCAGCTGAAAAATGAATGGATGAACTTCAGGGTTATAAACATGCTAAATCACATTTAGTTCTGAAAGTAACTTTGGAGATGACTATCTGCCAAATAGAAATGGTAGGGGTCAAGAAAAAAGTTGGCTCTGACATACAGTTTGGCTATCTAAATCTTCAAATACATTGAAAGTTTGTCATTATAGTTGAAGATGTTAAGTGAAAGTAACTAATGACATTATTTAGCATTCTTGTATTTCACAGTAGGCAAAGAAAAGACAGGAAATATTGAAGGGGAGAGTGTGAAGGCAAAGTAAGAGTCATGCCTAATCTTCAATTTTGACCATCTGCTTTAAGATAATTAAAAGTTCACTGAAGAAAAGCAATCAGTTAACGTCTCAGTTTAATGTACTACACAAATGCAATCAAGATACCCTCCTTTAAAAAAAGAAGAGCCTCTATTTTCAGTTGTTTTAAGAGCAGTTGTTAGGTACCAGGCATATCTACTTCAGTCCTAAGCAAGAATAATATATTGAATATTCTCTCCTGTCTAAAACTAAATATAATCGATATATGCTATCTTGGAAAGAAAACTGCTCATGTAAAATAATTTCTATGAGGCAAACAGAACTGAATGCTGTTTTCCCCCCTAAACCACGGGGTTTTTTTTTTTTTAGAACAAGCTGATTTACAATAAAATAAAATCATAGTTTGAATCAATAACAGATTTTCTTCCTTAACAAGAAAGGAGAATTTAAGATATAAGTCTAAAAATAGAGCAAACATTCATCTAAATTATTAAAAATAATTACTTATATTAGGCAAAACCACAAACAATGTAGGAGCCTGATAGTAGAGAATAATTAAATAAATTATAGCACAATCAGGTTATACAGTAAAACATGAGACCGTTAAAATCCATGTTTATAAAGAAAATAATTATGATAAACCATTACCTAAAATTTAAAAAGAAACAAAACTATCTGCAGAATGATCCCGATTTTGTAGAAAATATGAACAAAACCAAAAATATACAGAAAGCCTGAAACAAAATGTAACAAAATGTTAACAATGATTCTCCCTGGGCAGTGAGATGATGGATGCTTTGTTAGTCTTCCCTAGTCTTTTCCTTTTTCTATTCTATAGATGAACTTATAGTGCTGATATAATCAGTAAAAGGTTCTTTTTAAAACAGCAATTCTCAAACCTTTTGATTTTGGACTCCTTTATACTCTTAAAAAGTTTTTGTGTGGTTTATATTTATATATTTACATATTAGAAATTAAAATGGAGAAAAAAAATTTAAAAATCATTAACTTAAAAATAACAGTAATAATTTAGTAACACACTAATATAGTTGATGAAATTACTATATTTTCAAAATCTTTCATTTTCACAAATCTCTTCATGGCTTAATAGAAGACAGCTACCATCTCACATGTGCTACTGGCTTTCAATCTTTTGCCATATATTCTGTTTCATGTATATAATGGAAATCTGGTCTAACAAAGATACGGAGTTGGAAAAGAAAACAGTACTTTAGTAGCCTTTTTGGATAATTGTAGATATTCTTTTCTGATATCCCACCAAAACTCTCAAAGCAGTAACTTCCTTAAAGGTTATTGGAAATGTAAAATCTGAAACAAAAAGTCAATGAACTTTTTGTATTCTGTTACATTACAACTCTTTGATCTACTTGCACCTTGAACAGATCTCTTATCTGTGCCTGATTTTGTGGCAACATGCATTGGTGTTTTAGAAAATATTGAGTTATATAAATCTATGTACATTTAATTATAAAATATCAAAAAGATCACCTTTATAAATATTACCACTGATCTCACCAGAAAACAATTATTTTATTTATTTTTTATATATTTGATTGACTATGCCATTACAGTTGTTCTGTTTCCCCCTTCATTTCCCTCCACCCTGCACACCCCTCCTCCACCATTCCCCCCTTTAGTTTATGAACACGTCTCAAGTTCTTTAGATTCTATATTTCCCCTACTATTCTTGCCCTCTCCCCTATTTTCTACCTACCATCTATGCTACTTAGTCTCTGTACCTTCTCCCCCCTTCTCCTTCTCCCACTCCCCTGTTGCTAAACCTCCATGTGATCTTCATTTCTATGGTTCTGCTCCTGATCTAGCTGTCCTCTTAGTTGGCTTTTGTTTTAGGTGTGGTTGTTAATAACTGAGTTTGCTGTCCTTTCACTGTTCATCTTTTTCTTAGGTAAGTCCCTTTAACATGTCATATAATAAGGGCTTGGTGATGATGAACTCCTTGAATTTGATCTCATCTGAGAAGCACTTTATCTGGCCTTCCATTCTAAATGAAAGTTTTGCTGGATAGAGCAATCTTGGATGTAGGTCTTTGGATTTCATGACTTGGAATACCTCTTTCCAGCCCCTTCTTGCCTGTAAGGTCTCTTTTGAGAAATCTGCTCACAGTCTGATGGGAACTCCTTTGTAGGTGACTGTCCCCTTATCTCTGGCTGCTTCTAGGATTCTCTCCTTCATTTTAATCTTGGGTAATGTAATTATGATGTGCGTTGGTGCGTTTCTTCTTGGGTCCAACTTCTTTGGGACTCTCTGAGCTTCCTGGATTTCCTGGAAGTCTATTGCCTTTGCCAGATTGGGGGAATTTTCCTTTATTATGTGTTCAAATAAGTTTTCCACTCATGGCTGTTCCTCTTCCCCTTCTAGTACCCCTATAATTCAGGTGTTGGAACATTTAAAGATGTCCTGGAGGTTCCTAAGCCTCTCCTCATTTTTTTGAATTCTTGTTTCTTCATCCTCTTTTGTTTGGTCATTATTTTCTTCTTTCTGGTCCACTCCCTTGATTTGAATCCCAGTTTCCTTTCCATCACTATTGGTTTCCTGTGCATTTCCATTCATTTCAATTAGTTTAGCCTTCATATATTCCTCTAATTTGTGACTAAAATCAACCAGTTCTGTAAGCATCCATCCTGTTTTGAACTGTGCCTCTGATAGGTTGGCAATTTTGGTCGCTTAGAGTTTTGGGCTCGGGGGCTTTGAGCTGTTCTTCTTGAGCCATAATGTTTTGCTCTGTTTGCGCCTGTAATGTATGAGGAGGGGAGCCTTAAATGTTCAACAGGATGGGGCCACCCAGGTCGCTTGTTTGTGACGCTGTATGTGGGGGCGAGGTCAGAGAGGGACAATAGCGGTCCCCTCTGCTGCTTCCACCGCTGGGGCCTGCGCAGTCTGTCTCACTGCTCGCTCCTTCGCCGGTTTATCTGTGCATGAATGAGTGACCCCGCTCAGCCCTCAGTGGGTCCTTCCGCTGCTACTCCACACCTGGGATCTGCCCACTGCTTCCTGCTGCCTGGGTTGCATGCCCGGGTGGGTCTGGTGGATCTTTCGTGCCCAACCCCGCTCTGCTTCTGGCTCTGCCCCTCTTACTGGTTTGGCTGAATGGTTCATTGTTGTCAGAATTCTGAATAGTTCAATTTTCTGTGGTTTGGCTGCGTTTTTGTTGCTAAAACTTTGTTGTTTTTAAACTTGGTTGTGCAAGAAGGCACAATGTTTCCACCTACGCCTCCATCTTGGTGGAAGTCCCTGATCTCACCAAAAAAATTTAAGTATTAGAAAGCCATCAGGGTCAAAGTGATAAACAAGTTTTTCTAAACTCTAATTTTCTGTTGAAAGCTTGAATTTTTTCATTGCCAACAAAAACTATTAGCTATTTTCCTTGAAGTAACTGGCTTATTTCATTCACTTTCAAGAAAATGTCTGCCATATACCCTAGTGTGAATAACTAGTTTGTCTGTTAGTCATTTTTTCAATTAAAAAAAACATGAGGCTAGTTGCATACAATGCTTTCAACTCAAACAAGTGCTCTCCTTTACACAACTGTAACACTTCAGTATGCACAGAAGTATTTTAAGCATACTTCCCACTTCATCAGATTTAATAAAACTAATAACTTTTCTACTTCAACAAATGCATTAAGTGAAATTGTTTTTTCTTTAACTGCTAGTACATGGCAGTGAAAAACACGGTAACTACTAGGGCTATTTGGTGCCACTGTCCTGACTCCTACCTAAGGCTCCAGAATTTTACCTATTTGCTTTTAGCACTATAAGTGCAAATGTCAATATCGTGAAATACGCAATCATGTGTTGGTATTATTATGAAAATAATTTTGACCTTACATACCCTCTGGAAAGAGTCTCAAAGATTCCTAGGGGGCTCACAGACCATATTTTGTAAATCATTATTTTTAAAGAATTGAAAGGATAAAGTCTCAAGTACAATAGTTGTATGAAGTCCAATTTCAATAAACTCTCCAAATTCTTATTTCATGCTATGCTTTAAATTTTTTAATAATATTAACACACAGAATCAACTTAATATGATCAATCTCTCTCGTAAAATAAAACTTATTGAGAGTGTTTGTAAAATAATATATACTAATGCTGCTTTTAAAGGGGCAATTATTCAAAAACATAATTCCAAAACTTAAGAAAATGAAGATTTGTTTTAGATGTACAAAAAACAAAAATATCTACAGTATTATAAAACCAAAAACTGAATGCTTACTGTAACAGGGCTTGACTTTGTTCTGGTTCATCTTGAGGTTCCTAGGGAAAAAAAAAAAAACAGTCGTTTTTTTACAACTGATGAATGCTAACCCAATGCAACACACTAAAACTTTAACACTTAAGGTAGTTCAAATGGTAATCTTTCTTAGCATCTTTTTAGAATTGTGGTAACATATACATAACATAAAATTTACCATTTTGATCATGAACAGTTCTAGGGTACTGTACACATTTATAATGACATGCACCCATTACCAGAATGGGTACCCATCTGCAGAATTTTTTCATCTTCCCCAAGTGAAACTACATACCAATTAAACACTAATTGTCCACTCACCCCTCTCCCAACACTCAATATCCACCCTTCTACTTTCTGTCCCTAAGTATCTAATATAAAAGAAATTACAGTATATTTGTCCTCTTATGACTGGCTTATTTCACTTAATAGAATGTATTTAAGGTTCATCCATGCTGCAGCATGTATCTGTATTTACCTCCTTTTTAAGGCTGAAGGATATTCCATTGTATGTAACACATTTTGTTTAACCACTCTTATGTCAGCAGACACTTAGGTTACTTCCACCTTTTGGCTACTGTAAATAATGCTTCTATGAATATGGGTAAACAAATATATTTTCGAGTCCCTATTTCCACTTATATTAGGTACACAAAGGTCTTTCCAGAAAGTATCCAGCCATACAGTATGAGAAATAAGAAACATTTAAGTTTCTTGAAGATATGAGACACAAGAAACATTGTACACAGGACAATGATGCCTCAGTCCCCTTCAAAGTAGGCACCTTTCAACCTTACTCAGTTCTCCCAATCACCATCAGCTGCCTCACTGTATTTTCCTGAATCTCAACAATGGTGTGAAATCTCTTCCCTTTCAAAGGTGATTTTTGTTTTGAGAAAGGCCAGAAGTTGCAGATCACCAAATCTGGGCATACAGATTTGTAGTGGGGCTGAGTCACCTGGGTGATTGGATGTTTCACCAAAAAACTCTTCACAAGACGTGATGCGTGAGCAGGTGCACTGTCATGATGAAGGTGCCAGTCTCCAGTTGCCCACAGCTGAGGCCTTCTGAATCATCTAATAGTTTCCGCAGAAGAATGTTCAAGCTTTAATGCAAAATCTGATGCAGATTCATTGCTCTTCTCACTCAGTCATTTTGAACGCAACAGCCCCACAGTGCCCATGCTCACTCAATGGCATCCACTGCCCCCACTGACTAGTACAGTGAAGTCGTCATTGATCACACATGCACATTCCAGTCCACTCTCCTTGGCTGCTAGGTTATATTGATGTTGTGCCAGACATCCTCGTTACATTAACAATGGTTGGACTTTTTTCTGACAGACCTTGTAAACCCAGAAGTGGAATTCCTGGATTACATGGTAATTCTGTGTAATTTTTTGAGGAGTCACCATACATTTTCCATAGAGGCTGGACCCATTCTACATTGCCCATCAGCAATAAGCAAGAATTCTGACCGCCCTGCATTTAGATGGTCCATCAATTTATGCCCCAGAGAGGTAGCTAATAAGAGAGAATGTTACCTGCACACTGGAGCTTAAAAAGACTACTACACACACACATGTCAGCTAGATATATAATAAAACAGGTACTATATATACATATAAATATTTCCATGAGCTCTGGACTTGCCAACTATGATCCTTCTTCTATTATATGATCAACAAACAAGCCTGTGGTTGTTCATTTCCTTCAGGATTCTCATTAATGCTCATTTTAATTGCTTTCACCTTTACATATGGATAAAGATAGAAGGTAAAAGAAAGAAAGTGATATTCAATCTGGATAGAGACCTCTCAGATAGAGTACCACATTTTGGAGAGCAGAAGTTAGAAGCAGCAGTGTGCTGGAAATATCCATAAGAATGAATTAATCATTACTCCCTGTTAAACAAATATTTTCCAGATGATCAAAAATGGATGATAATAAGACCAGTGATGCCCTTGCATTAATCACGGTTCCTCAAAGAAACAAAACCATAGAATATGCACATACATATTGAAAGAGATTTATTAAAAGGAATTGATTTTATGGACTGCCAAGTCCAAATGTACAGTGTGGGCCATGAGACTCAAGACTCAGGGAAGCTGATGATGCAGATGAAGTCCAAAGGCTGCCTATTGGAGAATCCTCTCTTGCACATAGAGGCTGGTCTTTTTGTTCTATTAAGGCCTTCAACTGGTTGAATGAGGCCCACCCACATTATGGAGGGCAATCTGCTCTACTCAAATCCATTATTTAAATGTTGCTCTCTTGCAGAATCATCCTCACAGAAATTGTCAGAATAATGTCTGATCAACTATCTGGGTTCCCCATGGCCCAGCCAAGCTGACACATAAAATTAACCATCACATCTCCTAATTTTGACAGACACCAATGTCTCAAATTATTCTCCAAAGGTATTACTAAACTCTCCAAACAAAATTAAAAAATTTCCATGTAAAGTTTAAAAGGTGCTTGCCAAAAAAATACATCAGCTAGAAGTATAATAAACAAGTACTACACAGGGTGGGACAAAAGTAGGTTGGCAGTTGTTCATATGAAAAATAATACAATAATTAGCCCTGGCTGGTGCAATTCAGTGGATTGAGTGTGGGCCTGTAAACCAAAGGATCGTGGTTCAATTCCCAGTCAGGACACATGCCTGGGTTGCAGGCCAGTTACCAGCAAGGAACCCATGAGAGGCAACCATACACTGATATTTCCCTCCTTCTCTCCTTCCCTTCCCCTCTAAAGATAATAAATAAATAAAATCTTTTAAAATTTTCAAAAACTCTTAAAAAAGAAAAGAAAAATACAATAATTAATAAATAATAATACAAGAATAAACTATTTCACATACTCTCAATTGTAAACCTACTATTCCTCACCTTGTATATTCCAATGAAAATAAATGTTCAAATAAAAAAATTAAAAAATAAAATTGCTTGCCTTATAGCACCTGTAAGAAATAAGGAAAGGTACTGCAAAAAGACCCAACAAAAATTATGAGTATGAAATATTTTAAAAATACTACCTATATTTTTAAAAATTAAGGACACATGGACAAAACCAAGGTGGGGTGGGATCAGGGACGGGAGGTGGTGGTGGATGGGGTGAGGGGGAGTGGTGCCAGTAAAATGGAGACAACTGTACTTGAACAACAATAAAAAATAAAAATAAATAAAATTAAAATAAAATTAGTATGGTGTATAACAAACCGAAGTTCCTCTATTTCTACATAGTTTCTCCATATTTAAAATAGCATATCATTTCTAAAATAGCCTTTTTTTCCGTTGAAATGTCAATGTTATATCTGAGTGCTAAGGAGGAATTTATTTAGAAATCCATTTAGTCATTACTTAGAATTTATTTAGAAACTGAAATCAAGGTATAAAGCAATATAGTTTATTCTTCTAAAATACTTCTGGGAAAGCATCTTTTCTGTTCTCTCCATTTCTTTATTTGATAAAATCAGTTTCTCTCATATAGTTAAATTATTAAAGACTTTTTTCCTTCTTTTTCCTCCAGAGTGGACTTTTTATTTCAAGCCGACCATGTGTCAAGGTTAAGGAAAAGAGACTCAAGTCTGCCTCCTTGGCTGAGGCCCACTTGGATTTCCATACGTGGTTTACACAACCACAAGCCCCCACAGGCTAATGTCACAAGAATTCTGAGTGTCGGTATATAAAGAATAACAGTAGGAAAATGTTGGGGTCTGTTTTTTCAAGAAGGAGAAAAGAGTATTTCCCTCCCCCTAAAGGTATTATTTTCATAGAATTAAAAGTAAAAATTGTAAGAGCAACTTATGTCAATGTTTTGAATATTATAATTCACTATAGATTTTTTAATACTTTGATTATATGGTGTAACTTTTATTATAGACAAAAAAGAGAGGCAGGGAAAAGTTAAAGGAGGTTTCTATTTTATTACCAATGAATTCCCATGAAGGTGAAAAAAGGACAAATATCAAATATTTCATTTTTCCTTCTTATCCTAATTTTACAAGCCCAGAAACAGCAGATGCCTGACTTACTAATGTCCAACCTTTGAAATACACATTCATTAATTCCTGAAGACCTGTAAGGCAACTGTTCCAAGATGCTTGTTTCCTGATCATCAGAAATTACTCAAGAGCTTTCAAAAAGCAGAGATTCCTAAGTTCCACTCAAGTATAGGTCCAAGAGTCTGTACATTTCTAAAAAGCTATCTCAATGAGTCTAATAATAAACATTCAAAATTACTGTTCTGAATTATAATATTCATGTAGGAAATACTTCTGAAATAAACTAAAAAAATTATTCCTCATTTCAGTTACTGAAACTAAAGGAATGTCTTTTTCTTAACTCAAATATTGCAGAAATAATTTTTAAGCTCATGATTAAAAACTAAATATAGACATTTCAACTTCAAGAAAAAATATTTGATGTTAAAATTTACTTTTAATCAGAGATCATTCAAGTGATACACCTTCCTAGGTACAATATTAGATAGATCCTCATGGTCAACTCTTTGGAATTTTTATCAATTTCTGCTATTAAAATGTATCTTCCTTTCCATTCCTTAAGACTTTGTAGGTATCTGGTTAACTAACTTATTTATACCAAGGTGATAACTAAATTAGCCCTTACCTTTCCCCTAAGTGATTACATAACAAAGAAACAAATAAAAATTTCTGTATATAAGTGTGTATACACACACGTGCACTCACATACACAGGACATAGAAATGCCTCTCAGTGGTTCATACCTCAAATTATATCACACTGACTAGTATCTTCTGCACAAATTTAAGATGACCTCTGACATACAATGCAGATGAAAACTATAATTATTATATTCTAATTTTACCTATTTTAACATTCTGTTCCTCTCATTTTCAAATCTATACCAGAAAGAGAGAAAAATAAAGGAAAGAAGGAAAAGGAAAATATTAAATACCTCCTCCTAAAACAACTGTCTTTCAACAAATTTGCAGCAAAGAAGTAGAATGGCTATCTAAGAAAAGGGAAAAAAACTAAACATGAAAAGAAAGCAGCAGCAAAATACCAGATGAAAAGAAGTAATCATTAGTATTTTGCACTCTTTTAATAGCATTTCCAATTTTCAGTAGGTATATATTTAGTCAATATGCTTATCACCTGTAAGACTGCATCCTCACTAAGAACAGGCATCATCTTCTTTTTACTTACTTGCTCTTGTGGATCCTCTCTGAGCTTGAACCTAAGTTGAATCTCAGGAGAACATGCACCTAGAGTGAGATATAATCACAAGTCAATCATAACAGCTTTATTGCTCTGCTTTGACAATGACCAAAGGATTTAAAGATAGTAAAAATGTGATTAAAGATCATTTTGTAAATTATAATTTCCTGTCACTTTTATGTGTTATGATTTTTAACTTATTAACTAGGAAGAAACATATGCACTATGTTGAATAAAACAACACTGGATATTACCTTTTTCAGGACAAATGATGAAAAGGATATATATTATATGTATTTTTATACAGATGTAAATCACACTAGAAAGAATACTTCTTTTTTTAAAAAAATTCACTTTAGGACTTAAAAAAACTCATCATGCTAATATATAATTCAAGAAAATTCAAAGTTTCTGTTGTGAGATGGCAAATTTAGCCCATATTTTATTTTAACTTTCTCCCCTTTCCAGTTCCTATCAAGAATCAAAAGAAATGATTACTTTTTAAAATCTAAAGCAGCAATGGTAAAAAAGGAAACATATCCTCTACAGATTAGATTAAAATAGATTAAAGAAAAATCAAAAATTAGTCAACAGCTTGCCACTCAACATAGGAAAAGGAGTGGATCCTTCAGAAGTAATGACATGGATTTCTTCCATCAGAATCCTTGAAAACCACCCAGCTCAGGGTAAATCTCACCAACAGAAGATGGAAGAGGGTAAATTAGAAGTTCACAGTGGATAGTTTCATACTTCACTGAGCCTGCTGTTTGTAGCAAAGATGTTTAGGATGAATGTTTCACCAATTACTGTGTGGGAGGATATCTTCCTGACCAGATATCAAAATGTACTAAATGCTGAAGTTGGTAAAATAATATAATAACACCACAGAAGTAGAAATACTCAAGAAGATCAATGAAAGAAAAAAAAAGTAAGAAACAGACATATATACCCAGGAATTTAATATGTAACAATAATGATATTTCAACTAGGGGCATTGAGATAAGTATTCAGTAAATAATATTGGAAAAGTCGGTTAAGTGTTTGAAAAAATGAATTTAGAGAACTACATTCCCCTATGCTAAAATATTCCAAAGAGATTATTTGTACAAGTTATAAATATAAGTAGAGATAAAGATAAAAGAAAATATCTTTATGGTCTTGAGGTAGGTAAACTTTTTAAATTTGAAAAAACTAATAAACCCTAAAAGACCAACAGATTTTACTACACATTGATTAAAAACTTAAAACTTCTGCAATACAAAATATATCATTAATAACATTAAAATATAACTTAGAAACTGGGTACAACTATTTGCAACGTATAAGACAAACTTTTGTTATCTTCATTATGCAAAATTCTCTTATAAATCAATAACAAAATGAGATTAGGAAATATATAAGGCAAATCATAACAAAAAAACTATGAATAGTCAATATTAAAATGTCTAAATATTCTCAAAACTGCAAATTAAAACAATCAGATGCTTTTTATTTACCATTTTTGCAAAGACTGAATATATCCTGTGTTGGATCTAAAGGGGAAAAGCAATCTTTTTTAGGGAGCTGTATATGAGGTCCGTCAAGAAAAAGTTCAACCACTGTTAATGTAATGAGAATGGTTTGCACAACATTGATGTAACCTGGCAGGCAAGGAGAGTGAACTAAAATTCGCATGCGTGAACAATGATGACTTTGCTCTACTAGTCAGTGGGGCAGTAGATGCCATCGAGGGAGTATGTGCAGAGTATGCATACTGTGTAGAGTATGTGTAGAGTATGTATAGAGTCATTCAAAATGACTGAGCAAGTAGAGCATGAAATGTACATAAACTTTTGTGTTAAGCTTGAACATTCCTAAGTGAAAACTATTTAGATGTTTCAGAAGGCCTCAGCTATGGGCAACTGGTGGTTGGCAGCTTCATCATGACGACGACACACCTGCTTATGCATCACGTCTTGTGCAGAATTTTTTGGCAAAACATCAAATCAAACAGGTGACACAGCCCAGATTTGGTGACCTGCAATTTCTGACTCTTCCCAAAACTAAAATCATTTCCCTTTGAAAGGGAAGGGATTTCAGACCACCAATGAGATTCAGGTGACCTGCAATTTCTGACTCTTCCCAAAACTAAAACCTCTTCCCTTTGAAAGGGAAGAGATTTCAGACCATCAATGAGATTCAGGAAAATACAACAGGGCACCTGATGGCAAGTGGAAGAACTGTGTGAGGTTCCAAGATACCTACTTTTAAGAGAACTGAGGCATCATTATCCTATGTACAGTGTTTCTTGTATCTTGTGTCTTTGTCAATAAATGTCTCTATTTTTCATATTACATGGCTGGATGCCTTCTGGACAGACCTCATTTGTCAACATCTGACACATGTCAGATCCTTTAAAATAAGAATATATTCTTTAAAGACCAATCTAATGTTAGCTAGTTATTTATTCTAAAGAAATAATTTTTTTAAAAAGTAGGCAAAGGTATAAGAATTAGCCTATTTATATTTGTTGTAGTATTGAGGAACATCAAAAATGTAACCAATTCATTAATTGAGGGTATACTCATACGAAATAATATATAGCAATTTAAAAGGTTGAGGTAGGTCAATATAACAAGGAAAGAAATATATTATGTAGTACAATGCCAATTACAAAAAGAAATGGTTATGTTGACATATGAAAGTCTAGAAGGATATACAAATACTAAACACTAGCATTGTTGGAAGTGGAATTATAAGAAAGAATATTAGACAAATCCTTTCATTTTCCATATAATATAATTATGTATTTTTTAAATATTTTACACTTTTTAAATAATTAGCAAAAATAATAAAGGTCTATCTTTTCAGAAAAGGAAAGAAAAAAAACTTGGCTGGAATATTAAAACAGACCTCTAGCTTTTTCCTTTTGGCATTTTACACATCCAATACATTCTGGAGACCAAATATTACACACTGTTCTTTCCAATTACAAGTAAGAAAAATCACTCCAAGATGAAACTGTAACTTGTCATTGGGGTATCAGATAAAGTAGTGTGCAGTGAAAAAACTCTGTAAACCAAAACAAAAAGATCTTCATGATGTTTAGGAAATTTTTCTTCTATTCTACACCTATTTCCAGACATCCTCCAAAATGAAAATGATCACAGGAAGAAATAATAAATGGAAATAATCTACCATTTAAACAGCTACTGCAGAACTGATCTTTCTGAACAGTAACAATTAATGATAGACTTTTGTAGATGCATTTTTTAGTTGATCTAGAGGTGGACTCGGGAAGTATGGAGTATTGATAGGTAAAAGGCACTTTTTAAAAACATATATAGACTTCCGCCAAGATGGAGACGTAGGCGGAGGAACGACCTCGCCTCTGTGCACAACCAAATCTAAGAACAACTATTTTTAACAGCAGTCACAACCAAACCACACGAAAAATCGACAATACGGAGTCCAAAGGACAACTAGATACTCAGCTGGACCGGTATGAGGAGCGAGGCCAGCAGCGGAGCAGGTTAGCAAGAAAAAATTCCCGGGCGGTGCGCGGTGCGCGCAGGCGGCAACCGAGGGCGCTGATCACGAGCGAGCTGGCGGAGCGCACAGGGAAGAGGCGCGTCGGTCGGTCGTGCGCATTTACGTGCAGAGAAGCCAGTGAGAAGGGAAGCCGGCGCGGGGCAGCAGGCTCGCACGGATAAACCCCAGGCGTGCGGAGTGACTGAATGCGCTGGGCTAGCGGAGGGGACCGCCATTGCTCCCTCTCTGACCACGCCCCCACACACAGCGTCACAAACCAGCGACCTGGGTCTCCCCGTCCTGGTAAACAACTAAGGCTTCGCTCCGCTCACTTAACAGCACGAATAGACCAAAAATGGCTCTAGGACAACTCAGAGCCCCAGAACCGATAGACCTAAGTGATGAAGAAATAGCCAGTCTTTCAGATGCACAGTTCAAAACACTGGTTATCAGGATCCTTACAGAACTGGTGGATTTTAGTCACAAATTAGAGAAACATATGGAAGCTAAACTAATTGAAATGAATGGTGATACAAAGAATACCAATAGTAATGGAAAGAAAATTGGGACTCAAATCAAGGGAGTGGACCAGAAGGAAGAAAAAAATGATCAAACAGAAAGGAATGAAGAAATAAGAATTCAGAAAAATGAGGAGAAGCTTAGGAACCTCCAGGACATCTTTAAACGTTCCAACATTCGAATTATAGGGGTACCAGAAGGGGGGAAAGGAACAGCCACCAGTGGAAAACTTATTTGAACAAATAATAAAGGAGAATTTCCCCAAGATGGCAAAGGAAATAGACTTCCAAGAAATCCAGGAAGCTCAGAGAGTCCCAAAGAAGTTGGACCCAAGAAGGAACACACCAAGGCACATCATCATTACATTAGCCAAGATTAAAATGAAGGAGAGAATCCTAGAGGCAGCAAGAGCTAAGGGGACAGTCACCTACAAAGGAGTTCCCATCAGACTGTCAGCTGATTTCTCAAGAGACCTTACAGGCAAGAAGGGGCTGGAAAGAGGTATTCCAAGTCATGAAAACCAAAGATCTACAACCAAGATTGCTCTACCCAGCAAAACTTTCATTTAGAATGGAAGGACAGATAAAGTGCTTCTCAGATAAGACCAAATTCAAGGAGTTCATCATCACCAAGCCCTTATTATATGAAATGTTAAAGGGACTTACCTAAGAAAAAGAAGATAAAAAAGATGAACAGTGAAAGGACAGCAAACTCACAGTTAGTAAGAACCACACCTAAAACAAAAGCAAACTAAGAGGATAGCTAGATCAGGAGCAGAACCATAGAAATGAAGATCTCATGGAGGGGTAGCAACAGGGGAGTGGGAGGAGGGGAAGGGGGGAGAAGGTACCGAAAATAAGTAGCATAGACAGTAGATAGAAAATAGATAGGGGGGAGGGTAAGAATAGCAGGGGAAATACAGAATCTAAAGAATTTGAGACACGTGTTCATGAACTAAAGGGGGAAATGGTGGGGGAGGGGTACGCAGGGTGGAGGGGAATGGAGGGGGGAATAGAGCACATGTAATGGCATAATCAATAAAAAAAAGTTAAAAAAAAACCATATATAATTAGACTTATTGTGTGACTAGGTTAACTAGACCAATGTAATAGGCTATGTTAACTAAACTTACTGTAGTAATCATTTCACAATATACATAAATATTGAATCATTATTTTGTACACCTGAAAAAATGTTATATGTCAATTATACTTAAATGAAAATAATACTATAAAATAAAAACAAATAAAAATATACACCAAGGATATTTGTAACTTAATTTTGTCTAAAAGAATCAGACTAGTTATTAAGAAGTACCATTTACTTTTGCAAATAGGCAGCTTCTAGGGTTCAACTGGGGGTGGGGGGGCAGGGAGAAGAGCTATCTGAGTACCACTTCCATATACCTCTGTTGCCCCCTCTAGGAGTTGCAAACATCTTCCAGAAGTTATGATGCCCATTGTTGTCCCCTTAGTAATAGGCCTTAGGGTCTATTACAGATGCCCCAAAGAAACTAACTCTGTAAAGTTAAAGGACAAGACTAACTATAAAAGGAGATAGTAATGGAATAATAACACCAGGGAAATAAAAGGGACTACTGGTTATTTCTTACCTTTGCATGTTCCATTTATATCAGGATGGAGACTGAACTCAGATCTAAGAGGTGTGTCTTGATCAAAGAGCAACCTTTCAAATACCAAAATGAAGGTACAGATTGTTATCATGTTTCCTAAATACAGATTAAGAATTTAATGGTCAGGTTTTTTTTTTTTTTACAGGTTACTGTCAATTTTATTTTATAGTGGTTTCAGGTGTACAGTTTACTAGTTAGACAATCATATACTTTAGGAGTGTTCCCCCACATATTTCCAGTGCCCACCTGGCACCACACATAGTTATTGCAGTATTATTGACCATATTCTCTATGCTTGACTTTACATCCCCATGACTATTTTGTAACTACCAATGTATACTTCTTAATCCTTTCACCTTTTTTACCCAGTCCCCTAAACTCCCTCACCTCTGGCATCCATCTGTATCTATAAGTCTGTTTCAATTTTGTTTGTTCATTCATTTTGTTCTTTAGATTCCATATATAAGTGAAATCATATGGCATTTATCTTTCTTTGACTGATATATTTCACTGAGCATAATACCCTCTAGGTCCTACCACGCTGTCACAATAACAAACAATCCAATTAAAAAATGGGTAGAGGATCTGAGCAGACACTTCTCCAAAGAGGACACACAGATGGCCAATAAACATATGAAAAGATGCTCAATGTCACTAATTGTCAAAGAAATGAAAACTAACGCCATAATGAGATATCATCTCATTGTCAGACTGGCTATCATCCATAAATCCACAAATCCACTTCGAGCCTTGCAGCAAAATTAAGTGTGGCTCATTAGCTTCTTACTGTCAATTCTCTATTTTTCTACCTCCTTTCAGAAAATCTGCACTTAGGAATAATGTGGTTGAGAACCTAGAAAAAGGAATGTTGTATGCTCAAAACTAGTAATCAGTCTGGCTGCCACCCAGCAACAATCTCACATATGCCCTGAGAAATACAAAACAGAGCTTCCAGCTAAGATGAAGTGTAGGTAGATGCACTTTGCTCCTCACACAACCAAAAGAAGAAAACCAATTTAAAAACAAAAAACCACCAGAACTGCCAGAAAATTGAACTGTATGTAAGTCCTACAACCAAGGAGTTAAAGAAGAAACATTCATCCAGACTGGTAGGAGGGGCAGAGACAGGGTGGAGAGAATGCTTGGCAAGGCAGCAGTTGGTGGACCAGATGGTCCCATATTCATGTGTGGATAAACTGGGAGGAACAACTGGGAAGTGAGACAGACTGCACAAGGGTTCCAGCACTGGGGAAAAAAAGCCTCAAAACCTCTGACTGTAAAAACCTCTGGGGGCAGTGGGAGCAGGAGAAATTCCCAATCTCACAGAACAGTCTGTTGAAGGGGCCCACAGGATCCTAGAACGTACACAAACCCACCCACCCAGGAATCAACACCAGAATAGTGCAATTCGCTTAGGGGTAGCAGGGGAAGTGACTGAAAGTGGGGTGAGAGCCAAGCAGAGAGGGCATTGCCCCCTCTCTGACCCCTCCCCCACATGTAGTGCCACAATGCAGCAACATGGGTTGCTCCACCCTGGCGAATACCTAACATTCTGCCCCTTACAATGTAACAGGTGTCCCAAGACAAAGAAATATAGCTCAAATGAAAGAATAGATCAAAACTCCTGAGAAAGAACTAGTGACATGAAGATAGCCAATCTATCAGGTACAGAGTTCAAAACAGGATGCTCAGAGAAATGAGTGAGTGTGGACACAAAATAAAGGAAGACGTGAAGACTGTACAAGGCGAAATAAAGAAAAAATATACAGGGAACCAACAGTGTAGGGAAGAAAACCGAGACTCAAATCAATGATTTGGAACAGAAAGACGAAATAAACATTCAAGCAGAGTAGAATGAATAAACAAGAATTCAAAAAAAAATGAGGAGAGACTTAGGAACCTCTGGGACAATTTTAACCCTTCCAACATCCAAGTCATAGGGGTGCCAGAAGGAGAAGAGGAAGAGCAAGAAATTGAAAACTTATTTGAACAAAGAATGAAGGAAAACTCCCCCAGGGAAAAACTAGACATGCAAGTCCAGGACACTCAGAGAGTCCCAAAGAAGTTGAACCAAGGAGGAACACACCAAGACACATCATCATTAAGTTACCCAAGATTAAAGGTAAGGAGAGAATTTTAAAAGCATCAAAAGAAAAGGAGACAGTTACCTACAAAGGAGTTCCCATAAGACTGTCAGCTGACTTCTCAAAAGAGACCTTATAGGCAAGAAGGGGCTGGAAGAAATAGAAATATTCTAAGTCATGAAGGGCAAGGACCTACACCCAAGATTATAATATGCAGCAAAGCTATTATTTAGACTGGAAGGGCAGATAAAGTACTTCCCAGATATGGTCAACTTAAAGGAGTTTATCATCACCACACCTGCACTGTATGAAATGTTAAAAGGACTTATCTAAAAAAAACAAAAGAAGACCAAAAACTATGAAGAGTAAAATGACAACTTGCAATTATAAAGTTGCAAGTTGATACACTGAACCTAAAAAAGTAAAAACAAAAACAAACTAAGCAAACAACCAGAATAGGAACACAATCACAGAAATGGAGATCACATGGAGGGTTAACAGTGGGGAGAATCACAGAAAAGGTACAGGGAATAAGAAGCATAATTAGTAGGTACAAAATAGACAGGGGGAGGTTAAGAATGGTATAACCTCCATTAGGAAATGAAGAAGCCAAATAACTTATATGCATGACCCATGGACATGAACTAAGGGTGCAGTGGGTGGGGGATGTTGGAGAGAGGGATGGGTTCAGAGTGCAAGGGAATAAAGGGGAGAAAAAATAGGACAACTGTATCAGCATAATCAATCAAATAAAAGAAAAGTGAAATAAAATAAATTCACAAATGATAGGTGCTGGTGAGGATGTAGAGAAAAGGGAACCCTCATGCACTGTTGGTGGGAATGCAGATTGGTGCAAGCACTATGGAAAACGTGGTAGAGTTTCTTCAAAAAATTAAAAATGGAATTGCCTTATGACCCAGCAATTTCACTGCTGAGGATTTATCTGAAGAAACATGAAACATTAATTTGAAAGAATATATGCACTCCTGTGTTCACTGTAGTGTTATTTACAATAGCCAAGATCTGAAAACCTGCCAGGTGCCCATCGATAGATGAGTGGATGAAAAAGTGGTAATGCACACATACAATGGAGTACAACTTGACTATAAAAAAATGAAACCTTACCTGTCGTTTTATATCTAAACTTGCTATAATTCTTTTTTTTCCTTTTTAAAAAATTTTAGTTATTTTTCAAGTACAGTTTTTTGTCTATTTCTCCCATCCTAGCCCCCCCCCCCCGCCCCATGCTCCCCACCTCTCTCCCATTTCCACTAAACTTGCTATAATTCTTAGTCATACCACTGTTAATATGTTGGGACGTTACTTCTGAGATTAGGTTACAAATAGACAATGGCTTCCATCTTGTCTCCCTCTCCCAGTCTCTTGCTTCTTCCCTCTCATGGAAGCTGGCTCACCATGTTGTGAAGTGCCCTGTGGAGAAGCCTCTGTGGCAAGAAGCTGAGAGAGGCTAAGGCCAGAAAGGTACTGATTCTTGAAACCACCATGCAGAAAGTGGATCCTTCTCATGAAGCCTTGAGCTGAATGCACCCTTGGGACTCCCTGAGCATGACTTAAGCAACTCCTGGATTCCTGACCCTCAGAAACCAAGATGGTAAATGCTTATTGTTTTAAGATGCTAAGTTCTGAAGTTGTTACACAGCAATGAAAAACTAATAAACAGATAGTAGTGACATTTCCCCAACTGCCTCTACTTACACTTGTTTTGTTCAAATCAGGATCCAAACAAGGTATACACATTGAATTTAGTTGCTATGTCTCTTAAGTCTCTTCTTAAATCTACAAATTACTCCCAATCTCCCCCACTCCTTTGCAATTTATTTGTTTTAGAAACTGAGTTGTTTTTCCCGTAGGGTTTTCTATATTTTGGATTTACTGATTGCATGTCTATTAACATGTTCCTGTGTCCTGTACATTTCCTGTAAACTGCTTATTCATCTAATTCAAGTGCAGTTTGGAGAAGCATACATGTACTTTCTATAAGAGATTTAAAAAGGTGTATGTTGGGAAAGGCAGTCTTGTGTGTGCTGTCTATCAAACACCTTGGGCCAGGAACATTTTCTTAGCAAGAAATAGAGTCCTCTCCCGGGCTGCGCTGGACCTATTACCTTGTGTGGGAATGCCTTTCACTGTTTCAGACAGAATGTGTACTCCTTTGTTGTTTAAGTGTCATATGGCACCTAGCCAACCCTACCACTATATCTGTCTTCTGTGAGGAGAGGATGAAGTTCTTCATTCTGTGGCACAAGAGGGGAATGTGCAAGCCGATGGCTCTGCATCATTAGCTGCTAGCCTTGGGGGACCAATGCCCACTACTGAAGCTAATCTTGCTGTTTCTTCTCTATAGTAAAGTGTTGTTCCAGTCGGTGCTGCACTATGTTTGCATTGGTGACTCTGATACCAAAATGCAGTGAACAGAGGTGTCTGGATTTCTACTCCCGGTGACAGGCAATATGCTACTTGCTCAACGAAATGGTTGTAACTCATTTTGTCATGTTAATGACCACTGATGACCACTGCCTAGGACATTCATTATTAGGAGTATATAAAATAGCAATATTCTACTTTATCACTGTCTTCACTTATTAATGAAAATACTTACGTACTTTTAAAAAACTTTTGCTCATCAACTATACAATTACTTTCCATCAAGCCATGCTAACTCAGCCAGGTAACTTAGGTACAGTTTGCAAAGGAAAGGCAGAATTAATGTCTGTTTCTTTTTCTTTCCTTATCAGTTTTTGGAATATCGAAATAAAATTTTAAAGACCATTGCAAACTCATAGATTCAAATCTATCACTGTTATTGTTCTTATCAATGCTCAAACTGTCCCATTTTTAGCTAGTGGGAGCCTCATTAAAGTGGCTCATGTGTTGTTTGACATGAAATCACTTGTTATGGACTGAATTGTGACCCTCCCCCCATATTCATATGTTGCAGCCTTAACCCCCAATGTGACTACTTATGGAAACAGGGCCTTTAATGAGGCAATTAAGGTTAAATGAGATTATAAGGGTGGGAGCCTAATCTAGTATGACTGGTATCTAATAATCTATGGGTTGGCCAAAAAGTCCCTTTAGTTTTTTCTGCAAAATAAAAGACACATTCTTCATTTTCACCAACATTGATTTGGATATTTTGAGAATGTAGGCTATTTCCTGCGTGGTAGAATGTTGATTGTTCTCAATTAATGTCTCGATTCTCACTGCTTTAATTTCATTAGTCTACCGGGAGTGTCCAGTGAAAAATCTCCAACACAAATCTTCGCAAACCACTTCTGACACCTTCAATCAGTCACAGCACCTCCTCCATACACTGAACAAATCTTTTTTTTTTTTTTGCATTTCAGTTGCATTTTGACTTTTCTTGAAATAATAAAGCATAATATGCCAAAAATGTTGCTTATTTTCTTCCATCTTCAATGTTAAAATGGAATTATAAGGTGAGTATACTTTATGTAGACAATTCACATGCAGTCGGTGTTAGAATTAACACCCACCTTACAGAGTAATTATGCTGAATTAGCCTTTTACTCCACGCAATTATAATGTTCAGAGTACATGATTTGACCTGAACATATGCACAAATCCATGTAACAATGAGCTGTTTCAGAAGGTGGTTCTGTTTAAATGTACTGAATAGTATTTGAGATATATCCCTCAATGTTATTGAACAGTTTGTTGATATTACCAGAGGCTGAGACAGAAAATAAGGATTAAAAGTTCCCAGTGACACACAGAAGAAAAAATGAATCCTGCCACTTAGAAAACAAATTACAAGGAAACAAGACCTTATTATCAGCAACCTGAATACTTAGAGATTAGTAGCACAACTACTGAGCCACAAAAAAGGACTGGATGCATTTCAGGACACTGTTTCCCGAGGTAGGACTAGGACCAAGTCCAGGCTCTGAAAGAGTGAGACCCTGGCATCCTGATTCTATGACAGCCTTGCCTTTTCTAGTCCCAAAGGTTATCAAACCCTTTCTCAGTTCTTAGCAAAATGACCTTGGATAGTTGTAACATTTAAGAATTACTTAGTGATGTGAAACTGTATCATGTTTTACCTGTTGGGGATTCTGCTCTACTAGATGTTCTCCTCATTCCCATCTAAATTGGAAGCTTGTACAAGAAAAACAGCTGGAATGCACTGCATACAAGTAATCAAAGAGGATAAAGGGGGGAAAAGCAAAAAAAAAAAAAAATGGCATTCAGCTCCGATAAAAAGAGTGCTCATTTTTAAACTCAGGTTATAAGGTCTAAAAGAATGTTTCTATGAATTGCAAAGAAGCATTTTAAAATAAACCAGAGGGAAAACCAAAAGATTGGCCAGCCAAGATAGAGTGAGCCATCTACATAGCTCATTTCTCTACTCATTACAACTAGAAACTGGCAGAAGAGTTTTTTAAAGCTACCTGAGTAACTGAAACAGTAAACAATAACAGGCAGATTGGTGATTGAAGTCAAAATTTATAAAACAACTTTGTATTATTGAGTTTCAAGTTTGTTTTGTTTGGTTTTGGGCCTACAGCTTTAATCCAAGGCCTAATTCAAGAACTGCACAGTGGGTATAGAGAGCAAAAACTCCATAAGAAACTTTCTATCTCTATCCAGAAGACTAGGGAAAGGAACCCCTGAATGCCAGAAGGTGGGGAGAAATCCTGGGTTTTCTTTATTAGTTTTCTCTCTTTGGCCTCAGAGCTATACTGGTACTAACTGTGGCAACTTGGGCACTTAAAACCCAAGAGAAAACCTGCCTCTCTAGCTGGGGGAACAATACACATACCTGGAAGAGTATGAAGAAAATCTCTTTTATTTTCTTCTCTGCCTTATCACTTTGTCCTGAAGGTACACACCCCCATTGGGGGTACCTGCTCCACAGTGAGAAGGCTAACACTCTTAGAGAAATCTGCCTTTCTGGTCACATGAACCAGCATGTGGGTAGAGAGAGGAAAGGGTGCATGAGAATCCTGGAGAACAAAGAGCAGCAAAGGGGAATCATCTAATTCTGTATATGATCCAACAGTAAGTCCTAGGATCAACCCTGGGCTGTCCACATTCAGAGCAGATTCAAAGAAGCATAACAAAAACTTAGAGAATTGAACAATGATGATAACTACTGCCTGCATTCCAGATTAACTCCTGAGTGGCACATGAGTCAGACAGACTCAATCAGCACAGGCAGGACTTTGAAAATTAGACTGATATAACCACCACCTACACAAGGCAAAACAGAATGCACAGTCAGAACCTAATCAGATTGACTGCCTGTCAAAACAAACAAAAACCAAAATCCTCTGGAGGATTTTAATAGGACCAAGAGTCAAGAACATAATATTCAAAATATACAGGATATAGTCCAGAAAAACTCAACATGCAAAGAATAGGAAAACCCGACTAATTCTTGAGAGAAAATATAATTAACAGATGTCTCCCACCCCCTCAAATGTTGGAATTACAAAAACTTTAAATTGTTATTTTTGAGATAAAGTTGAATATGCTGCATCAAATGGATGAAAACATTGTTCTCAGTAAAGAAATAAAAAGTTTAAGAGAACCAGATGGAAATGCAAAATTCACTGGATGAGGTCAACAACAGAATGGAGATGACCAAGGACAGAGTAAGTAAACCTGAAGACGGAACAATAGAAATTATACAATCTGAAGAATTAAAATAATTAATAAAAAGCCTCAGGCATCTGGGAGGCCATATCAAAAAGTCAAACATTTATGTCATGTAATGTCCTAGAAGAAGAAACTGGTACAGAAAAAATATACGTGAAGAAATTGTGACAGAAAACTTCCCAAGTTTGGTGAAAGACATAAATTTGCAGATTCAAGATCAGTGAACCCTATACAGGAAAAACACAAAGAAAATCATGCCCAGGCACGTCATATAATCAAACTGCTAAGAACCAAAGATTGGGGGAAGGGGGCAGGAAGAAAGCAAAGAGACAAAAAGATAATATATTACAAATATAGAAACAATCATTTAAATTGGGTGGGGGGGGTTGACTACAAAGGGGCAGCACGAGGGAGCTTTTTTCGGAGTGATGGAACCATTCTGGACTTTGATTGTGGTATTTGTTACAAGATTCCGTGTACTAGTCCAAATGTCCCCTGGACACCAACTAGAGAAAATATCACTGTATATGCATACATACACAACTAAGCCAGAAACCTGGGAATCGTCCTCCGTGTCTAATTAACCACCATCTCTTGCCAATACACTTTCTAAAGATTTATCAAGTTTTCTCTTTTCCCTCCATTCACACTGTGTCTTCCTAGCTGAGCTTTCATCATCCCAGTCTGTCACTACTTTGATCCCAAAGCTAACCTCTGTAAGTAAACTCTGTAGCCTTGTTTTGCAAAAGGTGATCCCTTCTCCCAACTTTAACCTGGAACTTGTTAGAAATGGCGAATCGCAAATCTCACCACAGAACTCCTGAATTGGAACCCACATTTCAACAGAATTCTGCAGTGATTTATAAGGACATTAAAATTTGAAAAGTCTAGCCTAGGGCATGCTAAAAGGAACAAAAAAAAAAAAACCACACCTGGTTATGCTGCTCCTCCACTTAACAACTCACAAGCGCCCTACCTGGACAAAAGCAGGACACAGGAGGCCTTATAAGACCTCTCCCTACCTTCCTGTCCAGGCCCATCTTTCAACCCTCCCCACCTCGCCATTTAGCACTTCCCTTAGACTTAAACTACACATTCCAACACAGATATCACAGTATGTCCCACAGCTATACCTTTACCCTAGCAATTCCCCGGGCCTAGAGTATCTGTTCCTTGCCTGGCTAATTTCTAACCCATCTTCAAGGCTCTAGTTAGAAGTCAACCCTAACAAACTCTGAAGGCCACCTAGGTTGGTATAAAAGACCCCCTGTGCTCCTAAGTCAGCCTGGGCACAATTCCATGCCTGGACTTCCCACATTACATCAACATTATCTGTTAGGAGTCTTTCCTGGCCTGCAGGTTTCCTCAAAGGCAGTGGCCTCATCTCTTCCCTGAATCCAGCACTGAAAACTTGATATTTTCAACAAGGTGTTGATGGACTAAAACTACTGACTTTTTTTATTCTTATAAAACTAGCCGTTGCCAGTTTGGTAGTAACCAATCCTCCCACCACACATTGTTTTCCTGAGAGAAATTATGTTAACCATTTCCTACACCTGAGTTGCGAGCTGTCTGAAACAAAATACATTAGAGTTTTTTAGACCTAACACGTTTTGGCCCGCGCAAAAGGACATACATCCCCTGGCTAATGGTAAAGGCTTTTTTTTTTTTTAATGCCATAAAGCCAGGTACTATAAAGCTCATTTTGTCCTAAACTGGGGGTTTGTGGCCTTGCTTAGCTTGGGCCTGGCTGCCTCACAAGATCTATGTTAGACTGGTAATAATTTCTTCGCATATCTGAGAGCCACTCGCGCCTGTGTCCAGGCCTAATGGCGGTCACTTTCTCCCAGCGGTAACGGTGATCACCTTCTCCAGGGCAGCTCCTCTTCCTCCAGGTCACTCTCTGTCACCGACCCCTCTATCACGGTTTCATCGCTGTCCCAGTCTGAAGCCTGCCCGCCTTCCTCCATCTTCACGTCACACGTGGATATCTTTCTACTCTCCCTAACACTCCCCTTGCCACAAAAAAACAAACAAAACGCTCTAAGTGCTGGAATAAGTTGTAAGTTAAAAATATAATTCGCAGCAAAGGCCGGACGTTACACCGGGAGCTGAAGGGATAGAGGACCACGAAGGTCGTCGCAGGGTAGGCAGCCCTGCACCGTGATCACGCCGCCGCACGCCGTCGCCGGCAGGGGGAGCCGCGCCGCGTCTGGTCGCGCGCAGCCCGTGCCGCCCGCCCCGCCCGCTCCGCAGCCCCGAGCCAGTGGGAGTTGCCGGAAGTCACTGGCAGCGCGCGCTTGCCCACAGCGGCTTTCCGGGTGGTGTTGGGCGTGGCCCTGTCGTGCAGCTTCCGGGTATTTTGAGCGTTCTATTAAGTGGCTGGGCGGTGTAGCTCCGCGCGGACCTGTAATGCGGGGGTACCGACCCCGGCCTAACTCGCTTAGAGCCTTTGGCAGAGAGGGAGTCCTGGGTCACAACACCTGAAGCGTACTAGATGCTCGAGACCCAGACCCGGAAACAACTGTCAGTTCCTGCCGGCCCCAGCAGCCCGGTCTGAATCCGACTTACGGAAGCCAAGATGTTACCTGAGACTCCAAAGTGTTTTTGCTTTGTACCAAAAACTACCTTTCTCCTTAATTCCTGTGACGTCCCCTCCCCAAGTGTAACCTGAGGTGGACAAAACAAGCACATTCGTCAGAAGCCCTTAGGTCATCACGTAATCCAATCGAGGTGTATTTGTCTTTTAACTTCAACTCTTAGATTACCCTGTAATATAGATTGTGTAGGAAAGGCAGGATAAATACTTTCTTTTTCCCATGTATTAATTTTTAGAATAATAAAATTATTATTAGCCAATTATTCTTTTTAAATGAATATCTAGGTCTTTATGTATTTGCCTAATTTCAATCAGTTTGCAAATTTTAAATTGAAACTAATTGAAAACAAACCCAAGTGAGCTCCACCTGCCATATGAGAGGAAGATTCAGGCAGGATAAGACAGAACCCCTTATGGATATAACGAGTGTTTATTTAATATTCATCTTGGAATCCCCAGTGTCTAGCACATATTGGGTCTTTAAAGATTTGTGAGAAAATGGATGGAACGGGGCCTGACTCCTTCATTCACTGCTCTTAAATATGTGGAGTGGTTTTACCATTATTATAATTTTACCATTAAGATCACATTTTTTTCTAAAAGAATGTCTACATTTTTGAGAAAGTGAAGGAGGGTCTTTTTGGAAAAAGTTTTAAAATATTTATAGAATATTTGGTAAAACTCTTTATATAACTTTATTTAGAGGGATTTTATTTAAATGGAAAATAGATGTTGGGTTTACTATCGGAGGTTCATTTTGTGTAATATTTATGATAATTCAGATTGTCCATGAAAGTCTCATCTCTCACAATTCTGAGATCTAAAGTAACCTTGAGAGTGTATAAATGATTTGAAGCTATAGGCAGGAAATCATTTTAATTAAAAAGCAACATGTATAACCACAAAACAGTAAGACTTGTTTCCAAAATCCACTCTTTTAAACAAACCTGATTACACTCACCATGTACATACTCTACTTCCTAGTGCTCAAACCTCATTTCATGTCACTCTCCCATTTCTCCCCAACTCCAGGCACATAGGCCTTCTCGTTCTAGGATGTCTCAGAGCCTTTGCACTATTGTTCACGCTTTAGGTCTAAAGTCAAACATCACCTGCTCAGGCCATCTGTAACTGTGTTTTCTATCTCAGCAACCTATTTTTTTCTTTGAGGCACACATCACTCTCTGAATTATTTCATTCATTCGTATACTTGTTTATTGTCTGCCTCATCCATTAGATGGCAGGGCCAATAAGGGAAGGGCCCTTAAAATGGGAGCCGTAGGTGGAGAAAAGGTAATGTGCAAGCAGTACCTCAAATCATTAATGTATAATTTACATAAATACAGACATAATAAAAATACAAATTTAAATTGATTTTGGACTGATGGGATTGCTAGATTTACACATGGTAATGGGATCATCTTTGTGCATTACTAAAACAGTTTTGTAAACATATTAGCAGTTATGTCAATGAAGAAAAAAAGATACAAAAATCCTAGCCACAGAGATCAATCAGAATTTTAATGTAGTAAATGCAATTCAATAATTTTGAATACATAAGAGGTGTGTCCAAAAAGTATCCAGCCATGTGCTATGAAAAATAGATTTATTGAAGATACACAATATAGGAAACATTGTACATAGGACAATGATGTCTCGGTCCCCTTCAGAGTAGGCACCTTGGGACCTCACACAGTTCTCCTGATCACCATCATTTTCCTAAATATCATATTTAGGAATCATATTTTCCTAAGTATCACAATAATATTTTCCTAAATATCATTGATGGTCAGAAATCTCTTCCCTTGCAAAGGTGATTTTAATTTGGGGAAAGGTCAGAAGCCACAGAGCACCTCATCTGGGCTGTAGTGGGGCTGAGTCTCCTGGGTGATTTTATGTTTCACCAAAAATCTCTGCAGGAGACATGATGCATTTGAGTGGGTGTATTGTTGTGATGAAGTTGCCATTCACCAGTTCCCCATAGCTGCAGCCTTCTGAGTCATCCACATAATTCCCAGCAGAGGAATGTTCAAGCTTAACACAATATTTGATGCAGATTCATTGCTCTACTTGTTCAGTCATTTTGAATGTGATGGCCACACAGTACACTGCTTACTCAACAGTGTGTACCACCCCCACTGACTAGTACAGTGAGGTCATCATTGTTCATGCATATGCATTCCAGTCCCCTCTCCTTGGCTTCCAGGTTACATCAATGTTGTGCAAACCATTCTCATATTAACAATGGTTGAACTCTTCACAGACAGATTGCATGTGTATGTATGTGTGAGTGTGTGCGTGTGTAACCACCACTTAAAACAAGATAATTTCTATCTTTCCTGCCTTTCCTCAATATTTACCCCCAGCAAACATTTTCTGATTTTTTTATCATGTAGTTTTTCAATGACCACTGGAATCATACTGTATGCATCTTTTTAAACTGCCTTCTTTTACTGATTTAAGTTTTTCAGATTAACCCATGTTGTTGTATAATTCCACTCCTCTTTGTTGCTAAGTACTATTTCATTGTATAAACATACCAGCTTTGCTTAGTCAATTTTTCTGTTGATAGACATTTGAGTTCTGTCCAGTTTGGAGGCTATTATAAATAAGGCTGCCATAAACACTCTAGTTGAAGAGTTTTTGTGGATGCAGGTTTTCATTTCTCTTAGGTAAATACCTAAAGAGTGAAACTGCTGGGTAACATGGTGGATGTATATTTTACTTTATAAAAAGCTGCTTTTCAGTACTCTGAGAGGAGTATCACTCTCACCATCAATGTGTGAAAGCTCCATTTGCTCCACATCTTCGCAAATATTTGATATTGTCAATCTTTAATGTTAGCCATTCTGGTGGGTATGAAATAGTATCTCATCCTACTGGCTTATGATGCCAGACTTCTGTGTGCTTTTTGGCTATTTATATACCTTTTATAAAGTGCCCAAATTTTTCCCACTTTTCAACTGGGCTATTTATATATTTATTGTTGATTAGTAGGTGTCCTTTACATATTCTGGATATGAGGCTATGTCAGATATATGTATCATAAATATTTTTATTAGTTTCTGGTTTGCCTACTCATTTTCTTAGTGATTTTTTTAGATTTTATTTATTTATCTTTAGAGGGGAAGGGAAGGAGAGAGGGAGAGAAGTATTAATGTATGGTTGCCTCTTGTGTGTCCCCTGCTAGAAACTGGCCTGCAACCCAGGCATGTGCCCTGATTGGGAATTGAACCGCAGTTGTTTGGTTTGCAGGCCCGCGTTCAATCCACTGAGCTACACCAGCCAGGGCATTTTCTTAGTGATTTTTTTGATCAGCAAAAAGGATGATGTCCAATTTATTAATTTTGTATTTTATGGTTAGTGTTTATGTTAGTTTCCTGGAGCTTTTGTACAAATGATCACACACTGGGTGGCTTAAAATAACAGAAGTTTATTATCTCACAGTTCTGGCTAGGCCATGCGTTCTCTGAAGGTTCTAGAGAAGAATCTATTCCACGTCTTTTTCTTAGTTTCTGGTTTTTAGTTTCTTAGTTTCTTCGTTTCAGACAATTCTTGGTGAAATATAAAAGAATAATTAGTAAGTGATGAGTTTTTGTATCTATTGCCTTTATTTTTAATGTGATTTGTTCAATAATAACTTCATATAGTTTAATTTTAAATAGTGACTGCATTTAATAAGTAACTTGAAAATTCTTGAAAATTTAACAGTCTCTTACTAACTAGTAGAAGCTGGCTCCAGCACACCTTTGACACCACTCCGGAAAGGACTTTCCTGCCCTGCCCCCAACCCCTGGTCTTCCTGTCTGCCTCACACTGCAATCCTGGAGGGTTGCACTTTGTCCTTAGCTAAGGGGACAAGAAGAACCAGAAAATAAATAACAATATGTAGAATAAGTTTTGGAACTCTCAGTTCTTTGAGTGTCCTACTTGGGAAAAGTGAGTTAGTCCTTCATTTAATAATATGAACATTATATTAGGAAGACCGTGTAAAAAGAGGAAGGCTGCAGGTGACAGGCAAGAAAGAAAAACCAGGTAAAATGAATGTTGAAGGAGAAAGGTGACAAAACAACATAACGGCCACTCTACTTGGGTTTCTATTAATGGCGATCGCATTTACTGTGCATGATGTAGCTCAGCCAAGGCTTGCCAACACTGGGTGACTGTTACATCTTTAATCATGTGACTGGCTTGTTAAGTGACTAACTAGACATCAATTTCAAACTGCTACAAAGATCATGTTATTTTTTCTTTATTAGGATGCACTGCAACTGAAGAGCCCAATGCTTTATGGCATTTTGTGCCTGTGCCATGATGTCCAGTCTTTCTACCTGGAATGTCTCTTCCCTCTTCTCTGGAAGACTGCTCCATCTTCCCTCATCTGGTTTAATGCTTTCCTCTACTGAGCCATGCCTCTCCCTTCATAATCGTGGTTTACACTGTGGTATTTTAAACTAAAGGACACATGTTCGCATTTTTTCATAATACAGATGATAGGAGAAGAGACCAACCCTCACCTAATAGTGTAAATATGCTTCATCAATATTCATCTCTAGCAGTTGTCACACATGAGGGAACATGCCATGATTGTTTTAAAAATAAGTAGAAGTGCCAAGTCAAAATAAAGTCTAACCTTTTCAACACAATGTATTAGAACAATAGGATATTTGTATGGAGAAACAAAGATGAACCTTGTCCCCTCTCTCATTACAAGCACAGGAAATAATTTGAGGTAAATCACAGAACAGGAATCCTACACTTCAGAGATTCTACTCTTAGCGAAGTATCGGCGCACTGGTCTGGGGCACGTGAACATCATTCATAATAGCCCCCAAAATGTAGACAACCTAATTACCCTTCCATGAGAGAGCAGACATAAATGTTCATCAGGAGAAAAGATAGATAACTTGTGGTGTATTGTGTAACAGGCTATCTTACACACTGAAAAAAGGAATGAACATATCAACATGGATGAGTTTTAGAAACCAGTCTTAAAAACAAAGAAAACTAAACAATATATTATTTAGGACCCATTCACATGCAGTAAAACTCAAAAGGATAATTTAAAAAGAAAACCCAGGGTCGTGATGACCTTCCTGGGAGAGGCAGAGGAACAGTGTGGGGGAGAGTTCAGAGAAAAGAACTGGGAATGTTTTGTGTCTGGAATTGTGTAGTGCACCACAGGTGTCTACTTTGTTATTATGTTTTGTAGCTGCCACAAGATGTATGTGTGTATACATGTGGAACATATACAATATATAGTTGAAAGTATATATATACACCTTATATATGAAATATGTTATAGTTTTAAAAGGTTAGGGAAAATGTGCTAAAATGCTTATTCTGAGTGGTATGGTTCTGGGTAATTTTCTTCATTATAATTTTCTACATTTTTCTAACTGCTTAAATGGTAATGTAATACTTTTATAATCAGAAAAAATGGCAACTTTACAGATTAAAAAATTTTAGGATACCTAGGATGTCTGTACTATTTTTTGAAACCTGACTGGAAACTTCAGCCAAGTTTTAGATGACCTAGGAGGAATAATCTCTAAAGAGCTGACATTGTTATTTAGCTGAAAAGTAGATGTCAAAATGCTAACACACAAGTTTCAACTTTGCCAACAGAGCCTTTAAATATTCAGTCCTCCTTAGTCAGTTTTACTTTGTCTATCTTTTAAAGATATATTCCCACTTTCTGTGTTGAGGCTTTTATCTTAACTATTTCTGACAGCTCTAGGTTTCTTTGAGCTCGAATTTAGTAACTCAGAAGCCTTGGATGAAAAAATGAAGGTTGCCTTTTCCATAACCCTTTAGCAACATATAGCAGGTATTCAAAGATGAGGACAAGGCAAACCTTTTCCCACATAATTTAAAGAGCAACAGATTTGACAGCAAATCTGACTTAGCAAAGAACAGGTCTTAAATCCTCAAGACAAATATGATATATCTTGTGATTAAATCACTTTATATACATGGGTGTGTATATAAGCCCTTCAAATATATGTGGCATTTCCTCATTTAGCCTGCTGTGAACTTAAACAACAGTCATTATTACATTATATAATGAGCGTTTTCATGGAGAACTGTGTAACAAACAGGTCCTAAGCAAGAGACCAGAGCAGTGTCAAAACCTAAAAAGCAAAAAGTAAGAACTTGGGTAGAGCAGCATCAGTAAGAAACAGAAGTTTCCAGGAATATAAGCAGGAGGGAAGAAAGAAGAGAGAACAAAAGGGAAGGGGCTCGAGAGGAAACACAGGAAAAGGAGACGAGTGGCATGTTTATGATAATAGTACTCCAGTCATTGTTCTCTTAATCAAGAGTAGGGTTTTCTGGCTATGGTGAGAAACATGGTAACAAATACAGACAATCCCATCCTGGGACAAAGAAGGATGCGGGAGAGACAGTCTCTCCCCCCCTTTTTCCATGTCAAGACATCACATTTGAATGTAATTTTGAGTCTTGATCAGAGGGTGATGATGGAGGGTAGTATTTTAGAGTCTTTTCATTAGTTTCTGATGCCTTGTATCAGCACAGCTTGCATGTCCCACCTCAGTTATGGCACACACCTTAAGTTTTCAGGTAGAGTACATGAAAATATATAACTAGCTCTCATATCTTAACTAATAAGGCCTAATCACCCAGGAGAAGGACTCAACAGTTAGTATTTTTAGTAAGCATCCCAAAAGATTTTATATAAAACTCTAGTCTAAACGTGGAAAAGTTGCTCAAGAGAATAAACAATAATGTTTGTCTTAATTTCAACATTTATTCAGGTCAAAGTGAAGGTAGGTGTTTAAGCTGCCATTGCACCACACATTTGTAGTTTGTGCAAATTTTGCAAGTCAGATTTATTGCATGATAAAGAAATTGGCTGTGATTGTATCGTTTGTGTATCTATCTGGGGTCAGCTGATTATGAAACCCACCTTCTCCAAGTCATGCCAGCTCAGAGCAGGGCTAAGGTAATTTCAAACAGGAGTCCTCTGTTCAACTGTCCATGGTAAACTGGGCAAATGCCCTTCCTCCATCAATTCAGATACCTTCCTGTGGTGTACAGGAAGTCATCTGGGGTGCTTCTCTGTTCTCTTAATTTGCCTGTGCAATTGGCTGAAGGACACTTGGCCATTACTTAACATTGCCTGCCAGTATGTGGTTCCACTCCTGGTTTCTGGGGCCTTCTCAGGCTCCTGGTGTTGGCTGCACAGATCCCCCAAACACGGTGGCCTGTCCTCTTGTCTTCTGCACTTCACCCTACTTATACATCCTGGACTCCAGAGTAGCACCGAGGTGAAAGTGGCACCGATTCTTTTCCTTTTTCACTTTTCTTCAAGTCCTTCTAAAGGGCAAGGTCAGCACATATCCTGCTGATTTCATACTTACCCCTTCCCGCAAGGCCAAATTCTTTCAGACCAACCTCTCGTGGCCTAACTCCTTAGGTTAAGAATGACTTTTTTCCCAGGAATTTTTTCAGTTCTCAAGGCCCTCTGCTCCACCACATTAAGACTTGCTTGAACTGGCAGTATAAAGACGCTCCCACTCTAAGCCCAGCACTGCATGGAATATTCTAAAGCAGTTAAAGCAAAGAGTGGTGGTATAGTTTGTCTGAATGCTGTCGAATGGCTAGGTTGTAGAAAATCTGGAAAATATTGTTTGGGAATATTCTAAGATAGAGTTATAGTCATTGCCATTTACTGAGCAAGAACATGCCAATTACTGTGTATACACTCAACCTCTCAAAAGCCCTGCAACATAAGTCACCTGATGTTATAGGTTAGGAGAGGGGTTCAGAGAAGTGAGGCAATTTGCCCCAAATCATAGAAGTAGTAAGCCAGTGAAGGGCAATGAGACAGAAGACAGATCTGCTCCCAGTTCCAGCTTCATAGTCGGTGCCTGAAGCTCCGCACTGACAGATCAAGACTTTGAAGCCAAAGGGCTCTGAGATCACGTTGGATCAAGAGTGCTGTTTGAAGGAATGTGGGTATTCAAATCAGACAGATGGATTATTGAAAAAGAAATTGAAAATATGAATCTTTCTTTTTGCTTAGTTACCATTAGTTAAATGAAAGCACAGACTTTGATATACTGCATAGCTGTTGGGTAGAAATAATTAAGTTACCATTTCTGAAAATCCAGAATTAAAATATTGATTACTAATCATGTTTTAAATTTCTGTGTCTGTGGAGTACAGACCTTTTCAACAAATTTAAACTGATCTGAAATTAAACACAAGTAATGTTTGGGTCCATCTAATAGTGAAAGCACATTCTCTTTCATAAAAGAGCTAATCTAAAAGCTAGGATATACTTAAAAAAAAAAACAAAAAACCATGTATGCCCTGGCTGGTGTAGCTCAGTGGATTGAGTGTGGGCCTGCAAACCAAAAGATTGCGGTTCAATTCCCAGTCAGGGCACATGCCTGGGTTGCAGGCCAGTTCCCAGCAACGGATGCGTGAGAGGCAACCACACATTGTATTTCTCTCCCTCTCTCCTTCCCTTCCCCTCTAAAGATAAATAAATAAAATCTTTAAAAAAATAAAAATAAAAATAAATGTATGATACTGAGAATTGAGTAGTATATCAAAATTGAGAAGAGCTCTGAATTATTATAATCCAAGGTTCTGATAAACTTTGTGTCAAGATATTCAAACGTGGCACCCCCGAATATTCCACATTGGCCTAAGGATTATTTTGAGCTGAAGGCAGTTGGAAAAAAGCAGATACAGAAAAGCTCTGTCCTCCGTCATTTGCTTAAAAGCAGGACATACATTTGCAAAGGTGCTCCCCTCTCCTCTTGAAGAGAAGTTCTCACGTTTCTTCTTTCTTCTCACATTCTACTTTAAGGACACTCTGAGACCAGATGTGTGTGGAGGGGGTCCCACAACACAATTCTCAGACACCAGCTGGGTGTCCCACGATTTAACCAAATTCTGACACTATCTACCTGGAGAGAGGGTCGGGTCCCCCAAGTTAAGTAGGACTCAGTCCTGTCAAACCGCCCCACTCTAGACGCCACTCGCAAGCCCTGGTTGTTGCCTGTGCTTTTAACCAACGGGCTATAAATTGGAGGTTCCCAGGACACCCTCCTCAAGTGTGATCATTTACTAGTATTGCTTACAGAACTCAGGAAAACAGCTTACTTACTAGATCACTGTTTATTATAAAAGAATACAACTCAGAAACAGCTGCTTGGAAGAGAGCACAGGGCAAGGCGTGTGGAGAGAAGCACAGAGCTCCCATCCCTGTCCAGGTGCGCCACCTCGTCAGCACCTGCATGCATTCACCAACGAGCTGGAGGTGCTCTGAATTCTATCACGTAGGCGTAATTCTCATCATTAATTAATTCTTTGGCCACTGGTGATTGATTCAGCCTTCAGCCCCTCCCCCTCCCTGTAAATTTAGGGATGGAGCTGAGAGTTCTAATCCTCTAGTCACATAGTTGGTTCCCCCAGCCATCAGCCCCTATCTAGTGGCTTTCCAAAAGTTACTTTATTAACATAAACTCAGGTGTAGTCCGGAGACTTGCTATGAATAACAAAAAACTATTTCAGGAACTGAAGCTATTTAAGGACAAAAGACCAAACATTATAACAAAAGATGCTCCCATTACTCTAATAATTTAGGAAATTATAAGGATTTAGGGAGCTGTGACCCAGAAGCCATGGACAAAGACCAAAATATATATATTGTTTATTATATCACAGTATCACATCTCTCTACCTGGAAGGACAGGAATCAAACATCACAGACAATTCTAGACCCTTACCAGCCTGGAGACTTGCAGAGAAATCTACATAACAAACTTTACTAACCAGTCCTTATCTTCCATTAGTTCCCCCAATATTTACCTTCCCACAGTTTGCTGCTCAAGAAATGCAATTTCCCCCTTTGTCTTTAAACATTTGCTGTTCTTTTGTTAAGATGCTATTAAAGCTCAAACACTAACTACCCCTTTGAGTTACTCATCACTGAGTTCTCACATGGATGCTCAACTCAATGCACATGAACTTCTGTTTGTTGATCTGTCTTTACAGTCTAATTTACAGGGCCTCAGAGAACCTAGAAGGGTAGAGGGAAAGAAGTTTCTCCTCTCCCACAATATGAATATTCAGACTTTTAAAATGTGAAACATAATTTTTATATGTTTTTCCCCTTTCTGGACAATAAAAATGGAATTAAAATATTTACACCTCACCTCCTGGGAAGACTTGAAAATTAGACCACCAACCGCACCATCTGTGCACTGTATTATGTGCCCACTACCCCAAAGCAAATATCCATGCACCACCATTTACCGCCCCCATATTCCCTTCCACTTTCCCCCACCCTCACTCCCCCCAGCCCTCTCCACACTGTGGTCCAGTATGTATTGTTGACAAAGATTATTTTCCTAGAGAGCAGCCCATATCACCTTCAGGGATCAAGCCCAGGGAATCAAAGACCTGCACCCTCCATCAAAACATGACTTGAGCCTACTGGAGTAAATCTCAGCACTTGGGTGGAAGCTACAAGTAACTACTCTTACTCTTCTTGCTAAACTTGAATCTGAGAGCTTTTGAAGATACAGTACCCACAACTATCTTGTCACCATTAGGAAACAACTGGAGATGGCTAGAGCTATATTTGGAGCACCCCCTGCCCGCCCCCTAAAAAAAGGCCAGCATAGCAGAAGGCAGAGCAGAGAATTAGGGAAAAGTGAAGACGGGGATATCTTTGGAGGCCTGAATGTAGCTGAGCTGAAGTCAGATCTACCTCCTGAACTTTTCGGTAAAGCGAATCAACAAATTCCTTTTTTGAGGCAAGCCAGTTTGCACTGGATTTAACAACCCAGAGTCCCAGCAGATAAATGTTTTTACAAATTTGTTTTCACTATGATCACTGCTTCTTAGTGACTCATAGGAACTTGAGCCTCAGAAAAGTTTAAAAAATTTTTGTGAAATTAAATACTGTTGGTTGGTGGAGCTGAAATCGCGCATAAACCTTGTGACTCCATAGCTAATGCTCTCTCTTTTTTTCTGTAAATTATCTGAATAGGTAATACAATAATGGCTCAGAACCCGTAACACAGAAAATGTTTAACAGTCTGCCCCATCTGCACTGTTCCCCGCTCCCCATTGGGGGCTTCTTACGTATTTCTCCTGTATATATATATTTATATACTCTCTTTTTACACACACAAAAATATTATATACTATGTTCATCACTTTTTAAAACCTTAATATATGCTGTAGTCCTGGCTGGTGTGGCTCAGTGAGTTGAGTGCTGACCTGCTAACCAAAAGGTCACTGGTTTGATTCCCTGTCAGGGCACATGCGTGGGTTGCGGGCCAGGTCCCTGGTTGGGGGCATGGGAGAGACAACCATGTGATGTTTCTCATACGTGGATGTTTCTTTCCCTTTCTTTCTCCCTCTCTCTGAAAATAAATTTAAATAAATAAATAAATAAATATATATACACACACACACACACACACACACACACACACTATAGTAGACCTTGCCATATTAGTAACAATAACAAAAGAAAGCACATACAGTGATTACTTTGCACCAGGCACTGTTCTTAAATGCTTTATATAAATTAATTATTTATTTTATTATTATCGAATTGATTCTACTGATAGGTACTTATTAATATCCTAATTTTATAGATGAGGAAAATAAATAGTGAGGCTGGATGTGAAAGCAGGTAATCAAAACCCAGAATTCAGGGACTAATTCGCTCTGCTTAATTGATTGGTAATATTCTTTAGCACATAGGAAACTCCTTTTAGTTTATTAGTATTATTTAGTATTAATATTATTATTAATATTATTATTAATATTATTATTTAGTATGAATGTAACATGATATATTACTGATAAACATAATCTCTAAAAATAGGTTATTGCCAATAATTTAGGATTACAAAAACATGCAGTGCATAATCTTGTACATCAACCATTTTATACACAGATACAGTGGTACCTCTGTACTCATCATTAATTTGTTCTGATGAATGACGAGCAAGCATTAAATGCTGAAACATTTTTTTCTCGTCAAAATGCAACGAGTACCACATTCGATGAGTTCTGAGGCTAACACGTACCGAGGTACCACTGTTTAACTTTGAGCAGATTCCCAGTGGTGGAACTTCTGGGTAAAAGGGTACATGCATTTATAATTTTGACATATATTATCAAGTTGCTCTCCATAAGAGTTACAACAATTTACAACAATGTTCTTTACACCACCAACAACATATGAGAGTGCCTGTTCCTCCTTTGCCTTGCTGTTACAGAGTTTTGTCTTTTAGAGTTTTATCCATCTAGTAGCTGAACAATAGTACCTCGGTGTAGTTTAAAAATTGTTTTATCATTGAAGAAAAGTACACAAATCAGAGATGTAGAAAGCTTCACAAAATGACATATTAGAAACCAACTTAAGAGATGAAATTTCCCATGGCCCAGGAACCCCTTTTCATACCCTAGTCCCTCTCTGACTCTCATAAAAGCACTATTGTGACTTCTGACAACAGACATCTGTTTGATTGTTTTGAAGCTTCATGTAAGTAAAGTCATACAGTATACTATTTTGTGTTGGCTACTTTGAGTTCAGAATTATGTTTGTCAAACATGTATTGTAGCTCATTCATTCTTATTGCTGTATAGTATTTTATTGTGTAAATATCATTTACAAATTATTTCTCCATCTTACTATTTGTGGAAATCTGGGTAGTTTCCAATTTTGGTTTATTAAATATATTCTCATGCTTACATTTTGTTGTACAAATTCCCAACTTCTGTTACACATAAATATAGGATTGCCTGGTTATAAAATATGCATATGTTAAGCTTTGGCAGATAGCACCAAATAGTTTTTCAGAAAAATTGTACCAATTTATGCTCCCACTGATATCATATCAGAGTTCCTGTTGTTTTAAAGCTTTGCCAACACTTGCTATTGTTTATCTTTTAAAAATATGTGGGTTCCGCCCTGGCTGGTGTAGCTCAGTGGATTAAGTGCGGGCCTGTGAAGCACAGGATCATAGTTCGATTCCCAGTCAGGGCACATGCCTGGGTTGCAGGCCAGTTCCCAGCAGGGGACACACGAGAGGCAACCATACATTGATATTTCTCTCCCTTTCTCCTTCCCTTCCCCTCTAAAGATAAATAAATAAATTTTTAAAAACAGACATATAGATCAATGGAACAGAAGAAATCTGAGGTAAACATTTTTTTCCTCTTATGTTTTTGTGCCTGGGATGTGAAGAGCTCTTTCTTTATATGTAAAGTTTAGCAGCTAGCCCTGGCTGGTGTGGCTCAGTGGATGGAGCACAGGCCTGTGAACCAAAGGGTCACCAGTTCAATTTCCAGTCAAGTATATATGCCGGGTCTCTGGTTGGGAGTGTGCAAGAGGCAACCACACATGGACGTTTTTCTCCCTTTCTCCCTCCCATCCCCTTGTCCCCTTTCTCTAAAAATAAATAAATAAAGTCCTTAAAAACTAAAATAAAATAAAGTTTAGCAACTAAACCAGACAATGTCTTGATTACAACCATTCTTTCTTCTATTTTTTCTAATCCATTGCATGCCCTTTCATCTGGAAAATCAATAGGTTGAGTTCATAAATATGTTTTTCTACTGTCTTTGGATGTTTTTAAAAACTTACACAGATGTAGAGGGAATGATAATGGAATCCCATCTATCCAGCATCCAGCATCACTATTTAATCATCATCCTACTATTTTGTTTCTGAATACTTGTTTTGTTTTATTTGGAAACTTGTTTACTTTAAGGATAGCAACTTATCCTTATTTTAGCTAATACATATTTATATTCTATTCTCTAATTGCTTTAATTGATTTTTTTACTCTATATTTTCTTTTTTTAATTAAAAAAATTTTACTTATTTATTTTTATAGAGGGGGGAAAGGAGGGATAAAGAGGAGAGAAACATCAATGTGTGGATGCCTTTTGTGAGCCCCCCACTGGGGACCTGGCCTGCAACCCAGGCATGTGCCCTGACCAGGAATCAAACCAGTGACCCTTTGGTTCTCAGGCTGGCACTCAATCCACTGAGCCACACCAGCCAGGGTGCTCTATATTTTCTATGGCCTCTCAAACCTTTCTCTTTATCAGTGATTCTACATTTAACCCTGTCTAGTCAGTTCTTTGATACTTATAATTTATTAATTTTATAGCAGTACTATAAAATTTTAAAATAAATTTATAGTGGTACTATTTTTGAACTTGATTCATTTATGAAGCACTATAATTTCCTTTTTTAGTACATTCTGTGTTTTACCATCTAGTCTTTAAATTTTTGTTTTACTTAATTTACATTATTATTATTTTTTAATCCTCACTGTTAGAGCTTATTCAGTGAAGAGGGACCCTACCAGGATGTTCTAAGTACCCCAGTGGCTGTGAAGCTACTAGGGATATATAGTTGGGCCCATATTCCTAGAGTAAAATCAGCAGGTCCTCTCCCAGACAAGAAGAATCTGGACTCCACCTACACCTGTGAATTCTTAAAAGCCCTCAAATACCTGTTCAAGAAGAAGAAGCCTTAAAGATAAGTCAATGTGAAACCTCTTCTTGCTAACAATCTGCACCTTTGCTACTCCTTGGGTCAATAACTCTCTTTTTGAAATTACCCAGGATTTGTTCTGGGGCAATACGTTTAACAACTGCTGGGTTTCCTGTTGCCAACCACAATATAGTGGGCAACCTGATAGAGAAACAAGTCAGTCATGCCAACTTCAGCACACAGACCTGGGCAAAGACAGAGAATCTGGGCAGCATTACAAGGAATATTCCTAACAGCACTTTGGGCCAAATGAACTAAAACACAATCCAAGCCTCGAAGTACTCTTGCCAGCCCATAAACCCAAGTGGACTTTTAGGTAGATTACTTATTGGCCTCTGAGGGTACCCTAGCTAATACTTCTTGATCATTTCATTAGGGCAAATGGAAACAAGTGCTGACAAAATATTACAGCAAGGAACGAGGCTAAAGGGATTGTATCCCAGGAACCCCAAACCTATCTGGAATACTGTTGAGGGATACATTCCCTCGGTAACTTGATTTCTACCTGTGTTGGGACTTATTAATCTTCGGCCCTTGTATCTTTAACCTGTTGGTTAAATTTCTATCTTCCAGACTCTCCATATCAGGATAATGATTCTCCACGGTTTTCAATCAATCCCTAAGGAATCTGACACCAACACCTTATACCAGCACCCAGTATCCATGCCGAACTCAGGAATTTCTCCCCAACCACTAGATAAGATAGGGCAAGAGTTTCAGGGTTTACTGTCCCATTCCAGCAGGAACTAGATACAGAAGACTGACCATCCTTCATCAGCAACCCCCAAAAAGAATTTTTGAAAACCATGTCTCTTAGAGTAAATTTGATGCAGGAGCAAGAATAGGAAACCCTGAGACACAGCAGCTGTCATCAGTCAGCATCTCATTTCTGAGACTCGCCTTGTAACACCTGATAATAATAGCATTGTGGTTTTTCTCCCTGAGTGGACAATCAAGGAGGATTGTGGAAAATCACATATATAGAAGCTTAAGTAAAAACTCTATAAATCCTGTACCTATTCAATAGAAGGGAGACATTCCCTGGCCAGAGATGCCTTGTTCTTCTGTCTTGGGAAGTATACTTTCCTGAATAAATTTCCCACTTATTTTGCTTTATAAAATCTGTGTGATCAGCCCAATTCTTTGTTGTTGTTGTTTTATTGTTGTTCAAGTACAGTTGCCTGGACCCCATCTCCATCTGCAACAAATAGACACAGTCTTTTCATTTTAACAACACCCCAAGGAAGAAGGCTGAGACAAGAGTGATTTCTCCACAAGAACAGTCCAGTCCAGACCCAAAATACTGTGGCAGGAAGGAGCCACAAAAACACTATACTCCCTGTAAGTGCTGCATTTGGAACTTCTCTGCAATTTGCTAGTCTGAGTAACCACAGAGCTATCAGACACAAACACTCATTTCTCACAGCCAGGAGAGGGTCATCTCCACAAATGCTGTTTATATCTGCCAGCAGGGTTTTTTTGCACAGTGGTAGTTCATGAGAGAATAAAAATCTGGCCTAGAGAATGTGGGAACCACTTCTGAGATGTGGGCCAAAGGAGTGGAAAATAAAGAGGTAGGTATACGTGAGCACTTTTCTCCCTAGCTGCCACCCAAATTCCGATGGGCCCAGAAGGCTCTGAAGTATGCAAGAAATTTTGTGAATTTCTTCATCTGTTTAATTCCATAGCTACATAAGCTACCATAAATAGATGAGAAAATGATTTTGCAGTTATGTGTTTCTTGGAGTTCAAGCAGTGGCTAACCGACTTGGAGTAGGCTGAGGAGATCCGACCCAATAAGATGGCCAAATCCACAATATTCCTGGAGTTTGCTCTGGTTTCTGAAAGATAGGAACCTAACATTGTTGCAGATTCATTTGAAGTGTTTGGTGGCTTACAGCAAATCAATCAATTGACAAACTGGCTTTTTAAGAAATTATTTTCAGGGACATGAATTAGAGCCCATTTCTCTCCTTGACACTGGTCCCTCACTACCTACTCTGGCCCTTAGTATGTCACCTGTTCTGGGCCCTGACGTGGCCAGCCTACTACTCCTAATCTACTTTTCAAGCCTCTGACCTCTGCCTCATAGTTTGTCAAAAATATCTACCTCAGAGCCATGAATCAACTTGCATCACATGCCTTAAGTCCTTTCAATGCCTTTTTATCCGTAGCTATCATCCTTGATCTCTCTGAAGCATTGTCTTTCTTTCTTGCTGTAAGCTCACTGTTCTTAACTCCGCCACCATCTGTCCTTTTGACACACTCTTGTAGGTCAAGGCCACTACCCTCTGGCTGAGTAAGCTGGCCCGCATTCGTTAGAGTGGGAGGCCTCCAGAGTCATTCTAACTCACGCTATGTTCTTTTGTCTGTTGGCATCTCTGAGCTATCTTTGTTCACAACACTTCTGACACCAAATGTGTGATGCCTGTTCCAACACCACTTCTCCAACTCCCCAACATTGGCTGGCTTTCCTACGATTCAGTTCAATTCTGACACAATCTACCTGGAAACAGAGTCAGTTCCCTCGGGTTAAGGGCTCAGTCCCACAAGACTGCCCTACCTCAGACCGTAGTCTCAAGTCCCAGGTTGTTACAGGTGCTTCTGATCCACTGGCTATAAACTTGGGGGTTCCATAAACCTTTCCTCGGGTTTAATAATTCACTAGAATAACTGATAGAACTCAGGAAAACACATGAACTGATTTACTAGAAAGCCTACAACTCGGGAACAGCCAAATGGAAGAGACGCATCGGGCAAGGTGTGAGGGGAGAGCTGCAGAGCCCCCACAACCTCCCTGGGTGCGCCCCCCACCCAGCACATCCATGTGGTTACCAACCCAGAAGCCTTGGAACCTCATCATTTAGGGATTTCCATGGAGTTTCCATTACATAGATATGATTGATGAAATCATCGGCCATGCATGATTGTCTTAATCTCTAGCTCCTCTTTCCTTCTTGGAGGTGGGAGGGGAGCTAAAAATTCCATCCTCTAATCATGCTTTGGTCTTTCTGGCGATAGACCCCCATCCTGATGTTACCTAGGAGCCCTCAGCACTGGTCATCTCATTAGCATACTAAACACACTTTCATCACTCCAGAGATTCCAAGGTTTTTAGTAGCTCTGTGCCAGAAACAAGGAACAAAGACCGAACGTTTGCTTTTAGAAAAATATTATATCACAGTATCCCAAACAAAATGAAAACTCATCATGTGCTAAGTTTCTGAAACTGAGAATCAAGATATTCCTACCTAATAGCACATGCAGTTGCCCTATTTAAAGAGATTTGTTAAGATCTGGCACTACATATTCAAACTTATACCATACTAGACACTGTTTCCAGCAAGCAGAAACGAGATACTTCAGTGTGGCCAAGTCCATTGGTTGGCTTATTGAGTAGCTTCCCAACCCTCTTTCCCTTGCTGTTTCTCTTGATAGAAATTTAAAAACTCAAGTGTTCTATTCTCTGATTCTCTTGTGTCTAGGGGTGGCCTGTGATAGAGTCCTGGGCAAGGAGACATTGGTCTTCTGAAGAAGTCTAGGAAAAGTTTTTTTCTGATAAGAGACATGTGCAGCTGGTATGCCCCTTTACCCTACTCTTCCTTTGAACTGTAAGGAAGGCAGAAATTTCTCAACCTTCTGAAGGTCTCTGGCTTGGCCTAAGAATTAGATTGCCATAAGACAGATTAAGGGAGAAAAGCATAAAAATGTTATTTTTACATGAAAACCTTCACAGAAAAATGAAGACCCAAATAGCATTTAGACTTAAGGCACTTATATACTAGGTTGAACAAAGAGTAGTAATTGTGAAAATGTAACTAAAAATATATGGGGAAGCTAAAGGAAGATAAGGGTTATTTTTAACAAAGTCTGTACAGGTTTCTCTTGGCCTCAGCTCCCATCTCTGATGATAAAGCTCTTTTCTTGTATCTGGAGGACATCTTTTAGGAGGGAATTTTAACTCCTGCATTCAGGAGGAAAAGGAGAGGTTAGAGTGCCCTTCTTGTGTCTGCTATTCTTTAAATGCCTATAACTCAAAATAGTGCTTATGCCAAAGTGGCATATTTTGGGGTAGTATGTTCTGCTGCTCTTCAGAAGCTAGATGAAATACCTGGAGCTTCAGCAGCCGTGTTGGAACCATATGTCAAAGGCTGACGGAACAGTGGAGGTGCTTCCCTAACAATGTCCAGCTGCTAAACCCGTGCTAGTAACCACCTACTCCCAGATTTATTGATATGAGAATGGGAAAAATGTTTAAGCCTCTGTGAGTTAAGTTCTTCATTACCTGTAGCTGAAATGTATCATAGAAGTGTACACTTGAAACCTATATAATCTTATTAACCAAGGTCACCACAATAAAGTTAATAAAAAGAAAAAATAGAAATTAATAATTCAAAAGCAACTCCTCCATAAAGGTTGATTGCCCTAGTGCCAGGGAATACCTGCTGGTATTCAGGCAGTAACCCAAAGTGGAAATCCTACTAGTTCTACGAGGCCTTCAAGAGTACACATGGAACTAACAAGTGGAACTGAGTAAACCTAATATGATTCACTATATGCAGAAGTGACTCACCCTAAGAAAGAGCCCATAGGTGTGTGGCTGTCGAGAATATAACCACTGGTCAAAAGATTAAATCTGATCTACATCTACACTCTACCCAAGAATAGAGTTCAAAGGATCAGAGATTTTTTTCCATTTTCTTTTTTTTAATTTATTTTTTTATTGATTATGCCATTACAGTTGTTCTATTCCCCCCTTATTCCCCTCCACCCTACCCCCCGTCCCCACCATTACCCCCCTTTAGTTTATGACCATGTGTCTCAAGTTCTTTAGATTCTATATTTCCCATACTATTCTTGCCCCCCCATCTATTTTCTATCTACTGTCTATGCTACTTCTTTTCTGTACCTTCTCCCCCCTTCTCCTCCTCCCACTCCCCTGTTGCTAACCCTCCTTGAGATCTTCATTTCTATGTTTCCACTCCTGATCCAGCTGTCCTTTTAGTTTGCTTTTGTTTTAGGTGTGGTTGTTAATAACTGTGAGTTTGCTGTCCTTTCACTGTTCATGTTTCTTTAACTTCTTTTTCTTAGGTAAGTCCCTTTAACATTTCATATAATAAGGGCTTGGTGATGATGAACTCCTTGAATTTAATCTTATCTGAGAAGCACTTTATCTGTCCTTCCATTCTAAATGAAAGCTTTGCTGGATAGAGCAATCTTGGTTGTAGGTCTTTGGATTTCATGACTTGGAATACCTCTTTCCAGCCCCTTCTTGCCTGTAAGGTCTCTTTTGAGAAATCAGCTGACAGTCTGATGGGAACTCCTTTGTAGGTGACTGTCCCCTTATCTCTTGCTGCTTCTAGGATTCTCTCCTTCATTTTAATCTTGGCTAATGTAATGATGATGTGCCTTGGTGTGTTTCTTCTTGGGTCCAGCTTCTTTGGGACTCTCTGAGCTTCCTGGATTTCCTGGAAATCTATTTCCTTTGCCAGATTGGGGAAATTCTCCTTTATTATCTGTTCAAATAAGGTTTCCACTGGTGGCTGTTCCTTTCCCCCTTCTGGTACCCCTATAATTCAGATGTTGGAGTGTTTAAAGATGTCCTGGAGGTTCCTAAGCCTCTCCTCATTTTTTTGAATTCTTGCTTCTTCACTCTTTTCTGTTTGGCCATTATTTGCTTTCTTCTGGTCCACTCCATTGATTTGAGTCACAGTTTCCTTTTCATCGCTATTGGTTTCCTGTGCAATTCCATTCATTTCACGTAGTTTCACCTTCATATGTTTGTCTAATTTGTGGCTATAATCAACCAGTTCTGTGAGGATCCTGATCACCAGTGTTTTAAACTGTGCGTCTGAGAGTTTTGCTATTTCTTCATCGCTTAGATTTATAGGCTCTGGGGCTTTGAGATCTTGAGCCATTTTTGGTCTGTTTGCGCCTGTTAAGTATGAGAAGCGGAGCCTTGGACTCCCAGGTGGCCGGGTTGTGACACTGTATGTGGGGGCGTGGTCAGAGCGGGGAAATGGGACTCCCTCTGCTGTTTCGTGGCGTTGGGTGAGGAGCAGAGCCTTAGGTGGTTCACCAGGGCCGGGCTACTCAGAGTCCTGGGTTATGATGCTGTATGTGGAGGTGGGGTCAGAGCGGGGAAATGGCAGAGCCCTCTGCTGCCACTCATGCCGGGACCCACAGGGTCCTGTCCAATCGCCCACTCCTTCGCTTGTCTATCCACCCATGAATGCGCGACCACAGTCAACCTGCAGCCCTGCTCCCTCGCTGTTTCCCCACGGTCGCTCGCTCGGTCGCTCACTAGGTCCAACCCTGCGCCTGGATTCCGCACGCCTGAGTCTGTCTGACCGAGTTTTCCTGTGCTACCCCACTCTGCCAGCTGCTGGTTTCGCCCCTCTTACCAGTCAGGCTGAAGAATTTGTTGTTAACAGACTTCCAAAAAGTTCAATTTTCTGTGTTCTGGCTGTGTTTTCTGTTGCTAATATTTAGTTATCTCTAAACTTGGTCGCAGAGATCTTAATGTAAAGAACAAAACCAAACAAGTACTAAAAGAAAACACAGATGAATTCTTTTATAACCTTGGTGTTGGTAAGGCTTTTGAACTATGATTCAAAATCCAGATGTAATAAAAGACTACGTTAAAAAAAAAAAAAAAAAACTTCTGGTGTGGCAAAAATCACCAGAAGCCAAATCGAATGACAAACTGGAAGAAAAAAACTTGCTAAATACAGGGTCTGGAAGAAGTAATGTCTGTTTGAGTATGGTTGGTAGAGTAATAATACAGGCGTAATAATTTATAGTTTTAATTTGAACATTACACCTAACATGTCATATGGTGTGCTTGAGTGTGATATTGTTATGTTACAGAATTACATGCTCATGATTTTGTAATAAAAAGGGGGCATTACTTGTGCCATTATGTCACAGATAATGGACTAATAGTCTTAACAAGAAGCACATGTGAAATCTAATATCATAGAGAGGTGTAACAGTGACATAGATTAGAGTAGCAATTTTCAATGTTTTTCATTCATGGCACACATAAAATAATTACTAAAATTCTGAAGCACACCCCAAAATATATTTTTGCCAACCTGACAAAAATAGGTATAATTTTGATTCATTCACACTAGACAGCTATGTTGCTTTAGATGTTGCAATTTTTTTATTTGACAATCTAAGGGGGGAAAGATCAGTGCCCCTAACTAAATAGTCAGGTATTGCATGTTTTAAAAATTCTGTGGCTCACCAGTTGGAAGCTGCTGGATCAGAGCAACCTTGTAGGCAAGTAGGAACACATTAGCATTTACTACCTAACTCCCACTCATTTTAGAATTTAATAGTTCAGTCTTATGGGTAGAAATGTTGGAATACTCAAGTAGCTATGGACAAGCTCTTCTGTCAGGGGTCTCAAAACATGGTATGCATAGGAATTTCTGTCAAGGTAAAAATAAAATATGCACACTACTTTTATGAAACACAAAGAGATTTTAAGAATACTTTTGATTGTGACATTTTTCCTCCCTACCTTGAGATCCTGATGGAGTTCCTTTTTTTATACTGATTTTAGATCCTAACAAATAAGATGCCTCTTCTGTCTGACAAATTGAGCTTTTTGGATACCAAAAACATTGTAACTCCACCTGTGTATCAGCTTCTTGAATTCCTACCTAACTGCCTATCAGGTTTCTCATCCTTTCTTTGAAATACTTTTCGCAAGAAACATTTGTTGACTTCATTTGACCAGACAAATTCCTGACTAACAGTATTTATCAGTCAGGTTTTCACTATAGTTAGAATCATCAACAAATGTATATTGATCACTTTCCAGGTGTAAACTAGAGTATTTGTAAGCTTAAAAATGTCGACGACCACCAGTTATGAGAACCAGTCCTGCTCAGAGGCCAAGGACACCCAGAGTGAGAAAATAAGAGGTCTCTGGAATGTGGTTTGCATGTGGAACACTACTGCACAGGTATTATAAAACTTCCAGGGGGAACAGGGCTCGCTTCTAAATCTGTTAAAACAGGCCCAGGGGGAAAGGCAAAGGACTGAAAAGGTTGACATAATGACCCATAATACAGTCCTCACAGCAGAAAGCTGCCCTTTGCCACATCTTCTGCTCCTGTGCTCATCACCTTAACCTGCCAAGTGAGGCAGACTGCTCCTGGCAGGGTGAAGCCTTTCCCTCTCAAGTGCCTACTATCAAGTCTTTCAACTCTTTTTTTTTTTTTTTTTGCCTCTGGGCTGTTGCAAAGCCTCTGTTTATCAGCTCTTACACACATGCGGCTGGAAGTATGCCCCAGCAGACATTTCTCAATCAAAGAGTGACTGCGGCTGACGGATAAAAGGTCCCACCTCACCCCTGCCATCCTTCACAGGTGCTTCCTATAGGGTTCTTCAGTGGGTCCCCAGCAAGACTGAGCCCAGTTCCCCACAATGGTAACTAACTGTACATTTGCCTTTTCCTTCCTCCTGGTTACACTTTGCATTCACATTCTGACTACCTGGTGTCATCCCGAGATAAACTATTGCACCCCAGTTTTTATCTCAGTCTTTGCTTTGGGGAGAACCCGAACCAATATGGTCCTACTCGTGGTAAAGGAGTAATAGGATCAATGGAAGAAACACGTTGAAGTTTTAGACTCAGTTCGGCTTGCTTGAAAAGAAAAGTGGACCAGAAAAAAGTGAGACTATCATACTTATGTGTGGGATTAACTCTGGCCTGCAGAATCCTCCCGTCTGCCATGGATGAGAAGTAAGTCATCCTGGACACAATCTTGCTGTTCCAGTGAGAAAGGGGGTGGCAGTTCCCTCTGGTGGAGAATGCCTGAGCCCTTCTCCCAAATGGCTTTTACTAGGAATGGTACGGGTAGGTGTACACAGCATACACACATAGCTCATCAATCAATGTCAAAAAGGCTATAGTCATACAAAAACAGGTATTATCTGTAGATAAAGTTGAAGGAACACAGAGATGTGTCGTAGGTCAGGGTCTGTTAGTCATGCTAACACCAGAGGGTCGTTAAGACATGTTTCATGAGATAGGAGTTTACTCCTTATGCCTTGAACTTAAACATCTGGTTTATATGGACAGGGCTATACTAAGCAAAGCAGGCTTCAAAGGATACGATGTATTTATCAGGCCTGATTCCCACAGGAACCCAACCCTCAGGGTTAGAGTCAGGTCATGTCTGCCACCTGCATTTTTGCCTGGTTTTCCAGGGAGACTTACTGGCCCCTTTCAGGGCTTGCTCTCACAGGGTATAGTTTCAGAAACCAAACAGAGTGGTCCCTAACACTTATGCAGGAAGAGTGGGGAAAGGAGAGCTTCTGCTATATTTAAGGCCTGCCAGCATCAGGATGTCTTCCTTCTCTGTGCCAGACTATACTTCTATCTTTTTCTTTTTATTAGAATGAGAAGGGCACCTAAAGACAGAGACCAGCCAAACAGTTTCATCCTCCCTCTATCCCCTGTGAAATACAATGGCAAGCAATGGTCAAATATTACAATACATGGTTTGAACTCTTTACCAAAATTGGGATTATCTGTGGTCCAGTCAGTCCTAGATTCCAAAAGAAAGATGGTTCCCTTGGCAAGGAGTGGGGTAGAGGCACACAGTTTTGCCCACAGCCCAGAGCCCACAGCTACCCCCCCCCCTCCCTGGGTAGAGTTCCCAGAGCAATTGTTCCAATAAAGGGCTAGGCAAGGGGAGGGGTTGTCCTGACTGCTTTCATTACCTTCTTTAAGGCAAAAATTATCAGCCGATGGTGACATAAATGACAATTTCCTTGGGGTACGTGGGTCAAATTTCTTCCTAAATTATTTATAGTGACACTTTTTTTTTAAAAACAAGAAAATGGGAGTTTTGCACAAACAGGTATTAAACAGAGTCTTCGCAGATGTTCTATGTTCTCCCTTGGAAAAGATGAACAGCCTGTATTTCCGCAGGAAGCACAGAGACCTTGGCAATGCCTGTCTTGAGAATGGTGGGTAGTTTACTAATCCATTCACTGTTCATGAGAGGGAAACATAAGTTAGGGATGTTAGCACCCTGCTAGGAACATGCTGTCATTGAAGTTACAGGAAGTAACAATGAAGTAACTTGTCATTGTAATAAGTTTCCCAAAACCTGTAAAGTGCAAAGTGAAAGTAAAAAAGATTTTAGGGATGAGCTAAAGCCAGAAGACTTATCAGTACTTGCTGAGCCTTCAAAGACATGGGCTTTAGATGCATCAATGATTGTCTATTTTATTATTTTATTTTATTTTAGAGAGGGGAAGGGAGGGAGAAAAAGAGGAAGAGAAACATGGATGTAAGAGAGAAACATCAATTGGCCATCTCCAGTACACAGCCTGAGCAGGGACTGAACCACAACCTAGGCATGTGCCCCAACCAGGAATTGTGGGATAACCAACCTAGTCACATGGGTCAGGGCAGTCACTGTATCTTTAGTTCAGTCCCGCCGAGACAAATGTGGAAGGAGCTGGAAACCTTTCCAGGGAGGCAAAACTCACAGGCCTAATAAATTTCGGAGCAAGAAGAGGCAATTGAGGTTATTCTACGTATTAAAAATGCAGAGGAATAAGCAGTGTACCTGGATTATGAGGAAATCAAGACCACAGTCTGGTGGGAAGTTGCTGTAACATGCATTTAATGCTACAGGCGTTGGAGATAGAACAGTAAGATCAGTGAAGCCCTTTATTCTAAAAAGCCAGCCCACTTTGCTAGTTTCCCAGATGGCTTCCTTATGTTAGACCATTTATAAGATTACATATTTTGGGTGAATTTAGCTAGGTCAAGTCTAGGTGTTAATGAGGCTTCCACGTTAATGTTTATAAAATACAGATCTTTGATCTTAGGTTTATGTCATTTCTTATGGCCCTAAAATCTTGATAGTAAGATTGTTTCCTATTTTTGACTTAAGTGATCAGCAACTGTACTGTGTACTTACTGTGTGCTCACCCAGTACAGGGACACCGTGGAAGATATGTGAGAGCTTTTCTTCAGTTTTAAGCAGGACCCATCATTGCCAAAAATAAAGAACACACTCTCCAGCTCCCTTGTTGCTAGGTACAGCCTTGTCCTTCTGACCTTTAGAAAATAAACTAGGAGAAGGGAGCTGGCTCAGCTGGAAAGGGCCCTGTTTTGCCTTTTTGTTTTCGGAAAGATTGAAAAGCAGATATGAAGGCTGGAGCTTCAGAGGCCATCTTGGACAATAAGGTGACCCTGAGTATAGAAGACACATGTGGAGGACAGTGGAACAGAGCGACAGAGAGAGGGTCCTTGAGAGCATCCTGGGCTGCCATGCTAATTCTAGACTGCCTATCTCCATTTCCTTTATCTGAGAAAGAAAGAAATGCTTACCTTGTTTAAGCCACTTTTAGTTTCAGTTTTCTGTTACTTGTAGCCAAGTGCATTGCAATTTGCAGCAGATAGAGTTAGGGTCCTATACCCTGTTTGGGCCACTTTTACCTGTAAGCGACAGTTCTGTGTTAAAGGACCGCCGACGGTGTGCACTCTTGGGGAATTGGTCTTTGGCTTCTGCTCCAATGGGGCTGCTCAAGAAGGCTGAGAACCCCCTTGGGCCATTTTCCTTCTTTGTTTTCTCTCACTTTTGATGGTAAAATCTTAATTGCCTTCTTCCAAGCTTCCTCAGACCCCTCCCAACCCTTCCGCCAATTTTAATTTCCTCTGGTCTCTGTCAGCTGGGAGCTAAACAAACCTAGAGGGAGAAGTTGGAACTGGGAGAATGAAAGCAAATGGAGGAAGGGAATTGCTACTTGACAACTGAGCTGGGTCCAGCCTTGTATTAAATGGCTCACTTCACTCTTATCAACTGAGACCCGGACCAGGCTTGCTATTAAGAGAAAAAAAGTAGTGCTCATACTTGGGTCAGAGGGTTTTTTTTTTCTTTACCTCCTTTTCATTGACTCCTTTGGGAACAAGTCACCTTAGCCAGGAATCCCTGAGAATCTTAGGGATGGACACTCGCTTCCTATTATAGATAGGCTGTTTCCATGTTATGTGAGCATTCTTTTTTCCTGAGGAGAGTAAATCCCTTTAAAAGAAAAAACAACCAAAGTATCCCAGTACAGCTCATACCTATTCCCCAACTGATTCTAAGGTGGGGAAAGGCCTAAAGAAAGGAGGAATAGGGAACTGTGAAGAAGAAAACAAAAACACAGTTAAACAGTGAAAGCAATCTCAGTGGACATAAGAAATCTTTCACTGTGTGTACCATCTCCTGTGGAGATCTTTACTCCTAACTTCAAGAGAGGCTCCAACTACTGATTTCAGTTTAGAAAGTTTTGGGAACAAGAAGAAGGAGAATTCTAAGTTTTGTCACTGAAGTAAAGTAGCAAAAAGAAGGGGAATGACCAAGATTTTTAGCCCATGAGAGATGTCACCAGTAGAAACTTGAGATCACTGCCAACCCACTCAAGAGTTCCTTGCCTTTCAGATCTCTCACATTCTACAGTACTTTAAGATTTCTATGTAATTAACTTCTCTGCTCTTGTATTTATGTTACCCTCATCCTCATGCTCACAATCTTGGCTCTAGTGGCTGGAATAGCCTTTTTCTGAAGCATTTCTTCCCGTTTTTCAAAACATGCCACACTCCAAACTCCATGACCTCTCTTCTCAGTGGACCCTCTGCGCACCTCACTCAGAACACTTATCATGTTATCTGGAAAGGATCTTTTCATGTAAGTTTTCCTTTTTTTTTCATTTTTACCAATAACTTTATTGAATTGCATATTCACTCTTTCCATGTAAGTTTTCTTATGTAACTATGTACGAGTGCCTAGCCATTTGACTAGCACAGAGTAGGTTGTCAGTGAGTATTTTTTTTACCTTGGGTGGGACGTGTAATCAATCACAGTATCTGCCAAAAGGTAAAAGTGACCAATTAATTGCTTGAAATATACTAGTTAACAAAATTATCCCTGAAATAAAAAAAATAAAAGAAAGATTGTGCCAGTAAAAGAGAGAGAACTACCCAAGACTGGAAGATATAAATTTGAACATAGCTGGCAGCTGTGAATAGGAAATAGATGAGTAAAACTCTTTGTCGATATTATGAAAGTTTTTTTACATTGGAGGATAAGAATATTAAATCATCCTGATATGTGCTAATATAAAGCATTGCAGATTATACTGATGCAGAAAGATGGTACAGTGGAGTAGTTCGGAGAATGTCTAGAAGCCACCTTTCAAGGTTCATATTCCCGCTCTGCCCCTTCTGAGCTGTGTGAATTTAGGGAGGTTACTTAATTTCTCTGTTTCTGTGGCTTCATTATTTGTAAAGTACAGACTCTACTAATGCTTTCCTCATAGAACTGTTATGAGAATTAAAGGAGCAAATATAAATAAAGCACTTAGAAAAAGGGGCTGGTACATAGGAACAGCAATATAAGTCTTATTTATTATTATTGTTGTTGTAATTTCCCTTCTTTTTTAATTGTTGTTCAAATACAATTTTCTGTCTTTTACTCCCATCCCAGCCCACTCCCTGTAATTTCCCTTGTTAAAGTAGGATGCTTGACAACAAAAAGAGGGAAAAGTGAAGGTTGGAGGTCTAGTACATTTATACAAGGAAATGCTAAGGGCAATGGAAAGCTGCAGTGTGGGTCATTCATTACTCTAGAAGAAGGTCTTGAAATTATACTCTTATAAACTTTTTGCTCTGAGGATAAACCCACAAGAGAAGACACATAGATTCTGTTGGCCCTACCCCTTACTTACTCCTGTATGTCATGTCCAGGCCAAATTTTGTGATTTATCATTAAATACAAATTATTAGTAAGTGCAATGAAGACTCTTTTGAAATACTTTTGGAAATTATATAGAAGTTGTTTTAAGAACAATTAGAATTTATTTATTGTTTGCTTTTAAACTGATATGCTTACTGGAGTTCTCAATTAAGCAAAGTTTAGGAATAAAAGTCTCCAAATCTTGGTCTAAGGCCTTTTGTGGAAACACCTTCATAATCCTTATTTGAATTTATATTAGTAAGCATTTGTATATTCTGTGACTCTGATTCTGAGATATCTGGCCCTTTAAACTTCTAGGAACATTAAAAGTATGACAAATTTTCTGGGCTTTTAGTACTTAACAGATCTTTCTTTTCTTTTTCCTTTGGATAAGATTAAAGATAGAAAATGGCAATCTTTAGTTAGCTCACCTCAGTCTTCACTGTGAAAGCTCCTTTCACAGTAATTAATTCAACAAGTATTTAATGATCATCTATTTTGTGAAGGGATGCAAGATTCATAAAGGGGGTTTTCATATTTGTCACTACTATCTCTGTGTCAAGTATGATGCATTTCTCCTAATGGACATTCCAAAAGTATCTGGTAAAGAGATATGAATAAAGGTCTCACATTGAAGCAGTGGAATATTATAGAACCAGCATAAGTTTTAGATTTGGATTCAAATCCTAGTTTTTCCAATTTTATCTTTGTGATCTACAGCAAGTTCCTTAATCAACTATATTTTTTGGTAAATAGAGATAATGTCTATTTTATAAGGATTATAAGAATTTATCAATATAATAGTGAAAACTCCCACTGAGCGTATATATAGTATTTCCTAGGGGCTGTGTTTCAAAATACAGGGCTTCAAAAATAGAATGGATTATAATTCCTTAATAAATTTCCACATAAGACAATAAGACAAGTCTCAGAATGTTATGTGTGTTCAAAGTAGGGAAAGATGGAGTGTGTTTGAGGAAATCAGGAAAGGAGGTAGCATAGAAATGGTCCTTGAAGGATAGTTAAGATTTCAACAATTAAAATGCATAGACATATCCATATCATACGTGGAATCATATGCAGGGAGAAAAAAGGTTTTGAGTGTGACTGAATAAAAGGTACTGAGTGTGACTCTTCGGGCAGAAATGTAGGGTTGACACAGGGAAGCAGATACGCAAGAAATGTGGGTGGGGCCATACTGGTGGTGCCAGTGACTTCAATTTAGCAGACAATGGATAAGTCTTGACGGTTTGGAGGCAGGCCTATGGGATACTGTAATAGGATTGGAAGGTGGACGTGCCAGGAGTGGAGAGACCAGTTAGGAGAGGCTATTGCACTATTTCAGCTAAGAGATAATAAAGGCCTGAAGCAGAGGGAGGGCAGAGGTGAGGGAGAGGCACATTTCATAAAGAATTGACAGTACGTGACTACTGCCTCACACTGGCAGGGGATGTGGCCAGGTGGGGAGAGAGACAAAGAGACTAGTCAATGACCGGAGTCTTTACACGAATGGTTAAGTCCCAGCAAGATGTTGGTTTAGGTTTTGGATATTGGTCAGTTAGAGGTTTGGGTTGCACCTCGCTGCCATCTTCCCCTTTTTATATCCCTTTTTTCAGGGCTACCTCCACTTCCTTCCATCTGTCCCTTCTAAGTAATGCAGCTTTCTATTGTCAGCCTGATCTGTGTTTAGCTTCACACTTCGCTATTTCTTCTCACTGTACTCTCATTGTCAGGATAACACAAGTCAGGTCCTGGGCTATAGAATACAACACCTGAATTACTCCACCCATCTTCGCCGGGGCAGCTTCGAGGCTTGCGCCTCTTGGCTCTTTGACCAATAGGTAGGCCGTAGTGCTAGTACTCGACTCGCTATTGGTTGGCCGAGCCGTGGTGAGAGATGGTGCGGTGGCAGACCGCTGCGAGGGTGAGAGCTACGGACGGTTGTTAAGGCGACCGTTCGTGACGTAACGCCACCAGGCCGAGTAGCCTCCAGATGATTGGCTATACGATCGGACGATCCTTTCTCATTGGTCTCAGGGGCAGCTGGCTCCAAGTGTGCGTCAGCTGAAGGTTCCTTCCGCTCGGCGTCTCTGTTGACTGGAGACCGGGGGAGCGCCGGCGGTGCGGGGTGTTCGGTGACCTCTAGTGAGATCAGGAGGTGAGGCGGACAGTGGCCGCGAAGGGGAATCGGACGGCGGGAGCGGGGCAGCGGTGGGTGGCAACTGGATTTGGGCCGTGTTAGCGGTGGATCTCAATCTCCGCTAGGCCTTGGGAGGGCATCTCCTGCGGATCTGGAGGGAGCAGGGGAGGTGGATTTGCGATTGTGGCATCCCTGTCTCGCAGGGACTTCGGTTTGACGTCCCTGGTGCGCTGGTGCGCGTTAGGCGTAGGGGTGGCTGACACCATTGCCGGGGGAGCCTGGGAGCTAGGCTGGGCCTGAGCGGTGGGCGGCGGGGTGGAGCAGACGTTGCCGGCCCTGTTCGATCTAAACAGTGCTGGCTGCGAGGTCACGATCATCTGGGTGGAAAGGGTCCCAGGAGGATGATTTTGGAGGACCGTCGTTTCGAGAAGTAGTTGTGGGGGCTGGAGGACGACCCGGCCGCAGCTCACCGAGAGCACGCGAGAAGGTCCTTTCTGTGAAGTCGTCCACGCCCAGGCGGTGCTGTTCGTCAGCACCTTTCTTTAAAGTGATGTGGAAGAGGTCTGTAAATGATGCAGCTAACTCACTCAGAGCCGTGAGAAAACCGTGGATCTGCAAAGCTGTGACCGGTGATAGCCAGGAGAAACGGGTTGAAAGGATGCGGAGCCCAGTGTAGGGAGTCGCCCCGGAACTTAAAGGATTCTTCTTTTCCTTTTCATTCTTTCTTTTTTGTGTAAGGAGTGTAGTTTCTTTGGTGCTGATGTCCTTTAGTTCCGAACTTCGGGTTTTTCGGAATTACTCGGTTTTAGTTAGGAAAAACCTACCTTGGAGGTTCAAATATCGAACAGTTTCTGCGATAGGAGAAGGTTGATGCGTACTCCATCTTAAGTGGTTGAAATGATTTAGGGCTTGAGGTCATGCCTTCTTAGACTTGGTGCCGAAGTTATAGGAAACATATGTTTCCGGGCCATGCTAAATAATGTCAGCATCTCACAATGTAGAGAATGAATTTTTTGTTGGCTTGTGAATTTATTTTTCACTCCAAACAAAGATATTTTATAATTTAGAGGTGATCTAGCAAAGGCCTAATGGACAGTGGAGTGTACGTAGATTGGATTTTAAGGATCTGCTTTGTTGTAGTGTCTTTCCAGAATTTGTGATAAACTTGCCAGTAAGGACAAATGGGGATTAGTTAAGATGAAGGTTTAAAAACTTTGTTCGAAGTTTACATCATTACATCAAATTGATGCTTGGCATTATTATTTCAAGATAAGGTTTGTGTGGGGATGGCTGCGTTTGCTCTTTTTAATCTTTTATGATATAGTTTATAGACCATGGATAATCACATCTACAGGGTGAGGCAAAAGCAGGTTTACAGTTCTTTCAGAAAATAATACAATGGTAAATAGTAATACAAGATTAAACTCTTGCGTACTCACAACTGTAAATTTACTTTTGCCACATCCCGTATATGGATGTCCTTTTACCTGTATGAAATTGATGACATTTGAAATTTGACTGTTTCTTACCTACAAAAATAGCAGTTTCATATAGTTCCACTTAATACTTTGTCAAAACTTTGGAGCTCTGGCTTTAGAAGTGAATAAAGAAGAGATGAGACTTACAAACAGGTAGCATGTAATAGAATTGGATGTAGAATCCAGGTTTCCTGATTTTCAGTGCAAGAAATGATCTTTTCCCTAGGGATAGCAGGTTGAATAAAAGATGGTAAATTCTGTTGGAATTAAAAATGGCTCAGCATAAGGCAAGGTGCTTGCCTTCAGTTAATATAATATACACAGCAATTAATTGGAGAGCAGTGTAAACAAGTGTTGAATCAAATACTGGAATGTGTAGCACAAGAGGGGTGCTGAGTCAAAGGAAAGAATTAGAGTAGGATGTGAAAGCATCCTTTTCTGCAATTGACTGTGGTAGGTGGTTTCTATAGCATACTGGATTACAGTTTGAGGATTCCATAGTATTTAAATTATCCATACTTTTGAAAAGTATTGTGAAATGTTTGTATCATACTTCATTCTGAATATGCAAGGCATGCATTGCCTGTTTAACTTGATTTTTAAAGTAAATTTTATTTTTATTGCAGCATGGCATAAATAACTGCCGATTGAATTTGCATGAGCCCTCCTGTAGCCTGCCAGTGCCACTTGCAACTTCTGATGAAGGTGGAGGATTTGAGTCCATGGCATTTAAATGCTTTGCAGCATAATCACAGAGAAATGGGGAGAGTGCTTGCTCATGAGAAATGAGTTTACAGTTATGATTATTTTTGATGCACCTTTGTACATTCCATTACTTAGTTTCTGTTTCCAAATAAGTCAGATTCTCTGTGCCTTGAGTATAGTTCACAGGATCACAGAATTGAAAGTGCTACTGTGAAATCTTTTTGAGGGAAAATATATAACTAATATATAAGTGCTTAATATAATATAATTATAGGTTAATAATGCTAAACTGATATGTGATCAAATTGGGGTACCTTCATGCTAGCAGCTCGGATTTTAATTCAACAATTAATTTTTAATAGTGAAGGATATGTTGACTCAATAGGGATTAACCTAATTTGAGGGGTTTTAGGAGAGCAAGTATTAGAAATGATTTTAACCTAGTTTTGAAATGTGTTTTTAACTCATTTTTTTGGAACATTGACAATTTGATTCTTTAGACAGGTTTGTAGGAGATTTTGTTTTGTTTTTTAATACAAGAAAGAAATTATGTGACAGAAGACTGTCACAAAAAGCTAGTCTTCTGTGAGGCTTTTGGTTGTAAAGAAGTAGGGTTCAAATCTAAGATGTGATTAATACTTTCCAATACTTTAAGGCCAAGTCCCTCCTAATTTAGTAGAAAGTATTCTTCTAACTGCTTATTTCCCAGAATACTAATGATATATAAAATGTTGCCTCTCTTCCCTACCTCATCTCCCTTTAATATATTCCCTGAATGCTCTGCATTCAGCCTTTAATTGGGGAATGAGAAGGGTGTTAGGGTTATCTTTATATTTTGGTGACTTTAAAAAAAGAGTAATGTTGTCCTGGCTGGGCTGCCCAGCTTGTTGGAGCATTGTCCCATACGCCAAAAGGTTGTGAATTTGATCCCCTGTCAGAGCACATACTTAGGTTGCAGGTTCAATCTCCTGTCAGGGTATATTCAGGAGGCAACTGATCAGTGTTTCTCTTTCATATCAATCCCTCCCCTGCCCTTTTCTCTCTAAAAATCAATAAACATATTCCAGGATGAGGATTTTTTTAAAAAGAAATCTTTGGGTCTGTTTCAGGGTGTTTCTGAAAATATGTTCTTAAAAATATATCCTTAAACAGTAACATGAGTCAAAAACGCATGTTACTGTTTAAGAATATATTTTTAATTAAGCAGGTATTTGTTGAGCAACTGCTATATAAGTGCAAGTGCTGAGGATAAAAGAGTAAGACTTGGGGGGAAAGGTTAAAGCATGAATAAACACAGGCAGATGCATGGCACATTTACATACTTTAGTGACCACTAGCTGGTTAATATGGAGGCCCATAGTATGAAATATATGTGGGGGTGTGTGTGCACATGTTATATACACACACTCATGTATGTAGAATTTCATGAAACAAAAAGTTTCAAGAAGTAATTTCTTACTCACAGCTATTTTGCTATTTTATTTTATTTAAAAAAGGTTTTACTTTCCCTCCTGACTTAAAATTGATTTCATAATCTAATTGACCCAATGAAAACCAGATACCTGGCCAGTGGCCTTGAAGGGTTGAAATGTAGAGAACATAGAGGAATGCAGTGAGACGTGATTGCTTTGGTTTCTTTAGATAGATTTGGTCCCTTTAGATAGATTAATGCTTTCTTTACCTCAGTTTGTTCCCTTTTTACTTTCTGTCTTCATTGAATGAATCACCTTCTTAGTTATTGTCATAAATGCAAGATTCATTTGAATTCTTGGTAGTGTACTAGTGTGTCAATCAACTTTTTAAATATTAATTTTAATTTATTTTTATAGGTAGTTTACATGCTTTATCATAAACATTAATTTTAGAGTAAGAAGTAAGAATTGCAAGTTCTATGTTAGGGATCAATGACTATACGATTTTTTAAAAAATAGAATATCAAAATTATTATTATTAGCCAGCAAACATGGGGAACTTTACTCATTGCAGTCTAGATCAAAATTACTATATGTTCAGTAGGGAATTTTTGGATGCTATAGAAGCCTACTTGGGTCAGCCATCTTCTTACTCCAGTAATGTTCTAGTGTTTTGATGAGTTGTAAAAGTTTGGGAAACGGCTTTTCTCTGGTGATGGCAACATTAGGAAAGTTTATGAAACATCATTTGGCTAGTGATATTACGCCATATGGTGGGTGTAATGTTAAAGTGTAATGGGCCCCTCCCTCGAGGAGCTTTATAAACTAAGATAATTTATAGGTGTCAAAGAGTAGGTTCTTTGGTATTTACTTTTTGCATAGCCAGAATGTGGAGAATGAAGAGGGTGTGTATATACATTTTACATCAGGGTAATTAGAAAAGAAATATGAATAGTTGTTTCTGACTTTTGTTTTCTGCTTTATTGCTTTCCTTCTTGGCTCAGATAATATCAGGGGCTAAGATAGTTATTTGGTTTGATTTTAAATGCCTGAATTCATACAATTTATAAGAAATGCCTGCTTTTAAGTTGGTTGCTAATGAGTAATAGAGGATATAAGTGTTGTGAATAAATAAGTGATAACAGTTCTCTTATTTTGATTTTATATTTATTTTCCAGAATTATAAGGAACACTATCAAATAGTGTTATTCATATGTACGAGACACTGTGCATGCTATAGCAGGGTTTAGAACACTTTTTCCCTAAAAATATAGTGAGCTGTATACTAATTGCTCATACGTGGTATTTCTTCCAGGATCCAAGGATTCTGTAGTTAACAATGTTGTCAAGACTTTTCCGAATGCATGGCCTCTTTGTGGCCTCCCACCCCTGGGAAGTCATAGTGGGGACAGTGACACTGACCATCTGCATGATGTCCATGAACATGTTTACTGGCAACAATAAGATCTGTGGTTGGAATTATGAGTGTCCAAAGTTTGAAGAGGTTTGTGAAATTAATTTAATATTAGCTCAAGAAAATTACATTTTCAGTTTTTAAAAAGTATCTTTTTTTAGAGACCATATAACAAAAAAGTTATGACTAAAATATTTTAGTATTTATAAATTTATTTCAAATTTTCATTTATTTATATAGTATGGAAATGCACTAGAAACACTTATTTTGCCTTTTTTTTACTGAAACGAGTGTAATTGACTCTACTTGAGAAATAAAGCTTTTATAATTAACAGGGAGAGTGATTGGCCTAAACAATGGATTGTATAAAAATTGGATTTAATTTTTGATTTGTATATTTAATATTTTTACTTGACTTGTATTATGCCTACATTTATATTATCATAGTATGTAAACTGATGATGCATACAAAATAAAAATTTTAATTTTTGATTGCTTATTTTAAAAGCTATAACTGTTGTGATTTTTTGTCTGTCTCTCCCAATAGGATGTTTTGAGCAGCGACATTATAATTCTGACAATTACACGATGCATAGCAATCCTGTATATTTACTTCCAATTCCAGAATTTGCGTCAGCTTGGATCAAAATATATTTTGGGTAATCATTTTATATATTTAACTTCTTTTTTAAAAGATATTTTATTTATTTACTTTTAGAGAGTGGAAGGGAGGGAGAAAGAGGAGAGAAACATTGATATGTGAGAGAAACATCAGTTGATTGCTTCTCACATAGCCCAACCGGACTGGGCTCATATCTCAGGCATGTGACCTGGCCAGGAAACGAACTGGAGACCTTGAGTTTGTGGAAAACACCCAGCCTACTAGCCACACCTGTCAGTACTAAACAATTGACTTTTGAGTGCCACCAGATTTTTTTATTTGCTGTGGCTGTACACCTGTCACATGTATGGAAATGTGTGTATTGCTTACGGTGTGCTGCATGCGTTCAGGAGTTTACTTTGTCATTATTGGGAGTCAGACATTCTGATATTTGAGACCTTAAGAATCTGGGGGAAATAATATTTCAGAATACTGATGGGTCTATTTGTTGGTATTTGTATAATAAAGGATGAAAATGTTCAGTTTGTTGACTTTTGTTGTTTTAGGTATTGCTGGCCTCTTCACAATTTTCTCAAGTTTTGTATTCAGTACAGTTGTCATTCATTTCTTAGATAAAGAACTGACAGGTTTGAAGTAAGTATTGAAAGCATATGTATACTTTTTTTGAAATATTTTTATATATTATGCATTTATATATAAATGTTATAAAATCTTAAGAATTTATAAAGTTGTAATATATAAATTTTCAGAAGCTTTAGAAAATACGAGGGAAGTTTTTATGTAATCATTTAGCTATTTTTAAAATCTGTTAACATTTTAGTATATATCCTTTGCCATTTTTTAATACTTCAAGAAAACTTCTGAGATTATACTATATATACTGCTTTATAACTTCTTTTCATCAAATAATAGTTTATCAATATCTTTGCATGTCCGTAATGCTAAACTAAATTATTTGTTGTAGCTGCCTAGTATTAATAGCTATGTATGTATATATTGTGGTTTATTTAATCATGTAGAATTGGATTGTCGGGTTATTTAATTTCCTACATTAATAACAAGAGTGTCTTTGCAGATCAATTTTTATTCATATTCATAGTCATTTTCTTAGGAAAAACTTTTAGGAATGAGATAGTGGTTGTGCATGGTAAGCAGGATTTTCGAGTGCTATTTTTGCCAATTTACTCTGCAGTAAGGTTGTTTACTATATCCTCTCACAAGTAGTGATAAACGAAAGAAAGTTATGCATATTCTACTTTTTTCCTCATGCTAATTCTAAGAGACATTGTTTACTAAGTGATATTTTGGAATAAAATTATCAAGAGGTATTTCTGTATAAATATATTTACATTTTTAACAAATGTTTTCAACAATAAAATGTTAATACCTTTGAGGATGTCAGAGGAGTATAGGGTGTAGGCCTTTTGATCTGCAAAAAGGCACACACACTAGAGAATCACACAAAGTAAGCAGGGGAAAGTTGTTTCAGGAAGAATTTGAAAGCCATATGTTTTCCTCTGTAAAATGTACCTCATCGTCTTGTTTTTTTTCCAGCGAAGCTTTGCCCTTTTTCCTTCTTTTGATTGACCTTTCCAGAGCAAGTGCACTAGCGAAGTTTGCCCTCAGTTCCAACTCACAGGTAAGTATTATTTATAAGACATATATATTAATAGCACTCTTTTTTGTTCAATTTGCTTACATAATAAAAAGGATTATAATAGAGGTTCTTTGTAGTCCAAGATTTAGGAATTGCCTATAATTGTAAATTTATTTATTTTATTTTTAAAATTATATTTTATTGATTATGCTATTACAGTTGTCCTAATTCTTCCCCCTTTGCCCCCTCCACCCAGCACCTCACACTCCCTCAGGCAATCCCCTCACCTTTGTTCATGTCCACAGGTCATGTGTGTAAGTTCTTTGGCTACTCCATTTCCTATACTGTACTTTACTTCCCCACGGCTATTCTGTAACTACTTGTTTGTACTTCTTAATCCCCTCACCCCTTCACTCATTTCCCCACACTGTCCTTCCATCTGGCCACCATCAAAACACTCATTATATCCATAATTCTGTCTTTGTTCTTGTTTGTTTAGTTTGTTTTTTAGATTCCATTTTGATAAATTTGCATTTTTGCCATTTTCTTGTTCATAGTTTTGATCTTCTTTTTCTTAAATAAGTCCCTTTAACATTTCATAAAATAATGGTTCTGTGATGATGAACTCCTTTGGTATTTTTCTTGTCTGGGAAGCTCTTTATCTGCCCTTTGATTCTAAATGACAGCTTTGCTGGGTAGAGCAATCTTGGTCCCTGCTTTTGATGACTTTGAATATTTCTTGCCAATCCCTTCTAGCCTACATAGTTTCTTTTGAGAAATCAGCTGACAGTCTTATGGGAACTCCCCTGTAGATGACTGACTACTTTTCTTTTGCTGCTTTTAAGATTATTCTCTTTATCTTTAACCTTTGGCATTTTAATTACGATGTGTCTTGAAGTGGGCCTCTTAGCATCCATCTTGTTGGCAATCTCTCTGTTTCTGGATTTACATGTCTGTTTCCTTCACCAAATTAGGGAAGATTTCTTTCATTATTTTTTCCAAATAGATTTCCAATTTCTTGCTCTTTCTCTTCTCCTTCTGGCACCCCTATGATGTGAATGTTGGATCTCTTAAAGTTGTTCCAGAAGCTGCTTATACTTTCCTCAATTTTTTGTAATTTCTTTTTTCTTCTTGTTTTTTGGATTGGTTGTTTTTTTATTTCTTTATGTTCCTAGTCATTGATTTGATTCTCAGCTTCATCCACTCTGCTATTGTTCCCCTGAAAATTGTTCTTTATTTCAATTACCATATCCATCATTTCTGACTGAATCTTCTTTATGCTGTTGAGGTCCTCACTGAGTTCTTTGAGTGTCCTTACAACCAGTGCTTTGAACTCTGCATCTGATATATTGCTTATCTCCATTTCGTTTAGCTCTTTTTCTGGAGTTTTGATCCGTTCTTTCATTTGGGCCATGTTTCTTTGTCTCCTCATTTAGCAGCCTCCCTGTGTTTGTTTCTATATATTAGGTAGAGCTGCTTTGATTCCGTGTCTTAGTAGTGTGGCCTAACGTAGTAGTTATCCTGTAGGGCCCAGTGGCACAGCCTCCCCTATCACCCAAGGTGGATACTCAAGGTGTGCCCTTAATGTGGGCTGAGTACACCCTCCTTTTGTAGTTGAGCCTTGGTTGCTGTTGGCACATCAGTGGGAGGGATTTACCCAGGCTGGTCAGCTCTAAGGATTGGCTTTGACCACTTATCACCAACCTCTGTCCTCTGTGGAGGATCAGCTGTGTAGGGGCAGGGTGGGGGTGCTCCAACATGGTCTATAGCTGTCCCCTGGGTGTGCTGGCCTTGGGGTTTCCTTGGTGATGCAGGCCAAAGTTGGCCCCAACCAGTGTTCTGCCCAGAGCCACCCTGCCTGAGCTGTTAAGCAATCCAAGATGGCTGCCACTTGTGCTGGGCTTGAACACTCCCAGGCAAAGCCAAGCTGTGAATCTAGGCTGGATGCTACTAGTGTCAGGCCCGGGGCTCACTGAGGCCAGCTATTGCCCATTTGATAAGATCTAGGAAGTTCTGCAGCATGAGCCAAGACCAACCATTCATATGGAAAAGCAGCTTAGGTGGGTCTGTGAGTTGGGTGGGGGGGAATCTCTGGATCTCCAAGGCTGGTCAAAGCAAAGGGTGTTAGTCAGGTTCATAGAGTTTCAGATATGGTACTAGCTTACCAGCTGTGTCGGGAGAGGGTCCAGAAAAAGGACAGTATCCTCTGCCTACCTTGATGCTAGACACTTCAATTCCTCCCTGTAAGCCACTGGTGCCTTTCAAGCTGCTAGCCCACTGTTGGAGCTTAGAGAAAGTGAGTCTGAATAGGTGAGTCCATGTGTGGATTCTGTAAGAGGAACTCCTTGAGGTTCCAGAAGTTTCTTCCATGGACTTAAACCCCTTTCGTTTTTGCAGCCAGAAGTTATGGGAACTTATCTTCCTGACACTGGAATCCTGGGCTGGGGGGCCTGGTGTGGGGCTGGAACTCCTTGCTCCTGAGATAATCCCTTCCCAATTTTTATCCACCACATGTGGGTGTGGGACCAGCCCATTTTACCTCTGTGTCCCCCCTGTGGTCTGGGTGGATGTGGTTTCTTTAATTCTGTAGTTGTCAGACTTTTATTCAGCTTGATTTCTGATGGTTCTGAGTGATGGTTGTTCTAAATTTTATTTGTAATTTTGATGTAGTTGTCTGAAGAGGCGAGCCATGTCTGCCTACACCACCATCTTGACCGGAAGTCTTTCTATAATTGTGAATATAATTATAAAGTCCTAAGACTGGTCTTCCTAAGTGTCCTAGGAACTGTCACATTTATTTGAAAACTCAATTATAATTCTATAGCCTCTGGAATTTGGAATCTTTTCCATTTACCTTTTTGAAGGTTTCAGAAATTAAGGTTACATTTTGGATTTTTAGATAAATCTGAGTATCTACCTAGTGAAACACAGGATATGATCTAATAAAAAGATGCCTCAGGATAGATTTATTTCTAAACCCTTTGAAAACACTGTCATTATTTCCCACCTAAAGTTTTATATTGGTGTTCTTTAGTCTCTTTAAAGAATCTAACATTTTTAACAACATTCCATCAGAGTATCTGAGTATAAAGTAGCATGTACTTCTGCCTTGATTATGTATCTGATGAGTAATTATGGTCATTTGAGAAAGGATATGATTTAGATTTCATAATAGTAATATGGTCTCAAATTTTTTGCAACTAAGAACTTTTGTCAATGGTAGCAAAAATATAAAATATTGTAAAATTTAGTTATGTGAGAATTTAATTAAATGGCAAAAGTAATGCACCGCTTGAAACGAGTCTTTCCAAGAAATATCTTGCTGGGTATAAAGGAAAAACAGAGTACTGTATATGTTTTTCTTTCAAGTCCATTATTTTGTTAGTGTACTTTGCATTTAGAATGCCTGTTAATCTTGTCATATTGTATTATTTTATTCTTTGCGTAGTAAGTTAGATTGCTAACATACTCTTTAACATTTTTAAAAGTTGTTTTTTACCGTACCTTCATTGATATGTTTGGTCTGTATTTCAGGATGAAGTAAGGGAAAATATTGCTCGTGGAATGGCAATTTTAGGCCCTACGTTCACTCTTGATGCTCTTGTAGAATGTCTTGTGATTGGAGTTGGTACCATGTCAGGTTTGTAAGCAGTTTTTAGTATGTTTTAAAATAAGTTTGTAATGAAAAGGAAAAAAGAACATGTTAGATTTAGATTGCATTGGTTATTCTTAAATCTTGACTCTTAAAATGTTTTGATTGTATGAGTATGTGGTTATATCTGTTTGTTTTAATATAAACTTAGTAGTAGAATACTGATTTATTGTTTCCTCTTGCCTTTTTCAGTGCAGCAGTTTTTGATGAGTTTGTCTGGGGTGTTTTTGTTCTTTGGTTTTGAAAGGTTTACTCCAAGGCTTTTCTGGAAAGCTCCTTCCAGACCCTGCTGTTGCCTGCACTGTAATAAATTACTGACTGGGTTGCTCGTGTTGTGCCATGTAGAAGATAGTGCAAGAGTTAGGAGTTGGGTAAAACGAAGCTAGATCCTCCTAATGGGACAATGAGAAGATTTAATTAGATAGTGTGTGGTATATCCTCAGTTCGACAGTAGAGAATTAGATGTGAAATATCAAGGGGATTCATTCTTTCAGAAGCAAAATAGTTTTAAGACAATAGTTAGTTGTGTATTAGTTGAGGTCTCATCACTAGGTAGAGTATCATATTGAGATATATATAGCATTAATTAAAATTTTCTAAGGGTCAGTGTTTTAGTAAAGAAGATATTTTTAAACAATGTTTTCAATGTACATTCTTTAAAATCTTTTGGGTAAAGTTCTGTGTTTTGACAAAGATATAGTCATGTAACTACCACGACAGCCAAGAAAAATGCTTTGATTAGGTGAAAACGTACTTGTTGATTTTATTCAAGCAAAGGAATATGTAAAAGGATGAGGAAGATAAGCCAGAACTAGTAGTAGGCCATGAAACCCAGGATTAATCTTTTGAAGCTGATATGAAAGTCGAGCGATGAGTTTTGTCATGGCAGGTCAGAGAGGTGGGTAAGTGAAGCCATTAGATTTGTGGTTGGAGAAGCCAGTCAGGAGACCTTTATGGCTGTATAGAAAAGGTGTAATTGCTAGGGATTTGGATTAAGCTAAAAAAAAATTTTAAAGGACAGATTTAACACATTTTAACTAGGAAGTAACCCTTTGGGGAAGCAGTAAAAAAGAAAAAAGCCTTAACTCTCTGGAAGAGTATAGATTAATGCTCTTTGTATGGTAGCGAAGTGGCTCAGAGACACTGCCTGTGAGGAAGAGTGTGCGGAGCACATGGGGCAACAGCAGTCACTGTTGTCCAGGGGACACATAAGTTAGTACACATAAAATATTTATTATGACATCATATCAGGAATGGCGTAACTGGCAGTATGTCTTTTGTAAAAAGTCCTGCATCCACAGGTGAATTCCTTTTGTATAAAACTGTGGAAGGTTTGCTCCATTAGATATCATTATTTCAAAACAATTTTAAAAAGTCAATTATTAAATGTATATTAAATGCTGCCATGCTGCCTGGCATTGGGATTTTGGTGACATGGGAGAAGATCATCTGTGCTCTCAGGCTTGTTGAGGTCCCTGCTGAGTTCCTGATTCTTTTTCCAGTGGATGACTGTGAGATTTTTATATGTATGTTTTCATGTATTTTTATACCGATGGGAGGAGTCTTGTGATATATATACAGCATCCAAAGTACACTAACTTTAATAATCGTCTATTTGATTTTTCTCTTACCAGGGGTGCGTCAGCTTGAAATCATGTGCTGCTTTGGCTGCATGTCAGTTCTTGCCAACTACTTCGTGTTCATGACTTTCTTCCCAGCTTGTGTGTCCTTGGTTTTGGAGGTGAGAGCAGTTCTCACAGCAACATTAATAGACGAATAATATTTCTCACTGTGCCAGTTTACTTAAGTAAAAGCAGTATTTTCTAATGTAACACTGACTTACTTTGTAGCTTTCCCGGGAGAGCCGCGAGGGTCGTCCAATTTGGCAGCTCAGCCATTTTGCCCGAGTTTTAGAAGAAGAAGAAAATAAACCGAATCCTGTTACTCAGAGGGTTAAGATGATTATGGTAATGACATAGTTTTCTTCTCCCTTCAGTATCTTCTGTTCCAGTATCATATTCCATTTTTTCAGTTTTGATTTTTTTTCTTTTATCATCTTTCTTTAATTTTTGGCTCTTCGACCAATACTTCTCTTCCCCTTCTCTGTTTTTTCTCATTTCTTAGAAGCTCCTGGTCTTAGAGTTTCTCACCGAAACAGATTTTTCAGGTTCCTCCACTTTCTCTCACTGAAAACCTGTTCTTTGGAACGTGTTCAGTAGTTCAGTGAGGCCAGTCCCTAAGCCACATAGCAAGCTTGGGGCTTTCTTTTCCTGCTGAGGGGAGGCCAAGGAATAGTGTCTGGTTATTTGGTTGCTAAGGATGAGAAGTTTAGGTTTCACTGATATGCAAAAAATACATAATCTTTAAAAAATTTTATTTCAGTCCCTAGGCTTGGTTCTTGTTCATGCTCACAGTCGCTGGATAGCTGATCCTTCTCCTCAAAACAGCACAGCAGAAAACTCGAAGGTTCCTTTAGGATTGGATGAAAATGTGTCCAAGAGGATCGAACCAAGTGTTTCCCTCTGGCAATTTTATCTCTCTAAGTAAGTTACCTGAGACCTACTTTGTTGCATATTAATCTTGGTACTACTCTGTGCTACTAAAAGTTTCAGTTGTGCCCTTTCCATTGTCGAGTAATAACATTTTCATTTGCTTTCTTTCATTTAGAATGATCAGCATGGATATTGAACAAGTTATTACCCTAAGTTTAGCTCTCCTTCTGGCTGTCAAGTACATCTTCTTTGAACAAGCAGAGACAGAATCAACACTTTCATTAAAAAACCCTATCACATCTCCTGTAGTGACCCAAAAGAAAGTCCCAGATGACTGTTGTAGACGCGACCCTATAGTGGTCAGAAATAACCAGAAATTCCATGCCGTGGAGGAGGAGGCAAGGACAAACAGAGAAAGAAAGGGTGATTTCTTGTTCTCTTCATTTGCCTTTCTTACAGTGCTAATGTGTTAAGAAGTTGAGTCAATTTTAAAACTTATGTTCAGAGTTGTGAGATTTTGTTTGATTTTTTTGAACAGCTGAGGTTATAAAACCCTTAGTGGCAGAAACTGACGCCTCAAGCAGAGCTACGTTTGTGGTCGGCGACTCCTCCCCCGCCGGTGCTCCATCAGAACTGGAGACCCAGGAGCCTGAAGGTGAGCTTCCCAAGGAGCCTCGGCCGAGTGAAGAATGTCTGCAGATCCTCGGGGATGCACAGGTGAGGAAACAGAAGGATACTCAGACTTGGTAACTTTCTTAAGAAAAGGAGCTTTTTTAATGAAGGAAGAAACGAAGAAGTTGTGGTAACTGAGCACCCGCCAAGTTCTAGGCACTGTGTTACATGGTTTACAGGTACTGATCTTATTTCCCACACCCTTGTGAGTTGGGTGGAATTATCCCTTTTTCAGATGAGCAGGCTGAGGCACCAGGAGGTCTAAATATTTCCCAAAGTAATACAGCTGGGAAATAGTAAAGCTGGGACCAAGATTTACTGGCTCGAGATGCTCTTTCTACTTTATTACCATTCATCGTGGAGATGAGCAGCGACTTTACTCTCATGTGTGTGTTGAGGCCTAAAAGGTTTAATGTAGAAATGAGCCTCAGGGATAGAAGAAGGTTTTGCTTTTGTTTTTTTTTAAGTAAGCGTAATGCTCACGAAGAAGCTTATTTTCCTTTCTGAGACTTGGACAGGATTCCTGCCTATGCCGACTGTAAGAGTTCGCTCACGCTTTAGTGTGACGCTGTGTTCTGTCCGTAACTGCTCAGGCTGGTTCATTTGTAATTTCTGCACATGAGAGCGAGAACAGAGTTGCGTCTGTTTTCTCTCTCCCTCCCTCATGCCAGTAACGCGTGTAGCGGTATCTCAGCTGTCCCGCTGTGTTCAGGGCTGTCAAAACCCATAGGGTGGCCGTCGGAATTTCAATTAGGAATTTTTTTCCTCTGAATCTTACTTGCAAAATTTAGCATTTTGGTCTTATATTTGCTTAATTGTCACATTTTCATGAAGAATTAACTTTCATTTTGATATTCTTATTTCTTGTCAAATCATATTTAGAATTCTGAAGTCTTTTAGGTTCTACTTTTGTGTTTAGCTCTGTGGCGAACATTATTTGTATTAAATGGTTTATTTAATGTGAATAGTATGAAGTACAGCTCTTCGGAGTCTTTTCTCGTCTTTCTTCCTCAACCCCCTTCCATTTTTCCCCCATTTCTTTAGAAAGGGGCAAAATTCCTTAGCGACGCCGAGATCATCCAGTTAGTCAATGCTAAGCTCATCCCAGCTTACAAATTGGAGACTCTGATGGAGAGCCATGAACGCGGTGTATCTATTCGCCGACAGTTACTTTCCAGAAAACTTCCAGAGCCTTCTTCTCTCCGCTATCTACCTTACAGGGACTATAATTACTCCTTGGTATGTTATTTTACTGATTTTAGAAGTTTTGCTTTGTAACTTATTACTCTTGTAGTTTTAGTCTTTAGCTTCCCCTACTCTCCCTGACTGGTCTTTTACATGAGTACATAGTTTTATAAAATACTTTCCTTGTAAAGTCATTTCACTATAATTTCCTATTCTGCTTATGATATAGGTCATAGAAATTTAAAATATTCTTCTTGTTGTTTTAGTCATTACTCAGATATTTAGTATCTTAAATACTTTGAAAGAGTCAATAAAAATTTTGTTGAAAAATACACTAAAGGGTATTTTGAAGAAAGTTTTTAATGATGAGCTGTATTTTTGCAGTACAGACTTTCACTCAGTTCCTGACTTTTCCTCTTAGGTGATGGGCGCTTGCTGTGAAAACGTCATTGGGTACATGCCCATCCCTGTCGGAGTGGCGGGGCCCCTGTGCCTGGATGGAAGAGAGTTTCAGGTTCCAATGGCAACGACAGAAGGCTGCCTTGTGGCCAGCACCAACAGAGGCTGCAGAGCGATAGGCGTACGTTGGCAATGTTTACGGTTGCCTGTTTTAGGAAGCACTCTAGGCCAGGCGATGGGAGGAGCCCGGGGGCCCTCAGGGACATGCCTATCGGGATGAGCACAAGTGTTTTCAGCATTAACGCGTGCTTCTGTAACATACTCTGCACAGCTCGGTGGGGGCGCCAGCAGCCGGATCCTTGCAGATGGGATGACGCGTGGCCCAGTGGTGCGTCTTCCCCGCGCTTGTGACTCCGCAGAAGTGAAGGCCTGGCTTGAGACACCTGAAGGGTTCACAGTGATAAAGGAAGCGTTCGACAGCACCAGCAGGTGTGTAGGGGGGTTGTTAGTGCATTTATGTCTATTTCAGAGCCAGAGCCATCTTCTTTGATCACTAAACATAACATATTGCCAGCTTAAATGACATAAAATATCAATTTTAAATTGAATTTTATTCGGAATTAGTAATGTTAATGCTTGGTTTGGGGTGGGGGAGAAGAATGTTAATCTAAATGAATACCTCCATAGAAGTGAATTAGGAAACTATAGTGTGACCTAGTGAGTTTGCGTGTGGATTTTACAAGGCTCACTTTGATTAGACTGTTAACTTTGCTCTAAAAATATTTTAACTTAGAATTGTCCTAGGGCAGAATTGCCTGAGAAAAAGCTCTTGGAAGCAGGACAGAAGGAAGAGTAAATATTAGTATAGTTGATTTACTTTGGATACAGGAAATTAAATTTATGAAGAAGCATAAACAGGCCCTGGCTGGTATAGCTCAGTGGATTGAGTGCGGGCCTGCGAACCACACGATCGAGTTCGATTCCCAGTCAGGTCACATGCCTGGGGTTTGGGCCAGTTCCTGGCAGGGGACTCACGAGAGGCAACCACACATTGATGTTTCTCTCCTTCTCTCCTTCCCTTCCTCTCTAAAGATAATAAATAAAATCTTAAAAAAAAAAACCAACTTTCTCTTAAAAAAAAAAGCATAAACAATACAAATGATAACCTCTGTATAGTTCAAGCTTATATGCTTGTCTTTATTTGGACTTTTAAAGTTTATCTATGATGCAGTGACTGTCTGTAGCCCTCCCTCCTTGCAGCCTATAAGAATGAGAGAGTTGATACAGTATTCTAATATTATGTGTAAAGAAGAAAAGACATTAATAAGGACTTTCCAAGGGGGTTCTCTTATGAATAAAATGAACCCACTAAATTAAAGATAACATCCATCTTCTTAAAAAAATCTTTGCTACTTTCGTCAACAGGTTTGCACGGCTGCAGAAACTCCATATGAGCATGGCTGGGCGCAACCTCTATATTCGTTTCCAGTCCCGGTCAGGTGACGCCATGGGCATGAACATGATTTCAAAGGTGAGCCAGAATGGGCTGTACCAGAGCTTGCAAGAGTGTCCCGGGAAAGGGGACCTCCGTGTCAGGGAGACAGGAGTCAGGTGCAGACTTGCTGTCCACTTTGTGCCCTCTGTACTTTTAATACTATACCATGTGCATCGGAGTTAATTGATTGAAAGATTTTTTTGTGTAACTCATTATATAAACCAGGCATCTGTTGATTGGTGGTGTTTGTATTTGATGCATTTAGTTTAGACTTGGCATTGTACATGTTCTGGGTCTACCCAGAGGGGATGGGAAGAGTCTTGAGGTCAGTGCTTCAGAGCTTCCCCCTATAAACAAACCTTGGAAGTGGACCTCTTTCAGGAACTTGAAGACGTGTGTTTGAGGCCAACCTCCTGTATATAGTCCATTTATTTTATGTATCTCCTTTATAAAAAGACTGTGTATGGCTTACATTTTATTCTATTGATATTTGTTATTCACCAGGCACAAATGTAAAATGTTAAAGTCAGTTAGGCTAGCAACATTTATTTTTTTGGTTTACCTGTTTATACAAAGTTTTTGGAAAGAGGGAGGATAGTGACTAGATGAGAAAGTTTTTTGTTTTTTTTTTAAATTTTATTTATTTATTTTTTGGAGAGTGGGGAGGGAGAAAGATAGGGAAACTTGGATGTGTGTGAGAGGCAGCACGCCCCCAACCAGGAAGGTAGCCCGTAACCCAGGTGTGTGCCGTGACCAGGAATGGAACCAGTGACTCTGCTGTTTGCAGGATGACGCCAACCCAGTGAGCCACACCAGTACTCCAGTGAGGGATAAATGCATAAGCTTTAAAAATTGCCAATAAACAGTAGTACAGTGGTTCTTCAAAAAATTAAAAATATATTTACTATTATTCAGCAATCCCACTTCTGGGTATATACCCAAAAGAATTGAAAGGAAGGTCTCAAAGAGATACTTGTGCACCCTCATTCATAGCAGCGTTATACACAATAGCCAAAAGGTCGGAGCAGCCCAAGTGTCTATTGATGGATGAATGGATAAACAGAATGTGGTGTGTATATAAAATGGAGTATTATTTAACCCTAAAAATAAAATTCTGATGTGCTAAATGTTGATGAACCTTGAGGTTCACTTGGTAAGTGAAATATTCTGGTTACAAAAAAATAAATATTGTATGGTTCCCACTTAAGAGATACTTAGATTAGTAAAATTCATCGAGATAGAAAGTGGAATGGTGCTTTCCAGAGGCTGAGGAGAAAGGGGGATGGGGAGTTATTTAATGGGTATAGAGTTTCAATTCTGTGAGACACAGTTCTGGAGATTGGTTGTACAACAAGGTGGACACACTTAAAACTACTTCACTATAAGCCCTGGCTGGTGTAGCTCAGTGGATTGAGCGTGGGCCTGCGAACCAGACAATCGCGGTTCGATTCCCAGTCAGGGCACATGCCTGGGTTGCAGGCCGGTTCCCTGCAGGCCAGTTCCCAGCAGGGGACGCACGAAAGGCAACCGTACATTGATGTTTCTCTCCCTCTCTCCTTCCCTTCCCCTCTAAAGATAAATAAATAAAAATCTTAAAAAAAAAAAAAACTACTTCACTATAAACTTGAAAATAGTTAAGATGGTAAATTCTATGCTATGTGTATTTAACCACAATTTAAAAATATTTTTTAATTGCCTATAAGTATGTTTTGGGTCATTGAGGTATGAGTTAACTGAATTAATTTCACTTAATTAGAAGTGAAGCCTGGTCTATATTTCATGTAATGTAAATGCCATCAACTTTCCATTAACAATGAGATTTACTTTCATATCTAACCTTTCCTTCCAGGCTTTGTAAATTGGGCATTTGATAATAATAACTAGAAGGAGGAATTTATTAAACGTTGATCATTGGTTGGGTAACACCTTCCCCAGTGGCATGAATATGACTATTATACTCTTGTTGAGTGTTTTTTAATATTCTTAATTACATTTTATTCATCAGTCACTAGAAAGAAGTTTGTTTTCATACCTAGAAAGAACCATTAGGAATCTATGCATGACTAAGTAGTTACTTTTGTGCTCAGTTTATTTCAAGTATAGGCATCGTATTGGAAATGAAGATTATTGTAGTGACTGTACTTACAAGTATTACTATTAAATACAAATAAAGCCTCTGATCTATGAATAACTGCATTTTAATGTTTTGTTGTTGTTTTCAGGGTACAGAGAAAGCACTTTCGAAACTCCATGAGTATTTCCCCGCAATGCAGGTCCTCGCAGTTAGTGGTAACTACTGTACGGACAAGAAACCTGCTGCTATTAATTGGATAGAGGGGAGAGGGAAGTCTGTTGTTTGTGAAGCTGTCATTCCGGCCAAGGTGGTCAGAGAAGTGAGTGACTGGATAAGTATTTTATTGTGTTAATCTTTAATTGGATTAAAAAATTGGAGAAAGGAGCATCAACATTCTAAGTGAAGTTTAATATATGGGTGTATGTTTGCGTTAAAGATGACTGTTGGTCATATCTTGCCCACCTGTCTGTCTGCAGCATTCACAGGAACAAACTTAACTGATAGGCTCTTTATTGAGGACAGGGCTCACCTGAACTACACGGGGGCCGCACCTGAACTTCCTTATTTTCTGGGGGTACAGAAAGACAGATATGAGTAACGCACCCCTGGATCTTCTGGAGGGAGATGTAAAGTGTGTACACCTCTCTTTTCTAGGTGTTAAAGACTACCACAGAAGCTATGGTTGAGGTCAATATTAATAAGAACCTTGTGGGCTCTGCCATGGCCGGGAGCATCGGCGGTTACAATGCCCACGCAGCCAACATTGTCACCGCCATCTACATTGCCTGTGGACAGGTGAGGGCCCCAGCCTCCACTTCTCCTCTCTTCTGTTGTTCTGAGTAAGAGCAGTTTCATAGTTTTCCTTTTTTTCTCTCCCTAGGATGCAGCACAGAATGTTGGTAGTTCAAACTGTATCACTTTAATGGAAGCAAGTGGTCCCACCAATGAAGATCTGTATATCAGCTGCACCATGCCCTCTATAGAAATAGGAACGGTGGGTGGTGGGACCAACCTGCTCCCTCAGCAAGCCTGTCTGCAGGTATGAAGCGTCGCTGAGATCTGTTTCCGCCTGATACTATGTGTGACTCACCTCTGTGTTTTAGCCGTCTTTTCATTCTTTTGTTTCCTATCAGCCTAGTCCAAGTCAGCATGTTCAGGCATATGCTTGGTAAACTGAGAAAGTAGGTTAAGAATGCAGAGGAATGTTCGTGTCCTCTAAGTGCACTGCCAGCCAGGCTGTGGGTGTTAACTATATGTGGTGTGTACATTGTCAGTACTGGCCATCAGAGCTTGGGAAATTAAGGGGAGTCTAGCTCTATTCTAACGCCATGGAGTTGCCCTTACTTTCCTTGACCAAGTAGGAAATTGCTGCCGTGACTTTAAGGGTGACTCCTGCTGTGTCTCCCTCTGGCTGCAGATGCTCGGTGTCCAAGGAGCATGCAAAGACAATCCTGGGGAGAACGCCCGGCAGCTCGCCAGGATCGTGTGTGGTACGGTGATGGCTGGGGAACTGTCACTGATGGCAGCGCTGGCTGCAGGACATCTGGTCCAAAGTCACATGGTTCACAACAGGTAAGACTGAATGATTTATTTAGCATATTTTCTGTTCTTAAAATTAGGCGGTATAAAAACCTAGTGTTCACATACAATAGTCCCAATTAAAATTCTGCAGTACTGATATTCTGTACATCTCGTTGTCTTTTTTCCCCACAGGTCAAAGATAAATTTACAAGACCTCCGAGGAACTTGCACCAAGCAGGCCGCCTGAACAGCCTGACAGTTCTGAACTGAAATACGGGTGTTGTGTTCTAAAGGACTAACATAAAATCTGTGAATTAAAAAGCTCAAGGCTGTGTCTTGTGGAGGATGAATAGATATGATCAGTGAGGCGACGGCTTGGTGTTTGGCTCTTTCAGGAAGGCCTGAGGTCCTTCTCTCCATGCAGACTTCTCAGCTCCGAAGACAGTTCAGTGCACCAGGTGCTGTACTCTTCGGAGAGATCTCACCGTGGCTGTGTGCTTTCAGGTGTCACAGACGTAACCAACAGCTCGCCTCTGAAAGAAAACATGCGGGCAAAAAAGTGTTTTCTTATGATGAAATTCATGGAGTTTATGATGATCAGTATGAGCTGGCCCTTCTCCTATACCCCCACCACCCTGGGTTGAAAATGGATTTTTAAATTATACTGTAGCTGACAGAACTCCTGATTTCATAGTAATTTATTAAGCCTGGGTTGTAGAACTTTAAGAAATATGTTTATTTTTCATAAACTGATAACTTCATTTGGTGCTGGTCTATTTTGGGGTAGCCAATGTGATTCTTCAGAAGAGAACCTTTCTTCAAGCGAAGAATTCCTCTTATTACCAACCGCAGAATAACGTGCTGAGCAGCACAAACCGGTTCTCTGTCAGGGAGACAGACCGTGTTTCTCTCGACAGGTGGTTTGTTCAGAGAGGCCTCTCGTCGAAATGTAGCTGTCTGTCTAGATTGGCTGTGGCGTATCTTTCAATATAAGGCTTTAAAAAACAGAGTTTGTGTTCTTTATTAAAGATGCCAGAGCTCTAGCAGTTTTCAACCTTTGTCATCTTGTGTCACATATAAACCGATTACTAAAATTCTGCTATACACCAAAAAATACATTTTTTGCCAATCTGACCAAAAAAAAGTCACAATTTTGATTTACTCACTCCGGATGGCTGTTGTCCTTTTTTCATTTGACAGTCTAAAGGAGAAGAGGTCGGTGCCCCTGACTAAATAGTTATCGCATGCTTTAAAATTTCCTGTGGCACACCGGTTGGAAATTGCTGGCTTAGACAAAGGTGACTCTGTTTCTCAAGAACACAGAAGTCTGTGAGCCCTCTCAGAACTCAGAGGGTGGAAAATTAGGTTTGAAAGAAAAATGCCATTTCTCTAATCAACTTTAATTTCTTAAATGACACTTAAATTTATTTAGCTGAAAAATCTAGACAGTTTTTTGTAAAGGACTGTATCAATCTGTATATGTTGTAATAGAGCTTCTGATACTAGTTTACTGAGCGTGTTCAAGGAATAAATAAAAATCAAACTGTATACTGATAAAAACACTCTGTGCTCAGACCAGAGACCATAGTGTTCTGTAATGCTGTCCAGGAAGCCCTGGCTCCCTCGAGGAGCCCAGTGAAAGGGCACGGCAGGGTGAGCGCCCGTGAAGGCGCCTTGTGAATGGCCCTGAGGAGCGTGCCTTGTCCCTGCGGCCCGGAGGCTGGGGACTGAGACACACACACAGGGCTCTTTGGTGGATCCATAAAAGCTCTGTTTTCTCAGGGGGTTGGCGGAGTTGTTGGATCTTAATTTTTTTTAATGTACAAGTTTTATATAAGTAATAAAAAATCCTTATTTTGTATTACATCTGATGCTTCAACTGTTGGTCTTGGAGAGCTGATGGCTCACGGGGAAGACGGACTCTGGAGAACATTCCAACAGTGGCTGTCACGGCAGCATGAGCGCCCCCGAGTGGCCACGCCTGCAGTCTCGTTGTGGAAGCTGTCTGTAAACTTTAACTTGCTTCTGTTGTGACTTTTCAGCCAGTGACTTCTTAGTTATCTGAATTTTCCAGAGAAGTGGGGGCAAAAAAACATGTTGAGTCTTCGTTTTGGTGAATAATCAATATCATCTTGCTAAATTAATGTTTTGTACAATTACTAAATTGTATACATTTTGTTATACTTTTTTCCAGTTCCAGTAAATTATGAGAAGTTAATATTTGTAAGTGTAAACAATAACTTTTTTGGGGGGGATTAACCCTGCACCTTGGAAGCTTATAAAGTGCAGCCGGGGTGGTAACCAGTGATTACCACAAGGGGTTGCATGGTCAGTTACCATTCTCCATTGTATCTCTGACCGCAACAATGATGGCAGCTGGTGTTGCATGCGCATTAAAACTTCCTCATAGAGAGTTTGATCAGTTCAGATGTCTCATCTCAACTGACTACTTTTGGATATGGGGGCAGTGAGCAAGAGGACATAAAGATTGGGCAGCCACAACCAAATATCCACTACAGGTGTGCATTTAAGCTGTATGAGCAGATTGGCGAGGATGGCACTGGCCTCTTTAAATGCCGATTCCCATGTATTTGCAATTATTGACTACTGCTGTAGTTAGAGGTGAAAAGATACATGTGAGCTTCTAAGAACCAAGGCCAGATAACAAAGTCAGTTGGATTTTTTTCTTCCCAAATAACACAAGCACTTGCATGTCCCCTCCAGAGTGGAGCGAGTTGGAAAGGCAGCAGTGAAGGATTTTTCATCCCCTTCTCTGCTTGGGTGCTTTCGCAAACAGTAAGGTGAATGGTAGCACGGGACTTGTCCCCGTCTTTAGCAGAGGGTAGAGAAATGGAAACATCTCACATCGTTGGAGGGTCTGAGCTCGAGAGCACGCAGAGCAGCAAACAATACAAATTCACTGTATATAGGAGGTGAAACGGGCAGTAAATTAACAATAGAAAAATATTCTCAAGACCACTGCCTACCCTGGCCAAGACTAATTTATTAGTAATAAGCTTTGTGAAGTTAGGATAATTAATGGATAACCTCTACAGTGGAAACCAGGAGAAGACAGTTATGCAGTCAATTCCTTCTTTGACTGATGGAGCGTGCTTCCTACGTGCCCCCTTTCCCTCCTGAACCATTCTGGGAGCTGCACAGGGAGGTGTGGGCACTCGTGTGAGGATCCCATCCCAGTCCCTTCCCAAGGCCAGTGGAAGAGGGCCTGGAGCTCACAGCTGGAGTTAGGAGGCAGAACACAGAAGAATGCATTAATTCAGGGTTTCTCCAATTTGAGTGTGCAACACACTCAAATGGAAGATTTTCCAAAACAGATGGCTAGGCCATCCCCTGGGCTCCTGCTCCCTCGGTCTGGGGTGCAGCCAGGACACGGGCAGTTGTGGGGGTGCTGCTGCTGCTCCAGCTGTTGTGGGTGTATGAGGTGCCTGCTTTTCATGGACGGTATAGGAAATCACGTTTTTTCCAGAAGCATACAATTGGAAAACATCACAGAACGATCGAATGTTATTAAGAATTAGAGTCATTCCTAAAGAGACAGTAACAACTAGGAAATATGTTACCTGGATTTGGTGTCTCCCTGCGCTCCACCTATGACCACCGCCCCCTACCCTGCCCCTCCAAACAACACTAAAGGTCTTCTGTCTTCATTCAGTGCAATGAATACTCCAGGTAGACAGCTAGCCTGTGTTGACTGGAATTCCTTTGCTTTCCTGTCACTTGAAGTTTGAAATGGTAAACGGCTTAGTGGATGGGGTACAGGATAGGGGATGGTTGAGGGGGCAATTCTGCCTCCACTCTTGACTCAGCTGGGATTGTATGTCAGAAGTGTTGGACACAATAAAGCAAATCCAGAGTATTATCCAGTACTAAGTGATGTGTGATGGGTGAGCCATACTCCCAGCTCACTCAGCCTGATGACCTACCTCTGCCCATTTCACTAATTTGGGCTGCAGCCTCAAAGAGCTAATGAAACCAAGTTTTGGTCTACTTTCTGCCTCAGTCTTTTCTAATACAGGGTATAACCTACCTCATTCTTAAAACTTTATTGCTCTTAATAGCAAAATATACTCAGATCTGTTCAGAGCAGCCTACTGACCTCTGGCCATAGCACCTTCAACAGGTTGGGTGCTTACTCTGCACCCGTGGGTAGTAGCCAAAGTTATAGTCAGCTTGCTGGAGCCTGGATCAGTGCAGAGCTCCTGGGAAAAGGGCCACCTTTGACTCGCTTAGGACAGTACCTGCCCAACCCGGCAGGGTCCAAGCCTTGAACACCCCATCAGAAAAACCTTTTTTGGACACACACCTCCAATAAATGTACTTACCTCTTGATAGATTTTATTGACTTACGTATATTATCAAACAAAAAACTAGAATATAAAAATACAAATAAAAATTAGAGTTTGCCCAGATCGAGGGGCAAACATTTTCCTCCAGATCAAGGTCTCACTTTCTGGTTAACTTAGTATATGGTACCTTCCATTTAAAGGCACTCAATGATGTTGGATGGCTAACAATACATATAAGTAGGACTTCTCCCCAAAAGAAAGTGAAGGTCACTGAAAATGAGACGATGGCAAGTGTGAAGGGTGCTGGAAATCCAGCCCTGTGAGACCTCCGTTCACGTGTTTTTCTTAGTTCCCTTGTAAACTGAGACAGTCGGACAGCTGGCAACTTAGGCCTGTCTAGCTCTACATACTCTACGAAATGCTACATTTATTCTCATGTTTATACAGACTCACTCTATTACCCAAAGGAGGCATTTTTGCAGTGGCAGTGGTAAGGACCTCATGGTTACCCGGTTCAGGGAAGAGCCTGGTGCCTCCCACACAGCACTGCAGGGGTTCTGGGCAGAGCTGCTTAGCCAGTCACCTCCCTTTGCATTGTCTCCTCGGGAACTGCACAGCTGACTACGTAACTCTTTGCAGCCCAGACCTGTGGGCTGTTGAAGCATCTGCCTTACAAATCTTTGCACATTTTGCTAGGAGATTCGGACCTGTTAGCGACGAAGTCTTAGCCAGGGGTGTCAAACCTGCGGCCTGTGGGCCACACGCAGCCCGGGATGGCTGTGAACGCAGCCCAACACAAAGTCGTAAATTTAAAGCATTGAGATTTTTTTGTGTGATTGTGTCGCAACGTATTCAATGTGTCGTCTTCCAGTGAGGAGCAGAGACGCCAAAAGGCTGGATACCCCTGCCAGGGGAAAAGAAGGTAATGGCCCTCTTCCTGGTTCTCACCCGTTTGAACTAATTACTGGACAGCTCTACTCTCTTCCATTTACTCCTTCTGTTGTCAAACAGAAGGTAACTTCTGGTGGAAGTTAAAAACCCTCTGCCCCTCTCAGCCCCAAGCCAACGGCATTAGTTCAGGTTCAAAACCCTAAATGCCTGCATCCTTATCATTATTCCTCTTATTCATTTTCTTATCTCTAGCATTCAGAAGGCAGTGCCTAACACATGCCTGTGGTTGACTGAATCCTTATCATTGCATAGTGCTTTAGGTTTTCTAAGTATTTTAAATACATTTACCTCATTCTTCTCCAGGCACCCCTGTGATGTTGCCATGGTGGATCACTGTGTATTACTTTATAGGAGAGGAGATTTGGAGACATCGAATGACTTGGCAATTTTTGAAACAGAGGCATGGCCACATGGAACACTGTCAGCTGTCAGAGGGGAAGTGGGAAGGGGGGCTGGAGGAAAGAAGGGGAAGGGAGTAGCCAAAGAGCAGGTATGTACAACCCACAGGCACCAACAGTGTGGTGATGACCAGAGGGAAACGGGAGCAGGAGCTGGGTGTGGGGGCGGGATATGGAGACACTGGCGAAATGTCAATAAAAGTTTTAAAAAGATTAACAAAATAAAAAGAAATGACTTGGCAAGATAAAGCTGTTAAAGTGAGTGAGCCAGAAAAACTGGTCCCTTGGCCTCTTAAGTCTCATTCCCTTTTGGTACGTCCACTACGTGGTACTCAGGAACATGGAGGCAAACACTTGGAAATAACAGGTCTACTGGATGTTAGGAACGTAAAGTCTGTCACAAACCATGAAAACTAGTTTTAGATTAAACCCAATCAGCAGAGTAGAACTTACCAATTAACTTCACACTATTGGCACAGAAATGGGCAAACTTGTTAAAAGACAGCAACAACTCATTTCCTATTTGAGAACACAGCTGAGGGTCAAGTATAAAATAAAATTTTATACATTTGGCTTAAGCTGTAGTTCAACGTACCCCTATTCAAAGCTTCTGACCTCAAAGCCTATTTCCTCTTTATTTCCATTTCTAAAAAGCTCAGGTATGAGAAACATAATGAAGACCAGACGGTCTGCTTACTGCTGTACTCCCAATCCTGGAATGCTGCATGACAGGCGAGGAGTAGGTGCTCAGCGGGTACTTGCTCTGGGAACTGTTCTGGGTGCCGCCTGCCCACACCCTAGGACAGTTTGGCTGAGCACAGCTCAATTTAGCTGCCGCACCGATTCCTTACTGCTGAACCCAGGTCCCGCTTAGCCTCCCAGGGCCAAAGGACAGAAGAAAAGAACCAAACACACTGACGGGCTGTGGATGCACAGCTGGTTTTCATAAGCAAACTTAGCAGTCATTTTGCAGCAGACGGCTCACAGAACAGTGAGTGACGGCTCTGTCGGTGCTTGTTGTTGGGTTGAAAGACCCAAGGTGAAATATCCTTTTTGGGCTAAAATACCCTTCTTGTGGCACTTAGTTTTATGTCTGAGTTCCATTTCATCCCTCTAAGCTAGGAGACAGGAGGGCAGTTAAGGAACCAAAGAATGGTCCAATTTAACCTTTAAGATATAATTTATGTATCTGGTGGGATTTCAGGACACAGGTATTTGGGATTTTGTGAAGCTGGTGTTGACATCTGTAATGTGAAGACCTACACCCCTAAAGTGCTCCAAGCAGGTCTGCTTTTTAGTCTATCAAACAATATATTCCACATACTGAGTACACGAGACATTAAAACGTGGCAGAGCCTCACAGACTTCAGACTCAGTAGGCCCGGAGCCCAGGCCCGTCTCCTCACCTGTAAAACAGTGGTGGCGGCACGGCCACCACCACCTCCTCCCCGCCCAACCGCAGCGGTGCTGTGAGCAGGGCAGGCAGGTGAAATGCAGGCTGGGCGCGGTACAGACACCGGATGGAGACATCCTCAGTCGGCGCTTCAACAAACACTGGGTGGTAAGAACATCTCAGCTGGGCATTTTTGGTAACTTCAAAGACCTTTAAGATTTGTTCCAGTACTAAACTCAGAGTTCTGTGCAAGACAATGAAGACACCGAATAGTCTGTGGTATTTGTTTAACGCTGTTCCAAGTATACAGACATGGCGGGTTCACAAAAAATTTGTTTTAATGGGCAGACAATGCCTAGACCAACAGTGAGTCCTGCTGCAGTCTAGTTCAAACAATGGCCAGAAAATCTGGAAGATCCTATGAAAGCAACTCAATTAGAAACAGCTAGTTAGAACTACACCTATTTATAGGCTATATTCCGAAGTCAAGTCTAAGACAAAAACTGCACATGGTTAAATCACTCTTGAAAACCTCCTTCAAGGTGTGTCATGAGGGCCATCTGCTACTTCTCTCAATCAAGTCAACACAACAGCCATACCACCTGCTCCAGCATCCCACCAGATTCAGTAGCTGGCTTGTGTTCAGGGGTCATACTGCTTGGATGACCCGTATCTCTGAACACTGGGAAAGAAATTAGCTCAGTCTTTCAAAATAACTATGGAGGGAGACTTCCGCCAAGATGGAGGTGGAGGTGGAAGCACTGTGCCTTCGCACACAACCAAGTTTAAAAACAACAAAGTTTCAGCAACAAAAACGCAGTCAAACCACAGAAAACTGAACTATATGGAAGTCTGACAACAACGAACCCTTCAGCCAAACCGGTAAGAGGGGCAGAGCCAGCAGCAGAGTAAGGTCAGGCAGGAAAGATCCACTGGACTGACCCGGGCGCGCACCCAGGCGCACAAGCAGCCATGGGGGGATCCCAGGTGTGGAGTAGTGGGCAGTCCCACTGACAGCTGACCGTGGTCACACATTTGCTCACTGATAAACCTGTGAAGGAGCAGTAAGAAGGATCGCACAGGCCCCAGTGGTGGGAAGTGGCAGAGGGGACCGCCATTGTCCCTCTGACCCCGCCCCCACATACAGCGTCACAAACCAGCGACCTGGGTGGCCCCACCAGATCAAAATATGGCTCAAGAACAACTCAGAGCCCCAGAGCCTATAAATCTAAGCAATGAAGAAATAGCCAAACTTTCAGATGCACAGTTCAAAACACTGGTGATCAGGATGCTCACAGAACTGGTTGATTTTGGTCACAAATCAGATGAAAAAATGAAGAGTACAATAAGTGAAATGAAGCAAAATGCACGGGGAACCAATAGTGATGGAAAGGAAACTGGGACTCAAATCAAAGGAGTGGACCAGAAAGAGGAAAAAAATGACCAAACAGAAAAATATGAAGAAACAAGAATTCAAAGAAATGAGGAGAGGCTCAGGAACCTTCAGGACATCTTTAAATGTTCCAACATCCGAATTATAGGGGTACCAGAAGGGGAAGAGGAATGGCCATGAGTAGAAAACTTATCTGAACAAATAATAAAGGAGAACTTCCCCAAACTGGCAAAGGCAACAGACTTCCAGGAAATCCAGGAAGCTCAGAGAGTCCAAAAAAAGTTGGACCCAAGAAAGAATACACCAAGGCACATCATCATTACATTAGCCAAGATTAAAATGAAGGAGAGAATCCTAGAAGCAGCAAGAGATAAGGGGACAGTCACCTACAAAGGAGTTCCCATCAGACTGTCAGCAGATTTCTCAAAAGAGACCTTACAGGCAACAAGGGACTGGAAAGAAGTATTCCAAGTCATGAAATCCAAAGACCTACAACCAAGATTGCTCTATCCAGCAAAGCTTTCATTTAGAATGGAAGGACAGATAAAGTGCTTCTCAGATAAGAGCAAATTCAAGGAGTTTATCATAACCAAGCCCTTATTATATGAAATGTTAAAGGAATTTACCTAAGAAGATAAAAAAGATGAACAGTGAAAGGACAGCAAACTCACAGTTATTAAGAACCACACCTAAAACAAAAGCAAACTAAGAGGACAGCTAGATCAGGAGCAGAACCACAGAAATGAAGATCACATGGAGGGTTAGCAACAGGGGAGTGGGAGAAGGAGAAGGGGGGAGAAGGTACAGAAAATAAGTAGCATAGACGGTAGGTAGAAAATAGGGGGGAGGGCAAGAATAGTAGGGAAAATACAGAATCTAAAGAAATTGAGACACCTGGTCATAAACTAAAGAGGGGAATGGTGGGGGAGGGGGTGTGCAGGGTGGAGGGGAATGAAGGGGGGAATAGAACAACTGTAATGGCATAATCAATAAAATATATCTAAAAAAACCACAAAAACAAAATAACTATGGAGGAACTCACTGAATTAACTGCAAATCCACACTTCCCATCTCACCATTGTTCTAGGGAAAAAACAAAACAAAACAAAACCCAAAACTGTTGGCCCTGGATGGTGTGGCTCAGTGGATTGAGTGCTAGCCTGTGAACCAAAGGGTCACAGGTTCCATTCCCAGTCAGGGCACATGACTGGGTTGCAGGCCAGGTTCCCAGTAGGGGACATGTGAGAGGCAATCACACATTGATGTTTTTCTCCCTCTCTAAACATAAATAAATAAAATCTTAGAAGGGAGCTCCTACCTTTTGCAACAGCATGGATGGAACTGGAAAGCATTATGCTAAGTGAAATAAGCCAGGCAATGAAAGACAAATACCATTATGATCTCACTTTTAACAGGAACCTAAAGAGCAAAACAAATAAACGAGCAAAATATAACCAAAGACACTGAAATACAGAATAGGTTGACAGTGACCAGAGGGGAGAGGGGAGGTAATTTGAGGGAAAAAGGGGAAGGATTCACAGGAACAAGTATAAAGGACACATGGACAACTAAGGGGGATGGAAATGGGAGGGAGGTGGGGAGCACGAGGTGGGGTGGGCTGGGAAGTGAGTAAAAGACAGAAAACTGTACTTGAACAACAATTAAATAAAAAATAAAAATAAAAATATGAAAAAAATTCTTAAAAAACCCAAAAATGTTTGGACCACAACTCATAGTAATTCATTTTAAATTGTAACCCATTACACACACACGCTGGCACATACAAAAAAATTCACAAACTATTTACCTTTATTACATTTTATGAACTTGATTATTCCATTGTGCTATTTTGCTTTAAAAAAGAATCAGGTCATAATTCACTAACAGTTTCTTGATCCCTAACTGGGTTACAACTTGCAGTCTGAAGACCACTGAATTGGAGTACTTCAAGCTCTTGACTACTCAAGACAATTATGTAGGGCAGTATCTGGAGGTTAAGAAAAACAACCAAACAAGCACATTTGTCCATAATATTTTAATACTTTTCTGCTTTTAAATACTGGTCTTAATTTTGTGATTGTAACATGGAAGATCCAACTTTTATTATTTTTAAAAAACATCATCAGGATCATAAAGCTATTATAGAATAGTTACATCCTATACACTCCCAAGGTACTTAAAAATGATTATGTTTTGAGTTTGTGGATGAACAATGACAATAATCCAAAGACATCATCTGTACAACTTGGACTAAATACTGGTAAAAGTGTTTAACTGGACAAACAACTGGTAAGCTTAAAGATAACCAGCACAATTTCACAAGAGAACCAGCTCACCCCAACTAAAAATTCTCCATAGCAAATTGACACTGACGTTGTATAGGTGTACAGATTAGCTCATGAAGCCAAACAAATGGGAAACCCTTTCCTCATTTTCCTTACTTTGTACTCTTACACCTCTCCCAGTCATCCCCCTCCTTGCTCTGGCTGCCCCTTTGTCTGGCGATCCCAAACCCAGAGCTGCTAGGATGACCCTGCCCTCAAATCTGGGAGTCCTGCATTCTAATTAAAACATTGTGTTCTCGCTCAGGGAACAAAGCCCCCTCATCACCAAAATTTTTAAAGTTTCTATTGCATTATAAAAGGGTAACTGAGTAGAAAAGAGAGTAAAAAGATCCTCTTTTTTTTTGGCTTGGGGAAGAGAAGTAGGAAATAACCGGGGATGAGAAAATGTTATGTATATTCAGAGTATGCAGGAATTCACCATATGGAAATAATTCTAGAGGGTTTGAATACTGTCTACAGGGCTAGCACCTCTCTAAAATTTGACCCTTTTTTAATTCTTTTCACATTCTCCTACTAATTTCTATATCTGGTTGGACAAGATTAACTCTAGTGAAGTACCGGTGCAATTACCTAAAGGTAAAATGTATCTTTTTTCTTTTTTAATACAAATATTTTAGTGTAATCATTTTATTTACAGAATAAACTGCAAAAGTATATCATTAACATTTAGTGCAAATGCAACAAACAATAATTAGATTTAGATACTGCTTTGTAAACTTTCCATACCTTTGTGAAATAAAGCTATCCAATTTAGTTATGAAAGAGTTACTTGTCTGTGGTCATGACAGTTACCAGAAAAAATGGCAAACAGAGAAATATCTATAGTGGGCATACAGAATTTTTTGAAGATTCCCATCAGTGTCTATGGTGAATATACCTTCCCTCCCTAACCCTCCCATACTCCCAACACCCTAGCCCACAGCTGATTGTAAAATAAAATACACATTTGAGGTATAAACTTTTCTTTTTTAAACATCACAATATAAAATGTTAAATGGTGATGTAGTAAACTGATATGACAATTTGTCTTGTTTGCCTGACTAGCATTACCACCATAGGCACTTTTCCACATAGTCCAATTATGAACAGCATTTTTCTGTAATAAGGCATAGTCCATGCACATCATTTAGAGAAAGTAAATTAAAAATAGAAAAGATTTATGGAGCATGAAATCTGCGTGCATATAATGTTAAGCATATGTTTTATATGTATTTTTCTCTCTGTACAGAATAATAAATAGCACTACATCTGATGCAAGTAATTTACTTCCAGGATTGTGCATATTAAGTGATCAGACTAATCCCATCATTAAATTATCACCTTGCATTTATCATTAAGACTCCATTACCATGTATGAAATATATACAAGACATGTTCCACGTGACATGACTTTCTGCTTTACATAATGAATCTGATTTGTGTTTCTACAAAGATGAACTAGTCAGATAAGCATCTACAAAATGCCTCTGACTTATGTAAGCACATTTGTGTATAAACATTAATGAAGATTTTGAAGTGGGCAGTCATTTCTACTTCAATGAGTAAAATTTCTTGCCTCAACTCCATGCTTCAAGGTTTTTATCAGAGGCTAAAAACTAATAAAACTAAAAAAAGTATTATACATTTATGTTCTTATAGCAACGAAGGAAAGAATTTCACAGGGAACCCCTCACTGCTCTGCTGCAGTTTCTGATCAAGAGGCAAACAGGGACATTGCTCACATTTTCTGGGCATGTCTTGCAACATACCTTTTAAACTAACCCAAATCAGAAAAACCAAAAAACACCTGTTACTGAATACTACAAATATTGAATCAAAGGTCAAAATCCATCTGATTTGCCTTCACAAGTAATAACTGTATATTCTCTCACAAATTTCATAAAAATGTAAGCTCATTTTACCCTGATCATTTTTACCAGAAAACAGTTTATACCCACAAGGTTTGCACAGATGTTTCTGTTTGCAGGTAAGAAAGAACCCATTTAGGAATCGCCAAATTGTGTTTCAAACAAACAAACAAACAAACAAACAAACAAACAAGAAAAGCTGTAGCACAACAGTGTACAACTAAAAATGCAGAAAATACAAATACAGCTAGGGGGGAAAAAGCTTTTCCTTCTTTCTCCATCAGAACCAAAGTTCTTCATGGGAGTAAGACTACGGAAAAAAACAAACAAAAAAAATCACAGGTTATTGACAGCCCTCAGTCATTAAGAGATACTTTTTATGACAACATGAATCATAGAAATCAGCAGCAATGAATTCTATGATTATGCAAAGCAAAGCAAAGCAAAAAAAAAAAAAAAAGAAACCCCCAAATTCTGGAAACAGGTTTAACTGCAGGCCTGAAACAAGAACCCCACCTGGGCAGCTGGTGCACAGAAGGCAGACGCCCCGTGCGGCCCTGTGCGCGTTCAACTTCTGTGCTTTTCTTTTGTGCACAAAACCTGATACAAATGAGGATCTTAGGCTGGACCACACTAAATTAAAAAATCTGAAAGTTTCCAAAACTTAAAGCTTCAATTTCTAGTTGTGATTCAAAGTTGATTTTTTTTCTCTTCTAGGAGCAAGCAAATAAAAATATAGCCATGTACATGTAATTTTACATGTATTTATAGTTATATGCTGAGTATGGAGAGCTAGCAGGAGACAGCTAGTGTTAGATGTTCAGCTTTGCTACTGCAATATTTCTTCATTTTTGTACACAAGGCCACGGTGCTGGGCCATAGACAAGGCTGGAGATCCTACGTTCCAGCTTAGAGCATTCGATATTTTTTTAAGTTTTTTCCTCCAACATGGAATGTCACACAGCCTTGCTTCAGTCACTGTAGGAAAGAAAATGACAAGTAAAAAATTCAGCCATATATTATTACCAACAGCTGCAAACCTACCAAAAACAGATTCCTCCTACTCCTTGAATTCATGGAATGCACACATTCTTTATTAACATTTATGTTTTAAACTTTAAGAATGTAAAAATTATCCCAGTGGAAGGAACAGAAAGGATAAGGAATCTTTGAAAGTTAGAAAAACTTTAAAAGGGTAATGCGCTATAGGTAAGCAAAGAGGGAATTAACCAGAGAGGTCTCTGGATTTGTAACCCATGCACTAACATTTCCTTCTTAGTCTTCAATAAAAATTATGCTATACAATTTTCAAGAACTTTAAAATTTTACTGAAGTTCTGAAAGAGAGGCCTGCCTTAATGTAGAAAACCAACGTGCTCAGATCGCATCAAATGTGTAAGCATTTTGACTAAGAGGTTTTAGTATCTTTGAACATCATTAATTTTATGGAATTTCTCTAAAGATGACACTGGCTATTGCAAATTACTATTTCTCCATCACCAAAATCAAGAATGCTAGTTTTCCTAAGGTTTCAATGCTAGAATCCACTTCATACATACATCTTCCAAAATTGTTATGAAGCAAGTATTATTTCAGGAGAACAAAGATTTTCTTCACATGTTAGGGTTTGAATTTGGTTCTCTGTCAGAAAGGACCTCAAGTGGGACTCGAGGCTGAGCTGAGTTTTAACCAATGAGTCTTTTCATTTCTGTCTTTATACATATGCTCACAGGTCCACAAACAACACTACCTCCTGCCTCAGAAGTAAATTTTTTTTTTTCAAAGATTTCAAGCCCATCCTTCTAGGTCTACTAAAGAAGAGAGAGTGTATACATGCAGTCAGTCAATAAAACACTGACCCAAATGAAATAGTAATATGTTAGTATGTATATTTCAAATGTTTAAGAAAATCACTATTCTTCTCAAACATAGCTGAGAACATGTTCTCTCTATATATAACTATGTTCCGATTTTTTCTGCATAATACATGGTTATTGTTTTCTGTCTTGCTTATAAGCAAGGCTGGGGATAGAGGTAAAGAAGAGAGAAAGCAGATGGAGCTACATGCTGGGTCTTGGTCACAGCAAACAGCAACTTTTTAGAAACCTTTGAGAAGAGACACCTAAGTAAGGTGACAAAGCCCGCTGCCACAGTGTGGAATCAGGTTTCTGGTTTGACAAATACAGTGCAGAGACAGAGTCAGTAAGAAATTGTGTGCCCGGAATCTTCTTAGCCATAACAATTCTCAAGTACAAAATATTCTAAAAATAGTGTATTTATGCAACACATTTATGCGGCAGGAGTGAGGATTCCTCAAAGGTCAGGCTATATATACCAAAACACTAAGCATTCAGATTAGTAAGGCCAGAACCTGTTTAACACTTTCAGGTCAGTTCTTTCCCAAGAAGAACTAAGTATCTGGGACATCAATGCAATAAACCTTGTGTTAGCATCTGACAATAAATTTAGCTTTAGAGTTTTTTTTGTAAAGACATACTACAGATAGCATCAGAAACCAAATTTAATTTAAAAAGGCATTCATTATGTGATTACCAACTATTATTATTTTTATCTAATTAAATTGACTCAAGAATATAAATTTCTCAGCCAATGATTTAACTAACATTCAATGTAGGTAAGAATGAGAGGATGTTCATATAATATTTACTGCCTGTAGATTATACTTCGGTGATATCTATTTAAAAATTTAACACACTGAGAGTTCACAGAAACAATTATACAAATGTTCTCCAACAGACCAAAAAATGTTCAAACTCATTCATAATAAGAGAAATACAATTAAAACTACATGGCGAGAGTACTTTTTAGCAATCAAGTTGGAAAAACTCAGAAAGCTTCACTTAACCCACTGTGGGACAGGGTTACAGGCACTCTGACACGTTGTCACTGGGGCGACAGCAAATTACTCCGGTCCCCGTGGAGGGCAACACCTGCACTACAAACACACAAACCCCACAGCGCCAGTGGTGTCACACCAACTAATGTCTCCCACATATAAACTCTCAAGTGCAAAATGACATATGGATATAATTCCAACACTATTTGTTCTAACAAAAAATGGAAAACAAGTGTAATATTTACAAAGGGAGGTTAGATGAATTATGTATATCCATACAATGAGATACTGAATCACCTTAAAAAAAGAATGACGAAGCTCCCCGCCTGTATGTGAAGGCCTTCAAGACAATAAAGAGTGCAAAAAGAAGATGCAGAATGATGTGTAGAGTATGCTACATTTTCTTCAACAACAAGAGTATGGGTGGGAGCAATACAACTGTATTTGCTTTTTCAGGCATTAGAAAAAAAAATCTCTCGCCTTGGCTGGTGTGGGTTGAGTGCCTGCCTGAGAACTGAAAGGTTGCCAGTTGGATTCCCAGTCAGGGCACATGCCTGGGTTGCAGGCCAGGTCCCCAGTTGGGGGCCATGTGAGAGGCAACCACACACTGATGTTTCTCTCCCCCTCTTTCTCCCTTTCCCTCTCTCTAAAAGTAAATAAATAAAATCTTTTTAAATTTCTCTGGAAAAATACACAAGAAACTAGTAATATCAATTATACACTTTTGTGTGTGTGGATGGGGGATAAACGTGGTGACTTGGGAGGGGCAGGGGATAAACTTACTATGTACCCTTTCACACATCTGACTTCTGAGTCATATTAACAGATGACTGAAAGAAAATTATATTCTTGCTCGTTGTGTAAAGAGGTTCAATGTAGCATTACTTGGCAGTAAAAATATGAAACACAAGTGTTACCATGGGGCTAGTTAATAAATTCTGCAATACTCAGGTAATAGATGTTAATATAATGAGACAGTATATACATCTCATATTTTTATATGGAATGATAGTTAAAATATATTACTAAGTAAAAAAGCAAGCTACAAAACAATAAATATAAACATATTCCTAAGACAATAAAAATACATATTCATAAGTACATAATTATATAAAAATTCTAGAATACACCACAAACCTAACAGTAATTTCAACGGAGGAAAAGATATAGAAAATTTGCACTTCTGAAATTCTTGAATTCTGTAATGTTAAAATTTGTTTAAATAAACAGGTATTATTTAATATAAGCAGAAAGATAAAGTAAGTTTTAAGGCTATAAAAACTGTAACTCTTTATCTGGGAACATCATAAGACACAAACTATTTTCAACAGTTAACTAAATTTTAACATCTATAGAATCATGTTAGACTAAGAAAAAGATACCATGTATCTTCCAGTACCTGTTAATACTAGAACAAAATAGATTTTCCTGCCGTTTTCTCTTGGACATAAGCAGTAAAACGTTTTAGAAACTTTGGATACTCTCGTTTTGCCACTGCCCTTAAGACTGAGGCTGGTGCCCATCCTCCAGGGTTCACTGTGAGTTAAAGAAAAAAATTAAATGTATCAAGATATAATTCTCCAAATACATATGAAGCACTCACTCATTCTGTTCCTTTGCTTTTAACAAATTCTTCATGTTGGGACAATCAGCATCTCTTAAAGTTTTAACCATTAATCCTTAATATTAACCACCAGGCAGAAACAAATAGCAAATAAGAAAGCACTACTATTTTTCTAAAGTGTTCTTACTTTTCTAAATTATATGTAAATATTAGTATAGCTACATTTTAGGTTACCTGAGACAGATTTATTAATCAAACTCTACTGTAATTAAATAGTAACTTGCTCAGGCATAAATGTCTCTTTAAACATAGTAGCAGTTAGGGTCCTGTATAAAGAAGGTATGAGGATTTGATTGGATGGACTTCAAAAACTACTGCAGAGAGAAAATGGGTGTAGTAAGGAATCAAAGCAACAGGGCTTCCCCTGGCCGGTGTAGCTCAGTGGATTGAGCGTGGGCCTGCGAACCAGACATTCGAGGTTCGACTCCCAGTCAGGGCACATGCCTAGGTTGCAGGCCAGTTCCCTGCAGGGAATGCAGGACGCACGAAAGGCGTCCTCGCATGAAAGGCAACCGAACATTGATGTTTCTCTCCCTCTCTCCTTCCCCTTCCCCTCTAAAGATAAAGAAATAAAATATTTAAAAACAGGCAACAGGGCTGCCCAGCAGCAGGCTGACATAAATAAATATGTACCTAGCAACTAATTAAGGATGAAGGACCAAATCAATGACATAGAAATGAGCAAGCCTGACAAGAAGAAATTTCCTTCCCCACTGTTGCTTACATTCCTAATTCTACATATTTTCTCTTAAGTAAATATTTAATAAAACAGTTCTTAAAACCAAGAATAGCCCTGACCAGTGGCTCAGTTGGCTGGATATCATTCTGCAAACCAAAAGGTTGAGGGTTTGATTTCTGGTCAGGGCAAATACCTGGCTTGCAGATTTGGTCTCCGGTTGGAAAATGTTTAGGAATGTATGGAAAGAAAGGCTGCCAATCGATGTTTCTCCCTCTCTTTCCCCCTACTTTTCTCTCTCTGTAAACCCCTCTCTCTAAAAAGCAGTGAAAAAAAATGTCCTTGGGTGGGGATTAAAAAACAAAAAAAAAACCACGAAGATATGTGACAGTATTCTTTATATAAAGTTTTAAAAGGTTTTTCAAGGTTTATTAAAGGTTTAAAACAATCTTCCTATCCAGCCCCAGCTTAAAAAATTCTGATGTAGTAGTTCTGGGGTTAATTTCAGGTATACATATATCAGAAGTTTCCCAATAGTTCTGATATACATCTTTGCAAACTAAAAATTACTTATCTAAAGAATAAACACTCAGAAGGCATTTGTGACGGTATTTCTCCAAATGATCAGTCATCATGTAGATCATACTAAGAACATCCACATTACCAAGTAGCAAAAACAAACAACTGAAATACATACCATTAGCTACATATGTAATCTTGCATAAAATGTTGTCCCTGCTAATCTCCTGGTTTCCCTCTGGTGGGCTTACCAAGGTTTGACAAATCATAGCAATATTTATTTTGGCACGGACACATCGATTGTTCAGCTACAGAAACAAAAAAATAGGAACAAAACACCAGTACAGCAGATACCCAGTATTTTGTAATCTCTACTGGTCTCACTCTACACTAGCTTCACTGAAACTGTAACTCATCAAAATCTCCCACAAAATACTGGAAATACTAAGAAATAACACATGTGAAGCTAATACAACACAAGAAATGATTTTCCCTCCTATTACACAGTAAATAGAGCTAAACTGAGGTACAAACCACAGAGGTTTTGCCAGTAGCTGATAATGGCTTGAGAGGCAACTGTGAGGAGTCTACATATATTATTCATCAGCTCTGTCTCACCTCACCTCAGTGGCAAAGGAAAATGGACCTGCTGAAATGGTCAGAGCCATGAGCACTGTCCCTCGGGTAGCACGTGGACTGTATTATTCCACGAGGCCAACATAACATACAATCTAAGAATCATAATCAAATCTAGTATCCGTGTGTGTGCGTGCATGTGGCATGTGTTTAGTGACTTTTGCACTGTATTGTACAGTTAGCTTTATATTCTACGACTACATACATTTTACACAGTGTACTTACCGGAGCACTGTCATGATCCACGGAAAAATTACAAACTATCCAAGTCTCAGGGTCATTTTCAGTCAAGGCTGGTATCTTCCGAATGGCAGAGAGGTATAATACATCTCGCTGAGAAGCAGGCCACACTCTCTGTGAAAGAAGTAAAATCATTTGAAAATTTAACTACTTTTTACTCATGTGTAATATGGAACTAACAGAAATAAATATAAAATCAATAAATTGTCTTATAGTTGAAGGAAAAATATGTCAAATTTTAAATGAAGAGCACCTGATATCATCCACTAAAGAATTAATTTCGAACACTGAGTTAACATTCTATTTTTTTTTAATTGTGGTTATCTGCTACTGAAACCATTTTCATGTGTACAATTCAGTGGTATTAATTATATTCACAATGCTACATAAACATCACCAATATCTACTTCCAAAATTTTTAATCTTTCCAAACAGAAACTCTACCCATTATGCATGGCAGACACCCCACTGCCCCCTTCCACAGGCCCTGGTAACATCCTGTTTTTAAGTTTAGTATTCAACTTCAGCTTAAACTATTCAGAGACTTTAAAGCAAAGATTTTAGGCAAAGAAGTCGGCTCCTCTGATAGCAGTCACCTTTAAAGAATTCCCAGTCAGTGCGACAGAACCTTTGAACTTCATGGTACAGGAGGGAAAAGTACTGTTGGAATAACGTAGTACCTAGGTCTCAGAGAACTGGAACTCTGTACAGTTGAAGTGAGAGATTCTAATAGTTGAGTACAAAACAGAGCCAACAACTCAGTGTCGATACAACACAAATCATCTGCAAAGTGAAATGGTTTATCCTTTAAAGATATAAAACTTCATGAAGTCAACAAAAGTAGTGTCGGAGAAATGAATATGAAGCCAATAATAAATGAAAATTTGGCCATGTTAGAGCTAGTAAATGAAAATCCACAAGGATGAAGACAAGACAAATCTAAAGGGTGCAAATAACTTAAATACTAGGAGATGCACAGCCCTATTTAAGGCCATATTAATAAAACAAAGCCAAGTTTAAAGAGAAAGATATATAGTGTTTTTGGATTTTGTTGGGAAAAAAAAAGCCAGGAGAATTTATTTATTCAAATAATTATAACTTAAGTTTTGTTACTTATAAAATACATTATTTTAGTAGTTTTTAAGAAACAAACTTGGTACAACCTATGTAACCTTCCCCTCCACCTACTATTTACAAGGTGCAGTAAATCCTTGCAGCAGATTGTCTTCCAGGATCAGTAATCTTCAGGTTATAAACACTCTTCTGAATCTAAATTATTGACCATTTAATATTCATTCTAAATTACAGGGCAAGTAACTGATGTTTCAACAACTACTAAATTTTAGATTTCACTTAGACCCTCCCTCAAATCTGCATGCTGACACAGAATCCTCACTGTTACACGTTTCTTAAGAAGCTACCACATAAAATGAAGCACGGCTCATAGTTATTAGATATAAGATGCCTCAGGTGACAAGACTGAGCTTAAGAAATACAGAGCAAACCTCAAATATTTTCACATATTCAGCTCAATTAAAAATCATTTGAAAAAGAGAATAATAAAGTACTTATTGAATCATTGTATTTCCTGTATAACATACAATATTGCTTCTGGTGGCTCTCTCCAAAATTTTAATTCATTTTTAAAAGAAATTTTATTTATTTTTAGAGAGAAGGGAAGGGAAGGAGAAAGAGAGGGAGAGAAACATCAATGTGTGGTTGCCTCTCACATGCCCCCTACTGGGGACCCTGCCTGCAACCCAGGCATGTGCACTGACTGGGAATCGAACCAGACGCCTTTTGCTTCACAGGCCCACACCCAATCCACTGAGCTACACCAACCAGGGCTTTAATTAATTTTATTATTATTTTTTAAAGAATTTTAATTTATTTTTAGAGAGAGGGGAAGGGAGGGCGGGGAGGGAGAGAAACATCAGTTGGTTGCTGCCTCTTGCATGCCTCCACTGGGGACTTGGCATGCAACCCAGGCATGTGTCCTAAGTGGAAATCGAACCAGCGACCTTTCAGTTCATAGGCTAGCACTCAATCCATTGAGCTACACCAGCCAAGGTATTTTATTATTCTTTATTTGAAATACTATTTGGCAATTTTCAGAAGGGGAAGAGAGTAGGACAGAGTAAGATAAGTATTAATTCTAAAATTTTAAACCTAGATTAACATAGGAAGAAAGGAAGGGAAAGGGAACCAATTTAGATGACCATGTTTCTGTGTACTCTGGTATATGACCAACCTCTCAATAGTCATGCTCAGCAATTTTCCATTGCTTTCAGGTAATCCACTTAAGGTCACTTTCACATCTATTGGTCTTAACACAGGCTAATAACATATTTTCCTCTTTCCTTATTATATTGTTATCACAGAAAACTACAATTCACTTTTATATTCACTATTGTTTATCTTTATCTCTTTCTCTAGAAAGAGACTAGAGGCCTGAAAAATATTTGAATTTCTGGATTATTAATAAAGTTTTTAGATCTTTTCTGGCATTTAATTTTCTGCCAATTTTACTTTAGACAATTTCTATGCTTCGGTCTGAACTACAGTGGAATCCTTTTGGACCAAAGATATATTTACCTTGTGCGTTTGATAAATGATGATTGCATTATCAGCTAATGTTTCCACCACATGAAAGTTTTCTATAGTTGCTGAAATAAAGAGAAAATATTAATCAAAATGACATATTATCTTTTTCCTAGAATGTGATTAATTCACTTACACTGAAAGTCAGTTATAAATGAACATTACTCTAGAATAAACAGGACTCTGCCCCACTTGGGCTAAGCGGACAGTGAAGGTGGTTTAATACCTAGTGATTAGGGCTACAGATAGTGCTGTGAGACCTGATCACTGGCAAATCACATTTTCTTTGGTCTACTCTTTAGCTTCCACAGCAAGACAGCAATTTAATTCTGATCATGCTGCATTATGCAGCACAAGTTATTCCCTGATGCTCTAACTCCCCCCCATGATCCCCGATTTACTGAAGCTGAATAAGCTGTTCTATCTGGGCTCAGGTGACTGTATGCAAAAAGAATGTCCAATTGCCACTGATACACATCTCATGATGCTCAGAAGCATCTACTTATGGAATGTGGTGCCCAAGGGAAAGCCCATGCCAAAGGAACTAAATAAACCACAGCAGGACTCAACTAGGATTTACCAGGGAAACATAACAGTCTAGGAGAAAAGTAGATAAAACAAGAAACCTTAATTTTAGTCTTGGATTGTCCACTAACTAGTTCTGTGGCCTTGATAAGTCACTTGATTTGTGTGAATTTTACTTCATTACCTACCAATGCAGGATTGCTGAGGTATTAAATCAAATGCTACAATATACTAAGAAGAATTTTATACTGTGAAAAGCTCTATTTAAATGTAAAGCATTATCAGTCCCCTCTATGATTCTCCAGATATATTCTACACTGACTTTGTAAACTAGATATTATATGCAAAAAACCAGGCTGGGTTTGCTATTAAAATAAAAACAGTAATTATATTAAAATATATTAATAACAGCAGCTTACTTTCCCAATCATTTCGAACATCAACATTCCAGAAGTAATTGCAGACCTCGTGTCCTGTAACTCCTTTAACTGCATGTGTAGCTTTCAAAGGATCAAGAACAATCCCATTCTCTTCTACTTCTCTCCTATATACCTACATGGGACATAGTTAAAGGCCTGTTTAAAAAATAAAAATCAAATTCCTAAAGTACAAACTTGAAAGCATGTTCTTAAATTTAACAGCATTTTAGAATTTTATTTATGAAAATCTCTTTATGAAACATAAATATTCTTCTATAAGTAAGTTTAACATTTTAAATTGTTAACACCTAAACACAAAAATATTTAAAACTATAAACCCAAGGTAAACTTTAACTATAAAAAATATGCATGTAATAAATAATTGCTGTGAGCTGTTAAAAAATAGATAAATGAATTTAAATCAGGCATTATTTACTGAACATTCTCAAAGGCTGTTTGACATTGCCAAAGTCATAATCTCCTGGTTAATACATAATCTCCTTTGGGATGCTGATTTAAGGCAGCTTTTGTTCAACTAATGTATCTCTAGCATCCAGAGCACTACTTGAAACACAGTAAAGCAATTACTTATTCAATTGATGACTGAAAGCTACAATGGAATAAAGATTTTTGCTTTCTTGCTTTAAGTACTGAAGTTGTACATCTAACAGGCTGATTAAAATTAATTATTCCAGAATTCAGAGAACTAAGTAGTAAGTCTGACAAGTGAATAAACATGTTACCACAGGGAGAATCAACTCTCAACGTACAGAGTGCCTGCGGGTCCAGGTGCTGTAAGACATCTCCCTACAGTTCCTTGTTTACAATCTCTCTCACCAAACTCCTTTCCCCCACGTGCTTATTTATCCGTTATTGGGACTGCTATTTTCCTAGTCAGCTAAACTGGAACTCTTTCGACTTTCAATTGAAAGTCGAAAAGCTTATAAGAATCATAACATTTTGCTATCTCATTTTCAAGTCTCCTCTATCTTATTTCTTAATTTGTTCTTTATTCAGAAGAAGGGGAAATTCCAACATCTATCATTGTATCTGATTTACTAGCATAATTCTGATTAACACAGTCTATACAAATCTCTTGAATAAAAAATTAGCTTTCAATAAGTGAAAGTAGTTAGACATATGATTTCACTAATATGTGGAATCTAAAGAACAAAATAAATGAACAAATGAAATATATAGTGACTTAGATACAAAGAACAGACTGATGGCTGACAGAGGGGTTAGGAGATTAGGTGAAAAAGGTGAAGGGACTCAGAAGTCCAGACTGGTAGTTCCAAAACAGTCACGGGGATGTAAAATACAGGACAGGAATACAGTCAAGGACATTGTAATAACTATGTATTTCAGTACCAGGTGGGTACTAAAATATCAGGGGAATACTCTGTAAAGTATATAATTGTCTAAACTCTCTGCTGTGCACCTGAAGCTAATACAAAGTAATACTAAATGTAAACTATAGTTGAAAAATAAATTTAAATTAAAATAAATCAGCTTTCAACTTTTTGTTCATGTTATATTTGTCTAAAATGCCCTCACCTTAATTTTGTTCATATTTTTCCACATCCAGACATAGTTGAAATACTTCTCCTTAGTGTAAAACAGCCTAATTTTTAAAATCAGAGTTCCCTTTTCCAGCTTTTCTCCACTATTCTTATGTATTCTTTATTAGACGGAGCCAAGTCACACTATCTTTTAAATGTCAGTATCCTCTTTACCTAACTGAAGTTTCAGCTTGGAGGGAATGTCATTAAACCTCTCCTTTTCTTTAGCACAGTGCCCTGGGTGTGAGGTAATCCAAAACTCAATGTTGCTGCTTTTCAGTCAATCTCTGATCTCTTGGTCCTTGCTCTCGTTCCGTCTCATGTGTTTAGGGATGTGAACATTAGCTGACTAATGTCCAAATACCAAAAAAAAGGCAGTGAAGGAAATGACAATAAATGAGGTATAGACCAAGGAGGGGTACACAAAGTTACATCTGGGCACAGTGTTTAGCATAGTTAAAAAAGAGAGAGAGAGAGAGAGAGAGATCTCTAAATAGAGAGCTATCAGCTAACTGTGATTTTTTCATATCTAAACCACACAATTTTATTTTTCCATGATCTACACAAAACAGAATGATTTGTGCACAGATTTTATCATAAAGAAATTATATAAAAGCTAAACAAGGGAAGCAAAAGGACATTTTATTTCTCAATATGTGGTTCTTTGATCATATGTAATAATTTGTATAAAAGTAATATGACTGTAATAGAGTTGCAATTAGCAATCTGTAACATTTCACTGGAAATTACCTTCATTTCTCCTTCTTCTACAACTAACTGCCAATTGGCATCTCCACCTACATCCTGTAATGAATACGTCATGTGGTTCTGTACCATTTCTTCAACCTTGAAAAAAAAATAAAGCTGTAAGAATCCACCTCCAATTAGTAGGTATGACATAATCTCTAAAACAGAATGGTACTCAGTTTACTTCAGTTCAGAAATGCTATTTTTAGGAAGCTGAACAATCAAATGTACAATGGTTAGTAGGTTTTAAATAGTGTTGAAGAGTTTAGTCCACATTCCAGATATCATATCTAGGTTAATGACAGAAGGGAGAAAGGCAGGGAAGTAAGATGCTTCAATCAGATAACATACTGTATACCGGACCTAATCTGTGCCAAGTGACCAAAATAAGCATTTTCTGGAAAAAAAAAATTCCTTCCTTAGAGAGAATGCTTCCTTAAAGCATAAAATCATTACACTCTAAGGATAAAAGAAGCACGAAGGGACCAACTAGGCCAAGATTACACTGAGATACTAGAAAGTTCATCATACGTCAAGATTTCCCTAATGAAAGTAATTTAAACTTTTGTTTTTTCACTGAGATGATAAAAATAGTCTCTAAAAAAACTGGCTCCTTTACCACCTATGCACAGATACTTTTTCTAAGCTCTATTTTCTAACCTTTTACTCATAATATTGTTTTATGTAATAAATACATTAGAGAAAGCAGAAAAGAAAGGAAAAATACGTGTATTATACTTCCACTGTTTACTTATATTTTATGTAAAGTCTACTGTGTTCATTAGGGGTAAAAACCAAGAACCAAGTTTCTACATATTTTCAAATAAATCTTTTAAATACAAAATTCATAGTTGAGGATATGACTTTATTAACCCTAGGGATGAGTTTTCTACACAAAAGTATGTTATTGTGACATGTACTTCTACCACGTCAAGCTTTCTGGACCTCAGAATGCATTTTTGGTTACTGAAGGCAGGTGGCTTTAAGTGTCCCCTTAATTGAGATTGTAAAGTCTGTATTTGTACTAAACACTAACATAGCACTTTATTTCTCTATTCATAATCTTCAAAACATGATGAATGGTGTTGGGTTACATACTTGAGAGAAAATGTAAAGTGTTACTAGTAACTTCACAAAGCCTGGATTAGAAAACATAACTTCAGGGGCTGCCTGGAAAACCCCATGTGCCCCGGTAATACTGAAATACGCTTTTACAAGGTAAGGATGACTGATATGGGATTCCAAGTGACGAATACATTCAAAGTGTAGCTCTTTTCCAAAGTAAGAACAAAGAAAAGTCCCAGTCAGTATTCATAAATTAAAACACTGTGGTAGCACTGCCTTCTTTTTTTGTGTCACACACATCGTGATTTGGAGAAATTTTTACCCATTCTAGATCCTAAGATCTTAAAAATCTTTAGATTTGAATATGTGCTCTTTATGCTGGACACTGGAAGAACACCTACATTTATTATGATTAGAGGCAGAAACAAATGCTTCCCCCGAAGAAGCCCTACTTTTAATGGATTACCGGTGAAAAAGTGAGAAGGATTTTATTTTTATTTTTTAATTGTATTTTTTTGCCATTACCATTTAGTCCTCTTATATTCCCTTCCTCCCCTGCAATCACCACACTGTTGTTCAAGTCCGTGGATCCTTTTCCCTTTTTGCTCAGTACCTCCATCCTCTAACCTCCCCGCTTCCAGGATTTTATTCCGTTAAAAAATAAAGAGTTCTGTTTTAAAAAATTTAGTGCCATTTAGCTTTTTGCTGAAAATTATGCAGGCAATTGTGTTTTTGTTTGGGAGATTATTACTGAATTAGCAATTTCAAAAGTTTGAAAAATGATTTGTTTCAGTCCAAAAGAAACCAGATTCTATAACTATAAATTGATAGGTGATAACATAAGTTAAAACAATGTAGAGTAAGCACACTTAACACTGTTCGTTTAAACAGATGAAAAAAATAGTATTCTTATCAGTTATCACTGTGTCTATGGAATTTTTCAGGCTCCTGTTCTTATCTATCTACTTCCTTGACTTAAGAAGGCTGGGAAAAGTCCAATAAAGAAACAAATAAGATGTATTCAGTGTTGTACTCCTAAGAAATCAAAGAAACTAAAGAAATACTCAATTACTGTAGTAACCACTTCTGTAAAGCCTTCATCATGGAATCTTTATCCAAACATCTTCCTCTAGGTAATAACATTGAGAGGAGAGATAGAATTTCATTTTAATAAATTTTATGTTCACTGCAATAAAATACTAAGTAGCCGATCCTACGGTGGGAGCAGCGACTAGGGCATTCATGACCAGTCACTTTCAGTTATGACTCTATATAACAGAGTAAGTGGGAAATAGGGACCATGAAATTGGAGGACAAGAATAAACACAAGTCAAACTTACCATTTATTAGGCTCAAAATTTTATATACTAGTAAATTCTGTTGTTGCTTAAAAAAAAAAAAAAAAGACTGGACCAAATTACTGAAGTAGGTTTTCCATGCTTTAATAACAGTATTTTTGAAATAGGAGTGACAGCACTCCAATGATAACCCTTTCTTTCACCCTACACTTGAATCCCTCAGTATGTTGAATTAGGAAGGTGTCTAATAGAATTTTTCTAACATTACTAATATAGTACTTAAAAAAAAAAGATTTATTTATTTATTTATCTTTAGAGGGGAAGGGAAGGAGAGAGGGAGAGAAACATCAATGTATGGTTGCCTTTCGTGCGTCCCTTGCTGGGAACTGGCCTGCAACCCAGGCATGTGCCCTGACTGGGAATCGAACTGCCATTGTCTGGTTCCCAGCCCCGCGCTCAATCCACTGAGCTACACCAGCCAGGGCCTAATATAGTACTTTTGATAAAAAATTGTTCTTTGATAACAAAATTGTAATGAACAAAATTCTACTGAACAAAAATAAATCTATGAGGACTCAAACATAGCTCAGATCTCTTTCTCTTACCTATTTAAAAGAAAACAACTATGCTTATTATTACAGTTACAGAGTCAGAAAGAGATGTGTTGGACAGAACAGTTTATTAATAAAAAGTTAACATTTTTCTCTTGTTAACCCAAGAGAAAAATGGCCAAGAACATAAATAGTCCAAACATCCAAGAACCAAAAATCCATGTTTAGTATATCAGAATGACAAAAATTAACTAAATTATAATATTCCATGTCAATAACAGTGAAAACTGACCTGGAAATATAGCTCGTTCAACTTTTTTTAATAGTTTGGTATTCTATGTAAGAACTCATATATGCGGATGCCTTTGTCCCAGCAATTCTACTTCTAGAAATATAGTATAAAGAAATAATTGAGTAAGTTTACAAATATGTTGTATATACAAGGATACCCATGTAGCACTACTTATAATAGAGACAAACTGAAAATAAACTAAATGTTCAACATTGGGTGAGAAGGTAAATCCAGTATGTATATCCATAAATTGATAAGATCTTTACTTACTGCTGGGAAGATGGGCCTAACGATATATTTTAAAAAGCTGGTTACAAAATAGCATATACAGAATTAACTACCATGATAGCAAAAGCCAGTTAAGGTGTATTTATCAATATGTGCCTGATTTTTCATATGCATTAGAATATATATCAATAGTGATGTAGTATTTTACTCTACTTTCTAGTTCTGCTACAATTAGGATGCATTACTGCACAATAAAAAGGGGAGAAGTAAAATAAATAATTAACACAATAACGTTATATCCAATAATATATGGACATAAAGTAGAAGAGTTTCACTCGGAATTGTTTGTACAGTGATGCTCCCTATAGGTTAACCTGCAGCTGTACCACACACACTTTGATTTTGTTTTTTCAACAGATAGCTTTTTTCCTCTTTGATTTTGGAGGTGACATCTTTAGATGGGAACTGTGTTATACAAATAAATGTGACCAAAGGATTCATTTATAAATCGAAGTCCTTACTACTTCCTATACACTTTGATTTAGAGCTACTTCATGCCCAATTTCTGTCCAGCAGACAGATTCATCATTTGCTATTCATTTCCTAGTTCAATCACTTATTTGAAGTTATTTTTCAGGGCATCTTGTAATTCTATGTTTAATTATCTTACCCAATCAGGATTATGAACATAATTTCAACAAGAACAAAACAGTCATGAGCCGAGACTTGTACACAGATGCCAAAGCCCAATTAATCAACAGTTAAAATGCCAGAGCCTACGTCTGCTAATGACAACAAATACTATAGCAAGAACAAATACTCGAAGACCTCAATATTGTCTTCATTTTTGCCTCTTTTGGCATATAATATAGTATAATAATCAAAAGCTAAAACAGAATCAGATCAACCACGAGCATCACATATCAGAAAAAAACTACCAGAAAGACCTCTTAACTTACATACCTGAGTTACACAAAAAAGTTAGATGGAGTAAGTTATAATTTGGCAGAAGTCTTGTAAAAATCTGGGCACCCACTTCTCAATGACAGTCATCTGTCCTTGAAGGCTTTCGGCTGCTCTATAGCTCTCTATAGCTCTCTATAGCTAGGGTCCTAAGTCTGGGTTTTGAAGCCCTGATTGTTAGGCACCTATCAGTGGCTTATATTCTCTTCCTGCTCTTATTACCTTTATTTCATTTTTAGGCTGTATATTCTCATATTTTTAAGGAAAAATGGTAGTCAGTCCTGATGAGTTTCAGTTAGTCTGTTATTTTACTATTTTAATGGAAGGTGGAACTTAGCAGAATAAACCACAGTCTCCCAGGATTTTCTAGTTTTGTCTGTGATTTATTGCACGTATGAGCCACTCTTTAAAAGGCATGAATAAATAAATGGATGAGCAAAAGGTAAAAAATATGGGAATAAGTTTGTGTGATTTCTGATGAATTAATGCATTTCTTTCTCAAAAAGACAAAAAAAAGTTGCTAAAGTCAGGAAAACACAACCTGATTCTTAGATTTCCTTTACTGCATAATTAAAAACTAATATAAATTTTATTCATATGTGGAAACTAATAAAAATGCTTAAAATTATGACTTTTTAAAACTTTTATTGGAATGCTGATAGAGGAAAAAATGTAGATAATTTTGATTAGCTCAAGGAAACTGTGTTATTGTGGTGTTATTAGAAACTGACTTGCTGAGTGCCCACTGCATGCCGGGCCCTAGGTAGGTCTGAGTCCTGGCTAGATCATGCGAGTGAAGCACGGAAGAGTGAAGAGAGCTGCCCAACATTATGCAGCTAACCAGAATTCAAACTTGGTCACTTTGGGAATTCAGCTTCTTAAAATAACATGATGAAATCCAATAAAATGCAATCACCATAAAAATATAAAGTTGAATTGCAAAGATGGGAAGATGGCAAAAAAACTTGTTTTCCAACTAATGATGATGCTAAAATATATTGTTCCAATGATTTTATTATAAAGGCAGAGACTGCAAGCATCCAGCTTCCTGTCTTAAATCCTTACTGACAATACCAAACAACCAATTAAAACCAATTCCTGTAAATTTAGCATATGAACAGGACTATTAATTTATAATAACCAACAGTAACGTGCACAGGTACAACCTGTTCAATAATAATTAGTATTATAATGATAATACAAATATTATTTAAACAGTTATTTCTCTGTTGAATATAATATTTTAAATTAGATTAGATATGGGACTGTTGAAACCTGCTTTTATATGATATCATATCCGTCAGAGTTGCTGAATCCTGTCTGAAGAAATCAGATATTACATGACATTTAAAACCAGGTATCTTTAATTATTTCAATTTAATTTGAAATCTTTCAGGAGTGCCTACTACATGCCAAAATTTCAAGCTATCACAGTTAAGAATACAAAGGGCACATGCAAGACTGATAGAAAAACTGTTTAGGAGATGAAGAAGGCCTTTTTAATGCTTATTGTCACTATTTAAAATTCAAAATGAAAACAAGCAGTCTAGCCAAAAGATTTCTCGGAACTGAGAGAGCAGGCTGAAATACAGTACAGAAAGACTCAAGTCCACTCTATACATTCATACAGTACCTGGGAGCTGAATCTGTGAACATCGTCAGAGGCACTGACTAGATCAATGGAAGACATGGAGGAAGAGCGACTATAGGGCTACCAGAGACAGACAAAGAAAAAACCAAGTAATCAGAACAAAGGCACAACAGAGCATTCAGTACCAACTTCCAAACACAAGATAAAGAAGGAGAGAACAAAGCACTATATGAAACAAACTCAGCAGCAAGTGCTAACTCCATGCACCTATTATGTTATGCTCCAAAATCTTTCTAAAAAGAATTCAGTGCTTTCAGTAATATAAAATACCACTTAACCCCAAAGAAAAAAGAATTTATATAACTGGCTATGCTTCTGGTTAACTATTTTGGACTAGTCGTTCCCTATTGACTACCACCAGCCCCCCTTTCCCCTTAAATAAAAGAGAAAGAACATTATGTTCTTAAGAAGATTTAGAAATCTGTTTTGGAGATATATAGGGAAGAATACATGATACCAAAAAAAAATTTCATTAATGAAATTCAAGAAAAGGGAGAAAACTTATACAAAAAGAGCTCCGTCAACAGCGAAGAACAATACAACATGTAATTTCAGTGAACTCTGACATTGGGCTTACCTTTTGGACAAATCTATGAGTCCCCACAGAAGAAAAGGCATCTCCAGAGGGCATGGATGCAGGCCAATGTAACCTGACCTTTTCGCTCTGTGACTAAAAAAACAATGTTAAGATGCTAAAGTTTTAAAGGGTATTTTGCAGCTAAAGAATGGTTAATATAAGCTATAACCTGGAACTGTCAACATTTAATTACTGAACACTAGTACTTATGTGGTAGGCAGGCAGACGACATGAGCAAAACAAGGACCACGGGCCAGGTAGAGATGGTCAGTAGGGCTGAAAGCCCTGGGTGCCTAGCAATGTGCAGAACTGGAAAAAGAAGGGCCTTACCGGCAAGGTAACCTTTCCTCCCCTAGCATATCAGTAGTGATGCAGTTTAGATCCCTTTAGTGGGGGCATGAACCAGGGGGCAGAATAGCCTTATAGGACTCCCATATAAGCCCCTGCATGATCACTAGCTTAAGCATTAAGCCCCCAGGACAACAAAGTTCTGACCTGTATCAAGTAATCTGAGGAACAAATCCTCGGGTCTGTTGATCACAGAGACAGAGTTTTAGTCAAAGTAGGGATAATATCTAGTCTTACTTGTGTTGCAGTTTTGGTCCCAGAAAAGCAGGAAAACCAGACAAGTGACACATGGCTGACATCAGGACCAGCTGCACTGACTAATGACGACCCCCTGCCCAGGCGCTGACCAGTCAGTAGAATCCATGACCCTGACAAGACACACCTGGAAAGCTGATGACTATTCTATTAGAGTCCTCCCCGAGCCTCCAAATGGAGGACTCAGTAGGGCTCTGTATGGATCATGCCAGCGCCTTTCCCCTAGATGCAATTTCCTTGCCTCTCTTTCCTCAGCTCCAAGAGCCCTTCTTTTGCCTCTGTGAATTGTTTCCTGAGCCTATTTCTTCAAACACTCACTTCTTCCACCTCTGTGACTTTCCACATAAACTTCTGCTTGTGTTCAAGTCTCAACTCTAAATTCTTTCTCAGTCAGAACTCAAGTACCAAAGTCTGACTCTAGCAGTCTAAATGAGCATCCAAAATTACAGTTCATTTAGAAACTGAAAATCCCCACTCTGGGTGCTGTGCAGCATCTTTTAGGTAGAAAAAATGAACAATAAACTTTATAAATTAATGTGACATGAATTTCTACCACTGATTTCTAAAAAATATATAATAAAAAATGAACGTGAAAAGTGATCACTATTGCAGGTGATTTACCCTCAGGTAGGTGGACCACTAAATGCACATAATGGCCATGACTGACTTTGCAACGACAGGAAATGAAAATGCCAGATTTTTAATGCAAGTATATCTGTAGTATAACACCAGTATCATTTATTTGCAAGATGCTTGAGTCCTGCATGGGACAAATAACTAAAATTGACCCTTAGGTACCATCTAGTGGTAGTATATGGTAACTGCACTGTAGCAGAATTGCAGGAAAGGATCAAATTAATCTTTAATTAGAGCTAAAGGATTTAAGAAATGCTTTCCTCCCACTTCCACAGAACCAGCTGGGTATGACTTCTATGAATACAATGATGATAAATCACTGAGCAAACTTAAAAGTGAGTAAGCAACTGAAGGTGAAGGTAGTGAAAGCAATAGAGGAGGTAACAAAAAACGAATGGTACTAACAGAAGAAAAACACATTCTTGGTCATTTTCCTTTTGAATTTATATGGCACATGGTAAAAAGAAATTTAAACAGGCTGTTTTACTCAGAGTAAATATATACTTGATATTAACAGAATGATGATAAAGTTGGAACTTTAAGAGGCATAGAATATTTTCATTGGTCTTTCTATTGTTTGGAAATTAATATATGAAGGAAATGACATAAAGATTCTTCTATATTTGTGACTAAATGTAGATACTTCATTTTTTAGATTATGACAGTTTCATGGTTTTAAAATTCTATTTATATAAAACAACATTCTAGAGTTAGAATTTTTAATAACAGATATACCTGTTCTTCTATTTTATCTTGTCTGTCAAGAGCAGCTTCAACCGCATCAAAGAACTCTTCTTCATTAATCAGACTGTTTGGACCTTCCTATTTGAACACATAGAAAAAGACCGAACAGTTTATTGTAGAAAAATGTAAAACACTGAAAATCCTGGCACTAATTCTAGAAGTAAGCTGAAAAGTGACCCAACAAATATTTATGAACCAGTTAGTATACTTGGTAATATTATATAAAAGATGAGGAACATATGCTCTGTACAGAATCCTGAGAATAACAATTTATTCACTACGTAGTCGTGTACTTACTGCTTACCAGCCAATATTATGTTAGGACAATAATCTTGACCAGGGATGTCAAACTCATTTTCACCAGGGGCCACATCAGCCTCGCAGTTGCCTTCAAAGAGCCAAAATCATTTTAGGACTGTATAAATGTAACTACTCCTTTACTGTTAAGGAGCTGAAATTACATTCAGCCCTTGGAAGGCAACTGCAAGGCTGATGTGGCCCCTAGTGAAAATCAGTTTGACATCCCTGATCTAGAGCATGGGTTTGGTGAACTATGGCTTATGGGTCAAATGCAGTCCACTGCCTACTTTTGGGTAACCGTAGCTAAGACTTTCATTTTTTAAATGGTTGAAAAAAAAGAAAAGAATAACATTTATGACATGTGGGAATTCAATAAAATAAAAACAAAGTTTTATTGGACTACAATCATGCTCATTCATATATATTGTCTACGCCTGCTTTTGTGCTACAGAGTGAGTTGAGTACTTGTAACCTGAACACTTGGCGACAGAAACCACATAACATTGCAGAAAGGTAAGTAAAAAGTTGCAGTCTATAGGCAATGAGAAGTATAGATAGGAGCTTTGACAGGAATTTTCCTAAGCAATGACAATAACTTCACGGAGAAAGAAAAGTTGAGCTGAAAGCCTGGTTAGATGGCAGAGCAATGGTTCTTAATCACCTGGGAACTTGTTAAAATGAAAATTCCCAGGGCTCCATACAAAGAATTACTTCTCCGAAGGTCTTGGGTGGAGCCAGAAATATGCATGTTAATAGTCCTTCAAGTGATTTTCATTCAAGTATAACCTCAGCTGTATTAGAAAATAAAAATATAAAGAGACTTCCGCCAAGATGGAGGCATAGGTGGATGTGCCCTGCCTTCTCACACAACCAAGTCTAGAGACAACTAAATATTAGCAACAGAAAACACAGCCAGAACACGGAAAATTAAACTTTTCGGAAGTCCGTTAACAACAAATTCTTCAGCCTGACCGGTAAGGGGCGAAACCAGCAGCTGGTGAAGCAGGGTTGCACAGGAAAACTCAGTCAGAGGGACTCAGGTGCTGAATCCAGACGCGTGGAATCCAGGCGCAGGGTTGGACCTAGTGAGCAACTGAGCGAGCCACCAGGCGAGCGAATGCGGAGGAGACAGCGGGGAAGGTGCTGCGTGTTGACTGTGGTCGCCCATTTGTGTGCGGGCGGACAGGCAAGGGAGTGGGCGGTTGGACCGGGGCTGGGCGGGTCCCCGCAGCAAGCTGCATCGGAGGGTACCGCCATTTCCCCGCTCTGACCCCACCTTCACATACAGCCTCATAACCCAGCGACTCTGAGTGGCCCGGCCCAGGTGAACCACCTAAGGCGCTGATCCTCACCTAGCTGTGACAAACAGCAGAGGGGGTCGCCATTTCCCTGCTCTGACCACGCCCCCACATACAACGTCACAACCCAGCCACCTGGGAGTCCAAGGCACCGCTTCTCACACTTAAAGGGCCAGAACAGACCAAAAATGTCGCAAGAAGATCTCAAAGCCCCAGAGCCCATAGATCTAAGCGATGAAGAAATAGCAAAACTCTCAGACGCACAGTTTAAAACACTGGTCATCAGGATCCTCACAGAACTGGTTGATTATACCCACAAATTAGACAAATATATGAAGGTGAAACTAATTGAAATGAATGGAACTGCACAGGACACCAATAGCAATGAAAAGGAAACTGGGACTCAAATTAATGGAGTGGACCAGAAGAAAGCAAATAATGGCCAAACAGAAAAGAGTCAAGAAGCAAGAATTCAAAAAAAATGAGGAGAGGCTTAGGAACCTCCAGGACATCTTTAAACGCTCCAACATCCAAATTATAGGGGTACCAGAAGGGGGAAAGGCACAGCCACCAGTGGAAAACTTATTTGAACAAATAATAAAGGAGAATTTCCCCAAGATGGCAAAGGAAATAGACTTCCAGGAAATCCAGGAAGCTCAGAGAGTACCAAAGAAGGTGGACCCAAGAAGAAACACACCAAGGCACATCATCATTACATTAGCCAAAATTAAAATGAAGGAGAGAATCCTAGAAGCAGCCAGAGATAAGGGGACAGTCACCTACAAAGGAGTCCCCATCAGACTGTCAGCCGATTTCTCCAAAGAGACCTTACAGGCAAGAAGGGGCTGGAAAGAGGTATTCCAAGTCATGAAATCCAAAGACCTACAACCAAGATTGCTCTATCCAGCAAAGCTTTCATCTAGAATGGAAGAACAGATAAAGTGCTTCTCAGATAAGATCAAATTCAAGGAGTTCATCATCACCAAGCCCTTATTATATGAAATGTTAAAGGGACTTATCTAAGAAAAAGAAGTTAAAGAAGCATGAACAGTGAAAGGACAACAAACTCACAGTTATTAACAACCACACCTAAAACGAAAGCAAACTAAAAGGACAGCTAGATCAGGAGTGGAAACATAGAAATGAAGATCTCAAGGAGGGTTAGCAAGGAGGGGAGTGGGAGGAGGAGAAGGGGGGAGAAGGTACAGGAAATAAGTAGCATAGACAGTAGATAGAAAATAGATGGAGGGCAAGAATAGCATGGGAAATATAGAATCTAAAGGACTTGAGACACATGGTCATAAACTGAAGGGGGGGTAATGGTGGGGATGGGGGGGTAGGGTGGAGGGGAATGAAAGGGGGAATAGAACAACTGTAACAGCATAATCAATAAAAAAATTAAAAAGAAAAAAATATATAAAGAATAGCAGCAAAATGGAAATAAGCAAGGTATGTTCCTGCTACCAGGAAACAGTAAGTGGACTGTAAGGTGAATAATGGTGTTACATTAAGGTAAAAGTGGAAGCTAAAAAAGTGGGCTTAGGTATAAGTTTTCCTAAATTTTTAAATATGAAAATACGACACATGAATGACTGCTGGTCTGCTTACCATCTTCCCAGTTAGACTGATAACTCTAAGTTATCACTACTCCATGAAAAAATCTAGCAACATGATCCCTATCCCTGCCACAACTTGGGGCCACAGAGGAAGGGTGGGAGGAACTATGGTATAATGTGCCTGTCATTTGGAACGGGCATGTGAGAAATCTTGATTTAATGCAATAATTCTTTCAGCGTTATGAGAACTCCCTCACAACCCATTTCCAAAGGAAAAAACCCACGAAAAAGTTTTATACATACATATAGAATAGTGTGTATCTCAATGAATTATCATTAAGTGAATATAAACATCTAATGATCAGCTGGATCATGAAACAATCCAGAGGCTATCATGCAGGATTCCCTGTATAAAGTTAAAACATTTCAAAGACTCAAATAATAGCAGTATCACTTTGGTCTTTGTTGATATGAGAAAAATACAAAATATCCCAAATCTCTGAACACTAACATATTTCCTAGTGACTAAAATTCAATTGATCATAATCACATCTACAATTTTAAAAATTATAATACTCATTCAACCAATCTATGCAATCGTGTCCGACTCTCAGGAATCTACTAATTGGGAAATTTAGCATTAAGAAGTTCTACTTTTGGGGTGTATATTACATACAATGTAATATACAGATGTTGTATTACAGAACTGTATACTTGAAAGTTATATAATATTATTAACTGATGTCACCCCAATAAATTAAATTAAAAAAATTAAAACTCCTACTTTGACAAACGAAATGGGCAAATAAAACAGGCATCTCTTTCCTTGACTGGCAAATCTGTGAACTAAAGCAATTGCATAAGATGTCCTTTAAAAAATCAACTTTAAAAAAAGAAACCATTTTATCTTATCATGCTTACCAAGGAAAAGAGCTATTTTTACTACATCTGTGGGACACTCCAGTCTTGATTTTACATGCCCTATTAGCAGCATTTCCAGTGAGTCTCTTGAAGAGATCTCTGCCCTTGCACCCCTCAGTTCGCACCGTTCCCCAGCACCAAGCACTCTCTTCCGAACTCCTGTGCAGGCTCCTCCTTCTCTGCATTCCTTAAATGTGGGCATTCCTTAGGGTTCCACACTTCTCTCCCTACAACTTTCTTACTCACTTCTAAGACTTCAGTCATCATCTGATGACTCCCCAAATTCACAGCCTGTTCATCCCTTTCCTAAGTGTCAGATCTTCACATCTAATAAGACCTCCTCAGATGAGTATCTCAACTCACATGCAACATGTCTAAAAACTGTTCTTCCCCTACCTGTGCACCAATATGGAAAGGCAGAAACCTGGGCCTGTTCCTGGAGTCCTCCCTTTTCCTTCATTAATCACCACATCCTTCCATTTTACTTTCCAAATATCTAATTTCTCCACATCTATCCCCACTGTTCTCTCCTACCTTTCCTAGGCTATATTCAGTTCTTACCTGTAATACTGAAAAAGTCTCCAAGCCTGTCACATCTCTCAATTTCGACTCACTCTCCTTACTACAGGAAGCAAGAATAATTTTTCTGAACTGTAAATCTGAAAACCTGATTTGCTTAAAACCAATTCCTGAAGACCTGTACTTATTCTTGCAGATCTTTTTAGTTAGTTTTATCACTCCCAACCTCCTCTTAATGGGCTCCTTGCTGCACAGATAAGTTCTTTCGATTCCCCTGGGGCAAAATGCTATCATTTGCTTCTGGCCTCCAAATGTTTTCTTTTCCTCTGAGTCCCCTATAAGTAACATTCTTTCTTTTCTAGGCTATTCACCTGATTAAAATCTATTCAACCAAACTCTTTGTTAAGGTTTCAGCAAAGATTCTATTTCCTTTAGAAAGACCCCCCTACCAGTGTTAAAAGTGCTTTCCGACATTCATTATTCTATTTGCCTGTTCCCTAGTCTACGGTCCCATTAGTATACACTCAGGTGGGGCCTCGGGCAGGATCCTTGTCTGCCTTGTTTCTTACAACCCCACCCACCCCATACCTAGCACAGTGCCTTCCATTATAATAAATCTTAAGGAATGAATGAATTGAAGGTTATCAAGTAAGGGAATTTCCTGTGCCAAGATGGAGGCATAAGTAGACACACTGTGCCTCCTCGCACAACCAAAATTAAAAACAACAAACATTTAGAACCAAAAAACACCAGAACTGACACAAAACTGAACTGTACCGAAGTCAGACAACCATTCTTCCAGACCGATAAGAGGGGTGGAGTCAGCGGCCAGGGAAAAGCGGTGGCTGCCGGACTAACCCAGGTGTGTAGGTGGCAGTTGGCAGATTCCAGGCGCGGGGTGGCAACGGGCAGACCCAGTGAGGGTGCAAGGCGGCTGTCTGACTGTGGTCACACATTCACTCACAGATAAACCAGGTGAAAAAACGAACAGTGAAACAGACCGCGCAACACATGGTCCCAGTGCCGGGAATTAAAGCCTAAAAGCACCGACTGGAAAAACTTTTGGGGATTGAGGTGCTGGGAGAGGCTCCCAGGCTCCCAGAGTGTTCGTTGGGGAGACCCACAGGGTCCTAGAACATACAGAAGTGCACCTACCTGGAAACCAGCACCAGAAGGGCCCAATTTGCTTGTGGGAAGCGGCAGAGGGGACGGAAATCAGAGAGAGAGCAGGAACAAACACCACTTCTCCTTCTCTGACCCCGCCCCCAGTCACAACCCAGTGAATGGATTTGACCTGCCCCAGTGAACAGCTAAGCTTTCGCCCCTCTTAAGTAACAGGTGCAAACAGACCAAAACATTATGGCTCAAGCAGAAGAACAACTCAAAGCCCCAGAGCCAATACTTCTAAGTCTGCCAACCTATCAGATGCACAGTTCAAAGCACTGGTGATCAGGATGCTCACAGAATTGGCTGATTTTACTCACAAATTAGATGAAAAAATGAAGGCTACACTAAGTGAAATGAAGGAAAATGCACAGGGAACCGACAGTGATGGAAAAAAAACTGGGACTCAAATCAATGAAGTGGGAAGGAAGGAAGGGAGGGAGGGAGGGAGGGAGGGAGGGAGGAAGGGAGGGAGGGAGGAAGGAAGGAAGGAAGGAAGGAAGGAAGGAAGGAAGGAAGGAAGGAAGGAAGGAAGGAAGGAAGAAACATCCAGCCAGAAAAGAATGAAGAAACAAAAATTCAAAAAATGAGGAGAGGCTTAGGAACCTCCAGGACATCTTTAAACATTCCAACATCTGAATTATAGGGGTACCAGAAGGGGAAGTGGAAAACTTATCTGAACAAATAATAAAGGAGAACTTCCCCAATCTGGCAAAGGAAATAGACTTCCAGAAGGTCCAGGAAGCTCAGAGAGTCCCAAAGAAGCTGGACCAAAGTAGGAACACACCAAGGCACATCATCATTACATTAGCCAAGATTAAAATGAAGGAGAGAATCCTAGAAGCAGCAACAGAGAAGGGGACAGTCACCTACAAAGGAATTCCCATCAGACTGTCAGCTGATTTCTCAAAAGACACCTTCCAGGCAAGGAGGGGCTGGAAAGAAGTATTCCAAGTCATGAAAGGCAAGGACCTACATCCAAGATTGCTCTACCCAGCAAAGCTTTCATTTAGAATAGAAGCTCGGATAAAGTGCTTCTCAGATAAGGTCAAATTAAAGGAGTTTATCATCACCAAGCTCTTACTATATGAAATGTTAAAAGAATCTATCTAAGAAAAAGATAAAAAATATGAACAGTAAAATGACAGCAAACTCACAATGATTAACAACCACACTTAAAACAAAAACAAAACTAAACTAAGCAAACAACTAGAACAAGAACAGAACCACAGAAATGGAGATCACATGGAGGGTTAGCAACAGGGGAGAGGGAAAGGAAGAGGGAGGAAAGGTACAGAGAATAAGTACCATAAATGGTAGGTAGAAAATAGACAGGGGGAAGGTAAGAACAGTATAGGAAATGTAGAAGCTACAGAACTTACATGTATGACCCATGGACATGAACTAAAGGGGAGGAATGTGGGTGGGAGGGGGTGTGTAGGGCGGAGGGGAGTGAAGGGGGAAAAATGGGACAACCATAATAGCATAATCAATAAAACAAATTAAAAAAAAAACAACAAACACCTGTGCCCTGGCTGGTGTGGTTCAGTGGATTCAGTGCTGGCCTGAGAACCAAAGGGTCTCTGGTTCCGTGCCCTGGCCAGTCAGGGCACATAACTGGGTTGCCAGGTCCCCAATGGGAAGCACGTAAGAGGAAACCACATATTGATGTTTCTCTTCCTTATTCTCCCTCCTTTCCCTTCTGTCTAGAAATAAATTAAATAAAATCTTTAAAAAACCCCAAAACTCTGTGTTAGTCTAAAAATATGGGCCTTATACTGTTCTTTCATATCATTTCATAGTAACTATTTTACTGTGCATGTGGTCTCCCACGATTTCCCCGACTGGCCACTGGAGACGGGTCGCACAATGTTACTGAATGGACCCCCCCCTTTTCCTGGGGGCCCCTGTACTAGGTTCACCTTGCCTGCTGCCAGGGAATTATAGCTCTCTATGTCAGAGATTGGTGAAAAGGAAAGGAATTATTTATTCAAAAGTTATACAGACTTAAGAGTAACAACTTACTGTCTTCATTCGAATCCCAAAGTCCCTCAAAACATCCACAAACACACACAGTCCTTCCTTCCCCACTTTGCACGGTCTGGGGATACTGTATCTCGGGAAAAGAAATAGAAGTCCATGGCTCAGGTAGCCTCCAGCTCTTCCCAGTAATCTGTGCTGGCAGGCCTCCCTTGGTTCCCTGCACCATCAGCTGTGTTGCTTCCATGATCCCCAGTTCTTAATCCAAAACCACATGGCACCTTCTCATGGCCCACCAGCAAGAGTTCTTTCACCCCTTCCTTCCTGCAGCATCCCTCTTGCATTCTTCCAAGCTGCTAAGAGAGAGCTCTGCATCACTGCTATCTTGCTTTCTGGCTTCCTAAGCCACGTGGTTCTTCTCTGCTAAAGCTGTATTGTGATTTTTCTCATGGCTGCCACACTGAGTTTAAATCTCAGCGCCAATCTTCCCCTGCAGCCCCATTTTCAACTCCTCTCACAATTGGCTACACTTGCCAGCATTCCTGTATTTTTCTAGCTTTTCTGAACTGCCATAGTAAGTCCAGGCAGGCATGGCCCTATGGTGTGGAGTCAGTCATCTCCAAGCTCTTATGTAAGCTCTGTAACCAGGGGGAGTTGCCTCCCAGTTACATCCTGGGTGAAAGTCACTCCCTTCTCCCCGGCTTAAAGCAAGGCCACAGCTATTTAACATATCTATCAAACCAGTTAAAGGTTATAGATATGTTAAATGACCATTCTAGAGGTTATCTGCAAAACTGTTGCTATGCAAAACAACTCTCAGTGGCCCTGCTCCATGTGTCCCACCCCCAGCTCAGACTTGTGGGGGTGAGGACATCCCATATTTTTAATATTTCCTGGACACCCTGAGTTCTGGACCCCATTACAAATCCTTTTTTTGGGCCCCCCCCCCGGCTGCACCCTCTTACATCTTGAAATATTTTATTTTACAAAGAGGCAAAGTTCTTTTATCAACTGCATTTTAATCAAGTCTATAATCACGTCATATTAAATTTGGTCATTTATAAACAGTCACTGTTTAACTCTAATTTATTTGCAAATATATCTTTGGATAGGTTCGTAAAAAAGACTCTGACTTAGTCTAAAATACAGATATCTAAGTAGATCATATCTTTAAAGCAAATGAAGATTTATAGAACCTTAAATGAATAACTGGAATCACAGAAATACTAGCAAATAAGACAAACAAATTGGTTATATGGGAGTAAAGATAACTGTTATTCTTATGACTTTGTTCCAAATATGGCTAATTTTAAGTCTTTTTGTTTTCCAGATATAAGAAAACTTGTTTCCCCCCCCGAACAATTTGTATGTTATACCCTCATAAACAATATTGAAACATTTACATTTTCTCCCTACCAAATCCTTCTAGAATTTGGAAACTGTTAATAAGTATTATTTTCATGGCAATATAATTATTTACATGACTCCAATAAGAATCTATTCTGTTTATAACAACACCAGTTTCCAAATGTGGTGTTATTAACTAAGTCTGGGTATCTCATGATCAAAAGAGTCATGACTGGACTTCGGATGTCACCAGAAAGCCTTACGGAATTAAGACTGACTTTTGAAGCCAGTAAGAGCCACTTGGAAAAATGGCTTGGCACTTTGCCTGGTCATGTCATTCATGGCAGCCTTTCCAGGTAAGGAATGAAGGTTGCTTTCCTGAAAGATGGCAGGGAATGAACCTCAGGACATCTTGGGGACCTCAAGAACTTGAAGAATCCACTAAGACTTATCGGTATTACAGGCAAAGTCAGATGGCTACTGTGTCACTTGGCTTCTTTACCCTGAGAAACTGATTAAAGCACAGTTTGAAGGATCCTTGTAAAGTTCCAGTAAAGCAGATCTAAAAGAGCCTATATGATCAGTTACTATTCTTGTTGTGTTCATGCAAATAATCAGGCCAAATTGAAACTGGACTTATGTGCAGCCTCTTTAATAAAATGAGAGTAAATCTTAGGGAAAGAAATTGTGTTTCAATGGAAATCACAATGTCCAACTGTCAACCACAAACTGATTAAATCCTAGTTTTTCTAGTTTTCTTGTAAGCTAATGTTTCATTTTTTTCTTTTATCCTTTGACTTGAAATTATTGAAAAGTACTAATGCAGTGTTAGCCACCCAGAATTTACCTACTATTCTACCTCTCCCTTTAGGGATTTTAAGGTCAATACCTGGTCCTGGTTTTCCTGGTTCTTTTCCTAGGATCTATAGCAGCCTTTTTCTTTATTCTTGTTTTTAGGCCATATCTCCTCAAATATCTCATATCCTTCATTCAATGGAACACCCAGGCTCTGAGAGATGCCCCCCAAAAATAGCTTCCAGCCACAGCTCTAGCTTTTCCAGCTGTCTAATCCTACCCTCTTGCCCTTAATGAGCCCTACCCAGACCCACAGGCAAGAAAAACTCTACAGCCCTCAATTGCCTGAAGCAGTTACAGAAGAACAGACCTTCATCCCTACTCACCAAAAACCAAAACTAGGCCAGGTAAATAAGAATAAATCTATTTTAAAAAGAGGGGAATGAAAGGGTAAACACAGAGGCATCTGCTGTTATGGTATCATTCTCTGAGCAGGCCTCTGACCTTGTAAACATGACTCCGATTTTACTCTTCTGAGTTGTCCCCAGGACTGGAAAACACCAGAAGCAAGAACATAACTAATCACTCCCTGTAGCCACAGGCAGAAGGTAACAATGGAACAAAAAGCAGTCTCTGCTATTTTGCCCCAACAGGCCGGGGCCACAGAACAGCAAGCCTCCACCTTGTTTTAATCCAGTTAGAATCCAATAGCAGTTCAAAGCTCCCACCCCTCAATGCTGGTGTATTTCTCCACACCATACCCCCTTCTTTCTTGGAGAGTGAATAAAAGCTTTATTCTGTACACTTTATGCTCTTGGAGAATTCTTTCACAGCCCGTGTCACTGACTACCCTTGCAACTTTTAGATGGCAAAACCAACAATCAAAATCAAAAGACCTTTTAAAAATTATAGAAGGAGGAAAATAACTGAAAAATGAAAAGCCAACCCCACACATCTAAATCAATAAGAAAAAAAGGCCTAATGAAAAATGCCAAGGAACATGGACAACTGAGTCATTAAAGAAGGGAAATGACCAAAAAATATTTTTGTAACAGAGCCCAAATCAATCACATGAAAAAATAAAGCAATTTTCTTTATTTCAATCTAGTAAACACAAGGCCTCCTTTTACTCTGCCTGCTCTTAACCCGTGAAAGAAAGTTGTGTTCATAGAAGTGAAAGAAAAAGTATGTAAACTCTACTTATATATTGTTGGTAATAAGTAAACTGGTACCACATATTGATGAATTTTTAAAAGTGGGCTTTTAAAATATTTTCTATGATCTTCCTCTAATAAATATCTATTTTATTTATAATATGAAAAAAATTGGTAATTTTTAAAAGTTGATAATTTTACTCAAATAAACCTAAAATGGCAAAACAATCTGCTTATCTTTAGAATTAAAATTAAAATTATAATAGCTTGTATTTCAGTAATCTGGTTAAAACCCCAGAGAATAGCTAATTATATAATTTTTATACATCTAGAAGGAATAAATTGACAGCTTAATAATTTAAAAATATTACAGCTCAAGTCTCATCACTATGAAATTTTAGCTGGAAATAAATTCCAACATAAAAAATATTATGTCAATAGTAGCTTTTTTCCTTTCTAGAATAGAAATAGCAAAAAATTTTTTTCGATTTCCTTTAATATAATCTAACTGTAACTATTTTCATCCTATTTCAATGATACTCCTTAGTACATTAAAAACAATGCTCATGTCATTTCATAACATCAACAATGTTAATGACAATTACCAGATATATTTCTTACATGTTTTTTCTCTAAAATTATATGATGAAAAAATAGCTCATAAAATTTTAATATGTGTGTGTACATATGAAAAGAAAACTTTATTAAATGCTTAACAGAAAAACGAGAGGAAAGAAGTTGGTTTTACACACTGTCAAACATAAAGGCAAGGCAATTAGAACACTTCATGCTCTGCTATGGATAAGACCTCACAATACACTGCACAAGCAGAAATCTTTTGTCTGTATGAAGTACTCAGCTTTTTCCTCCATAGGTTGCTTTTGTTTAAAAAAGTGAGTTAGAAGAGAACATTAAAAATGATGGTCCTCAGAGGAAAGATAAAAACTTGTTTTATAAAGTGGACAGGCCAAATAATGAACCTTATAAAGCCTATGCTAAACTTTGTAGGCGATACCAAAATATCAATTTCAGAGTAAGCCCAGCATTTATATACTGTCAAATATACATTTAATTTTTAAAAAATCAAAGAATTATATATTTAGAATCTTTAAAGCTTACAAAAGTATTACTTAAAATTTAATCACTTTTGTAATAGGTATGCTTATGTGTTCTTTCTGAGATCAAAATATAACTAAATTCATACCTCATAATCTGGTCCTCCAAAGTGGGATTTTTTCTTAAGTTCTGTCATGGCATTTTTGTAAGCTTCCTCTATTCTTCTTCTTTTCTCAATTTCCTATTAAAAAAAAACAAAACAAAGTGACATGTTTATCATTTAAAGTGGAGATTTTCTTTGCATTTCACTGAAATGTTATTATGACTTGGCCAAAAAATAACTCTACTCCTATGAAAAATGAGTATTTTTTTCTTAGCTACATATTATATACAAGCTACCATTTAAATCACCACTACAATCATCTAATAGGTAGGTTATGTATTTAAATGGTTTAAATAACTGCCAAAGTATCTATGTGTTAAAAAACATATATTATTACCAGAGGAATGCCTCCAATATATTCATATGTCTGTTTCCCCCCAAATAAAGCCAACATTCACTATGGTATAAAGAAAAAACAAACAAGTAAGTAATGGATGCCAAGAAGAAAATAACCCAATCAAGTAGAATCAATGAATGCTAAAAATACATTCTAAGAAAAAAACTGATACTGATAGACAGCCCGTCCGGACTGCTGGGAGTGTGCTGCTGAGGGAGGCGAACAGAAGGGGTCGTCAGGGAGACAGAGCTAGATCATGGGGATGGGAGCTGGGATCCAGTAGTGCACAGAGCCACACACCTGGTCCGGGATAAAGGCTGGAGGTTCAAGGACTGAGAGCATGCAGCAGGTCAAAAGAATGCCTTCATGAACCACCCACAGCAATGGCAAGCACACTGAGTTTTGTAGCACAGTGCCAGGTTGTACTTCAATGGGATTGTGAGGCTACATTGTCCATGTAAATAAGCATGTGCCTTGCAGACACCCTCCCCCTCCCACTGAGGCAGCCCCTGGCATTGCCTGAGAGGCTATGTGGGATTTGCAGGGTTCCTTTCTCTGCCAGTGTGTGCAACTTGCTGCATGCAGGGACTAAGACATGGGAGGCACAGAGTCGATGGAGCGCCAAGGGAATCTCCCCCATTCGTCATGATGGTGGCAGAGGGAGGCTTTACATTGAGCACATGAAAGGCTAACAAGATAACTGGATAAGGAGCAAAGCTCTTGCCCCCGTCCTTCCAGTACCAAATTGGGGGTGGGACCAAGGAAGGTAGGCACTTGCACCATAGAAATAAAGATGGTATGGAGAGGTGCTGGACCATAGAGGCCTGACAGTCTAGCCTGGGGAAAGAAAGGATTGGTTGGGAGGTGGACCCACCCAAAGTGTGTGAAAGTTTGGAAATTTAATTGGTCATTCTGAGAAAGCACTTGGCCTGTCCCACACCCAAAACAAAAACAGTCCTAGGGGAATGAAGAAATGCTCTCCTGCTCCTTACTTGCTGCTTGGGACCTGCACTCAAGAGGATGCAATGCCCTCTCCTCTCCATGGGCCAAGTGGCCTTAGTAGCTGCATGGCTCATGGCCTCCAGGAAGGCGTCTCTCTCTCTTGACAACCTGGTGAAGCATTCATCCATGCATCTGCACGCTCTCCCAGGAGCACACAGCTTTTCGGCCCTGGGAGCTTCATGAACATGGCTATACTAGCTCTACACAGAGTCTCCAGGAGGAAGCTTAAAGTTGGACAGCAGCTAGAAACAAGCTAATCTACCTGGATGACCATTGCCTGTGGGCTCCAAAGGTTGCTACTCTAAAATGGAGCAGAAACTTTGGGCACTGCCTTTTGTTTTAGTTATGCTGAGGTCAGCTGGGCTTTGTCTGGATTTTGCAGAGGATATGAGCTATAAGACAGAAGTCTCCCATTCTCCAAGATTGTGCAGCACAGGAATAAAACGCCTTTTCTTTTGCTTTCACACCTGCTTCGAGTTTGCCTTTTGTGGCATCAGGCAGGCAAACTCCCCATTTTGTGGTTAGTAACAAAATTTCTTATACTTTCCCACCATTGGTTAAAACTATTTTAGAGCTGAAAAAGAGCTTACATTTTTACCTAAACACTCTCCTTTTATAGACAGTCTATAACTCTAAGAAGTTAAAAAGCTGGCCCTGGCACCAATCTCACACTAATTTCAACAATGGGCTGCACTGTGTCAAATCTGATACTGAAGTCTGACAAGCTTGTAAAGAACTAATGCCTTTAGTCAAATGCCTACCACAAATACTTAAGGGCTAAAAAGTCCATACTGAACTCACACAAACTAACTACTTCCAAATACCCTCCTTGAAATAAAGTATTAGTTCATTAGTCCAAAGATTAAGTGCTTATTGTATACTCAAGAGGAAATGGGACTAAAAACCAGAATGGCTAAATATTTAAGAATATCCACAAAAAACTGATAGTATTAAGTACTGACAAGGGTGAAAAGCAACTGGAAGTCTCATCTATTGCTGGTGAGAGTTTAAGATTTTATTTATTTTTAGAGAGGGGAAGGGAGGGAAAGAAACATCAATGTGTAGTTGCCTTTCGTGTGCCCCCTACTAGGGACCTCGCCCACAACTCAGGCATGTGCTCTGACTGGGAATCTTACTGGCGACCCTTTGATTCACAGGCCAGTGCTCAATCCACTGAGCCACACCAGCCAGGGCTATTGCTGGTAGGAGTTTAAATGAATATAACCACCTCATTCATTCATTCGTTTGTTCATTTATTTTTAATCCTCACCCAAGGATATACTTATTACTGATTTTAGAAAGAGAAACATTAATGTGAGAAACACTGATCAGTTGGTTGCCTCCCATACACACCCCAATTAGGGATCAAACCCACAACCTAGGTAAGTTTCCTGACCAGGAGTTGAACCAGCAACTTTTTTCAGTACACCAGATGATGCTCCAACCAACCTAAGCAACCCAGCTGAGGTGAAACTGATGTAACCACTTTAGAAAACTGTTTCTCAACATCCACTAAAGCTAAGCACATACCTCATGAATCAACAACTGTACTCCTAGGTATGAGGTCTGTGCAGAAAATGTTCAGCTATTATTAATATAACAAGAACGGTTTTGCACGACAGTGATGTAACCTGGCAGCCAAGGAGAGTGGACTGGAATGTGCATGCATAATGATGAATTTACTGTACTAGTCAGTAGGGGCTGCAGACCCACTGAGTGAGAGTGTGTACTGTGTGGCTGCTGCATTAAAAATGAACGAGGAGAGAAATGAATCTGCATTAAATTTTATATTAAGCTTGAACATTCCTCCATGGAAAGTATTCTGATGATTCAGAAGGCTTTCAAGGATGACGTAATGAGTACAATACAAATAGAAGTGTGGCACAAATGCTTCCAAGATGGTCAAGAATCTGTTGAAGGTGATCTGTGTTCTAAAGGCCTGAAACAAGCAGAACACCTGAGAATGTTGAATGTATACAGGCTACAGTCAACAAAGACTGGAGACTGGCAGTGTAAGAACTAGAAGCTGATCTGGGGACTCCAAAATCTACTGTGTCCAGATTCTGATGCAGGATCTTGGCATGAAACATGTTGTGGTAAAATTTGTTCCACAGTTTCTGCTACCAGAGCAGAAGGAACATCATGATGCAGTTGCTAATGACCTGATTCAATCAGCTACCAATGAACCAGGTTTCCTCAAGAAAGTCTTAACTTTGGAGAGGACTGAAGTGTCACTGTCTTATGTGCATGTTTCTTGTGTCTTCTTCAATAAATGTCTCTATTTTTCAAGGTACAGGACTGGATACTCTCTGGACAGACTTCACACCCAAGAAAAATGAGTGCATATGTCCACCATATGCACAAGAATGTTCACAACAGCCAAAATACAAAAACCAAAATGTCCATCAACAGGAAAAACAAATAAATTGAAGTCATACAATGAAATACTACACCACACTAAAAATGAATAAATTACCACTAAATCTAACAATATGAATAAATCTCACAGTCAATATTGGCTTGGGGGAGGGGGAGGAATAGACATGAGTGTTTATTGTATGAATTCATTTATATGCTGTCCAAGAACAAACAAAAACAATTTGTGATTATGTAAGTTAGATTCTCTTGAGATGGTGGCATAAACGGGTAGGGGAATGAAAGAACCTTTTTGGGTGCTATGAAAGTTCTATATGTTGATCTGAGTGGTGGTTACAGGGGTATATACAAATGTACAAAAATCATCAAGCAGTACACTTCAGATTGGTTCACTTCACTGTATGTATGAACATATCTTAACTGAAAAGTAAAAAACAGCATAGCACTATATTAAAAAGACTTATGGAAAGTGAAAAAGCATGTGAAATTACACACTTGTGAGTCTATTATGATAAGCAGACACCTAAAATGAATGTTTTTACGCAGTGAGATTAGATATGACTTAAAATAATGATCCCTTAGTGAAGGATAAAGAGACTAAAGACACAAAGTTCTAAATAAACTAATCTAAATGAGTTAAATGATTCTCTTCAACCATTATTCTAATAGATTTAAGGGGTTGTCTTATTTTCTCAATACATTATTTTTTTGGTGTATAGGGAATCTTCTAAAATTTCAGTTTCGGTCACACTGGTATAGAGTTGAAATCTCTGAATATAGAATAATATGGCTCCAAAATAATGATGAAATGCTTGTACCTTAGAAGGATGTTTCTATGCCTAATTGAAAGAATACATATGCACATTCTGTCAGCCAATATAGTGTACTGCACTTGAGAATTCTGAACAATTCTCTTTTTTTCTAAACATGAGGACCTACTTAAGTAAACAGTGATATTCAAATCCTGTGGCCATTCTGCCATTATATCAGTGATGACGTTGTTTTCTTTCTTTAGTGTCCTGCTCAAATTGATAAGATCTTCAAATACTGCAAACAATAAGACTCTCTGACGAGTAAGAGTCTGACTGATGTCTGGCCTAGTATCTAGAACTAAAATACAGAAAACAGTAAAATTCTTTTAATTCTGCTACGTAACACCTCTGGACAAGTCTCTGGGCCCCAGTTCCTCTTCTCTATTATGGTAGCCCTGGACTAGAGCTAAATAAATTCTCTAAGGTATGTTTTGGTTCTAACATTTTACAATTTTACTGATGTTGAATTATAAACAAAAATATTCCTACTGAACAAATTCACTAAGCTATACTTTATACCAGAAACTAAATATTCATATTGCAATGTTATTAGTGCTACAGATAAACAGAAAGCAAATGTTTACTGAATATAATGTATGATGAATGATACTACAAATGACCTTGAAAAATATACATAGCTACAAATGGAGTAAGTTAATATTTAACTTGATTAATTAGTGTTTAAGTTAGTTCATATGTCTTAAATGCAGCTTCATATATCACACAATAAAGCTAGATAATGTTAAATGACTCATCATTTCTATTTCAAAGTATTACTATTAGCATTACAAAATGTTAATATTAAAATCCTATCAAGAATGCACACACTACAGTAACTAAATACTTATCTGGTAAATCTCATTAGCACAACTACTGGGTTAAGATGCCCACAAGTTTCAGGGGAGTACTACCACCTGATACTTCTATCAGTCCCAGTACATTTTTTCCTAAGAAGTTACTTTGGTTTAAACATTCAATTCATACATAAAACTTAGGTAAAATCTGATTATTTTTTCCTGTGCAACCCCGCTCCGCCAGCTGCTGGTTTCTCCCCTTACCGGTCAGGCTGAAGAATTTGTTGTTAACAGACTTTTGAAAAGTTCAATTTTCTGTGTTCTGGCTGTGTTTTCTGTTGCTAATATTTAGTTGTCTCTAAACTTGGTTGTGTGAGAAAGCACGGCGTCTCCCCCTTTGGCTCCATCTTGGCCTGATTATTTTTTAAGAGAAAGAAAAACGAGGCTTACCTTATCCAGTCTCTTTTGCCAGCTGTCCTCACGTTTTACCATTAGTTCAATACAATGAGAAAGTGTAGCAAGGATTCCAGCAGTAGTGGCTTTAAAAGTTATTGCCTCCCCTTTAAAGTCTATGCCATTAATTCCTTTTGGTGTTACCTGTGGAAACACTGAAAAAGAACGTTATTCACTGAAAATCTTTCCAATGAAAAAATAATTCTTTGAAACTTAAAATTAAAAACTGTTTGGAGAACTAGCAAGTCAGAGTAAACTTTCAGAATATATACTGCCTCGTCTTGGCAAACATTAAGGAATTTCCATTCACACTCTATCATCAAAGAAGTTTGTAGCAGCAAATAGTCCTTTTTTTCTAGATTCTGTTTTCTGAAACCTATTTTCTGTGCTGTACTCAGTGAATAAACTTATAGGAGTAATACTTTAATAATAATACTGACAGCTTAGAGTATGGCCTATTTATGGCAAGAACTATGTTACATTCTGAGAAACCTAGAATTTAAAAAATATCTAAAGATAAACTGCACAGTTGAATAAAACAATATAAAAATTTTAAATAAATGTTCACATTTAAGTCCAAGACCAATGCACACATTAAATCATTTTTTATGTTCATATTTCATAATATTAATTAGGAGTTAGCCTTTGAATGAACAAGAACATAGTATTCTACTATTAGCTACTACAAAAACATTGCAATAGAACTCTTATAAATGAAATACGGATACTTCTACCTTTAAAAACTCGTATGTAGACATGACAGAAAAATACAATTCATAATAGAACTGATAAACTACTTCACTGAAATTTAAAATGTATGCTTTTCAAGGCATAGTTAAAAGAATAATTGCAGTTATGTGAGATGGGTAAGTCTAGAGATCTAATACACAGCATGACTATAATTAATAATGCTGCACTGAGTACTAGAAATTTGCTAACAAGTAGATTTCAGGTGCTCTCATCACCAAGAAAAGGTAATTATGTGAGACAATGTTAATTAGTTTGACTACAGTAATCATTTTTGTATGTATGCCAAATCATCACATTGTATACCTTAACTGAGAGAAAATCTTTGTAAAGTCTATGTCTGATAAAGGATTTATAACCTTTATAAAGCTACATTATAGATCAATATAGACTATTAACATAGTCTATATTACAATATAGACTATATTGTAATCCCCAAACTCAAAAACAAGAAAATATATAACCTAATAAAAAACTGGACAAAAAATTTGAATACACATTTCACCAAGGAAGAGATGACAGATAAGCACATACAAAGATGCTCAATACCATTAGTTATGGTAGAAATGCAAATTAAAAACCACAGTGAGATACCCCTACAATGTATGAGAAGACTAAAATGTAAAGACTGGCCATGCCAAGTGCTGACTGAGATTTGCAGGAACTGGGCCCTCCTACATGGCTGTTGAAATATACTTTGGCAGTATCTTGAAAAGTTGAGCATACCTCTACCATATAGTTCAGCCACCCCACTCCTAGATATTTACTCCAACGAACAGATGAGTGAGTACACAAACTGTGGTGTATCAACATAAAGGCATACTACTCAGCAGTAAAAAGCAATCAAATACTGATAATATGTGATAACAATGATGAATCTCAAACTAAGAAAAAAGCGAGGACAAAAAACCCATAACCTGTGTAAGTCCATTTGTACTGAATTCTTAAAAATGCAAACTAACCTACAATGACTTAGAAAAGAGATCAGTGGTTGTTTGGGAAGAGAGGAGATGACCAAGGGGATGTAGGAACATTTTTTGAGGGTGATGGACACAATAATAGTCTTTTTCAAGAAATCCTTACCTATTTTTATTGATTTTAGAGAGAGAGGAAAGGAGAGAGAGAAACACTGATCACTTGTACCCCTGTACCACACATTCCCTGACTGGGGATCAAACCCACAACCTAGGTCTGTGCCCTGACTGGGAATTGAACCCATAACCTTTTGGTATATGGGACAATGCTCCAACCAACTAATTCACTGGGCTGGGGCAATAATGACCCTAATTGTGGCAAAAACATCAAAACTTACCAAATTGTACATTTAAATATGTATGGTTTATTGTATGTTAATTATATCTTAATAAAGCTGTTAAAAACACATTATTTTATATATATATATATATATATTTTTTTTTTTTTTAAAGATTTTATTTATTTACCTTTAGAGGGGAAGGGAAGGAGAGGGGGAGAGAAATATCAATGTATGGTTGCTTCTTGTGCGTCCCCTGCTGGGAACTGGCCTGCAATCCAGGCATGTGCCCTGACTTGGACCTGAACCACAGTTGTTTGGTTTGCAGGCCCGTGCTCAATCCACTGAGCTACACAAGCCAGGGCAAAACATATTATTTTATTTTCATACTTTCCCTTAAAACTTTTCTGTCATTGTAACTTCTATATTTTCTACCACTCATGCCAAGATTGTGTTTTTCTTTTAACTGCTTTTATTAATAATCAACTTAAACACTGAAGTCATCTGTGTCCTATATAAGATACTGCGTGCAACTGTGTAACAGTGGACCCTCCCTGATAAATCCTTCTTAATTTACACACCTGTCAGTACAAGATGAAAGAGCAACGTGAAATGTCTTTGAAAAAACTCCAGAAATAGAGAAATGTGCTGTTTCAGCTGCACTTAATACTTTCAGCAGACACCTGAAATCCTTTCAAGAATTATATAGGGGTTATGTAACAAATTTTTAGGCTTTCACATAGTTGACATTTTCAACATTTAGTGTTTCACACATAGTAAAGTCTCTGAAATGAATGTCTCATGTTACATTCTGTTTGGAAATGGAAGTATGAAGAAAAGAAGTCATCTTAATTGGCCATCCACTGGGCTCCTCTAAGTACTGATTACTTGGATTTTTGTTCCAAGTCTCTTATACCTTATATTGTAAAACTATATTAACACTGATAGTAAAACTTAAGCAAAATCTCAAAATATTGATAATTTTAGATGAGCAAATGTATCTAATATTGCAGCTAAAAATAAGGAAAAGATGATCTTAAAAAGACAAGCTGACCATGTTTACCAGAATAATGATCATTTTAGTAAAAGAAGTAAAAAATATGTGAATGTAACCAAGCATATAAATGGCAGAAACAAAAGAAAAAAAATCTATAACTTTCAAAGCACTTAGGCTCCAAAAATTATCATTCAGATTTATAGTTCTTTCAGTTGACCTCTGCTGCACACACTTCACTAATCTTTTTTTAAAAAAGACTGTATTTATTTTTAGAGTGAGGGGAAGGGAGGGAGAAAGAAAAGGAGAGAAATATCAATGCACGCATGAGAGATACATCAACTGGCTGCCTCTCACATGCCCCAAATTGGGGACCTGGCCTAAAACCCCGGGAAGCCCTGACTGGGAATCAAACCTGTGACCTTCCAGTTAGCAGGTTGGTGCTCAGTTCACTAAGCCACACCAGCCAGATAACTTCAATAATCTTTTAGAGGTACTAACATTCAGACAGTCAGGGAACCTGTAAGATAACGTCAGAAAAAATGGTGGTAGAAGCACTGTAATCCCTTCTTTTCATTAAGACTCTGAAATACACTCTTTTGAATAGCAGACAACCTAAGGGGCAATCCTCACAGTTTCTATGCTCAGGAGTTTCTCGTTTCTGCACATGAAGAATATATTCCAAATGACCATGCACCCCCACCATACAGGGGCAGAAAAAAAATGGTGTAAAAGTCCTTCTGAACATACAGGATGACAAATTTATTTTAATCTCTCCTCACCTGTCTACTATGACCCTGATATCACTTACAATAGGGTCAAAAAATCAATTGGTTTGGGACTACTAGCCTATTATAGATTTGATTATTCTAAAGAAATAAATTACATTTGGCTAAGAAACTATATTTAAAATTCTCACATGAAAAAATCTGTGAGCTAGGCCTGGACAGCATGGATCAGTTGGTTGGAGCACTGAACCGTAACCAAAGGGTTGCAGGTTTGATCCCCAGTCAGGCCACACATACAAATCAACCAATGAATGCATGAATAAGTGCAATAACAAATTGATATTTCTTTCTCTCTTGTCCTCTCTCTCTACAATCAATAAATTAGTAAGAAAATATTACAAATAAAAGTTTACTCTTATATTTTTTCTAAGATTTTTCTTAGCTACTTAATTCATTTTGAGTACATTTCTGTCCTCGGTGTGAGGTAGGGGTTCAACTTCATTTTTTTTACATACTGAAATCCATCACTTGAAAAGACCATTTTTCCTCACTGAATTGTCTTCACACTCCTGTGAAAAACTGATTTACTGTAAATGTGTTTATTTCTAAACTCTCAATTCTATTCCACTAATGTATATGTCTCTGCTTATGGTAGTACCATACTTCATTGCTGTTTTTGTACTAAGTTTTGAAGCTGGAAGTCTAGGTCCTTCTACTTTGTCCGTTTTCAAGACTGTTCTATTCTGAGTCATCTGTATTATATGGATCCGAAGTGAATTACAGGATCAGCTGTCCACTTTTACAAACAAACAAACAAACAAACAAACAAACAAACAAACAAACTACCTGGGACTTCAGTAAGGACTCTATTAAATCTATAGGTCAATTTAAAAAATACTGAATTCTTTTATTTTTCCTTCTTTTTTATTGTTGTTCAAGTACAATTGTCTCCACTTTCTCCCCTCCACTACCTCCCAACCCTAGCCATAGTGAATACTTAACTCTTAATAATATTAAGTCCCATGAACATAGGGCATCTTTCCATTTATTTAGGTCTTCCTAAATTTTTTCTAATGCTTTGTTATCTTCAGAGTAGAAGATTTGTGCTTCTTTTGTAAAACTTAGTCCCTTTTGATGCCATTGTAAATGAAGTTGGTTACTAAATTTTATTATCACAATGTTTGGTGCTGGTGTATTAAAAATACAACTGATTTTTAATATTGATTTTATATACACCCTGCAATTTTTCTGAACTTATTTATCACCTCTAAGTTTTTTTGGTGAATTCCTTATATTTTCTCTATACAAAATAATGGCTTCTTCAGAATATATGTCTTTTATTCCTTTTACTTTTTAAAAATTATTTTATTGTTGTTCAAGTACAGTTGTTTCCATTTACTCCCCACCACACCCTCCCCCCACCCCAGCCAAACCCATCTCTCTCCCTTGCTTCCATCCCTCCTTGGTTTTGTCCATGTGTAATTTATAGTTGTTCCTAAAAAACCCTTCCCCCCATTATCCCTCCCCACGTCCCCTCTGGTTACTGTCAGATTGTTCTTAATTTCAGTGTCTCTGGTTATATTTTGCCTGGCTTTTTCTTTTGTTGATTAGGTTCTAGTTAAAGGTGAGATCATATGGTATTTGTCCCTCACTGCCTGGCTTGTTTCACTTAGCACAATGCTCTCCAGTTCCATCGATGTTGTTGCAAAGGGTAAGAGAGCTTTCTTTCTCTCTGCTGATTCCTTTTAAATCTGGATGCCTTTTATTTATTTTTACTCCCCAGGTGTCCTGGGCAGAACCTCTAGTACAATGCTGCAAGTGGCAAAAGGAACATGCTTGTCTTGTTCCTCATCTTGGGTGGAAAGCATTCGGTGTAATATTAATTGTTGGCTTTTCAGAGACAGTTTTTATCAGGGTATCCATTCCTAGTATATATATGTGTGTGTGTATATATATATATATATATATATATATATATATAGACACACACACATATATAAAACATACATATATAACACACACACACACACACACACACACACATATAAAAAGATCATGAAAGAGTATTAGATTTTGTCCAATGATTTTCGGCATCTACCAAGATGCTCACTGGTCTTGGTCTTTATTCTATTGATATTATAACACTAACTGATTTTTTTAATGTAAACTAAGTGTGCACTCTGGGAGAAATCCCATCTGGTCATAGTGCATAATCCTTTTTCTATGTTTTTGGATTTGGTTTGGCAGTATTTTATTGAGAATTTTATGTATATTCAGAAGACATATTGATCTGCAGTTTTCTTGTGATATCTTTGCTTGGGTTTGAAATCAAGGTAAAACTGGCCTCCAATTCTATTTGTGGAAAGAATTTGTGAAGAACTGGTATTAAATCCTTTTTAAACATTTGGTAGAATGTGCCAATGAAGCCATCTGGGTATAGGCTTTTCTTTGTGGGAAGTTTATTACTCATATATCTTTCTTCCTTTACTATTGATCTATCTGCATTTTCTTAAGTCAATTTCAACAGTCTATGTCTTTTTAGTATCTTAGGCCATTTTATTTAAGCTTAAGCTACTGCATTTGCTGGCATACATCTGTTCACAGCATTCATCTATAATCCTTTGTGTTTCTATAGTCAGTAGTAATGTCTTCCCATTCACTTCTGATTTTAGTAATTTGAATCTTCCTCCCTGTTTTCTTGATCAGTTTAGCTAAATGTTTATCATTTTGTTCTTTTCAAAGAACCAACTTATAATTCCACTGAATTCCTGTATTTTAAAAAAATTCTCTTAGTTTTAACATAAAGGTGTTCCAGCTACAAATTTCCAGCTAAGCATTGCTTTAGCTGCAGCCCATAAATCTTGATATTTTTGTTTTTATTCAACTCACAGTACTTTCTTTTTAATATATTTTATTGATTATGCCATTACAGTTGTTCTATTTCACCCCCTTCATTCCCCTCCAGCCTCCACACCCCTCCCCCACCATTCCCCCCTTTAGTTTATGACCACGTGTCTCAAGTTCTTCAGATTCTATATTTCCCATACTATTCTTGCCCTCCCCCATCTATTTTCTACCTACCGTCTATGCTACTTATTTTCTGTACCTTCTCCCCCCTTCTTCTCCCACTCCCCTGTTGCTAACTCTTCATGTGATCTTCATTTCTATAGTTCACTCCTGATCTAGCTGTCCTCTTAGTTTGCTTTTGTTTTAGGTGTGGTTGTTAATAACTGTGAGCTTGCTGTCCTTTCACTGTTCATGTTTTTAATCTTCTTCTTTTTCTTAGGTAAGTCCCTTTAACATTTCATGTAATAAGGGCTTGGTGATGATGAACTCCTTGAACTTTATCTTATCTGAGAAGTACTTTATCTGTCCTTCCATTCTAAATGAAAGCTTTGCTGGACAGAGCAATCTTGGTTGTAGGTCTTTGGATTTCATGACTTGGAATACTTCTTTCCAGACCCTTTTTGCCTGCAAGGTCTCTTTTGAGAAATCTACTGACAGTCTGATGGGAACGCCTTTGTAGGTAACTGTCCCCTTAGCTCTTGCTGCTTCTTGGATTCTCTTCTTCATTTTAACCTTGGCTAATGTAATTCTGATGTGCCTTGGTGTGTTCCTTCTTGGGTCCAACTTCTTTGGGACTCTCTGAGCTTCCTGGATTTCCTGGAAGTCTACTGCCTTTGCCAGATTGGGGAAGTTCTCTTTTATTATTTGTTCAAATAAGTTTTCTACTTGTTGCTTTTCCTCTTCCCCTTCTGGTACCCCTATAATTCAGATGTTGGAATGTTTAAACATGTCCTGGAGGTTCCTTAGCCTCTCATTTTTTAAAATTCTTGTTTCTTCATATTTTTCTGTTTGGTCATTTTTTTTCTGCCTTCTGGTCCACTCCCTTGATTTGAGTCCAAGTTTCCTTTCCATCACTATTGGTTTCCTGTGCATTTCCCTTCATTTCAATTAGTTTAGCCTTCAAATGTTCCTCTAATTCATGACTAAAATCAACCAGTTCTGTGAGCCTCCTGATCACCAGTGTTTTGAACTGTGTCTCTGATAGGTTGGCAATTTCTTGTTTGCTTAGATTTATCAGCTCTGGGGCTCTGAGTTGTTCTTGAGCCATGTTCTGTTCACACCTGTTACATATGAGGAGAGGTGCCTTAGTTGTTCGCCAGAGCGGGGCCACGCAGGTTGCTGGTTTGTGATGCTGTATGTGGTGGCGGTGTCAGAGAGGGAGCAATAGCGGTCCCCTCTGCTGCTTCCCACCGCTGGGGCCTGAGCGGTCTGTCTCAGTGCTCGCTCCTTTGCTGGTTTGTCTACGCAAATGTGTGCCCATGGTCAGCCTGCCACCTTGCACCCTCACTGGGTCCGCCCGTCGCTACCCTACACCTGGGATTCGCCCTTGGTTGCCTGTGGGCCTGGGTCGAAGGGATCTTTTTTGCCTGACCCACTCTGCTGCTGGCTCTGCCCCTCTTACCAGTCTGGCTGAATGGTTCGTTGTTGTCAGACTCTCGTATTGTCAAATTTTCTGTGGTTTGGCTGCATTTTTTGTTGCTAAAACTTTGTTGTTTTTAGACTTGGTTGTGCAAGAAGGCACAGTGTTTCCACCTACGCCTCCATCTTGGCAGAAGTCTTCTCATGGTACTTTCTAATTTCCTTTGTGATTTCTTCTTTGACCCACTGGTTATTTATGAGAGCATTAAGTTCTATATATTTGTGAATTTCCCAAATTTCTGTTGCTGGTTTCCAATTACAGTCCATTGTGGTTGGAGGACATGCTTTGTACAATTTCAATCCTTTTAAAATCAACCTTGTTTTAGAGCCAAGCATAAGGTCTATCCTAAAGGTTCCATGTGGAATTGAGAAAGAATATAATCTCCTGTTGCTGGGTGGAGCGTTCTGTAGATGTCTACCAGGTTTGTTTGTTTATACTATTTATTTTATTTCCTTATTATCTTCCAACTTGTTCTGTCCATTATTGAAAGTTAGGTATTGAAGTCTCAAACTATTACTATTGAATTGTCTTTTCTTCCCTCTTCAATTTGGTTAGTTTTTGCTTCATGTATTGTGGGGCTCTGTTGTTACATGTAACTATGTGTATAATTGTATCTTTTTTATGGAATGACCTTTATAATCTCATAAAATCTCCCCTTTGTCACTAGAAACATATTGGGTTGGCCAAAAAGTCTACTTGTTTTTTATCTGTAAGATGGCTCTAGTAACACTTAGTTGTCTAACTTCGTTTGAAATAATTTTGTTAGACTGCACTGTGACAGCTGTTGTATCAGCTTACATTAAAAAAAAGCATCAAAATTGGTGAATTTTTGTGTAGTCATTTTAATATTGAGGAAGGAAGAAAATACACAACAATTTCAGCATATTATGCTTTATTATTTAAAAAAGGCAAAAATGCAACTCACATAGGAATAAAATTTTAAGCAGTGTATGGAGAAGATTCTATGACTAATTGAAAGTGTCAAAAGTGGTTTGCAAAGTTTCATGCTGGAGATTTCTAAATGGACAATGCTACACAGTTGGGCAGACCAGTTGAAGTTGATAGCAATCAAATCGAGACATTGAGAACAACTGTCATTATACCACAGAGGAGACAGCCAATATATTTGAAATATCCAAAGCAATAAAGTTTTTGGTGAAAATGAGTGTGTCTTTTATTTTTCAGAAAAACCATATGGACTTTTTGGCCAACCCAATAAATTAAGATGGTGTAGAATATAACAAAAGAAAATTTACATTAGACATAATGTAAATTTTTATTCACAGAAAATTAAGGAAACAGTTTTACCACAATCTATAACTCTTGAGGACTTTAACTATGGAAGGTGTTTTCTTACAAAAGATTTTCCTCTTGTGCAATCTTCAAGTTAATTGCCTTTCTTCTGGAAGTTTTATTCCTGCTCAAGTCTTCCTCCCCCCATCCCCAATATCCTATTCTTGTAATTTTACTGCTTATTAACTAGTTCTAAATATTTTAAACTTTAGCATACTCACTACTACAATATGTGATTTAGACCTAGTCCTTCATGATGGCCTTATTGGTGAAACTCCTTACAATTATTTGAAGATGCCACTATCTGGTAAGCCAAAGCTTGTTGCATCCTAGCCCTACAACCCTATCAGTATCTGAGAGATGACTGATGTAACCTAATCCCAGACTACGATCAATAGTACCAGATTTAAAGACTAAATGTTCTACTTACTTTACCAAATTACATACAATTCTTCTAATTTACTTCTAGAGGTTGATCACAGAAAGATACTTTACACCTATGGTGATTAACAAGAGTTAATTTCCACTGACGCTAAGAAAAGAATTTTTTTAAACAGTGACTTCCACAAGTATCCTGAAAACATGACTCAAAATTTCCAAAAGCATGCAGATAGCTTGTGTAGGATATCTTCTTAATGACAGCAATAATCCTGCCTTTTATTGACTGGTCTCAGGCCTCCCTTTGAAAAAGAGATGTTGGGGTTATCTTCAAATGTCTGGAGATCTGACTATCTGTTCACATTAGGAGTCTGAAGCTGGAAATTCTGTATGTACTAGCAGGATTTTTTTAACAGTGGAATTCATCAAAGGGTGCCCTGGTAGTGAGACAGCTTTGTCACTATAGACCGTCCAAAAATCTCTATTTATAGGACTTTCTCTATGTCCCTTAGTGTCCCCAGAGTTGCTTTCGAACTTTGCATCAGAAAATATTCCTGGTTGGTAGGTATTCTGGAAATACGGTTACAGAAAGGAGCTGGGGATAGCAGCTTTTAGGATGTAAACTCGCATTTAGTCCTTGACTACTAGATTCTTGGAGATAAGCAGAATAGTGACATTGTTAGATTTCAATAATCAGTATGTAAATTTCCATGATCACTTTATCAATAGCCTGACACACCTATCTATTGCTGTGCCAGGTATTTCTGAATCTATAATTCTCCAGTTCAGTTTCTAAAGGAAATAAGCTTCCATTCTCTTTTGGGGAATGTAGGTGTGGTAGACAAGAGGATGTGTCATGGAAGATGGGATCTGTGAGTTTTACTCACAACTTCAATAATATTTTCAATATCCAAACAAAATGTTGTTTTCTATTAAAGCAGACTATTCATTTCGAAATTAAAATGTAACTGAAAGAGACCTCCCAAAGTAAGTCCTTAATTCCATAAAGATATATACACCAAGGTGACAAAATAAGATTCAACATTTTTGTCCCAAGTTATAAGGACAAGTTTGTAATAAGCTACTATTTTGCAAAATTGGGAGGGAGCTAGGTAATAAGGAAAAATAGAGAGCCATGATGAAATTAAGAAATAAGAAAAGAAAAGGAAGACTTCCGGGTCAAGATAGAGGCATAGGTAGATACACTGTCCCTCCACACGCAACCAAAATAAAACAACAACTTAGAAACAAAATAACAACCAGAAGTGACAGAAAATTGAACTGTATGGAAGTCCCACAACCAAGGAGTTAAAATAGACACCTTCATCCAGACCCGTAGGAGGGGCAGAGTCGGGTGGCTGGGAGAAGAGGAGCAAAAAAAGCAGTGGCACTGGGGACACAAGGCAGCAGCTCACAAGCCCTGGGCATGCAAGATGGCAGCAGGCAGACCCTGGGCACGTAGGCAGCAGCTGGCAGACCCCAGGTGCCAGGTGGCAATGGGCAGACCCAACAAGGTGGTGATTATGAACTGGGACACAGCACACAAGGCAGCTGGCTGACCTTGCAGTCCCACATTTGAGCGCAGCTAAACCAGGTGAAACTGGGGAGTGAGACAGACCATGCAACCCAGGGTCCCAGTGCAGGAAAAGAAAGCCTCAAAACACCGACTGAAAACACCTGTGGGGGGGGCGGTGTGAGGTTCCAGGAGAGACTCCAAACCTTACAGGAGAGTTCGTTGGAGAGACCCACAGGGTCCTAGAAAGTACACAAGCCCACCTACCAGAGAACCAGCACCAGAAGGCCCCAGTTTGCTTGAGGGAAGCGATGAAAGGGACTGGAATCCAAGAGAGTGGAGCAAGTGCCATTGCTCCCTTTCTGACCCTGCCTCCACATATAGCGTCACAACCCAGCAACGAGGTCTGCCCTGCCCTGGTGGACACCTAAGGCTCCAGTCTTTCACTATATAACAGGCACGTACACACACACACACACACACACACACACACACACACACACACACACACGCACCCCACCCACCACCCCAAAATGAAAGAAAAGATCAAAGCTCCAGCACAAATACAACTAAGCGACCAAGAGATAGCCAACCTATCAGATGCACAGTTCAAAGGACTGGTGATCAGGATGCTCACGGAATTGATTTGTGAATTTGGTTTGTAAATTTGGTCACAAATTACATGAAAAAATGAAGGCTACACTAAGTGAAACGAAGGAAAATGCACAGGAAACCAATAGTGATGGGAAGGAAACTGAGACTCAGATCACTGGAGTGGACCAGAAGGAAGAAAGAAATGACCAAAGAGAAAAGGATGAAGAAACAAGAATTCAAAAAAATGAGGAGAGGCTTAGGAACCTCCAGGACATCTTTAAATGTTCCAACATCCAAATTATTATAGGGGTACCAGAAGGGGAAGAGGAATAGCCACCAGTAGAACACTTATTTGAACAGATAATAAAGAACTTCCCCAATCTGGCAAAGGAAATAGACTTCCAGGAAATCCAGGAAGCTCAGAGTCCCAAAGAAGTTGGACCCAAGGAGGAACACACCAAGGCACATCAGAATTACATTAGCCAAGGTTAAAATGAAGGAGAGAATCCTAGAAGCAGCAAGAGATAAGGGGACAGTCACCTACAAAGGAGTTCCCATCAGACTGTCAGTAGATTTCTCAAAAGAGACCTTACAGGCAAGAACTGGCTGGAAAGAGGTATTCCAAGTCATGAAAGGCAAGGACCTACAACCAAGATGGATCTATCCAGCAAAGCTTTCATTTAGAATGGAAGGACAGATAAAGTGCTTCTCAGATAAGCTCAAATTCAAGGAGTTCATCATCACCAAGCCCTCATTATATGAAATGTTAAAGGGACTTACCTAAGAAAAAGAAGATAAGAAAGATGAACAGTGAAAGGACAGCAAACTCACAGTTATTAAGAACCACACCTAAAACAAAAGCAAACTAAGAGGACAGCTAGATCAGGAGTGAACCATAGAAATGAAGATCACATGGAGGGTTAGCAACAGGGGAGTGGGAGAAGGAGAAGGGGGGAGAAGGTACAGAAAATAAGTAGCATAGATGGTAGGTAGAAAATAGATAGGGGGGAGGGCAAGAATAGTATGGGAAATATAGAATATAAGAAACTTAAAGACACGTAGTCATACACTAAAGGGGGGGAATAGTGGGGGAGGGGTGTGCAGGGTGGAGGGGAATGAAGGGGGGAAATAGAACTGTAATGGCATAATTAATAAAATATATTTAAAAAAATGGATATGTTCTCTGACCCAGTGATCCCACTTCTGGGAATATATCCAAACAAACCCAAAACACTAATCTGAAAAAACATAAGCACCCTATGTTCATTCCAATGTTATTTACAGTCATCGAGATTGGAAGCAGCCCAAGTGTCCATCAGTAGTTGAGTGGATAAAACAACTATGAGACATTTACACAATAGAATACTCCTTGTCCATAAAAAAGAAGACAATTTTACCCTTTGCAATAGTGTAGATGGACCTGGAGAACATTATGTTAAGTGAAATAAGCCAGTCAGAGAAAGACAAATGCCAATGATTTCACTCACATATGGAATCTAATGAGCAAACTGAACTCATAAAGAAAATGGTGACAGACTCATAGATGGGGGGGGAAGTGACGGGATGGAAGAATTGAACAAAAAACATAAAAGGACTTGTGGACATGGAGAACAGTGTGGTGACTACTGTGGGGAGGAAAGTACAAGGTCACTAAATGGTAATGAAAAAATACAATAAAGATTAATTTTAAATTACTCACTTAGGTAATTATCCTTTTTTTTTGTTTTAAAGATTTTATTTTTAGAAAAAGGGAGGGAAACATCAACGTGCAGTTGCCTGTCATGCACCCCGCCTTTCACACTCCACACAAATGGGGACTTGGCATGTAACCCAGGCAAGTACTGACTAGGAATCAAACCAGTGACACTCTGGTGCGCAGGGTGGCACTCAATCCACTGAGCCACACCAGCCGGGGAGGTAATTATTCTTGTTATATAGTTAATCATTATAAAACTTTAGAAAGTTATAGTTTATTCAGCTGTGGTAGGAAAATATACTACTTACACTTTTCTTTATTGCCGTTGGTATTATGCAAGAAGTCTCCATCAGAACGTGTTGTAGGAAAGTCATCTTCATCATCTTCTACCACTGAATAAAATATATTTAAGAATATTAGGATGAAAGTAAATAGAAATTAACCAGTTTATTCTTACATTCAGCTGAGTCAATATATTCTGGATTCTTGGAGTACAAGATCTTATTCATCTCTGTATTTTCAGTGCTTATCAAGGTATGACCAATAAATGTGCTGTAGGAAGTCTTCAACACATTATAAAAACTGTACCTATTCTCATTTGTATAAGGGATGGTGTTAAAATGTGAGTTACTTTGCCCTTTAGTCTTCCTACCTCCCCTGGGGCAATTTCGTAATTCCATCGGAGGCCTACGAGGGGTGAACAGGACTGACAGAGTATAACTTCCATGCAGAGGGCACTTTAGCTGCCTTCAGGAGTTCCTAAATTTACCATTTCTGAACATGCATGGGAAATATAATGACTTGCAGATGTGACATCAATTTTCATGATTCATCCCAGTGTATCTGTACCTGGAGATCCCTTTTAACTTACTCAATTCTAGAAAAAACAAAATCCCCTGTGTTCTCCTTTGCATACCTCTTTGTTCTATGTCCTCTTTTTTTACTGCATGACATACTGTAAGTTTCTGCACTATGTATTCTACTTTTAACGCAAATTTCTAGACCTTGGCAATCTTATCCTCTGCTTTCTATCAAGTGTTTTTATGTTTTCTTTATTTTATTATTTTTGAGGAACTCTCCTTCTACAGAAACAATCTTCATCTTAAACTGTCAAAGTTTTTGATTGTATCTCTTACCTCAGAGGTAATTTGGCTCTACAGAGAACATTTCACCCATTTTAGCTTCTCTCCAATAGGTACAAAGCCCATTCCTATTCCTTATTCCTTCCCTTGACTAAAATGGTAGAAATCACTATGAAAAGTACCTTTACTCTGTATTGCCATTTCAAATTACTAAGCTATTTCATTTTTTCATCACTTGAAAATTTTGCTACTCATCCATAACAGTTTTTTTCAAACCATAAGCTGCTATTATCTACTAATAGCTATTATTCACTTCTATCTAGCTAGCTGGTACCAATATGACTTCATCCTTTTCTTTTCCATGCCCATCATTTCTACAGACCAGTATCGATATTGAAGCCTCTGCAGATACCTAAATCCCAAGATTAACCAGATTCCTAAATTCTGTGGATCTTCACTGTCTCATCAATCATTTTCAAATATGGTCAATTCTAGAAATTCAAGAACACAGCACACTGTTCTGTTTTTAAATCAGTATTCACCATCAGGTAAAATTCTGACCTTGACTCAATACTACCCCGATTAACTGCTCTTAAATAGTAAAAGATTTGTCTTTTACTCAACTCATTAGTACCTACTTTGGGTTATTGAAGATTGAATTTCATACCCCTAACCATCCAATAGCCTAGTACCAACAAACAGATTTTCAACCTTCTTTTTCTAGCCCTAAAATACATAAAAATGATGAACATTAAGGGCCTGTATGCTGGATATAACATTTTTTTTTACAACTAAGAAAAGAGATATAGAGAAATGTTTTATCAATAAACAGTAGAGCCTTTCCTTTAATGTGGTGCATCTGTGTTGTTTTAAAATCAAGCAGTATGGTTAGGTTAAAGATAATGTCGTCTATTTCTGTAATCCCAGAGTAGCTAAGACCTAAAGGGTTAATTAAGTCTTATGGAAGTATGTATGGGAGTGGTACAGGATCACGTTAGGACAGCCTTACTAGCACTTCTGATCAAACATTTTACATGAGAACACTGATGATCACTTAAAATAAAAAAGAGTCTGTTACTATCGTTTCAATGACACACTTACTACACAAGAGTACCGTAATTCTTAAAATGCACAGACTTAGTTTTGTAATTTGATAAAAGTGCACCTTTAGAGATGATCCTTAGACTTAGGTTAGCAACTCTGATCTACAAAGTAGAAAACTAAGGTCCATGTCCGTAGTTCACCTTTATCGAGCATGTATTCTTAAAAACATCAATATTTCTTAAAAAGCATTTATAGAAAAAATAACTGCTATAGGTAGACTTGTGACTCCCAAAATTTATATGCCAAAGTCCTAACTCCCCTGTATCTCAGAAGGTGACTATACTTGGAGGCAGGGATTTTACAGAGGTAATCAAGTAAAAATGAGGTCATCAGGGTGGGCCCTAATCCAGTATGACTGGTGTCCTTATAAGAGGAAGAAATTTGGACACAGACACAGACACAGGGAAAAGACGAACATCTACAAGGCAAGGAGAGAGGCTTGGAATAGCTCCTTCCTTTCGTGGCCCTCAAAGGAAACCAACCCTGCCAACAACTTGATCCTAGACTTCTAGCCTCCAGAACTGTGAGAAAATTAATTTCTGGTGTTTAAGTTACCCAGCCTGTGGTACTTCTGACAACAGTCTTGGCAAACTAGTCTACCACTGTAATTATTTACTCAAAATGAATAATGTTTAAAAATTTTCGAATCTTCTAAACAAACTGGTTACAACTGACTTCCAACTTCTACTCCTCCCAATGTCGTGTATGTCTTTCAAATGCTGTACACTTCTGGTGTGGATCATTTAAAAATAATCAAAGAATGCAACTCTGAATATATCCTAATTTTGTTTAAAGGGATAGTTTCACACAAATAAAAGTGGGTATGTAGTGTTTAATTTGATAAAAAAGTTTTATGGACTTCCACCAAGATGGAGGTGTAGGTGGAAGCATTGTGCCTCCTCACACACCAAGTTTAAAAACAACAAAGTTTTAGCAATAAAAACGCAGCCATACCACAGAAAGTTGAACTATCCAGGAGTCTGAAAATAATGAACCCTGCAGCCAAACTGGTCAGAGGGGTGAAGCCAGCAGCAGAGTGGGATCAGGCAGGTAAGATCCACCAGACCGACCCAGGCGCAAGACCCAGGCACACCAGCAGTTGTAGGTGGATCCCAGGTGTGGAGTAGCGGGCGGACCCACTGAGGGCTGACCAGGGTCACACATTTGCATGCAGATAAACCAGTGAAGGAGCAAGCAGTGAGAAAGACCATGCAGGGCCCAGTGGCGGGAAGCGGCAGAGGGGACCGCCATTGTCCCTCTCTGACCCTGCCCCCAGGTACAGTGTCACAAATCAGCGACCTGGGTGGTCCTGCCCTGGTGAACACTTAAGGCTCCACTCCTTATGCATAACAGGCACAAACAGATCAAAACATGGCTCAAGAACAACTCAGAGCCCCAGAGCTGATAAATCTAAGCAATGAAGAAATAGCCAAACTTTCAGATGCACAGTTCAAAACACTGGTGATCAGGATGCTCACAGAACTGGTTGATTTTGGTCACAAATCAGATGAAAAAATGAAGAGTACAATAAGTGAAATGAAGCAAAATGCATGGGGAACCAATAGTGATGGAAAGGAAACTGAGACTCAAATCAAAGGAGTGCACCAGAAAGAGGAAAAAAATGACCAAACAGAAAAGGATGAAGAAACAAGAATTCAAAGAAAAAAAAAAAAAGGGAGCTCCAGTGGCGCAATCGGTTAGCGCCCGGTACTTATAAGAATTCAAAAAAATGAAGAGAGGCTTAGGAACCTTCAGGACATCTTTAAACGTTCCAACATCTGAATTATAGGGGTACCAGAAGGGGAAGAGGAACAGCCACGAGTAGAAAACTTATTTGAACAAATAATAAAGAAGAACTTCCCCAATCTGGCAAAGGAAATAGACTTCCAGGAAATCCAGGAAGCTCAGAGAGTCCCAAAGAAGTTGGACCCAAGGAGGAACACACCAAGGCACATCAGAATTACATTAGCCAAGGTTAAAATGAAGGAGAGAATTCTAGAAGCAGCAAGAGATAAGGGGACAGTCACCTACAAAGGAGTTCCCATCAGACTGTCAGCAGATTTCTCAAAAGGGCCCTTACAGGCAAGAAGGGTCTGGAAAGAAGTATTCCAAGTCATGAAATCCAAAGACCTACATCCAAGATTGCTCTATCCAGCAAAGCTTTCATTTAGAATGGAAGGACAGATAAAGTACTTCTCAGATAAGTTCAAATTCAAGGAGTTCATCATCACCAAGCCCTTATTATATGAAATGTTAAAGGGACTTACCTAAGAAAAAGAAGATAAGAAAGATGAACAGTGAAAGGACAGCAAACTCACAATGATTAACAACCACACCTAAAACAAAAGCAAACTAAGAGGACAGCTAGATTAGGAACAGAACCATAGAAATGAAGATCACATGGAGGGTTAGCAACAGGGGAGTGGGAGAAGGAGAAGGGGGGAGAAGGTACAGAAAATAAGTAGCATAGACAGTAGGTAGAAAATAGATAGGGGGGAGGGCAAGATTAGTATGGGAAATACAGAATTTAAAGAACTTGAGACGTGGTTATAAACTAAAGGGGGGGAATGGTAGGGGAGGGGGTATAGAAGGGAATGAAGGGAGGAAATAGAACAACTGTAATGGCATAATCAATAAAATATATTTTTAAAAAAGCTTTATGCAGTCAGCTTTCTGTATCCATGGACTGAAAGTATTTTTTAAAAAGTTACATTGTTGCTGACACATACTTTATGGATAGGCCTACAATGGTGTATCTGTACTAAACATGAACATACGTTTTTGTCATTATTCCCTAAACGATACATCATAACAAATACTTACATAGCATTTAACACTGGACTACTATAAGCAATCTAGAGATTATTTAAAGTATATAGGAGGATGTGTGTAGATTATATGCAAACACTACTCCATTTTACATGAGGGACTTGAGCATCTGCAGACTATGGTATCAGCCGGGGGTCCTGGAACCAATCCCCCATCAATACTGAGAGACTATTATATATACATTTTTTTTTTACAAAGGAGAAATAGTTCACCTACATTTATTTTGGGGGCAAGAAACATCAAACTTTAATGAACCAAAAACTTAAAGCATATCAAACCTAAAGAACTTCAAAGCAATTTAATTTTGTCTAAATTTTAAGAATATGGGCTTCTGCTACTGGCCAAGATGGAATAAAGTATTTGTTTACCCTCCAGTAGCATGAATCTAAAACCTGTACAAAACATATGAAACAATGGTTTTCAAGACACTTGTCTATTAGGCAAAAATGGACAGCGAGCCCTGAGTGGCAAGAACAAATGATGTGACCTCCGTGATTGTCCAACCTACTGCCTCGGGAGAGAGTCCAGGCTGTAGAGTAAGGAGGAGCCCAGGAGGAGCCAAGCAGACTCTACGAGGCGAGGAAATGGAGCTGAGTGTCCGGAAAGACAAAGGCAACCTGAGTTCACAAGGCAGAGTACTAGAGAGGAGAGAGCTATATATAGAAGAACCCAGGAGACTGACAGAAGGTCCCCTTGAGTATTCAGTAGAGTACTGATGGCACATACAAATGAGGCAACTAGAGGTCAAGGAAAAAAACCACTCGAAAGGATTCCAAGAAACAGTATCCAAAGCTAACATGGGGGAAGGAAAAATGTACTTGTGGTATATTACTCAGGGTAGAATGATAAATTAATAGTGTGTACTATAAACTAGCCACTAAAATAACAATGATAAGGAGATAAAAAATGGAATTATAAAAATATACTCAATCCCAAAACACACAGAAAAAGGAAACAGAACAGAGAAGACAAAAAAGATTTGAACTCATATCAAACACATTTAATAAGACCAAGAAATGAAACCATTACAAGCAACTTAGTTATACTGGGAATAAACTTAGTGCTGTTCAGTAATAATTCTGTGAGTAGTATACTTTTGCCTTAATAGCAAGTAAGAGAAAATTGAAGAACAGTGTTGACGCTATCAGTAATATCTTCAGCAACAACCAAGAAAAAGTTCAAAACATAGATTGTAAATTAACTGAAGATCATATCTCTCTTTAAAAGAACTCGTTGTAAGTTGTTTTAAAATGTATACATAGCTCAATTATTAATTTCCTCTTCCATGAAAAAAAGGCCACATAAGGGAGAATGATGAGGAGGAACAGAAAGAAAAGTGAAAAGATACAGAAAGGGAGGAGAGAACAAAGAGAGAAGGGGAAAGAGATCAATTGATTCCAGGCTGGAGGGTTTAACATGAACATATGCTTGTCTTTAAGATTCATCATGGGGTAAATTTATTAGACATAATCATGTAAAATACCCCATATTACTAAGATGACAAACACTCCCTTTTTTAATAAAATAAAGAGCTTAAAAACCATTTAAAAATCTTCACTGGAATATGGCATGAGTAATCAAATTAATTAAGATGTGTTGTACAGAGATACTGAAATCTGTTACATTGGGGGTTTGCAGCAAAAGTGACTACAATTACCTTTATCAGTTAAAGACATTACCCTTTAAAATCAAGAGGCTTTAAATCCATTCATTCTCCAAGTAAAAATAGTGGTAATAGCCTAATTAACCTTTATCCCTTTGAAGTTCATCCTTGGAGACAGCATCAGCACAGGCATCAAAGTACTTCTGTAGAGTATCAACTTGTCTACAGAGGATATCTCTGAAGGTTTCCATTTCAGCCAATTTCTCACGTAAGCTGTGGCCTTTCTGCAAAATATAAAAAGAAGGGATGTGATCCAAGTTTACAAAACAGTAATTTATTTAGTCCTACAGTATTTTATCACATTTTAAGGCCAACATCTTCTTAATGAAGGCAATGGGGTAAGGAGAGCAGTCAAGCTCAATGTAATACTCCCAGGTATTAACTTGAAGCTGACTAACAGTGGCTAGACAGTGATAAGCATGAAGGAAATAAGAGCAAAGAAGCCTGATAATTTTCTCATGTAAAACTGAATATTTTCAAATTACTGACATTGTGAGGAAAAAACGGTGAAAGACTTTGCAATGGGCAAAGATATTACTAGATGCCCTTTCAAAGGAATGGTGCAGGTCATCTATAGTACCTTTAGCCCTTCTAGAATCCTCAGGTTGTTGTCTAATCAGATAGAAGTCTTTGACTTCATTACATTTGACCAATTTTATAACTCTTTAAGTAGCGAAAAACTAGGAGTTATGTAAATGTTTCTTGCATATCGTGTCCATAGATATGCAAATAAACTTTGTTCACAGGAGATACACTAGTTACTAATTTGTGGATATTGAACAATTCCGCATATATTAGCAAAATCATTTTGGCATTTTTTTTCTTTTTTATTTTATTGATTATGCCATTATAGTTGTTCTATTTCCCCCCTTCATTCCCCTCCACCCGGCACCCCCACCCCTACCATTCCCCCCTTTAGTTTATGACCATGTGTCTCAAGTTCTTTGGATTCTATATTTTCCATACTATTCTTACCCTCCCCCTATCTATTTTCTACCTACTGTCTATGCTACTTATTATCTGTACCTTCTCCCCCCTTCTCCTCCCAATCCCCTGTTGCTAACCCTCCATGATATCTTCATTTCTATGGTTCTGCTCCTGATCTAGCTGTCCTTTTTTTTAGCCTGCTTTTGTTTTAGGTGTGGTTGTTAGTAACTGTGAGTTTGCTGTCCTTTCACTGTTCATATTTTTTATCTTCTTTTTCTTAGATAAGTCCCTTTAACATTTCATATAAGGGCTTGGTGATGATGAATTTTGGCATTCTTAAGATTCTCCCTTGAACCAAATTTTTTCTTTACATCTTATCTGTTAATGAACGGAATAAAATCTTTGATATGTTCATCTTGTATTTTATGAGCCATAAATTTTACCCCTTAAAAACTGTGTAACAACTCTAAGTAAATTATATTGTAGCGAAGTTCTTTCAAAAAACTATGAAATAAGTTCTGTTCGCAACACTCAGTACTAAATTCAGTTTATGAGGTCTTCACTTAAAAACATTCAAAACTACAAACCTTGAATGAAGAGGTGGATGTTGCAGAATAGCCACTTGCCCCAGACACCAGTGACACCATTGAGCCATGTCGACGCAAACTGGATTCAGATCCATAACCAGATTCAGTCTAAAAAAGAAAGAAAACTATATGAAAAGGAATTAAATAAAAAATACTTAACACACAAAAAACCTGTAACTATTTGAGATAATAGATTTTAATTTATAATCATTTCACTAGATGTATGTGTATGTGTCTGTATATAATCATTATGTCATATACTTTAAACTAATATAAGGTTCTATGTTAATTATACCCCAGTAAAACTAGAAAAGCACTTAAGAGAAGACAAGTTTTCCTATAAATTATTAAGCCTGTTATAAAAATTGGGGAGAAAAGTACAAAAAAGTAAAAATAATAGGAGATGGGCTAAGAAGTCTTGAACTGCTTTTAATTCTCTTCATATAACAAAGAAAAATAAACAATGAGTTTTTAAAAAAGAGGACAATGTCCAATAATATTTCTCCTTAAGTTCCTAAAAAAAAGGTTTTAATTATTTTTAGAAAGGAGGGAGGAAGAAAGAGAGGAAGAGAAACTCAGATTTGTGGGGCTGTCTCTCACATGCCCCCAACTGGGGACCAGGCCAGCAACCCAGGCATGTGCACTGACCTGGAATCAAACCTGTGACCTTTTGGTTTGTGGGAAGATGCGCAACCCAATGCGTCACACCAGTCAGGGCTGTAGTACCATGGTACCTCAGTATTCATTCTTAATTTGTTCCAGAATTTGTGATGAGTGCCAGAACTGACCAGTACCAAACTATTCCCAAGCTGCCATGAGGCTGACACATCGACCTCTGTTTTATTGGAAGAGAAGGGCACTGAGTTGCGAGCAAGTGGCCAAGTTCTAAAATGTTTTCTTTTCCTCATCAAAATGCAGTAAGTACAGTATCTGTACCGCATTATGCCTGTATTTCTTTATAGTACTATTTCTAATACTGTCACTTACCACTGTCTCAATGAAGCCTCTTCTATTACACCAGGCAATTTGTCTCTGTATTCTCAACCATTTTTAATATATTATGATTATGGCATTTATCACTCAATTATATTTACATTTTATAATTATTGCTGAACTTGGTTCTTTTGGAAGAAGACTCCATCTTTTTCATTTTTGTAGCCACCTCAACAGCTCACATTCCAACCAAGTTATCAATTTTGTCGATAACACAAATGTATTAAGTAATCACACAATGGAAAATAATCAACCTGCTAGATGTTCGGGCATATTCAGACTTGGCACTATAATACTTTTATCCAATTTTGATAAAGTTGGTACGCTTCAGAGGATCAATATTATATTCCACCCTGAAACCTGCTCAAGTATTTTAGATCTCTGGTTACTTTCGATAGCTATTTTATAAAGTACTGTGCATGGTTTTAGTCTTAATCCCTACACTTAAAGAGGTAAAATAATATTTAATCATTTTTTGGTATCACACCTACAATAAAACTCAATCATCCAATTAAAACAGTAGTTGTTTTAGGTTACCTGATTTTCAAGATTAAGATCAGGAATCATTAAAATTCAGTACAATGTATTACAGAAAATATTTCCACTGACATTTTATATCTTGTATGCTCTATTTCCTGAAAATCCATTATATTTCCTATACAGGTACTGGTTTATTGCTGACATTATTCCAACTGCACAATAGTCTTTTAGGTACAAGAACATTAAGCTTTTATACTGACTCAATACATGAGATTATATTATTTTTGTGTCAATAATATTAACACTGGTTTAAACATTTTTTCAGTTCAATGTACTAACAAATTACATATAAACAAGACTATATGGAATCTAACTCCTTTTCCAAGACGTGTATTATTATACACCATTACACATCTCAAAGCAAAGCAATGTCTTTAGTGATGAAGCAAGTATTTTGGTATTAAAAAAGCATGTGTACTTCACTGTATGCCAATTATACCTCAAGAAAATTTATTTATTTATTTTAAAGGCACAACTATTATGTAACAAAAGAAAGTGGCCAGGGTACAGTAGGGGCATTGACTACAAAGAGGAACAAAAAATTGGGGGGTGGGGGGCAGCAGAGAGTGTGTAGATTAACAGTTGTCAAAACTCAACTCTCCAATTAAAATAGATACATTTTAAGAATGTTTAATTATATCAAAACAAAGTAGAGAAAGAAATAAAGGTAAGCTTGTTTCAATATAACAGAATCTACCAAAATAAAATTCTAATTACAATAATCATATAGTTTACAAAAAGTAAGACTTTCTATCAAATAATGTCCTGGAACAAACATATTGAGCATGGTAGGTTCTTTAACTAAAATGGTTCTAGTTTCTTACTATTTGTGACAATAACACCAACTTTCTAAGTGTAGTGTTTCAACATTTTAACTGAACTGATTTGGTAAAGTTTTTCATTGGATTTAAATATATGAAACTGGAATTAAAAATAAGAATCTATCTGTAACAGGTTAAAAATATACGGTATTTCAGAAGTAACTTATCTCAGATACCTGTGTGTCATCCATTTCTAAACAGAAATTAATCTGAATTGTTTAAATACAAATGACCCTATAATTTACACTATAAATGATCAATATTTACCCCATAATCAGCATTTATTATTTATGTGACAAAGTTCGAAACCAATTTGAAGTTTAAATCCTAATGACTCTAACTGCTTTATTTCCTGCTTTTCCTACCTACTCATTTCCTGCTTTATATCAATGTCTTAAACACAGCAACTCAAACTTTACACAGGTAGTGAAACAAAATATAAACTCTACTTGATCTTGAAACAAAATATAAACTCTACAAAGCTTCAGTAAGTGTGTCTTTACCATAAAACATACTTCTCAAATCCTTGTCTATTTTTTTCAGGTTTCACTACCTCAAAATAAGCAATATCTCCTTACAACAAAGACACAGAACAAAATTCTACCATAGTAATAAAACATTTTACACAACTGGAGTAAATAAATGTGGAGGCTGAGAGGTTAGTATAATTGTGTTTCTACCTTTAATAAAGTTTCACTTAAATAAATTCCACTATAAATTATGTAAATCATTCCAAGGAAAAAGAAAATACACTAATTCCATTGTTGCTAAATTTAAATAATAAAGATTCATTTGTCGTTATTTCAGTCAGTAATTGCACTAAGATAACTTTGAATATAGTATTTAACAGATATATACACACACAAATGAATCCTCACTATTTAAAAAGTAGTCATTCTAGAAATACCTATAATTGTACAAATGCTTCTTCATTATGTAAAACATTCCTGATGGTCTTACCACAACACTTAGAGTAATTTTATGACAGCTACAAAATGAAGCTACCTGAAATCAGTTTCAGAATAAAAATTAAATAACTGTCTCATTCTTTAAATGAATAGTTTCTAAACATTAATTAAGCTTGATTGGCCTTCTTATTTATATAACATGGCTCTTCAGCTTTGAGTTTTTCTAAAAAAAATCTATCAACAAAAATTTAAAATATCTTTCAATGTTTTGTAAGAATCACTTCATTTATAAGCATTTATGTACTATTATTAAAAAAATTAACCACAGCATTTCTGCAACAGGTAGCATGTACAGTTTATTTCAAAGTTTATATAGCACACAAACACGTTTTTAAAATTGTACTAATTTATGGGCATTTACATAATACTTAAGTGGCACAGGTGCAGCCTTGTCTCAAGACTCAATATTTTATAAACACTGTCAGGGAGTTGAAAATAATTCTAAAGGAGAAGTTGTAAAAGTATTCTGAAAAGTGGCAATGTTGTTGACACATTTATTTTGGCTTCCCAAAATGTCCACTTTAAAAGCAACAATACTCATCCTGAATTTTCCTGAATTTATAACATCTGCTTTTGGAAGTTAGAGTGGGTGAGGGAAGCAGAGATAAAAGTGGGAAAAAATTAGTTTACGGTCACAACTGACACTCATAAATGTTCTTAAAATTATAAGATGCTTTTGAATCTTATTGATATGATTTTTATGGCTAATACTTCACAGGAATGCTGGCTTTTTAAAAATCCTAGTCACTCTTCCACAAGAAAATAGAAGTTGAACTTATTTACAATCTCTAATCCCCAATGTAGTATTCTGAAAATACTGAATTCTATCTAAAATTAATGAGAAATTCCAATGCAGTTAATGCAGGAATATTTTTCCCTTCCAATATATCTGCCTTAAGCTCTGACATATGAATTGCTGTATAAAAACTTTCCCAAATTTGTGAGTTTGTAAGCAATATTCCTGAATGTGTTTTGCATAAATATAAAGGGCCATTTTGACTTAATAAAACATTTACTGAATATGCCCTATATAGAACAAGGTTTACTTTTAAATACTACTGTAACAAGACCACACCTGTTTGTTACAATATTGCTTTTTATTTTTAAAAAACTTAAAAAAAATTTAAAAAATTTTAAAAAGCAGTCTTTTAGCCACTAGAGGGGGTTAGCAGCATTTTCCAAATGACAGTATACTCACTACCTGGAAAGCTGATACTACTGTTGGTCAAAGAACTAGAGTAACCTTAGTTTAGACTAATTGCTGTACATGTACCTGTATCCTCTGTATTTTAACGTTTTAAGAAAAATGGAAAACATAATAAATCAATGTAGTTCATAAGTTATGAATTTTTTAAAATATTTTATTTATTTTTCGATAGAGGGGAAGGGAAGGAGAAAGAGTGGGAGAGAAATATCAATGTATGGTTGCCTCTCATGCGTCCCCTGCTGGGAACTGGCCTACAACCCAGGCATGTGCCCTGACTGGATAAGTTATGAATTTAATAAAATACCAAAAATGACTAAGAAGTGATTTGAAAAGAAAACTCTCTTATGAATCTGCTGTTCTGTACATTGTGAATCAACCTATTCACACTCTAAAGCAGTGGTATAAAATATGGCAAAGAGATTGGCTTATATTTTTTAATGCCACCTAGTTTTTGAAAAGCTTATTCTTTCTCCTAGTAATATTCTCCAGCAAGAAATAAAGAAAAAAAACCCACAAACAAAAAAAAACCCAAAAAACAAAACAGAAATTAACTTCCTCAGTGTCAAAAATTATAGTTTTTAACTGCACAGTTCCCTCACTTCAAAACTATACTCTATTTATGGAAAAAGAGAAAAACACAAGATTAAATGGTAACATAAGAACATGAAGAATTTCCCCCAAACTGAAATTCTGAAACCTGTAATTTCAATCAAATAAGCTTGCTGTGTTGTGAGCATCCATACATCTTCAATATTATTTTTAAAGTATATTTTATTGACTATGCTATTACAGTTGTCCCAATGTTTCCTTCTTTGCCCACTTCCACCTGGTACTCCCATTCCCTCCAGCAATCCCACCCCCTTGTTCATGTCCAAGTGTCATGTATGTAAGTTCTTTGGCTACTCCATTTCCTATACTGTCCTTGACATTCCCGGCTACTTTGTACCTACCAATTTGTACTTCTCAACCCCTGCAACTTTTCCCTCATTCTCTCCCTTTCTCCTCCCAACAGACAACCCCCTGCAAATGATCTCCATATCTACGATTCTGTTCCAGTTCTGCTTTTTGTTCAGTGTTTTTTAGATTCAATAGTTCATAGTTGTGAATTTATGGCCATTTTACTGTTCATAGTTTGGATCTTCTTTTTCTTAAATAGGTCCATTTAACATTTCATATTATAATCCTTTACCTTGTCTGGGAAGCACTTTAAGAGCTGCCCTTCCATTAGAAATGATAGCTTTGCTGGATAGAGTAATCTAGGCTGCAGGTCCTTGTTTTTCATCGCTTTGAAAACTTCTTGCTAGTCCTTTCTTGCTTGCAAAGTTTCTTTTGAGAAATCAGCTGAGTGTCTTATGGGAACTCATTTGTAAGTAACTATCTGCTTTTCTCTTGCTGCTTTTAAGATTCTCTCTTTATCTTTCACTTTTGGCATTTTAATTATGACATGTCTTGGTGTGCTCCTCTTCGCATCCATCTAATTTGGGATTCTCTATGCTTCCTGGACTTGTATGTTTATTTCCTTCACCAAATTAGTTTTATTTCATTATTTTTTCAAAAAGTTTTCAATTTCTTACTTTTTCTTTTAGCCTTCCAGCACCTCTATGACTCAAATGTTGCTATGTTTGAAGTTGTCCCAAAGGCTCCTTATCCTTTTTTGAATTATTTTCTATTTTTAATTTTTTAAAATATATTTTATTGGTTATGCTATTAAGTTGTCCCATTTCCCTCCCCTATATTCCTCTCCACCTTGCATCCCCCTCAAATGCACCCCCCCCCATTCATGTCCATGGGTCGTACATGTAAGTTCTTTGGGTTCTATATTTCCTATACTATTCTTAACCACCTCCCCCCGTCTATTTTGTAGCTACTATTTATGCTTCTTATTCCCTGTACCTTTCCCCCCATTCTCCCCATCCTCCTTCCCACTGATAACCCTCCATGTGATCTCCATTCTGTGATTCTGTTCCAATTCTAGTTGTTTGCTTAGTTTGTCTCTGTTTTTTTTTAGGTTCAGTTGTTGATAGCTGTGAGTTTGTTGTCATTTTACTGTTAAGAGTTTTTGATCTTCTTTTCCTTAGACAAGTCCCTTTAACATTTCATATTATAATGGCTTGGTGATGGTGAACTCCTTTACCTTCTCTGGGAAGCACTTTAGCTGTTCTTCCATTCTAAATAATAGCTTTGCTAAATAGAGTAATCTTGGATGCAGGTCCCTGCCTTTCATGACTTCAAATACTTCTTTCCAGCTACTTCTTGCCTGTACGGTATAAGTTTCTTTTGAGAAATCAGCTGATAGACTTACGGGAACTCCTTTGTAGGTAACTGTCTCCTTTTCTCTTGCTGCTTTTAAGATTCTCTTCTTATCTTGAACCTTAGGTAATGTAATTATGATGTGCAGTGGTGTGTGCTTTCTTGGGTCCAACTTTTTTGTGTCTCTCTGGGCTGCCTGGACTTCCTGGATGTCTATTTCCTTTGCCAGATTAAGGAAGTTTTCCTTCATTATGTTTTTCAAGTTTTCAATTTCTTGCTCTTCATTTTCTCTTTCTAGCACCCCTATGATTCAGATGTTGGAATGTTTGAAGTTGTCCCAGAGATTCCTAAACCTCTCTTCATTTTTCTGAATTCTTGTTTCTTCATTCTGTTTTGGTTGAATGTTTAATTTTTCCTTCTGCTCCAAATCATTGATTTGAGCCCTGGTTTCCTTCTCTTCACTGCTGGTTCCCAGGACATTTTCCTTTATTTTACTTTCTATAGCCTTCACTCTATTTTGTGACCATACTTAATTATTTCAGTGAGCATCCTAATTACCAATGTTTTGAACTCTGCATCTGATAGGCTGGATATCTCTTCATAACTCAGCTGTATTTTTTTCTGGAACTTTGATCTCTTGTTTCACTTGGGCCATGAGTTTTTTGTCTCAGCAGGCCTGTTATGTAGTAAGGGGGTGGAGCCTTAGGTATTCTCTAGGGCAGGGCAAACCATGTTGCTGAGTTGTTATGCTGTATATGTGTAGAAGGGGTCTGAGAGGGAACAGTGCTGCTTGCTCTGCTCTCTGCCAGCTTCCAGACACTTCTCCTGCTACCCTCAAGCAAATTGGGCCCTTCTAGTGCTGATTCCTGGGTGGGTGGTTTTGTGTACATTCTAGGACCCTGTGGGTCTCTCCAACGACCTCTCCTGTGAGGTTGGTTTTTCCTGCCACCTCAACCCCCACAGATTTTTTCAGTCCAAGGTTTTAAGACTTTATTTCCCTGTACTGGAACCCTGGATTGCATAGTCTGTTTTGCTCCTCAGTTGTTCCTCCTGGTTCATCTGCACATGAATGTGGGACTGCCGAGTCCACCAGCTGCTGCCTTGCCACAAATCTTCTCCACCCTGATTGCCCATCTCCGCCCCTCCTATCAATCTGGATGAAGGTTTCTTGTTCATTCAGAAGAACTGGATTTAGAACCTTCTTCATTCCAGTCCTACAACCAAACTCCTTGGCTGTAGGACTTCCATACAGTTCAATTTTCTGGTTGCTTTTTGTTTTTGAATTTGTGGTCCTTCTTTTGGTTATGGGAGGAGGCACAGTGTATTTACCTATGCCTCCATCTTGGCTAGAAGTGGATTCTTCTCCTCTCCTTGCTGTTCTGATTGACTATTTTTTTTCTTCCTTATGTTCCAAATTGTTGATTTGAATCTTGGTTTCATCCACTCCACTGTTGTAAATTTCATCCACTCCTGTAAATTTGTCTTTATTTCATTTAGTGTAACCTTCATTTCTGCCTGGGTCTTTTTTATGCTGTTGAAGTACCCAATGAGTTCCTTGAACATCCTAATAACCAGTGTTTTGAACTCTGCATCTGCCAGATTGCTTACCTCCAATTTGTTTAGTTCTTTTTCTGGAGTTCTGTTCTGTTCTTTCATTAGGGCCTTACTTCTTGGTTTCATTTTTGCAGCCTCCCTGTGTTTGTTTCTATGTATCAGGTAGAGCTGCTTTGACTCTCTGTCTTAGTACCATAGCCTATTGAAGAAAAACAAATCTGTAGGTTGGTAGAGGCAGAGCCTTAAATAATCGACAGGTCGGGGCAACCTGTGTAAATCAGGCTGACTGAGACTCCAATATGGTGTTGTTTCTCTTCAGTCTGTTGGGGAGGATTCAGAAAAGGGGCAATGCTGCTGCCTGACTTCTGGAGTTTTGTCTGGGAGGAAACTATCCCCCAGCACACACCCCAATGCCAGACACTTCCATTATTTCCTCTATGCCAATATGCCCTTCCAGCTGCTGCCTCGGTGCTGAAGCCGAGGGAGTGAGTGCTAAATGCTAAGTCTATTTTGGGCCCTTTTAGAGGAGATTCCTGAGACTCATTCAGTTTCTTCTGTCACCCAAACCCCACTGCTTTTTGTAGCCAGAAGTTATGGGGACTTATGCCTATGCCTCCATCCTGGCACTGAAACCCTGGGGTGGGTGGGGCTAGGATCCCTTTTCCTGAGCTATCCCTCCCAATTTTTATTCACCACTTGTGGGTATGGGACCACCCATTCCGCATCTCTCAGAGCACCTCTGTGTCTCCACCCCTCCTACCCGTCTGGACGAATGTGACTTCTTGGATTCCTTGGTTGTTGGACTTCCATACAGCTCAAATTTCTGATGATTCTGGGTGACAACTGTTTTGTAGTACAGTTGTAATTTTTGCTGTGGTTGTGCAAGGAGGCAAGTAATATTTATCTATGCCTCTATTTTGACTGGAAATCTTTCAATATCATTATTTTAAAGCATACCACATGAGAAGTGAGATAGGACAATCAGGAGAACAAATTAACCAGCAGGGTTATGATTTAAAATACTGTAAACTGCAATGACAACAGTTTTATTCTTGTTTAGGTCAACATGACAAAATATTTGACTTAAGAATATTTGGTACAACAATTTCATGCTTGGAATTATTAAAAATCTCATCTATTTAGCTTTTCAAATACTTATGAATCCCCCCAGAGAATCAGTAGCCTCTGAAATAGGAAGAACACAAGTATAAGAGTGAGAAAACGGGCTCTAATGTCACTGTAACCACTATGGAGAATAAGACAAGTCAGCCATTACAACTTCCTGAGCTCAGCTTCCTTATTTTTAAAATGATATGGCTGGTTTAACACTATAGTTCTCCACACTAAACCTAAATACCCCAAGCTTAGGCTAAAAATGTTTATATCCAGTGGAGTCCAAATGGAAGGCAGTTCTTTGTTGAACCAGATGGAAAGATAATTCATTCAGAAAACTAAACTAATGTATAGATGAGGAGAGCTTCAATCCACAATGATTTCCAGGGATCTCATCTCATAAATCAACTAAATTCAAGCAAGAAAATGATATTAAAGAGGATTTTATCATACTCTGTCTAAATAAAACCCAAAGGCAATACAATTAACTTCACTGAGTAGAATATTTACTTGCTCTTAAGATACTTTTCTCAGACCATACTAAAAAACCAGAATATTTTCTCAAATTAGTCCTAGAGAGCTTTTTCTTTCCTATTCAGATGGTAGTCACTCTTGTACCATGTTTTACAAAAAATAACACCTCATTTGAAAATCATTTATAGAACTTGGTTATTCATTTTGCATTTTCTTCTTCTATAGCATGACACGAGCTTTCCTTTACAGACATATCTAAGTAGGCAAGATGTTATAGTGAAATAAGGCTGGAAGGACTAAGCAGGGCCTTTATCATATACCCTTGGTTAAGTGTTAAAAGAATGCAGAGGAAAATAAGACACTGCCTATCACAACTGAAAGTACTAAAAAAAATGCTCAAATAAAATATGATACTGTCGAAGTAGAAGGTAACAGCAGCTGTTTCCACTCTCCTTGATTTAAGACCTTCCTTTCTTGTATTTATAATTATGGGCTTTCAATTCCATAATATATCCTTTTATCTACTGGGGGAAATTAGTAAACTATCAAGGCTCTCCTCTGTATCCAAAGCTGATTAAGAACCCACCTGTGATACAAAAGATGATTCTAAAAAAACTAAATTTAGCACTCTGAAATTCAGTCTTATCTTTTTTCATCTTTTCTCTTTTGAGGGAGCCTACAGGTTAAACTATCTTTTTTCTTAGTGATGTTAAAAGGAAGATGAAAAGTAAATTGATATATCAAATGAGGCTGTATAAAAAAATGTGTTAACGATTTTCCATCCTAGCTTTAGAAAACAAATATTAAAGGATAAGAAAGATCTTTTTTGTTTTACTTTGAGAGGAGGGCTAATGAAAGAGCTTAGTAACTTTACATGGCTATTTTATATATTCATTCCAGAGAACCACACTGGGTAAATTATAACAACAGAAACAGTAAAAGCAAATATTTAGGACACTTTGTGCCAGGTATGACGATGCCAAAGCTTTATGTGCAGTATTTTATTTCATTCTTTTAACAGTGTGTGTGAAATGAGTATTATTATTACATCCATTCTGCCGGTGACTTTATGCAATATCTTCAGACTCACACAGTCGATAAGGGAGCCAGGATTTAATCCCAGATTCAAGTGTCCATGATATTAATCACTGCTATGCTTCTCAACATCCAAAGTCTTTTTTGCTTCTACTTCTCTCCAGTTTGCCCCTTTCTGTATTTTTCCACTGCCATACTCTAGTTCTGGTCACTGAGTGTCTCATTTTGGATAGATTCTCCAGTTTTCCAACTGCTTTTAGTCTTGTTTTTCTGGAAATCCTTTCTAGTGTAGCCAAGCAGTCCTTTAAAAACAGACATCTAATTCTTCATTTCCTGTTTTAAATCCTATTTGGCTCCCTATTTTTCTTAGGATCAAATCCTTACATTGCTTGTAAGATCCTGTTAGAGGTAGAAATAAAATTAGACTAACTACTATCAGCCTCCATATTCATTTATTAATCCATTACTTAAAATGTGGTTGCAACAATACTGCTGTAAGGGTGGTCTTTTATTCTAGTATGTATTTGCTGTAAGGAGTTATTACCTATTTTGATACAGTGGAACTTGAAGAAATAGACAAAGATATACAAATTGTGTTTATAATGAAGAAATCTTTAATAATACTTTGCAATACTTTTAAGTGCTTAATAATGTTAGCTACTATTATCTCTTCATCCCCCACAAAGGCAAGATAAACCTTTCCATCTCTGGGAACACTTACATAGGGGAAAATAAAATACAGAAGCTAGCAGCAGATGCTACAAAATACCAACAATGATCTTTAACTTTCTCATTTTATGGTCTGCCCTAGAAAAAGGGTCAGTGCATATTTTCTTTTAGATAGAAGTTCCATGGGCACAGAATAAAAAGATCATAATTCTGCTCTTTTTATGTAATTGCAAAGAGATCACAGTGACGAAATAGTTAATGTTACTTTTTGAAACTCCCTTAAATGTACCACTAAGAGAAAAAACAGGTTTAGTATGTTTAAGTAGTATTTGCAGGATGGTTGAAATGTTAAGATTACATTTGGCTAGGGGACAGGAGCCATTAAATCTTCTTTGCAATGATCCTAAAAATAATATGTGCACATAAAACAATGGTCAGCAGATGAACATTCTTTATTACTCTGGGGCTCTGGTTCCAAACTAAACTTTCTATGACAAATATGCATTCTTTCTTAAGGGTATGGGAGAAACTGGGACTTATATCAAACATGAAAAGAAACCCATAACTTATTGCTAGTGGAGAAAAAGCTGTAATATAGTACAGTATTATGTAAAATACATAAAATACAGCACAGTACTTATGTAAATCTGTAAGGCTGTACATGCAAAGGTGTATCTGGAAGGAATCTTTACCAATGATGAATAGTGCTCAACTTCTGTGTGGCCTAAATTTTCATTTTCATTTTCTTTTTTGTAGTTCTATTTTAGCATTTTCTATATTATTCTAATTATTTACAGCAATCATATATCACATCTACAAAAAATTAAAACAAAAATGAGGTCACAGATCACATTTTTCACCTATCTCACTTAATATGGGTTAAAAAACTAATAATGCTGGTAAAGGTGCAGTGACATGAAGATCTGCACATCCTGTTGAAGAGATGTATAACAGTACAACTTTTTGGAAAGCAATCTGGCAACATAGATATCAAAAGTGCTTGTAGCCTACCCTGGCTGGTGTAGCTCAGTGGATTGAGCGTGGGCCTGCAAACCTGACAATCGCAGTTCGATTCCCAGTCAGGGCACATGCCTGGGTTGAAGGCCGGTTCCCTGCAGGCCAGTTCCCAGCAAGGGACGCACGAAAAGCAACATACATTGATCTTTCTCTCCCTCTCTCCTTCCCTTCCCCTCTAAAGATAAATAAATAAAATCTTAAAAAAAAAAAAAGTGCTGTATCCTTAAACCTATCAATTCTACTTCTGAGAATCTAAAAATGAAACTACACTGCAATAAAATGCTTTATGTAGGAAGGCAGTCAACATAAAATATTAAAATAATAAAAGGTCTATTAATATGCAAACAAGCACCAAAATTACAGTACAATAAAATATTAACAGAGTTGTGTTATAAGGAGAAAATGATGTTAGATGGGGAAAAAAGCAGGATATAAACTTTGTCTCCATAATGTTTTGAGGGTACAATGTGTAAAGAATAAGAAGGAAATGAACTTAAATAAAGAGTAATTGCCTCACTTATAAATTGAAGACTGTTTTTGTATTTTTTTCTTATGAGCAAATATTACTTAAAAAAACAGTAGGGGAGCAATACAATCTAACTAATAAAACTATTTGCAGGAATGGTTTTAAAAGAATTGTTAAAAATTTTTAGATCTAACTGTATGGGAAATATCTTTTAAAGGGGCTGATTAATAATTTATCTTTTAACATTCAACTATGCATCCATGAGAATAGTTGAAATTAACCAGAAAGGGGGAATACTACAAAAAAAAATTGAGGTTGTTAGTTCTTTGAAAAGTGTTACCACTCACTGATCAAATGTTCTTATAATATATTCAATTAGATCATTTTTTTAAAATGCAGAATGCAATTAGCACTGACACTGAAAGACTTCCAGGAGGATTAAATGATAACGATGACTAATTACTGCTCTATGACTCTACAGATGAAAGGATGCCACTGAAAAGACCAAGGGACTAGGAGAGTGATATGAGTATTCCTATCAACGACTATAGCTTGCCTGCCAAGAACAAGGACATTCTATGTGACTGAAAAATGACAGAATTGTTTTCAGCTACAATAACACTAATGTGCTAAACAGTCATTTACTTTGCTACCTATTATTCCTAACCCAATGCTGTGTTTCATCCCTCAATTACAAACAAACCCAGAGTATTTACCAGGCAATGAAGACAACAAGCAATATCTTTTTTTAAGCTATTAGCTAAAAGACTTACTTGATGAAAGTAGTCTTGTATTAATTTTTTAAAAAACTTTTTCTCCCACTAATATCCAACATACTCAGTAAATAAAATTAGAAAATAGTTTGCACTGCTGCCACCCACCATTACTTTTCCACATTCAATGTAGAAAAAGCAGAATTGCACCTGTCCCAGTAATGGTCAGAAATCTCCCCTCCTGATTAAATAAAAATTCAAATGCAACACTGAAACACTTGTAAAAAAATGACTTTGTAGCATAACCTTATTTTCTTTAATATTTTCCTGCAGTAACAATACAGAATAGTTACTCAACTCTAGTTAACTGCCTTTTTTACCTCTCTTAACTAAAGAAACATTTTGCAAGGAAATTATAGACTAATAAAGACCAAAGAAATAAGCTGAAAATCTAGTAATATTCACCTGAATTGTTAGTAGATAATATGTGCTAAACATGATAAAAACTTGCAAATTTGGTAAACACTACACTGAATTATACAGTATGCTTTCAGTACAACTGCAAAGTCCTACACTATCCTTTAAGCATAAGTAAATACACAATTGATTATAAATGGACTAATGTGGCCAATTCACAGTAACCTGGAGTGAAAAGGCAATCAAATATCCTTAAGACATTTACTCTGGGAAATGCCAAGAGATTAGGGAGTTAGCAGTAGGAGTTGAAGCTAAAAAAAAAGCCAATGATCAGAAAGGTCATGACAAACTGAGAAAGAAGAAACTAGGAGTAGGATGGGAGGGCAAAAGTTATTTAAAAAAACAACAAAAACAAAAAACAAACTCAGGAACTATGAAAGAGAGTAACAGAATGATTGAATCTAACCTACCCAGGTGAGAATAGCTGGGTTCTGTTAACAGTAAGATTACTGTGAGCTTAGTTTGGGGTATCTGCACAGGTTACTGTGAGCTAAGTATAGTTTGGGGTATTCTAAATTTTCCTGGTTCCTGACAATATTCCCATTTCTCAAGGTAACATGAGTGGGCCTGTACTACCTGTACCATGTAAAATCCTCCAATTCCTTTTTTACCATCATGGTAAATGATAAACATCTTCCTCAGAAAAAAGAACTTGGATGAAAACTCAGTAAATTACTGACATGTAGTCCCTCTTTTCAAGATAATATACTTTTTATTAAGTATTCAGGTAACTAAGAATAGAAGTGCAGATGTTGGCTCAGGTGAATTCAGATTTCAAAAACTGCAGGTAACAAAAATGAACAAAGTTATTTTGAAAGCCCTTGACGGCTGAATTATTTTTATTCCAGAACACTAAGAATATTAAAGAGGGTGGTACCTTGTTTTCTTCCTTGATTTTATCAACTACAAAAGTCCTTGTAGTGTAACACCATCTACATTTAGATGTTTAAAAAAAATTATTACCCATGTATGGATTGCTGCAAGCAATTTACCCATTAACTCCCACTTTTGGGAACTAAGCAAATTCCTGATCTTAATAAGAAAAACATGCAGAGACACAATGACGCTTCTTTGCTGGTTAATCAACTTCAGCTGTGATTCCACGTATTTGGGTTTTTCTACAACTTATCTGACAGCCCTGATGACAACAGCAGCTACTAGATTCACACTTCCTTCAAAAATCAAAACTCTTGAATGTAAGTAAGTGAAATTTGATTCCATCTTCTTCCCTCCATCAATGTGGTATGATGCAAATAGGTAAATGGAGAATTGGTTCTAATCCACAGATCTCATAAAATGACTTACATAAAACATATACTAAAAGTAGTACTTTAAAAAGTTGTATTTGCATTCTTAGGCCTTTGCCAATTAATAAGATTCAAAATGCAAAGCTAAGTTTATATGAAAATCATTTATAAAGCAGACAAGTATACAAAGAAACTTTACTATCTGTTAAGAAAAATTTCTGAAATTATAGTTGATTAAAAATTGGCAAACAGAGGTTGACCCAAGATGGCAGAGGAGTAAGTGGAAGCTACACCAACTTCCTCCCAAATCCAATCTAGAATAACAACTAAATTGTAGAGAAATCATCCTGAATAACCAACTGAACACCAGCTAGAGAAAAGCCTTTATAACCAAGGACAGACAGAAGAAATCACCTTACCACAAGACTGGTAGGGAGTGTGGAGATGTGAGAGGGCCCCAGCCTGTGGTACTTAAGCCCAGCTGTCAATTGCAGCTTGATTAGATTAACAAACTGGTCAGTTTGGGGGTAGATTACTTTAGCAGCTAAGGCAGAAAATGCAAAGCAGCAGCGACAGTGGGAAGATGAAGAAACACACCCCAAATGAAAAGACGAGAGAAGTCTCTAGAAGAACTAGATGAAATGGAGGCAAGCAATTTTCACATAGGAAGTTTAATGATTATAAGATACTCAATGGCATGAAAAAAACACAAAAACCATAAAAAAGGACCAGTCGGAAATAAATAATGCACTGTCTAAAATAAATAATACACTGGAAAAAATAAACAGTAGGTTAGATGAAGCAGAATATCAAATCAGTGTTTTGGAAGACAAGATAGAAAAAAACCCAGACAGAGCAACAAAAAGAAAAAAAGGAATTACAAAATATGAGGAGAGTTTAAGAAACATTTTAGACACCTTGAAGCGTCACAGTATCTGTATCATGGGAATGCCAGGAAAAGAGAGGGAATGAGGGATCGAGAACCTATTTGAAGAAATAATGACTGAAAACTTCTCTAATCTGGTGAAGGAAAAAGTCACACAGCCCAGGAAGCTCAGACAGTCCTAAACAAATTGGATCTAAAGAGGCCTACAGTAAGACACATCATAATTAAAATGACAAGGCTTAAAGGCAGGGAGAGAACCCTAAAATCTGCAAGAGAAAGTAGGTAGTAACCTACTAGGGAGGACCAATTATACTGACATCTGGATTACTCAACAGAAACATTTCAGGCCAGAAGGGAGTGGCATGAAATATTCAAGATTATCAAAAGCAAGTACCTACAACCAAGGCTACTTTACTCAGCAAGGCTACTGCTAAAAATTGAAGGAGAAATAAGGAGCTTTCCAAGACAAGAAAAAGCTAAAGGAGTTTGTTTGTAACAAACCAGTACTGCAACAAATGTTGAAGGGCTTGCTTTAAAAAGTAGAAGAAAAAAAAGAGGAAAACAGTAAACCAATAAAATGGCACTACATACATATCAATAATCATCTCAAATATAAATGGTTTCAATGCTCCAATCAAAAGACATAGGGTAGCTGAATGGTTAAGAAAACAAGACCCATATGCATGCTGCCTCCAAGAGATTCATCTCAGATGGAAAGATACACACAGACTAAAAGTAAAGGGTTGGAAAAAGATAGTTCATGCAAAAGAAAAAGAAAACAAAGCTGGGGTAGCAATACTTACAATTAACAATAAAGCCTTTAAAACCAAGGCTATAGTAAGAGACAAGGGAGGACACTACATAATGTTAAAGGGAACAATCCAACAAGAGGATTTAACCCTAGGAAACATTTATACTCCCAACATAGGAGCACCTAAATATGTGAAGCAAATCTTGATTGACATAAAGGGAGAGATGGACAGAAATACAGTCATAGGCAGGGATTTTGATACTCCATTGACTTCGATGGATACAGCTTCCAGCCAGAAAAACAAGGAGACAGCAGTCTTAAAAGACACACTAGATCAAATTGATTTCATTGATATCTTCAGAGCATTTCACCCCAAAGCAGCAGAATATACAGCAATGAACACTTTTTCAAGTGAACAAGGAACATTCTCTAAGACAGACCACATGCTAGGACACAAAACAAGTCTCCATAAATTTAAGAAGACAAATCTTATTGAGCATCTTCTCTGACCACAATGCTATGAAACTAGCAATCAATCACAAAAACTCTGAAAAACATGCAAAGACATGGAAGCTAAATAATAGTCATTAAACAATGAATAGGTCAACAATGAGATCGAGGAAAAACTCAAAAGATACCTTGAAATGAATGAAAATGAGGAAGCAATCATCTAAAATCTGTGGGACAATAGAAAAGCAACCTTAAGTGGGAAATTCATGGCATAACAGGCCTATCTCAAAAACCAAGAAAAATTCTAAATAAAGAATTTTAACTTCACACTGCAAGGAGCCTGAAAAAGAACAAAGCCAAAATTAAGTACAAGGAAGGAAATAATAAAGATCAGAACAGGAAAATAAACAAAATAGAGTCCAAGAAACAATACAAAAGATCAATGAATCCAAGAGCTGGCTCTTTGAAAAGATAAACAAGACTGACAGACTTTAAGCCAGACTCATCAAGAAAAAAAGGGAAAGGACCCAAACAAATAAAATCAGAAATGAAAGAGGAGAAATAACAACCAAAAATATTACGACCAGTTATATGTCAAAAAGCTGGACAACCTGGATGAAACTGATAAATTCCTAGAAACCTACAAGGTTCCAAAACTAAATCAGGAAGAATTAGAGCATCTGAATAAACAAGGTTACAATTAGCAGTAATCAAAAAACTCCCAGCAAACAAAAGCCCTGGACCACATGGCTTCACAGGTGAATTTTACCAAATATTCCAGGAAGAACCAACACCTCTCCTTTTCTAACTATTTCATTAAACTCAAGAGGGAGGGCTTCCAAACTCATTTTATGAAGCCATCATTATCCTAATTCCAAAACCAGATAGGGACACTACAAAGAAAAACAATTATAGGCCAATATCCCTGATGAACTTAGATGCTAAAATCCTCAACAAAACATCAGCAAACTCAATACAGCAGTGCATCAAAAAGATCATACATCATGATCAAGTGGGATTTATTACAGGAATGCAAGGTTGGCACGACATTTGTGAATCAATAAATGTGACTGAACACATAAACAACATGAAGGATAAAAACCACATGATTATATCAATAGATGCAAAAAAAGCATTTGATAATATCCAGCACTCATTTATGATAAAAACTCTCAGCAAGGTCGGAATAGAGGGAACATACCTAAACATAATAAAGGCCATATATGACAAACACACTGCCAACATCATACTCAATGATAACAAACTACAAGCATTCCCCTTAAGATTAGGAACAAGACAGGGATGTCTGCTTTTAACTCTCTTATTCAACATAGTACTGGAAAGTCCTAGGCACATCAACCAGACAAGAAGAAAGAAAAGGCATCCAAGCTGGAAAGGAAGAAGTAAAACTCTTTACATGCAGATGACATGATACTGTACATACAGAACCTCAAAGATTCCACCAAGAAACTACCAGAACTGACAAATGAATTCAGCAAAGTAGCAGGATACAAAATGAACATCCAGAAATAGGTTGCATTCTTATATGCCAATAACAAACTAACAAAAAGTGATAAAGAAAACAATTCTATTCACAATTGCATAAAAAATAATGAAATACCTAGGAATAACCTAACCAAGGATGTAAAAGGCCTGTATTTAGAAAATTTTAAGATACTGAAGAAAGGTAATTACTTTGGTTAAGTAATACCTAACAAAGGATGTAAAAAGACCTATATGCAGAAAATTGTAAGATGCCAAAGAAATAGAAGAAGATACAAATAAATGGAAGCACATACCTTGTTCATCGATAGGAAGAATTAACATCATTAAAATTTCCATACTACCAAGGCAATCTATAGATCAATGCAATTCCTATCAAGTTTCCAATGACATATTTCATAGAACTAGACCAAAATATTTCAAAAATTTATATGGAACTACAAAAGGCCCCACATAGCAAGGGTGATCCTGAGAAAAAACAGTTGGAGGAACCACGGTATCTCATATCAAATTATACAGGGCTAGAGTAATCAAAGCAGCCTGGCACTGGCATAAACACAGACATACAGATCAATGGAACAGAATAAAGAGCCCAGAAATAAACCCACACCTTCATAGTCAATTAATATTCGACAGAGGACGCAAGCACATACAATAGGTTAACGGTTGTTTATCCAATAAATGCTACTGGGAAAGCTTGACAGATACGTGAAAGAGAGAGAGAGAGAGAGAAAGAAACTAGACCACCTTCTTACATCACACACAAGAACAAATTCAAAATGGATCAAAGACTTAAAGGTTAGATTTGAAACCACAAAAATCCTAGAAGAAAACATAGGCAGCAAAATCTTGGACACTGCTGGTAGCAATTTTTTTTATCAGAAACATCTCCCCAGGCAAGGGCAACAAAAGAAACAAACAAATTGGATTATATCAAACTAAAAAGCTAATTGCACAGCAAAGAAAATCACCCACAAAATAAAAAGACAACCCACATAATGGAAGGACATATCTGCCAATACATTTGATAAGGGGTTAATATCCAAAATTTGTAACGTACTTACAAAACTCAACACCAAAACCACAAACCCAATTAAAAAATGGGCAAAGAACTTGAATAGACACTTCTCCTAAGAGGACATACAGATGGCCAATAGACATATGAAAAGATGCTCAATGCCACTAATCATCAGAGAAATGCAAATCAAAACCACAATGAGATATCATCTCACAGCTGTCAGAAGGCAATCATCAATAAATCAACAAACAAGTGCTGGTGAGAATGCAGAGAAAGGAGAACCTCCTGTACACTGTTGATGGGAAAGCAGATTGGTGCTGCCACTGTGGAAAGTAGTACGGAGACACCTCAAAAAATTGAAAATGGATCAGCTTTTTGACTCAGGGATCCCATTTCTGGGAATATATCTGAAGGATATATTTAAAGGACTAATTTAAAAGAACATAAGCACCCCTGTGTTCACTGTAGCATTAGTCACAATTGCCAAGGTATGTAAGGAGTGCAAGTCTCCCTCAGTAGATGAATGGAGAAAAGAGCTATGGGACAATTAAACAATGGAATTCTACTCAGTCATTAAAAAAATAAAATTTTACCTTTCACAACAGTATGGATGGACCTGGAGAACATTATGCTAAGTGAACTAAGCCAGTCAGAGAAAGACATATGCCATATGATTTCACTCAGATGTGGAATCTAAGCAATATAGAGACAGACTCACAGATGGAGAGCAGAAGACATTATGCCAAGTAAAATAAGCCAGTTAGAGAGAGACAAATACCATCTGACTTTATTCATATGTGGCATCTAGTGAACTAACAAGCAAAACAGAGACGGACTCATAAATGGACAGCAGATGACAGCTAGGTGGGGAGCAGGGAGAGGTTAGTGGGTAGAGCGATGGGGTAAAAAGGAAAAAGGACTCATGGACATGGACAACAGTGTAATTGCTTGGCAGTGGAGGGTGTAAGGGGTCGAAATAGTAATGAAAAAAATATATAATTAAGATGAAATTAAAAATGACAGATAATAGCTTTATATGATTTTGATATTTAAAATGTTAAGTAGTAACAAGTATATTTTGCCACTTAGTTATTTTAAAATAGCTTTCTAATAAGGATATGTCAAATTTAACACACAAAAAATTAAGGTGTTAAGTAAGCAGAAATTGTTCCTAAAATTAGAGGAAAAGCATCAAAATCAAGCAGACCCTGAGGTAGCATGGAGGAAAATTTTCATTATGGCAAACAGTGACACAATTTTTAAAAGATCTTCAAAATGAGTATTGGGTACATTTAGATGGCTAACCATGAGAATCTGCTGGTAAGCAACTTTTTTTCAAATCCATTTCAAGTAAAATGTATTAACTTTGTTTCAAAAATTGTTTTCTATATTATTTCCTCAGACAAATCCTTAAGCATCTCAGTTTGAGAATAAAGCTTTCTTTTGAAAGTATTCAATGGAGCTTCACATATAAATTAGTGAGCCTTCAAAATGAGTAAGTACAAATCCACAAATATTATATTACAAAACTGCCTAAAGATACCCACTACAGAAAATCAACATCTGTCAAAATTACCATTTCAATTCTTTCTCCCTAACTGTGCATTTTCCTCTGACTCCTCAAGTCTTGGATAATTTCCAAAATGTGGGGAAAGTCTGTGTGGCCCAATGACCAGCAAAATAACCAAGACCTAATAGGGCTGTTCCCTTATGGACATACGGGAATGTTGTGATTACCACAGACTGTCAGAATCAAAAACTTAAGTTTCATACAGCTTTTAGTTTTTAGATAATTTTCACAAGCACTATCTCATTTCATCTCAAGATAACAGAGATGACCAAAATATTTATTAATGAAAATAAAACCACATCTTTAAAAATCATTTATTTAGTGCTATCTTAAATCCTAGCAGAAATGCAGAACATGAATGAACCCCACACAATAAAGCCAGCAAGCTATTTCAAAAGAGAATTACTGGTCTGGCATATGTATGTCCCTTTCTGTATTTTAAATTGAAATAGATCCTTCAAATTTAAGAATGGCGTCAGGAATATCTTCCACAGGAGCCACTGTCTAATGTCACAATGAATTATGTAATTTCTAATACACTGAAAAAATTTATATCATAGAATTATCGTTTTAAAACTTTTCTTGTAGTGAGCAAGTCATCTTGGAATAAATACCAAGGAGGACAAAGCACCAGAGCCAGACAGAAAATATAAACCTCTATATTGTATTTTTGCCAGTAGACATTCTAACACTAATTCTAAGGATTAAAAGAAAAAAAAACTTCAAAAATCACATATTTCCCCCATAAAAATCTGTTTTACGGTACTCCAAATTATTCCAACTGGAACTCTTATGTGCCGAAAGCTTTGCTGATTACTACAAAGAAGTTGTATATCTGAGCCTTTATGAGCTTATAGTGTAAAGAAAACACTAGAGATCTAAGAATATTGTGACTCAAAAAGCCCATAATTAAAGTCAACAAAATATATGTCAAATAAATATATACTTAAAGGATGGCAGAAGTGCTTGCTGGTCAAAAGCTCTGGTTCTCAGGTCAGATAGACCTAGGTCTGAATGCTGGCTCCTACAGTAATTAGCCATTTGACCTTGAACAAGTTACTTAACCTCTCTCTGTCTCCATCTCCTAATCTGTAAAATAGGATAATACTGTTAACTCACAGGGCTGAGAGAGTAAAATGAGATAATGTATATAAAGTGTTTATTACCACATCTGGCATACATTCTCAAAAATGGTAGTTATCATTATCATCACCACATTATTATTGTCCAAGAGGTCTTATGAGATCGAACTGCTGGTGTGGTGTGGTGTGGTATGGTCTGTGTGTGAGAGAGTGAGGGAGGGGGACAGAGAGAAATGGAGGTGGAGGAAGAGTGAGAGGGAGGGAGGGAGAGAATAGGAGGAGCGGGGCAGAGAGAGATGTACTAATATACAGAGGTTATCATAATGAGCATAAGGATCCCCTGGGAAAGAAAAGAACAGAAACCTCAAACTTTTTCCAGATATTGAAAACTGAAAATTACTTAAACCAGCCAGGGAAGCCCTAACAAAGGCCCAATAGCAACAACAACAAAAAGGCAATGAAGGCTCATCAGAAGAGAAAAGGTCCACTATTCCAACTGTCCTGTCTAACCATCATAAGGACAGGTGGTACAATAAGGAAGTAACTATTAATGGAATGAGTTGGCATAGTAGAAGCCTATTGGGAACTTCCCTGCCTGGTTTCAGAAGCTATAACAGCCCCCATGGCTAAGGCTGAGTGATCGACCTTTGGACCATAAGTCACTAAGGAGACAAAGTTTGTATCTCCCTGTCAGGAGCACTGCTTCTGCTCCTTTTTTCATAACTGGCCCCCAGTGCTTGATCAGTTAGCCAATGATGGGTAAGATTCCCAAAGGGGGGAGCGACCTAAGACAGGCATGATCACATGGAGGCACCAGGGAAGGCCTTGGGGGGCTATGGAGAAAGGGGGTGATGGACCCCCACCCCTCAGCTATGACATAGCTTGAGTCCTCATTCTGTCAGCAAAAAGTCTCCTAATCTCTTGGCTGCCTTACTACCCCTACCTGACTTAAGCCTGAAACAATGCTGGTGGTGGGTACCACCCTGTGCTGGAAAGGGCAGGTTCCCTAGGGCAATCAGAGCTCAGAAAGAATGCATAAAATCCTGTGAAACCTGCTTTGTTTACAATGCTCTCAATTAAATAAGGGTCCAAGCAAGAAGTGAGTTTGTTCCTCAAAGTTTTACAGCTCTTTAGCTATCTGACCCTGACTCAAAATAGGCCCTCAGAGTTCTTTGTTATCTATTATTTGATCATAATTGCCTGAGAATGATTAATGAACTTTACCTGTATTCCTGTGCTAAAGGAACCTAATAAAAGCCCACTGAGGAAAAGGCTCTTGGTCCTGTCTTCTCCTTTGAGAGACTGGCCACCTTTCCTCCCCAAGCAGATCATGTCTTGGTAGACTTATTCTTATCTGTGGTTGCTGGGGGGGGGGGCCCTACAGGCGGAGCCCCCCCCCCACAGAAACCCAGGCCAAGTTTAAAGTACAACACTCCTGGTTTATAACGAATGCATTATTTTGCTTTTGCCTGGGGGGGGGAGTGGGTCAAGGCAGATCCTGCATATTGACTGTCATGTTTCCTTCTTTAACTTACCAGTGTCACACAGCTACTAAGTAAGAGTGCCAGGATTCAATCCCTTATTTGTCAAACCCCAGAATCTAGTATTCAAACACTAATTAATACAATAAAATGTTCTTTTTGACATCCCATGGGCAGGAAGATGAATTCATATTTGTCTTACATGTATATGGTAGTAAAACTCAAATGATATACTCTAACCTGCAAGAAGTGAGCTTATGGAAATTATTTTTAAACATTAGTCTACCAACAGTAAATGATAGAAAGCAGAATCAACATAAAACTGAATCCTAAGGACCCATGAACTAAAAAGTAGTATAGTCTCAGGCAAGTTACTCAATTTTAATCTCAATCTCAGCTCTCTCTTCTGTAAAACAGTACTTCCCTCACCTCTCAGGATAGTAGGAAGAAAATAAAGCACATGAAGTACAAACAAAATAATTAGTATTTGGTGATCCTCAATAAATGGTAGAACTCCAATCAGTCATTATTTAGTTATCATGATCATCATCAACATTACCACAATGACTTAATATTTGGATATAAATTTTGAAGAGCAATACAGCAATGCATGCTTAAATAGTAAAATTAAAAAATTAATTTCTACAGTCAACATTCTTTAGTGATATTGAAGAATGAATTAGAAAATATCTCCCTCTTTATTTCTGGTATATGGAAAAAAACTTCGCTAATTATGTCTGGTGATAGCATTTGAATTTTCTCCCTCTTAGATGTTAGTTTAACAACTCTATTTGTAGAATTCACATGCAACTTAAATTTTTACTGATATGGTTACTTAGTTGGCATGTATCATGTATTTTACATTAAAATTAAGTAATTAAGTAGTAATAAGAATAACCATTAACAATGATTCTTCCTTCCATGCCTATGAATAAACTATCTTTAGAAATCAGAAAGGAAAAGTTTACAATGTATCTGGAACCCTACTGTTGAACCTTTTTTCTAAGAAGTTAAATTCACCAAAAATCTGTTACCTCAGCTTACACCACAGTGCTCTGAAAGAGAAGCGAAGATTCTATCTATTGTTCAAAGACACAAAGAAATCAATAATATGGAAGAAATATATGTTTTATGTATACTTCACTCAAAAAGGAAATACAAAATGGGAGCATGCAAAAAAGAAAAACAGAAATGCTTAATTAAATAGAAAAAACTAGCCCTATAGCAACCGATTAAGCCTTTAAAAGTCATCTCAATTAAAAATATAAAAATTAATTCTACTTAATAACATCTTTAATCATTATTAAGAGGGCTGGCCCTGATTAAAACCCAAACTAGGCCACTCTCTTTATGAGCACATTTATGCCGCTCTCACTGAATACAGAACTCCTCATCCAAAAACAACATGGTAAAATTTAGCAAATTTAGTCGTGACTCAAAGCTCATTCTTTTTTCCACTGTCATAAATGGGAAGGCACATCAGCCACTCTGGTAAGTAATTTTAAATATATAATCCCATGTGTTCCTTACATGCACTAAGAGAAACATTATCACGACAAATTATGGTAGGCTGCAGTGTTTAATTCCAGGTAGGCCCAGCTCCAAAGCAGTAAGATTTTGGAATTCTAGCTTAAATAATTCTCTCTGAAATAACAGAAAACTGTTTCCCTGGTTTTTCCATGGTTAGACACTTTTCTAAAGCTAATAATACCAAGATAATTAAAAGTCACAAAGGTTTTAAAACCAATATAATATTAAAGCTAAAACAAGGAGTAAAAGATGGGTATCACAGTCAGTTTTCTTTATACTGGGAAAAATTCAGAGTCAATAATGAGACAATAAAAATGAACACATGATCAAGGGGGGTACTGGACAGAGGGGGGCAGAGGAAAAAAAATTGGGACAACCGTAACAGCATAATCAATGAAATATACTTAAAAAGTAAATTAATTTTTCAAAAAACCTATTACACGATTAATATAAAAGAAGAATGTGCCTGTGGTACCCCAGGCCAGACTGGTTTTTCTTGTTTTGTGTGTGTACATGTTTTGTGCCTGTCAACCGAAACAGGTGTTTCAACTACAACTCTGAAACCCAAATGAACAAGTACAGACAAGCATGTGAACAAGTGCAAAGTTCTCTTGAAATCATACTCAGGAATAGCATAGTAGATTTATAACTTTCCCTGTTCCTCGTTTTCCCATAATATAATGAGTTACCTAATCATGCACATTTATTAATATCCTATATTTCTTTAGTCTACTTACCACTTATAGAAGTCAAAGACTAGCTTTAAATTACAAGAATGTGGCTTATATATTTATATAAGAAAGACTTCCTAAAGGATTATTATTAAATAGCTTCATATTTATGGAAAAATGATTTGCAAATGTTTACACTAAGACTTTAACCAAATGGGTATAGATGAGATACATTATCACGACAAATTATGGTAGGCTGCAGTGTTTAATTCCAGGTAGGCCCAGCTCCAAAGCAGTAAGATTTTGGAATTCTAGCTTAAATAATTCTCTCTGAAATAACAGAAAACTGTTTCCATTTATGGAAAAATGATTTGCAAATGTTTACACTAAGACTTTACCCAAATGGGTATAGATGACTACTAAAATTAACATTGAAGCTTTTAAGTATTAGGATTAAATGACTTACTATGAAGCAAATCCTGAATATGAAAATCAAGTATTCTTTTACTAAGAAGGGCATATTTTGTTTTAGTCAACCATTAAAAATATTTATCATAGCTAATTCCCTCTGTGCTCAAGTGTCACAAATAAAATTACTTCAAAAATTTACTTTGGTGCTGCTTTAATCTTTACCACCCAAACAAGGCACAACTTTTCAGTAACACATGGTGTATCAGAGGATGGAAGGTAAACACCGGAGACCCTACCTTGTGCTGTTCGATGGCATCTACCCACTGTTGTCTGTGATCTGGATCCTGAGCACGAAGATACCAAACGCTGTCATTTACACTAATATCAAATCGACACTCATCAAAATCATGAGGCTATGGGGGGAAAAAAGTAGAAAATGAAAAGCAATACTAATTATATTCTTAGAAGTATCATACTCCATAGTAAAAACAAGAACATACCTGTTCTGGCTGGTGGGACACTCTTATTTTTTCTACGCAAATAACTTTTGTGAAGATGTCTTAGATAAAGAGCCCGGCAAGGGCATAGTTACCAAACACTACATTTTATTCACCATTCCTACAAATTAGCTGACATAAACTACAAACATATTTCAAAAAAAGAGAGAATATTTTTCATCAAACGCTTTTAGTTAGTCAGCTTTAACTAGTGGAAACACTACTCAAAGCACAATTTTAAAAAAAGGTCCAAAATAAGTTTTGGGAAAGACATTTACTTTTTTACAGCCTCCAATAAGGTAAATTTTCATAATGAAGACTTTGATTTCATTAAATTTTATAAACAAGATACTGTTATATTTCATCACAAAATGATGTTAGCATTTCCTCTCAAGTATCTCAAATTAACTTCTAGGCTTTTATATCTTTGAAAGTAATAGCGAGAAGAGTTTTCAATAAAAAGCAGAGATAAAATGAACATTACATCAGACCTATGTAGGATAGTTTGAGGAAACTGCTTGTATCACAATGTAAAAATTTAGTGAAAATGTCAATTATTTGGTTCAGTGTTTTACATTCTTCATAAGAATATATAAAATTAAAATTTTATATCCTTGTTTTTGTGCCCAATGAATTAAAATATGACAGGATCACATCAGGTGCCAAGTCTTCATCCATCAGATAGAGAGTACAGCAAGTCCTCAATGTAACGAGACTTATTTGCTGAAGAGAAGCTACACATTGTACTTCCAGAGTTTATTGTTTATTCTCTCCCCATTTAACAGCATCATCTTTTATCTATCAGTTTATTTAGCAAAAATAATATAACTCCACAGTGTTCTTCAGCCTATGAAACAATTTCTTTTAAAATTAACACAACAGCCCTAATGGGTGTGGCTCAGTTGGCTGGGTGTCATCCTGCAAGGCAAAAGGTTGCTGGTTTGATTTCCGGTTGGGACACATGACTGGATTGCAGATTTGGTCCCTGATCGAGGCGACTAAGAGAAGCAACTGATCGACTGATGTTTCTCTCCCCCTCTTCCCTCTCTCTAAAAATAAATAAATAAGATCTTTAACATGAAGACAACAAATCGTGATCTGACTGGCTAAAGTATACAAAAAACATTTTCTGAATCACTATGTGCTAGGCATCATGATTAGGACTATGGTAGGAGGTAGAGTATGTTAGAACGATGCAAAAGGAAAAAACAAGACAATGTGTTTCCTGTTCGATAATTATGAGAATACATAAAAGACATTTAATACTCATAAATACAATAACTACTGTAAATTTAACTCAGTGCCGAATATTCAGAAATCTTAAGAATGGAGTCCAGTTATTGAGAAAAGCTTCTTGGAAAAAGTAAAGCATATACACTCTCCGAAGAACCAAGTAAATAATTTAACTGACCAGTCTACTGTTCTAAGTAGCCCAAAAAACTGCTTTCTTGCACTATGCTGTCTGCAACTTTTATAAATTTATGTAAATGGAATCAACATGTATTCCTTTGTGCTTCACTGCTTTTACTCACTGTAACACTTAGGTTCATCCATTCTGCTGTGTCTCACCAATATTTCATTAATATACAGTAGGTGCAAATGGGCTGAAAACAGGGCAGGCTTAAAGTCTGTATATGACATAGCAGTAGTTCTTTAGGAAAAAACAGGGTACGATTAGTTAAGATTTCTACTCAGTTGTATTTTCTTAAAACTGCATCCCATTCAACCTGAACTGTGGTGCCACCAAAATCTCTCCTAACATAGTCTTTAAAATTCTTTAGGTTATTTCTAAAAATGTCTGAGTTTTCTGATTGCTCTATTGTTTACCCCCACATCCTGATCATAATGGTACATATCTCACATGAATTCATAGAAGTTCACTTCAACAGCAGTTAACAATCTAACAAGATACCTACCCTAAAACAAAAAACCAAAAGCTGAAGAGACTACTTACTCCATGGAATAGTATACAGCAATTTTAATACAGTGTATGAAAGATGAACAGTAACTACTTTAAAACTGTATGATTAGAGCTCAATGTCTTAATTTCCTTACCTATAAATTTTTCTATAAATTATATGTAATACTTCCGTTAAAGAACAAAGTTAATTTTGAAAATATGTAGAACTTGGAGTTAAAAATGGTAGACTAAATGTATTCACCTGCATTCATTCATTCATCAAATTCCATTTAAATAACAAGAAAAGGCACTAGACTAGGACAGAGAAATAAAGGGAAAAATAAATAGAAGAATTTGATAAACAAAGATTTTGATCAAATTTTAGAAGATGGAAAGGAGACGAGCAAACTGATATGTCACAGGCTACTAGGGAAACCTAGGTGTACAGAGGGGAGAAGACAGGCTAAGTAGCAAGTTTATCTGTGTCAAAGAGCCACAGAAAGAATAAAAGAAAAAGAATAAGAATCAGTAACCTGAAGTTCGATTCCTCTGAAGCTACAAATACAAGGACTGATTAAAAGAAATATTTAGTCTGCCTAGATACCATCTCTAAAAATAGTCAAATTATCCTTCTAGCAGAAGACTAGAGGTTTTCTATTTAGGTATTTTGAACTTAAGGAACCCCTAAACTAAGGGCTATCAAGAAAAGCTGAAGAAAAGGGTACAATATTTAAAGCAGGAAAATTAAGGCAAAGTCTATACTGACTATTAAGACTCCCACCCCATTTTAATACCATATCCCTACCCAGAGCAACCAAGACTACTGCGGAATGGGGCAGGTAATGTATAGGATGAATCTGCAAAATCTTGAGCCTAAAGGTAATGAAGTGCTTTGGGGGTGGTCCACAGAGGCATGTCAAAAGGAACAGGGAATGAACTTCAAGGGATTTCCATTAGCCAAATATAGAACAATTTGATTATCAAAATATACAAGTACAGAAATGGATTATAATCCACTGAATAAATCAAGAATAATGAGTCCATTTTGATAATAAACTGGACAACAGGGGCTGTTTTTTGTGGGTTTTTTTTACAGTAGAATGCTGATAAATGTAGGAGTTTGTAGAGTAGAAAAACCACCATTTTGCCAACCATAGAAAAGATTGGGTGGAGCAGGCAACATAAATGGTTGCAAAATCAAAAGCCATCTTCCCTGGCCCCCAGACTTTTACTCAGTTGCTTCCTTTATTATTTTCTTTTTTGGATTATAATTTTTTAAAATCTTTTTTTCCATTACTATTTAGTCCCCTTATACCACCCTCCCCCCAGCAATCCCCACACTGTTGTCCATGTCCTATAGTCCTTTTTCCTTTTTGCTCAATCTCTCCACCCCTTACCACCTCCATTATTGTCATTTGTTCTCGTTCTATGAGTCTGTGTCTGTTTTGCTTGTTAAGTTTGTTCATTAGATTCCACATATGAGTGAAATTGGCCTCCTCTACTATTTTCTCTTGAAAACCTAAGATGCATCTCAACATATCTAAAACTGATCACCTGATTTGCCCTGTTCCCCAAACTTCTCCTCTCATAGGATTCCAGAGTTTTGGAAAAGGTAACTACCACTTGCTTAGACTTGAAATCATCTGACTCCTCATTTTTCAGACCCCATTACTTAAGGAACCATTGTGCTAATGGAAATCCTTCTACCTTGAAACAGAAGGAGGCAATTACTGTTTCTTTTATAATAAGAATCAAAGGGACAAAACAAGACAAAAACATATATAGGAAAAGATTAAATGTACAGTATAATATTTAGCTTCGCTATAAGATTATTGTGACAAAAAAGGAAGTAACACTACAGATAATGCTTACCATACTCAGTTCATTTAAAAAAGCACACAAAACTTACAGTTAAAAAGATGAGGAATGATTTATTGAAAAGGTGTGGGCTAGTGGGCCCAGAGGAAAGACAGGCTTTTGATAGTGGAGGAAGGGAAAGATAGTCTATTCTCAATAATGCAAAATTCAATGAGCAACGTTAGCAAAGAATATCAAGGTGCCAGTTAAGACAAGCAGCCAGGTTGGTATAGGGATGGTCATCTATTCGCCCCGTAACTACTCAATTTCTGAGACAATCAGTATACTTAAGAGTCTCCCAAAGTCTGAACCTTTTTCACTCCTTGTCAATTCAGACTGCTAGCACCAACAGCACATCGAATAGCAATTTCTCTGCCTTTATGTATGATGACTCCATTCGTTTAAATGTCAGATCGACTATCAAGGTGTTGAGAGCAAGCAGTTAAGAAAATGAGGTGGAACAAACCACTAGTAATATATACTCTTTACTTGAGCATTGCTATTTTTCTTGCTTTAGAAGAATGGTTCTTTACTTTGGCATGCATTGACATCACTTGGAGGTTTGTTAAGACAGAATGCTGGACCTCATTACCCAGAGTTCATGCTTCATTATGTCTGGGGTCGGGCCTGAGAATTTGCATTTCTAACAAGTTCACAGCTGATATTGATGCTACCTGGCCTGGAGATCACAATGTAAGGACAATATCTTCTGCCAAATCTTCCTCTTATTTAATACTTCTTTGTTTTAAAGGGGCACATTTTTCAGAAGGTTTGTAGAATGTTTGTGTGTTTTTTTTTACTTTTTATTATGGAAATTTTCAAATTCACGCAAAAATAAAAATAAGAAAATGCCACGTACTACTATTCAGCTCTGATAGCTATTAACTCATAGTCACTCTGGTTTCATCTATAAATCCCCCTAGTACACACCCTCCCAAGTGGATATATCTTTTAAATTTTTTATTTATTGATTTTAGAGAGAGGGAAAAGAGAGAAATATCAACTTGCTATTCCCCTTATTTTATTCACTGAATAAATATCAGTGAATAAATCAATATTCAAGGCTTCTTGAATGTGCCTTGATCAGGAATCAAAACCACAACCTTGGCCTATCAGGACAATACTTTAACCAACTGAGGCAGGTAGATTATTTTGAAGCAGATTCAAAACATACCATTTTATTTGTAAGTATCTGAGTAAGTATCTGTAAAATAAGATATTTTGAAAACCACAAAGTAATTTTTTAAAGACCTTACTATTTTAAAATGCTTTTATGTGCCTTAAAACTTGCTTGGTGGGCTGACTAGATACAGAATTCAGTGTTGAGAATAATTCTTCTGAAAAATGAAGGCCTGGCCCATTGTGTTTTAGCTTCCAGTGTTGTTCTTTAGAAGTCCACAGTCGTTTTGAATCCTCATCCTTTGTTGTGATTGTTTTTTTTCCTCTGGAAGCATCCAGAACCATCTGTCTTTCCAGCTGTCTAACTCACCACAATGACGTATCTTGAATACGGGTATTTTTTCATGTATCATGCTGGACCTTACTTGGCCCTTTCAATGTGGAAACTCATGTCCTTTATTTCTATGAATTTTTCTCGAATTCTTTCACTGAAAATTCCTCTCTCCTCTGATCTCTCCTCTTGATGCTCTTGCTGTTCAAATATCAAAGCTCTTGTGATGAGATGGGATAAAGTGAGGTCTCAGTATCCAGTTCGCATACTTTCCTTAATCTCCCTCATTGAATACGATTCCTTGCTTTCAAGTGTTTCTAGTGCCTACCGCCCAACTCACTAGCCCAGAGACTGCTGCTTTATCTTCTCTACAGAATAAATCTCCCATCTTTGGCAGGTTAGGGGTAGGTCAATCACTCAACTGCCAGAGTTGAGAGAAGAAAAATCTAGGGATCCAACTGTTTCTTAAACTGACATTTAATGCAACCTCCTTATTTTAAACAACCTCCACCCCAAAATTCTTATTTCAAGAGGTACCTTGTATTGCTAAATATTATGTGATTGTTATGTAAATTTACTTCTAAGCTTCTGAAACTGATCCCTTAGAATTTGAGCTTCTCAGGCCTACTAAATAACTTAGTACTTGTCCCTACTTTTTCCAGCTTCTTTTTTTAATAGTTTATTGATTATGTCATTATAGTTGTCCCATTCCTTCCCCACCATTACCCCCTTTCGTTTATGTTCATGTGTCACAAGTTCTTTAGCTTCTACATTTCCCATATTATTCTTGACCCTCCCCGTCTATTTTCTACCTACCGTCTATGCTACTTATTCTCTGTACCTTCTCCCCCCTTCTCCTCCTCCCACTCCCCTGTTGCTAACTCTCCATGTGATCTCCATTTCTATGGCTCTGCTCCTGATCTAGCTGTCCTCCTAGTCTGCTTTTGTTTTAGGTGTGGTTCTTAGTAACTGTGAGTTTGCTGTCCTTTCACTGTTCATCTTTTTTATCTTTTTTTTTTCTTAGATAATCCCTTTAACATTTCATATAAGAGCTTGGTGATGATGAACTCCTTGAATTTGATCTGAGAAGCACTTTATCTGCCCTTCCATTCTAAAAGAAAACTTTGCTGCATAGATCAATCTTGGTTGTAGGTCTTTGGATTTCATGACTTGGACTACTTCTTTCTAGCCCCTTCTTGCCTAGAAGGTCTCTTTTGAGAAATCAGCTGACAGTCTGATGGGAACTCCTTTGTAGGTGACTGTCCCCTTATCTCTTGCTGCTTCTAGGATTCTCTCCTTCATTTTTATCTTGGTTAATATAATTATGATGTGCCTTGATGTGTTCCTCCTTGGGTCCACCTTCTTGGGGACTCTCTGAGCTTCCTGGACTTTCTGGAAGTCTATTTCCTTTGCCAGATTGGGGAAGTTCTCCTTTATTATTTGTTCAAATAAGTTTTCCACTCGTGGCTGTTCCTCTTCCCCTTCTGGTACCCCTATAATTCAAATGTTGGGATGTTTAAAGATGTTCTGGAGGTTCCTAAGCCTCCCCTCATTTTTTTGAATTCTTATTTCTTCATTCTTTTCTGGTTGGATGTTTCTTTCTTCCTTCTGGTCCACTCCATTGTTTAGAGTCCCAGTTTCCTTCCCATCACTATTGGTTTCCTGTGCATTTCCCTTCATTTCACTTAGTGTAGCCTTCATTTGTTCATCTAATTTATGACTAAAATCAACCAGTTTATAAGCATCCTGATCACCAATGTTTTGAACTGTGCACCTGATAGGTTGTCTATCTCTTGGTCACTTAGTTGTATTATTTCTGGAGCTTTGATCTGTTCCTCTGTTTTAGCCATTTTTTTTTTGTCTTGTTGTGCCTGTTATGTAGTAAGGGGTGGAGCCTTAGGTGTTCACCAGGGCAGGGCAACCCAGTGGCTGTATGTGGGAGTGGGGTCAGAGAGGAAGAAATAGCGTTTGCTCCACTCTCATATTTCAGTCCCCTCAGCTGCTTCCCACAAGCAAATTGGGCCCTTCTGGTGCTGGTTCCCGGGTGTGTGGGCTTGTGCACCCTCCAGGACCCTGTGGGTCTCTCCAAAGAACTCTCTGTGAGCCTAGGAGCCTCTCCTGGCACCTCGACCCCTGAACATTTTCCAATTGGTGCTTTTAGGCTTTAATTCCCAGTGCTGGGGCCCTGGGTTGCAGGGTCTGTCTCAAGGCTCGGGGTTTTTTTTTTTTTTTGCCTGGTTTATCTGAGTGTGAATGTGTGACTGCAGTCAGCCAGCCACCTTGTGCTTTCACTGGGTCTGCCCGTTGCCACCCCGCGCTGGGGATCTGCCAACTGCCACCTGTGCACCTGGGGCAGTCTGTCTGCTTTATCCTACATGACCCTGCTCACCAGCCACTGACTCTGCCCCTCTTACTGGTCTGGCTGAATAGTTTGTTGTCAGATTTCCGTACAGATCAATGTTCTGTCTGTTTTGGTTGCGTTTTTGTTACTAAAACTTTGTTGTCTTTAAACTTGGTTGTGCGAGGAGGCAAAATGTTTCCACCTACACCTCCATCTTGGCCGGTTTTCCCAGCTTCTAAAATGATATCTTCCATTGTCTCTTCACCTGTTCTCCCCTTTCGGGTTAAATTTTTTAACTTCTTTACTACTCTTTCAATGGGTAAGAAGATTAAAATAGATGCATCTTTACCCAGAAACATTTCTTAATTTTTTAAAAGCCAAATGAAGCCACCTGAATTCTTTTACAACAGGAGAAAACTTACTTTATAAAACTGGGTTTATATGTAAGTTTCCAGGAATCATTACCCGACCCTGTATCCCACCGCCAAGACATGATGATCACTTTAGACAGTGCCTTAATTTCTGGATGAGCTTCCACTGGTCATGGCTGCTTGGTCTCTTGGTTTCTTACAGTCAATTTATTAAGTGATCTTTTTAAAGTGATGACCCCTCACTAGTGGTGAAGTGTAACTATAAAACAAATAAATGTTGGATAGTATAAAGTCTAACTTGGGAACCAATATCTCATTCTCTATCAGCCATGGTTTTCTTCCTTCAGTGAACCAATGAGACTCCGTAGCACTCACTCCAATGAAGATCAACAGCAATACCAACCTTCCTGAATTCACTACACCATGAGTTGTTAGGAGGTAATTTAAAGCCTAAGTCTTCGTTGCTTTAATTAAACAAGAGTGTGCAATGGTAAACCCAAACTAAAAAATTAAAATGAAATTAAAAACCCTGAAAAATGTTGCGTCTTGCTCAAAAAACCAATAATAATGGTATCTTTGCAAAACTATACTAGAAGATAAAGAGCCTTCATGGGCTCCTAAGAATTCAGAGCACAACATCAGCAAAATATACATTCAAATGTTTTTCTGATTGTGACAAAAATCAACCTGTTAGGTTGAAAACACTTGCCAAACTTGTATAATTATAAAAATACAAATATGATAAAAATCATGGTATTTAGGATATATATAAGAACTTTAATAATTCAATATTAAAAAAACAGAAACAAAAGATATGAACAGACATATTACCAAAGAGATACAAAGACCAAGCAGATGGAAAAATGTGCAACATCACTAGGAAAATGCAAGTAGAAAACACAATGAAGTATTACTATATATCTGTTAGGATGGTTAAGATGAAAAAAACAGCAAGAGCTAACAAAAATGTTGAGCAACCAGAATTCTCATTGTTGACAGGAATATAAAATGACACTGCCACCCTGGAAAACAGTTTTGGCAGCTTTTCAAACATACATTTACTGTATAACCCAGGAATCCCATTCTAGGTATCTACCCAAGAAAAATAAAAACGTATCTTTACACAAAGAACTACACATGAATGTACAGAGCAGTCTTACTTATGGTAGTCCAAAATGGGATAGAAATATATAAGCATTAAGTAGTGAACAGATGAACAAACTACAGTACTTGCGTTCTGTGAACAGTACTCAGTAATAAAAAGGAACAAGTTGGGGATATGGCAACAACAGGGATGCTTCTCAGAAACATTACACTAGACGAAAAGCCAGACACCAAAAGCTGCATACTGGATGATTTCATTTATATAACATTCTGGAAAAGGCAAAACTACAAGAACAGCTGTTGCCAGAAGTAACTTACTACAACTGGGTAGGGAAAATTTTCTGGAGTAATGGAAACTGTCTATATTCTAATTGTAATGATTACATGACTGTATACGTTTGTGAACACTATAACTGTACACTTAAAAAGGGTGAATTTACGGGATACAAGTTATATCTCGATAAACCTGAGTTTTAAAAAAGCATAACATACCTCTTTAAAATTGAAACAAGGAAAAAACAGTCTTTCAGGAACATTCAGAGAGCATGTAAAAAGTTATATGTGTGCATGTGTGTGCAGTGAAAGAGAACCACTTGATAAAAGGCACATGCCTATAGGGATGCATGTGTTCAAATATGATATGACACATACCTGGCTCTAACAAATCAGCCGCATTTTATCCCCTTTAATAAAAGGTTTTGCTGGCTTCTCCTATACTTTCTTTTCTTAAAACAGGCTTTATTTCCACTACAAATATTTCACAAAAAAACTTAAAGAAATTTGAGTGCCTACCATGTGCTAAGAACTGTGCAAGTGCTTTTATGTTATTTCATTTAATACACATAATCACCCCATTCTTAGATCTTATCCCCCCACTTTTAACCAGTTAAGAAAGGTGAAGCTCAGAGAAATTAAATTACCTGCCCAAAGGTACCTCTAGCCATAAGAAGCAGAGCCAAGATCTAAAGCCAGGTTTGAGTTCAGAACTCCTGAATAATACTTAAGTACTTGGAAATTAAGATAAAATACTAAATAAAAAAGCACTAAGCAAAAACTGATGTATGTGAAGCTTAAAAGACCTTCCAAAAAACTGAAAACAAGCCTCTTGTTAACTACTTCAGGCAGGTAAATCTAGCAAATTATGTGTATTCCTTGCTTTAAGGAAACCTGAATGATAAAATACAGACCACATTTATTAGATTTAATAGAAAGCATTAATAGTAAACCACAAATTTTAAAGAGTTGCTTTATAAATATTTAAGACATGTTCCTGCAAGTCTTACATAAAATAAAATGATTCAATATGCATTTTTCCTATGCTCAGTGATATATGATTAAAAAAACCACACCAGATGGTAATCACGAGGCTTGGGTTCTAGTCTTAACTCTGACGCTTTGTGTGTGTAACAGGTTTGTGTGCTCATAAATTTATATAGTATGTTAAACCTCTAATCCTGTGACTTTATTTGGAAATTGGGTAATTGGAGATGTAATCAGTTTGGATGAAGTCACAATGGAGTAGAACAGGCCCCTAATACAATATGACTGGTGTTCTAATAAAATGGAGGAACTTGGACACATATACACAGATAGGGAAAGTACTGTATGAACATGAATGGAGCGACTGGAGTGGAGTATCTACATCTAAAAGCCAAGGAACACAAGTAACAGAAGAAACCAACCCTGACAACACCCTGATCCAGACTGCTAGCCTCCAGAACCGTGAGACAATAAATTTATGTTCTTCAAACCACCCAGTTTCTGGTACTTTGTTATGGCAACCCTAGCAAATGAATACATTTTGTAATTATATAATTTTGGGTAAATTATTTCAATACTCTGGGTCCCACATTTCAATAGGTATCCCTTTTTACATTTTCCTCCTCTCAAAACTTACCAAATATTTGAAATATTTCCCACTATGTTCAAGTTATTCAAGGTACATCATCAGAGTATACTCAATTTATTTAAAGATGGAAGATAATATTCCCAAGTGAACTGTGAAGCAGGTATCATTAGTTTCTCAAGCATAAATCTTAGTGTAAGATTCTAAATTATTTAGAAATTCGCTGGCAAACACTCCCCAAATAAGAAATATTTATCTAGTATCTTATCTAGTGCTTTTACTTGTTGCATATACCGTCCTCTTTCCTTCAGTTCTTACTAATTGCTCAGTATAGCAACATGGCACACTTGATAAAAGGCCAATTGCTGGGATTTCTCACTGACGTGGAGTTCTTTTATAATAACTACTTATGGCACTACTCATCTCCGATGATATTCAATCTGCTGACCATCATTCTATAGCATAACTTATTACTTTACAATTCCACCTTCAAAAACTTTTCAGATCTCCCCTGGCTGGGTGGGCACAGTTGGTTGGAACTTCATCTTGTACACCAAAAGGTTGTAGGTCCAATCTCCAATCGAGGCACAAGTAATTCATTTTCCACAAAGTGAAAGCGTACTGCTTTTCTTCTCCCAATTCTTTCACATTAAGGATTATTTCTAGGTAACAAATTCTCTCAAGAAATACCCTGTCCCTTCAAAGTATTTCACCCAATTTAATACCACACAGCCAAGGAACATGATTTGAACATATTAAGAATGACTTAACTGTTAAACTAAATAAGAGTTAACCAACTAAATGAGAACCTAATTCTAACAGAAAAGGTGGGCTCAGACACTAGGCTTGCCAACTAATAAATGTTAATGAATGGTTACAGTAAAGTCACAATGCTTCAAGTCCAGATTTCTTTTTTTAATTAATTTTTATTTATTTATTTTTATTTTTTAAGATTTTATTCATTTATCTTTAGAGGGGAAGGGAAGGAGAGAGGGAGAGAAATATCAGTGTATGGTTGCCTCTCGTGTGTCCCCCACTGGGAACTGGCCTGCAACCCAGGCATGTACCTGACTGGGAATCGAACCTCGATCCTTTGGTTCGCAGGCTCAATCCACTGAGCCACACTAGCCAGGGCCAGATTTCTATATAAATCAATTTCATAAGGGTGTCATATGTGTAAATTCATCATTAATGTTTATTTTTTGTCTTCAGAGATGAGGTAATATATATAACAAGCCATATTTAAGAAAAGTAAAACAAAGAAAGAAAAAATGCCTATTTAATAGATATTGGCAATACACTTTTAAATTAAATACATATTCTATTTGTAAACTTCATTCTGAGAAGTTCACTAAATTCAATCATATTTTCTAATTTCCTTGAAATATATAACAATGAACCTGGAGGCCCACAGGCAATGGGCGGACTCAAAGCTGAAGGAATTCAGAAACATACATGCTTGTGTTTCTCCCTACACCTGTATCACTGTATCTAAGACTACCACTCAGATTTTGCTGCCTCACTGACCTTCTTACCTTCTATACTACTACTTAGTCCAGTGAGTATCTTCCTAATCTCTCCTTTCAAAGTGTTCAAATTGTTTCACTTGCCTAGCCATTTCTTTGACTATGTACTACAGTGCAAGAGCTGGAGGAGCATTTGAAATCTTGCTCCCTGACATACATCCTCAGTTTGGCTCAAATAAACTAAAAAATTCTCTACAGGTTTGGACGTTTCTTACATTGACATTTACTTAGCATAGCCAGCAGGATTCCAAAGAAGCCCATCCAGGACTAGACTACCATGGAAATCTGGACCAGGTGCTAGGTACAAGCAAGAGCCCTTTGTGCCCCACCAGCTCTTCACATCAGGGGAACTTGGGTGAGTTTCTCTCAGAATTGAGGGCCTCCTTGCATTAAGTTGGTGGCCATGACTTTATTAGAGCTGTTCTTAGAAAATCAAGGTAGATAAGGGTTGAGATAACCTAGGGACAGTAAAATAAACAAACTAAATAAATAAATAGGGGTTGCTGCTTTTAATTTGGCTTATTAGACTGCTTAGTGATTCTGAACTCTTTGATGGTTAAATGAGAGACTAAACTCCCTTAGCTTCAAAAGAGAAAGGAAACTTGTTTCCCTGTCCCAAACAGCCAATAGGGTGATAACAGTTGTTTCATACCTACCCTTGAATCTGGAGTAGCGGAGACAGACATTGGGAGTTGTCTACTGTGGTGGCACAGCTGATTCAGACAAGCCATGGGGAAAGCCTCAGGGAGAATGGTGGGGCTCCCTGGAATGGGTTCACACCAAGAGGGGGCCCGAGGGAGGAACTCATGCTCTGCCAAGTATTGTGGTTCTGGTGGCATCTTGTAAGCTCTAGCTAACCCTTGCTTAGGAATCCTTAGGTGACTAAGAAGCTTTGTGGGGTTGCCTAAGGAAAATGTTCCTCTAGGGCAGAAAGGAAAAGACATAGGAAAAGACACCCTATATTGGATATCTCTATAGGACTCCCCCATAGGGCAGTCCTATACGAAGTACGAAGGCATCCGGGCTGATTTTTCCTCCAACCTTGTTCAAACTCTACAGATCTCAAAATTTACATGGAAAATCGTGCCTCTGAGGCTGACAAGCCCCATGACTGTCAGCCTGTCATTAATACTGAGATGGCCAAAATGAAGATCCTTTGATACTTCTAAATTAATTTTGTGCACAGTTAGAAAGGCAGCTATAAAATTAGGCAGAATATATGAAAAACCTATTTAGTTGGTCTTTCAAAGCTTCAAAGAGGATTTCGATAAATAGGTCAACTTGTGATGTTGTTTAGAAGTCAACTAAATTCTCTTAAGTATTAAAAATGGCCTTTAAATAAGCTTGTGAGTTTTTCTCCCCCATGGCTGCAAGGTCTCTTTGTCTGTATGTGTCTCTCTCTCTATATGTTGTATATGTGAGACAATTTTCTACCTACAAATGGTATTGTTAAGGCAAGCATTTATAAGAAATGAGTATTCTAAAATTGTCAGAAATATGAAAACTAACACAAATCTCTTTCAAGTTTATGTCATCTAAGATTAATCCTTAGTAAATAAAAGCTAGCTTAAGTTTGTTGGTTTAGGTAAAACACACACTGCCTTTATATGACTTTATGTCTATGCACTATGTTCCTAGAGTTTATAAAATGTCTTATATGTGCCAGTAAATGTCTATTTCTAGCAGTTACAAAATATCTTCATATATCTGCCAAGCTAAAGAATGATAATTGCTTAATTACTAATTTTCAGTAGAGACTAAGTTTTAAGAGTTAACAGGGGAGGTGGGAGATGATAACGGGGCGGGGGGGAGGGTGAAGGGTTTTCAGAAACAACTATAAAAGACACATGGACAAAATGGGGGGCGGGTGGTGGAATTAGAGAAGGGAGGTGGGGATGGCTGGGGTGGGGGGAAGACATGGGAGAAGGGAGGCAGATGATTGTACTTGAACAATAAAAATTTTTAAAATAAAAAAAAGAAACTAAAGTTTTAAGGGTTAAAATCTTAATATATGTAGGAAAACTTCTAGGGTATAGTATATGGGCAAACAATGGCTGTAAATTAAACAAATAGGTCTATAAAAAACTCAAGACAGCAGCTTGCTTCTTTCCTGCTCTCTGGTTCCCCATTTTTTGGTTTTTGCATTTCTCCATGCATCACAATACCTTTAAACTAACCTTAGATGAAGGAACTTAAGAGTCGAAATTATTGAAAAGAGGTATCTTATACCACTGCCAAGGTTTGATAAGAGTCACTTCAAGAAAATGTGAAGTTGGTAACCCCTTCCTTTCACAGAGAGCTCCCAGGAGACAGGCACTTTAAAGATCATTTGACTGCCACCTGGAGATTTTGTTTAATGAAGAGGGCATCAAATAAAAGACACTCTCCAACCTCACTGGAAGGGTCCTTGCCAGGCACTTGTGAAAAGACATCTTATTCCTGTCTACATGCATTAAAGACACACCTTGAGGACAAAAAGCAGCTGACACCAGAGGTAGACGACTATCCTAAGACATCAACAAGACTTGTATATCTACAGATTGATACTGAACTCAGCAACCATTCTGTTGATCTTTACCTGGCTACTAACAATATTAGTCATGATAATAATTGTATTTATTCTTTGGGTTTCTCTATATTGTCCGACTGTTTATGATTACTGAACACGTATAACTGTTAATGCTCTTCATGACTTATGTAAATGTTATACTAGATGCCATATATAGAAAAATGTGACAGAAACTTGTATCATGATAGTTCACAGGACAAAAATGATCCACAGTCTATTTTTCCCAATGAAGGCCATTAAGATCTTGAGATGGCACAGGAACCCGGGCCCAGGATCCCAAGGACAATGGAAAAGAAAAACTGCAGAAGTACTCTGCTGCCCCTCACCTGATACCAAAGACCCTAGGTAGCTAGAAGAAACACTGATAAGCCAACCATAAGAATGTCACTACTCCTCCACTCTTTGCTTGCTTCTCCAATCGAATGTGGAAAATTCCACAAGCCCACCTTTTTGCACAAGCCTGCTTTATCCTCAACTTATAAAACCAGACAACTGAGCCAGACCCTTGAGCCAGTTCAGAGAACCTTCCTTTCCCCTGTGCTGTCTCCCATGTGCCTAAAGCATAAGCTTAATAAAAATCTGTCTGGAAATTTCTCTAAGGTTTCCTCTTGATTTCTATCTTGGGTAACCCAAGAACCCTAATGCCAGTAACAACCTGATGCCTTCCATTTATCTGACCTTCCTTTTTGGGAAAACTTTGGCCTCAGCTCAGATCCCATGGTTACAGGACTCCCCCATCCCCATTGGCCAGTAAGATGACCTTGATACTGAGACTTACTAGGAATGAGTCTTCCTAGCACTGTGAGACCACACTACCCAACCAAGAGGTTCATCATCAGTGTATCCTTCAGATTATTTAGGATGAAGAGGGAAAACTGAATGAAAAAGGTGTTCTATGGAAAGTAACCTCACAGGGTGTTGTGATTGTAAGTTCCTAAACTTGGTAGGTCATGGTGGGTGGGCATTCCCCAGACATAAAACCTCTTTAGTAAAATATTTATCTTTGCCTTAAGTAAGCCCTGTCCCTTGTTTCTGTGCACGTAGATGAACTCGTCTTTGAAATAACCACCCTTAAGATGGCACAGAATCTTGTTAACTATCCTTGAGATCTTACTCCTTGGCAATTATCAGTTTGGCTCAAATAAATTTTTATAATTTTTTAAAAAGTTCTGTATGCAAATATAGCAACAAAAAAATCTATGAAGAATTAACACACTGCCCCCCCCAAGGAAATGCAATGTAAATGTTTATTAAAATTTTTCAAAATTTTTTTTGCCTTTTCTCCAAATAAGCCACACACTACATTACCACTGCATAATTCTAGATAGGAAAAACTATATTTAACACTACATAAACTAGCATGGTACTCTAGGAAAACTGCTACTTAGTAAACAATAAAGATGAAATTTCATTCCTTCCTATTTTCCCATCAACATCAGTGCTAGCTGACTTCAGAACTTGTCAAACCCTGTATTTGTTGCATTTTGACAAGAAAAAAAATGTTTGAGCACTTGGTGCTTGCTCTAGCAAGGGACTGTTCACACTTGCTAGAACTTGAATGAGTCATGACACTGCCCCCCAAGAGGAAATGCTTCACTGTTGGGTACTCAAGGGTTTCAGCATTCATCATGAGGTCCAGAACAATGCTTTCTAATTTAAAAAGACTAAGGTAATACTGTATTTTCAAAATAGAAAGCACTGTAACTAATGTGACAATATGCAAAAAGAGGGAGGAGAGGAACCTAGGAAAGCCATTTCAAGAAAGTACCATATTTTAAGGACTTTAAGACACACCTAGGTATTAGAGGAGGAAAACAGGAAAAAAAATTTTGAAGCAAAAAATGTGGTAAAGTATTTAATAACCTGTGGTCCTGCTCCACTGCCGCCCGCCCCCACAGTGAGCCAGGTAAGCCACATTCAAACTATAAGATGCACCCCCTTTCCTCCCAGATTTGGGGGCGCATCTTATAGTTCAAATAATATGGTACATTTCTATTAACTATTCTGTCTTCTGGCATAAGTAACATTCTATCTTAAAGAGAAATAAAACCCCCAACACTACACTAGATACAATTTCAAAATACACTATAATGTACCACCTACCAGTTAAAATAAATAATGAAAATTCAAATTATTTCTTTAAAACTGCCCCTAAGAATGGAGACTAGTAGTCTCATTCTCAACACTTCCAAATAATTCCTAAGTTTTTACATCTCAACAGTCAACTAAGCTTTTGTTTTCAAACCTGGAATATCCAAAAGAAGCAGAACATATGACAAATGATGGAAAAATACTGTAAGATTTTTCTTAAATGTGTAACATAAACACATATAAGTCAGACTTATAGAATACTGATCCAAAGTACTTTTCACTTTTATAAGCATTAAAGTCTATCATAATGTGAATTCTCTTAGAATGTAAAATCTATGATTAAGTTTTAACATACCCATTTTTTGGATTTTAATTATTGCTACCTTAATTCACCTCCATGTAACTGACCTACCTTAACCAACATTTTTTTTGCCCTTTATTAAATATGCCACAGCATGTATGCTATTTTTAGTGTACCAGGCACTTCTGATCCCACTAGTTGAGATACATGTTTTAATAGTCAGTTGGTTGTTCCCAAGCCTCTTTATGCCAGTTTACTTGTAATTCCTGCATAACTTAAACATTATGTAAGTGTATGGAACACAACTACAAAAAGAGCTTTGTTTCTATGTAAACTAAGTTCAAGGAAGCTAAGTAGATTATTCAGTAAAAGTGAGCCATTCTTTTAAAAGGTATTGAATTAGATAAAGGTGAGATATCTGTAAAATATTAGAAAAAAATTCATAAAAACCCAGAAAGAATGTATATCTAGGTTTTTTCAAAAGTATCTTCAAGCTTTTACTCTACTTTAGAGAAATGAAAACTGGAAATTGCAACTCATGCATTATAGGTATAGTTTATACAAGATCAACTTCTCTCAACTCCATATTCAAAGAGATGGTGTTAGCTCTGTATCAAAAAATTGGCAAATAAATGTAGATTTATATAAGGTAAAATTTTAAAATGTTAAGATGTGCATTTTTTTATTTTCCTGCTTTAATGTTTTCCATAACCTACAAATCTCAACAGACATTAAGACTTCTAACAACTTTTTTCTTGAAGGCCTTGCTTTACCAACTAGATAAATATTACAAGTCTATATAAAGTCATAGTATGTAGTAATAAACACCCTCAAATAACTTTATGGAAAAAAGTATTAGACTGTATACTCCACAAAGGCAAGAATCTTTACCTACTTTGGTCACGGACGTAGACCAAGCACCCAGAATTGTTCCAAGTATATAGGGGATGCTCAATAAATATTTGTTAAATGAAGGAGAATGGAAACTTACTGTGATGACAGCTTTGCTAAGGCAGATGGATCCTCTGCAGCCATATTCTGTCTCATCTTCAGATTTGTAGTAACTCAACGTGTTATTTTTCAAAACTACCCAACGATCCTGCCACCCATGAATGTAGTTTGTCCACTGGGAGTAGGGAGAAGCAGGGGGAAGGAAAACAAAAAGTAAGAACTTAGTATTTTAGAAATCCAAACTTTCTGAAATAGCCATCACTATAATTTTAAGACCTAAACGTGAGAAGTTCTAACATAACTATAAACAGTAAAAAATATTGTAAGAAGTGGAAAGTTGATATTTTTCTAAATTTTTAATAATTTTCAGTAAACTTTATAAAATTATAAATATTTTCTTCTAAGATTTGAGGAATAAAACAGAAGCAGATTCCAGTTTAAAATTTTGCTTTGCTCTGCACAGCAAAGGAATCCAATAAAACAATAAGGCACAATGTGAATGGTAAAGATATTTGCAAATGATACTTCTGATAAAGGGTTAATATCCAAAATATATATAGAACTCACACACCAACAACTAAGAGAGCAACAACAAAAATCAGATTAAAAAATGGATAGAGAATCTGAGTATACAGACATTTTTCTAAGGAAGACATATGGATGACCAACAGGCATATAAAAAGATGTTCAACAGCACTAAAAGTTAGGGCAATGCAAATCAAAACCAAGTGAGATATTACCTCATACCTGTTAGAATGGCTTTTATCAAAAAGACAACAAATAAGTGTTGTTGAGGATGTGGAGGAAAGGGAACCCTTGTGCACTGATGGTAAGATTGTAAACTGGTATAGCCGCTATGGAAAACAGCATGGAGGTTCCTCAAAAAATTAAGAATAGAGCTACCATATGATCCAGCAGTTCCTTTTCTGGGTACTGATCCAAATATTAAAATACTAATTCAAAAATATATATGTGCCCCTATGTTCACTGCAGTATTATTTACAACAGCCAAGATACAGAAACAACCTATGCGTCCACTGATGAAAAAAATGGGTAAAGATGTAGTCTGTGTGTGTGTGTGTGCATGTGATACTACTCAGCCATGAAAAATGAAATATTGCCATACTGACAAAATGGATAGCCCCTGAGGTTGTTATCCTAAGTGAAGTAAGTCAGATGGAACAGAAAAGGACAAAAAAACTATGATTTCACTCATATGTAGAACATAAAACAAAAAAGGTGGCAAATAAACTAATGAAACAAAAAAAACAATCTCATAGATACAGAATGATGGTTACCAAAAAGGAAGGGAGGTGGTGGGAGGGTGAAATGGATAAAGGGGGTCAAATACACGGTAACAAATGGAAATTAAGATTTTTTTGTTAGTGTTAAGCATGACAGAGTACACAGATATTGAAGTACAATATTGAACACCTGAAATTTATGCAATCTTATTAACCAATGTGACCTCAATTAAAAATTAATTTAAAAAACTATACTTTGTTCTTTGCATGTTTTCATCTTTCCCTCCTCATCACCATCATGACACTTAAATTGTTTTGGTCCCTGCTACAATTAACACATTCAACAGAAAAGTAAGTTTGGTTATATAGTCTGTTACTCTCCTACAAGTACTGCATGAAACCTGCTAAATCAACAGAAATATGAAGCTAATCATAGCCAAAACTGTACTTTTGTTGTAAGTCATTCCCATATGAAAATTTATGATGTTCATAATTATATTAAAGTAAAAAACACTAGATCATTCATCTTTAGTAAGTCTGTATCAACTCCATTTTTTTCCTCCATGGAATTCAACATTGAATACTTAAAAGTTAATTCATTTTCCAAAGTTCTCTGAAGATCTATTGTTCAAACTCAAAACTAATAATACAAATAAAAAACTGGTTTTTCAAAAACATATCTGGATTATCTGTTCCCAGTACCTATAAATGGTTTCTGTTTTGCTAAACTTTTGCTGCACGCTGAAGATCACAATAAACTGGCAACAGCAGAAATGTAACCTCTTGTTGATTTTGCATATTTCTATGTTCTGGGGGTTTAAATATAGACAATTCTAAAACTGTCTGCCAAAAACTAATTCAAATGGATTGTTAAACATATACATATTGCAATGGTTCAGGCTCTTTTTACCCACTGAGAAATCTTTACTTTCCTATTCCCTCATTCAGCACATTTGAGATGTTCTGATCTTAAATCTTCTAAAACCCCGTCATTATAACCCCTCCCTTAGAGCCCATCCTTGCAGGAAATTAAACTCATTCTTTCCTAAGGGCTCCCTAATAGCCATTTCTTTACTTTCAAATCCCTGTGACTTAAACTGCAAACTGAAATGAAGATTCTGGCCCTGGCTGGGAGCTTGCCTAAACTCCACCTCATGTCTCTGCCCAAACCCCTACCCCCCCTCCCTGCCCCCACAACAGCAGGAGGTGAGTAGCTGCTGCCAAGTGAACAAGAGAAGCTCACGTGAGCTCCGCCTCCTGACACCCCCACCCCTAGGGGGTGGGAACAGTCCCTGATGCCAAAAAAGGCTGGGGACCCCTGGGTTAGAGAGCATCCTTCTGATATACCAGGGTTTCAGGTTCAAGCCCTGGTCAGGGCACATACACGAATCAACCAATGAATGCATCCAGTAAGTGCAACAACAAACTGATGTGTCTGTCTCTCTAAAATTCATTTAAAAAAATAAAGAAAGAATGATTCTTAAATACAAAATTGAATTTACCCCCTCTCTTAAGGACCTCCTTATGTTCCCATTTCCTTGACTTCTGGAGAATCGGTCAAGACTATTTCCTTGACTTTGGCAGTCACTCAGACTCAAACCTGCCTGAGGGTTTGCGTATTGCATTGACAGAGTAGTGGATACAAAATCAGAGACTCAACTACTTTATTAGTTACGTGAGGAGTTTTGAAATTATTAACTCTTCTGAACTTCAGTTTCTTTGCCTATTATTTGATGTTAATGACCGAATAAAATTGTGAAGATGCTTACTATATTCATAGGAGATACTCAATACCTGAAGGTTCCTTCTCAATCCTTATAGTCCATTATCAACTCCTACGCATCTTTCCTTCATATTAAACTCTTACATTTGACTCCTCTATTTTCAATTAATCCAATTAAATTATCAGGTTCCTAGATTCCTGAGATGGTTTAATAACCTAATCTCTAGTATCTTCTGCTATTTATCCCATAATTTACATTATCTTATTTACTTATGAAGCCTACTTATCTTACATCAATTTCATTGAACCTTCAGTTCCACAACTTACATGAACAACTCCCTATTGCCAATAATACAAATTGTTTACTGGCATATCTTAATCCACCTCACTTCCAATTACTGCCCTTCAGAAGGCCAGTAACTGAGTGACTGTGGTTAGGTTACTTATTCTCTCTGTTTCTCTGTTAAACTGTACCTTATAATTATTAAGATAAAATAAGAATAGACTTAGAACATTGCCAGGCACATAGTACTTTCTGAATTGGAGGCAGGTACACATAGCTAATGAGGCTTAACCTTAGGCACAGCTCACTAGAATGGACCCATTGGGAAGTGACAGAAGGTGCCCCAGGAACATTGTGTCCACAATTTTATATTATTTCCTTACAGAGGATTCAGTAAATTACATAAGCCTCAGGACCCTTTACTCAATAACATTAAACTATTATTATACCTAGAAGGCAGATTTTTGCCTTTCTCTACCCTTATAAGGTACCTTCACTCTTCCCCATTTATCAAATAGAGACAGGGCAATGTGCTTGACACCACAAAGGAATCAAAGATTTCTGTTCCCAAGTTGTATTTTCAAAAGGAAAAAGAAACCTACATTTAAAATAAGAAAAAGAAATGTTACAAATAAAATGGTATGGGAATCCAAGGAAAGGAGATCTGGAATAGTCAGTGAAATAAAAAGCTTTGTGGAAAGAACAGTATTTGAGGTGGACTCTGAATTAGGATAGAATTTTAGTCAACAGATGTGTGGAGAAATAGAAGGTAAATTAAACCTCAAAGGATGAAAATTCAGAAGCTGGACGCTGGATGCAATTTATTTCATCCAGGCTTAGTTGCTCGCAAGTCCTACTAAAGCAGGAAGCTTTTCCCAACCATAATTCATCCTGATACTTCTTAGAGCCACCTAGAATTACCATCTATCCAGTATTTTTGGAATCTACATACTTAATTATAAATGCTATAAAAATAAGCTTCACAGGTATTTCCAGGTATTTTAGATTACCGAATAGAAAAAAACTTTAAACTGGTTTAACAGATTAATCAAATTAGTATTAGGACATATCTACATTAATCAGTAAAAGGGAAAGATGCTGAGCTCTAACTCATATTTTAATCACCAAGTGAATGAAAGGGACTCAAAATATATACTGGTATGTACTGTGAATTTTGAAACATGTATTCAATATAAAAGTCTTCATTAATAAGCTTTCAGAAAACATTATGTATGCTCACAAATTGTTAAATTCCAGGGAAATTACCTTCAAAGCTGTTAACAAGAATAATACCAACACCTATATTTCTGTTGATCTAAGTATGCAGAAACACTGAAGTTATTTATCTACCACAGAAGTGGTCAAATATTCTATTTCCACACATTTAAGTATCAAAGAGACAGTCTTTTATTCTGCTATATTTCCATACAGTATACCTACTACACTACTCCGAATAAGGTAAATACTCAGAGAACTGGTAATTCCACTAGTCACTCCACCCGCCCCCTATTCATGATGAATAGGAGCATGGCTTGTTTTGTCAAATACTTAGCACAACCATAATATTAATTTGAAATTCTGCTTATCACCTAATGAGAACAGCAATGAAACTACCAGAATCACCCACAAGCAAAAAGCCCATTTCATAATAATCCATCTGAAAATATATACCTATTACACCTTGATTTCCATACAGATTCCTAAATTACAAGATACATTTAATCTAGAGAAACCCTAGAGAGCTTCTTTACTGAAAACCTTTCAGTGAAATTCCAGTAATGATCACAGTATCAACGCACACCATAATTTTTCTGCTACACAAGTTAACACTTGTAAGCCTTAGTTCTGACACATTAATGCCTTTCTTAGACCCCTTCTCACCAGCCTTCTGAATACATTATAAACACCTAATACGAAACAATTCCAAAAGATGTCCAAATACTTAGCCAAAGTATGTACACTGGAAGCAAAGTGATTTCTTAATAGCTGCACATGACCTAGTATCTTATGACCAGCTTGTTAAAGACTTGCCCTGGATCCCTCTTCTCCAGGTTAAATGCTAGCTCCAGCCATTTCTAAAAGTTTAACAGGAGTGGAGAAGGAAGTAAAAAAACAAAAAACAAAACGCAACATAAATCTCCTCACAACTTTAAGAAAAAATAAATAAACAAAAAGCACTTCCTATGTGCTAGTAAAAGATCACCCATCTCTCTTCCAAAGACTCATCGATCGTAACTAATTAGCTTTAGAGTCCTACAAATGAACTATCTACTGTGCTAAAATTTTGAAAGAGAAGCTTTAAAAGATACAGGAAAGGTAGTATTACTGCAAGAATATTTTATTAAATAATGCTCTCCTTCCTGGACTAAAGGTCAGTCTCCATTCCAACATGTTCCAAGTTACTATGAGTATTTTTTTATACCTACTACGTGGTGATTCGATAGCTCTTTTCAGAATAGGGCCAAAGGGTGAGGGGAAAAAGTACAAAACTCCTCCTCAGTGAGATCTCTCCCTACATCTAACCTGGCATAGTTTTCCACCCCAGATTTTAGCACCAAGTATAGCTGCGACGGCTTCTGTCTAAACAGCCACATTCCCAGAACCCCCCAACTCTACTCTGCTGGGCATCTCCACACTAACCACATTTGAGGTCCGATTTACATTGCTCCCACACCCAGTTGTTCGGACACTGCCATGGCTCAACCTGGATTTCTATACCCAGGAGAGCTGTCGCCCTGAGTCCCAAGTCATGGTGCGCATCCCGCTCCCTAACTGGATCCGGTGTTGGGACAGGTTTCCCCCGTCCTCGCAGCAGGCCACTGCCGACACTCGGGGCAGACAAGGAGGACAGTTCCTTTTTCGTTCCCCACTCCATCCCTAGCCGGGGTACTCCAGCGGCAGAACTCTGTCCTGCACCCCCCACACACATTCTGAAGCCTCCGCCCCGGGACAGACCTTACCTCCCGTCCAGCCCCACCCCATGCCCTCAGTGGTTCGCCTCGCGGCAGGTGAGTCTGGGCCAGGGGCCCTTGGCCCGGCGGGTTGCTCACCTTGCTGAGGACCCCACAGCGCTCCACAGGCGGTCCGGACTCCGTCTCCGGATCCTCCTCCGAGCCCGAGGAGTTCCAGCTCTGGTTATCCGACATGGAGGCGCGACAGACGCGCAGGAGACCGACCCCCGCTCCAAGAGCTGCGCCGGAGGAGGCGCCCAGTCCCCGGGGTGAAATGTCGGGGGATGGCGAAGGGAAGAGTGCCCGCTCCGGTGCTGGGGGGTGCTGGAGGTGGGACGAAGTCCGCCCCACGCGCCGCCGCGCCTGACACCGAGCGGACAGGGGAAGGAGGGCAAGCGGCGAAGGAAGCCTGCCCTTCCAGCCGTCGGCCGCCACCTTCGCCGTGACCCCTGCGCTGCGACCGGCGCCGCCACCCGAACTCAGTTCTCTCGTGGCCAATCTCAAAAGGAGAAGAGAAGGGGGAGGAAGAAGAGAAGAGATAAACCAGCTGCAGAGACCCAGGTCCACTCACACTACTGCTCCCGCCGCCATCTTCCTGCCTGGCCCACTATTTACCCTTCCCTCCCCTCTTCCCTCCTCTTCGTCCTCCCATTCTCCCCCGTTCTCCGCCCTGTTCCCTCCCAACGTCTGACGCAGCACGCCAGTGGCTTGGGGTCCCTCCCGTACCCTACCTCCAGCCCTCCGGGGTGACGCCAGATAGAGAAGTGGGAGGAGCTGAGAGAGAAGGGACGGGGACACCACAGTACTGCATTCTGGGAGGGACCCGTTCTGTCAGCCGCGTTGCCTCCTGGGAGTTGTAGTCGTAATTCTGAGTCGACTGGTAGAGTGTTTAGACCTGGTAAGTCTTGTTGTCTTGGGGACGATCAAAGGATGGGTGGGCTTCGTTTGACAGTTGCGTGAGTGGTTCCCTCCGCCACGTTTCTCTTTCAGCCTAGCGTGTTTATGACGAACCCTGCAGGCTTGCAGGGCCGGACATGAGCTAACTCTCCTCTGAGGATGCCGGGCCTGGCTTCCTGAAAGCCCGGGAGCATTTTGCCGCCAGCCTGGGCTGGAGCTTACTGGACCCTTCCGCCTCAACCAGGGCTAGCGGTTTGAGATCTTTGTAGTGACAAAGGGTTCCCCCAAACCATCTCCGCAAATTTTGATGGTCTTTCGTCTCACTGTTTAGAAATTAGACTTTACACTTGACGTCCCGCTTTTGAAGGAGAAAATTTCAGTTCCTTCTTACCAAACACTTCGCATGGTTAGATTTCTAGAGTTTTCTTTTCTGTTAAGTAATTATAAAGGTGCCAGGGAATAAATCATGCCTGAAGAATTTTCAAAGTAGAATAAGAATGTGAGGTGACAGCCTGGTATTTCCTTTTAGCTGTGAATGAGTGTCTTCCTGAGACTCAGGTTAAACATCTCTACCGACCCACTACCGCTCTCTAGAGCAGTAGATAAAAGATAAAAAAGGTTGGAATAGAAATTTGGTTCACTAAGAATGACTGAAGTGCACTAGACCTTGAACACTAAGGGGTTATGGAATAGGAGGCTAACTTTTTTTTAAGACTAGAATTAGTGGCAAAAGCAATAGAAAGTGTAGCAGATCATATTTAGTCTTTTTTGCATTCATTATAAGGACAACTTTACGAGATCTTGAACTTTGTAGTTTCAGGTCTTTGCTACTTTTACAATTTTGTCAATTTCTTAATAATTGCCAACAATAAAATTCATTATTAAACCATAGAGAAAATGGTTTACCAGTTTACCATATAGAAGTGAAATTTTGAGTTTGGTGGAAAAGGCACTGCAGCCAAAAATACCAATGATAGCTTTAGAGACCAACTTGACTGGGATCTTAAAGCAAGAATGGAATGATGGGAAGTGTCTCAGACAAGTACCTATCTTCCATTCCCAAGATTGCCGAATCTGCTGTAAACTGGTTACACATCACTTTTTGTTGTAATCAGGTGATCAATGAAAGCCATTCAGATGAATAAAATCTTGAGATAAAGCTTTCGAAGTACTTTGTCAATGTAATAATGTAAACATAATTCCAAAGTTGTCATTCAAAAGAGAAAAAAACATTTAGCACATTTTTCCTCTGTATTGAATTATCAAATTACACCTTTAGAATGTTGAATGCTGTAGCAATCAAGTTTTGTTTTGCCTTCCAATTACGTAATACAGTTAGACTTTCTATTTCTGATTTTTTTAAAAGATTTTATTTATTTTTAGAGGGGAAGGGAAGGAGAGAGGGAGAAAAATATCAATGTGTGGTTGCCTCTTGTATGTCCCCTGCTGGGAACTGGCCTGCAACCCAGGCATGTGCCCTGACTGGGAATTGAACCGCAATACTCTGGTTCACAGGCCCGTGCTCAATCCACTGAGCTACACCATCCAGGGCCTATTTCTGATTTTTTTAAGCCTGAGTTTTAAAGTGTCATTAGTCTTAAGCAAATAATTGTGGATTACCAAGAAATTTACTTCATAATGCAATTTAGAATCATGGAAACATAGTATATCTTTAAATTGTACTTTCTGTTTTATTTCATGCATTTCTAGGTCATGCATTTATTTTATGCATTTCTAGATCACTTAACAGAAAATTGTTTCAATTGTTACATATAATTTAGTACTAATATGAGAAAAATTTTGTTTTTTTCTTTTTATTGAAATTTGTTGGGGTGACACTGGTTAACAAAATTCTACAGGTTTCAGGTGCACAATTCTACAATACATCATCAGTACACTGTATTGTGTGTTTATCACTCCCAGTCAAGTCTACGTCCAACACCATTTTTTTTAAAACATGTATTTTATTCATTATGCTATTACAGTTGTCCTATTTTCCCCCTTTCATTCCCTGCACATCCTCTCCCACCCAGATTCCTCCCCCTTTAGTTCATGCCCATGTGTCATAAGTTCTTTAGCTTCTACATTTCCCATACTATTCTTGCCCTCCCCCTGTCTATTTTCTACCTACTGTCTATGCTACTTATTCTCTGTACCTTCTCCCCCCTTTGTCCTCCTCCCACTCCCCTTTTGCTAACCCTCCATGTGATCTGCATTTCTATGGTTCTGTTCCTGTCCTAGTTGTTTGCTTAGTTTGTTTTTGTTTTAGGTGTGGTTGTTAATAATTGTGAGTTTGCTGTCATTTTACTATACATATTTTTATCTTTTTCTTAGGTAAGTCCCTTTAACATTTCATAAAATAAGGGCTTGGTGATGATGAACTCCTTGAACTTGACCTTATCTGAGAAGCGCTTTATCTGCCCTTCTATTCTAAATGAAAGCTTTGTTGGATAGAGCAATCTTGGATGTAGGTCCCTGCCTTTCATGACTTGGAATGCTTCTTTCCAAGTATTCCAAGTATTCCAAGGGGCCTTGCAGGCCCCTCCTTGCCTGTAAGGTCTCTTTTGAGAAATCAGCTGACAGATGGGAACTCCTTTGTAGATGATTGACCCCTTATCTCTTGCCGCTTCTAGGATTTTCTCCTTCATTTTAATCTTGGGTAATGGTAATTATGATGTGCCTTGGTGTGTTCCTTCTTGGGTCCAACTTCTTTGGGACTCTCTGAGCTTCCTGGACTTCCTGGAAGTTTATTGCCTTTCCAGATTGGGGAAGTTCTCCTTTATTATTTGTTCAAATAAGTTTTCCACTTGTGGCTGTTCCTCTTCCCCTTCTGGTAGCCCTACAATTTGGGTTTTGGGATGTTTAAAGATGTCCTGGAGGTTCCTAAGCCTCTCATTTTTTTGAATTCTTATTTCTTTTCTGTTTTTTAATATGTTTTTTTAATTTTATTGATTATGCCATTGCATTTGTTCTATTCCCCCCTTCATTCCCCTCCACCCTGCACACCCCTCCCCCACCATTCCCCCCTTTAGTTCATGACCATGTGTCTCAAGTTCTTTAGATTCTGTATTTCCCCTACTATTCTTTCCCTCCCCTCTATTTTCTATCTACTGTCGATGCTACTTATTTTCTGTACCTTCTCCCCCCTTCTTCTTCTCCCACTCCCCTGTTGCTAACCCTCCACATGATCTTCATTTGTTTACTCCTCATCTAGCTGTCCTCTTAATTTGCTTTTGTTTTAGGTGTGGTTCTTAATAACTGTGAGTTTGCTGTCCTTTCACTATTCACCTTTTTTATCTTCTTTTTCTTAGGTAAGTCCCTTTAACATTTCATATAGTAAGGGCTTGGTGATGATGAACTCCTTGAATTTGAGCTTATCTGAGAAGCACTTTATCTGTCCTTCCATTCTAAATGAAAGCTTTGCTGGATAGAGCAATCTTGGTTGTAGGTCTTTGGATTTCATGACTTGGAATACCTCTTTCCAGCCCCTTCTTGCCTGTAAGGTCTCTTTTGAGAAATCTGCTGACAGTCTGATGGGAACTCCTTTGTAGGTGACTGTCCCCTTATCTCTGGCTGCTTCTATGATTCTCTCCTTCATTTTAATCTTGGCTAATATAATGATGATGTGCCTTGGTGTGTTCCTTCTTGGGTCCAACTCTTTGGGACTCTCTGAGCTTCCTGGATTTCCTGGAAGTCTATTTCCTTTGCCAGATTGGGGAAGTTCTCCTTTATTATTTGTTCAAATAAGTTTTCTACTCATGGCTGTTCCTCTTCCCCTTCTGGTACCCCTATAATTCGGATGTTGAAACGTTTAAAGATGTCCTGGAGGTTCCTAAGCCTCTCCTCATTTTTTTGAATTCTTATTTCTTCATCTTTTTCTGTTTGGTCATTTTTTTCCTCCTTTTGGTCCACTCCTTTGATTTGAGTCCCAGTTTCCTTTCCATTACTATTGGTTTCCTGTGTATTTCCCTTCATTTCAATTAGTTTAGCCTTCATATGTTCCTCTAATTTGTGACTAAAATCAACGAGTTCTGTGAGCATCCTGATCCCCAGTGTTTTGAACTGTGCATCTGAAAGTTTGGCTATTTCTTCATCACTTAGATTTATTGGCTCTGGAGTTCTGAGTTGTTCTTGAGCCATGTTTTGATCTGTTCTTGTCTGTTATGTATGAGGAGCGGAGCCTTAGTGGCCCCAGGGCGGGGCCACCCAGGTCACTGGTTTGTGATGCTGTATATGGGGGCGGGGTCAGAGAGGGGGCAATGGCGATCCTCTCCGCTCGCCCAGTATGCCTCACCGCTTGCCCCCACCTGTTTATCTGAGCGCAAATGTGCGAGCCCACTGCCCTGCGCCAGGGCCTGCACCGTCGTCGTCTGTGTCAATGCTTGTCTCTTCACTGGTTTATCTGCTCACAAATACGCGACCTCAGACAGCCAGCTCTGCCACACCGTGCCTTTCCGCAGCTACCCCGCACCTGGGATTCGCGCCCTCGGCTACTTGCGCACCGCCTGGGTCAGGGGATATTTTTTGCTCCACCCGCTCCGCTGCTGGCTTCGCCTCTCTCACCAGTTTAGCTGAGCAGTCCGTTGTTTTCGGACTTCATATTGTTCGATTTTCTGTGGTTTGGTTGTGTTTATTGTTGTTAAAACTTTGTTATTTTTAGATTTGGTTGTGCGAGGAAGCAAAGTGTTTCCACCTAAGCCTCCATCTTGGCAGAAGTCCTTATTTCTTCTTTTCTGGTTGGATGTTTCTTTCTTCCTTCTGGTCCACTCCATTGATTTGAGTCCTAGTTTCCTTCCCATCATTGTGGGTTCCCTGTACATTTTTCTTTATTTCACTTAGCATAGCCTTCACTTTTTCATCTAATTTGTGACCAAATTCAACCAATTCTGTGAGTGTCCTGATCACTGGTGCTTTGAACTGTGCATCTGATAGGTTGGCTGTCTCTTGGTCACTTAGTTGTATTTGCACTAGAGCTTTGATCTGTTCTTTCATTTGGGCCTTTTTTTGTTGTTGTCTTGACATGCCTGTTATGTAGTGCGGGGCGGAGCCTTAGATGTTCATGGGGTGGGGGCCAACCCAGTCTCTGGGTTGTGACGCTGTATGTGGGGGAAGAGCCAGACAGGGAACAATGGTGCTTGCTCTGCTCTCTGCCGGATTTCAGTGTCCTCCATCGCTTCCCCCAAACAAACTGGGCCCTTCTGGTGCTGGTTCCCCGGTAGGTGGGTTTGTGTACATTCCAGGACCCTGTGTATCTCTCCAACAAACTCTCCTGTGAGGCTAGGAGTCTCTCCCGCGCCTCAACCCCCCACAGGTGTTTTGAATCAGTGTTTTGAAGCTTTATTTCCCTGCACTGGGGCCCTGGGCTATGTGGTCTGTCTAGCTCCCCGGTTTTGCCTGGTTTATCTGCACGTGAATGTGGAACCGCCCAGTGCCCTGCTGGGTCTGCCTGTTGCCACCCTGCACCCCGGGTCTGCCAGCCACCGCTTTTTTTGCCAACCCCTCTCCCCCCTGCTGCCGACTCTGCCCCTCCTACCTGTCCGGATGAATGTGTCTATTTTAACTCCTTGGTTGTTGGACTTCCATACAGTTCAATTTTCTGTTAGTTCTGGTTGTGATTTCATTCGTAAATTGTTGTTGTCCTTATTTTGGTTGTGTGTGGAGGGAGGCACAGTGTGTCTACACGCGCCTCCATCTTGGCCGGAAGTCAGGGTCGGTCCAACACCATTTATCTTCCGTTTACTTTCCTCCACCCCCTACTCAGTCACTACACTATTGTCCATGTCCATGAGTTTTTTTTCTCCTTTCTTGTCTTTTTTTGCTCAGTCCCTCCATCCCCCCGCCCCCCGAGACACACAGCTGTCAGTGTGCTCTCTATGAGTCTGCCCCCATTTTGCTTGTTAGTTCATTTTGTTCATTAGATTCCACATCTGATTGAAATCATATGGTATTTTTCCTTCTCTGACTGGTCTATTTCACTTAGCAAAAGGTTCTCCAGGTCCATTTATGCCGTTGCAAAGGGTAAAATTTCCTTCTTTTTTACAGTATTTCATTGTATAAATGGACTACAGCTTTTTTTAAAACCAAGTGTCCGAGGGCTTTATTTCGAATTGCACTCCTGACTCTCACTGCCAGCCTTGATTGGTGTCAAGAAATTTCTTTTTAAAAAGATATTTGCCACAATCTTCTTTCATATTTAAATACTACGTAAATTGTTTTTTAATTTAAGAAGGAGTTTTGTATACTGATTAGGGTAGAATACCACATTAGAGGTTGGGATTCGTTTCATTTCAGTTGATGAGAATGCAATACAATAATAAAATATATGTCCTTTCTCTTTATTCTGTGCTGTGTGTGACAGCTTCTGAGTTGTTTCTGACTTAGAGCGTTCCCCAACTTTCTTAAAAATATTTCTCTTGGTAATTTTTTTTTAACTTTTAAACTTGAATCCACCTGGAATTTATTTTTGTACATGGAGTGAGGTAGGAATTTGTTTTTTAAAGACAGCCACTTGGCCCAACACTTTATTGAATAGTCTATTCTTATCCTTATATCTATGTGATATGTAAAATGCATATATATTTGTATATGTATGTCTGTTTTGGGAGTCTCTTTTTTGAATAATTTTTTTATTTTTCAATTATAATTGGCATACAGTATTATATTAGTTTCAGATGTACAACCTAGTGAATTGACATTTATATAACTTATGAAGTGATCACCCTGATAAAGATAGCACCCATCTGACACCATATGTAGTTTTTACAATACCATTGACTATATTCCCTGCGCTATATGTTACATTCCCATGATTGTTTTGTAACTACCAGTTTGTACTTCTTAATTCCTTCCCTTTTTTCACCCACTCCCTCCAGCAATTCTCTCCCATCTGGCAACCATCAAAATGTTCTCTGTATCTTTGAGTTTGTTGCTGTTTTATTTGTTTGTTTATTTTGTTTTTGTTTTTGTTGTTTTTTAGATTCCACATATAAGTTAAATAATTTGGTATATGTCCTTCTTTGTCTGACTTATTTCACTTATCATATCTCCTGGGTCCATCCATGTTGCAGATAGCAAGATTTCATTCTTTGTGTGGCTGAGTAAAGCATCTTCTGTATTCATCTATTGATGGACAGTTAGGTTCTATATCTTGACTATTGTAAATAATGCTGCAATTAACATATGGTGCATATTGTGTTTTCAAAGACATTAGTGTTTTGGGTTTCTTTTGATAAATATCAAGAAGTAGAATTGCTGAGCTGGACTTCATTCTTTTTCATTGATCTGTTTGTCTAAACCTATGTTAGTACCATAAGGATTTAATTACTTAACTTCATATATCTTTATATATCTATACATCTACATATCTATATAGGTACATATTTATATATCTATACAGATATGTCTATATCTATACATATCTGTATAGATATATAAATCTCCAAAGTTCTCCCAATGTTTTTTTGCATTTGGATATTTTTGTGTGTCTTCTATTCTAGAGGAATTTTAGAACAGCTTGTCAAATTGCATGGGAAATTCAGTTAGGAATTGGATTGAGAAAGCACTTAATTTGTGAAGAAAATAGCATCTTTACAGTATTCTTATCTTTGGCCAGGCACTTTATACACCTAATCTGACTTATTCCTTACATGTAAGGTGAATATTATTGTCCTTATTTTAAGGATAATGAAACTGAAGCCCAGTGTCATATAGCTTCTAACTGGCAGAATTAGGAGGTGAATGCAGATCTATATGACTTCACAGGTTAACTGTTTTCTTTGCTCCAGAATACCTCTATAAAAGGAAGAATCATGTAAATAATAAACCACATATACTGTAGATAAGTATATCAGAGCAACTGTGCTCTTAATTCAGTTAATGATTTGACTAACGTCAACTTATGCTGTTTAATTTATCCCCAATTTAGAATTTATTATTTCCATTTCTGATATTTTACATGAAGAAACTCATCCACAGAGAAGTTAAATAACTTTCTGAAGGTCATACAGGTAGTAAAGAGCATAGTTGCAGTTTGAGCCCAAATATCCTGATTGCAGTGTTCCTTCCCATCCCACTAGAGTCCTGTCTCCCACATCTCATTTTCTCAGCTTTTATATCTGCTAACACCAGTTCCAAAGCCTTCATCCTGGCCCTCCACTCTCACTGCCAAGATGCAGAAGCCAAACAAAACAAAAGTAAAACAACCAGAGGTGTTGGAATGAAGAATGTTTGCAATTTTACTGATCAGCAGGTAGAGCAATGAAGGGGAATATTTGTTCCTGATGCTAGAACTGTAGCAAGAGCGGATATCCCAAGTTGAAATAGAAAATACTACTTTTTTTAAAGATAATGCTATCAAGACCCTTTATTAGCTCAGGCTGCCATGCAAAATGCTGCAGACTGGGTAGTTCTGGTCTTTCTTCCTCCTGTTATAAGAACACCAGCCCTGTTGGTGAAGGCCCCACCCTTACAATTTCACTTAACTTTAATTAACTCTTCATAGGGCCTATGTCCAAATACACATGGGGAGTTAGGGCTTCAAATGTGAATTGTGGGGGAACACAATTTAGTTCATAACAGAGCTTACAGGTTCTCTATTCTCACAGTATATGTTATATTAAAGATGCATTTTGAGTTGCATAGTCCTGTTTAGCCAGCCCTGGAATTTAATTGTTCTTTATACTGCTTTTTCAAACTGCAACATAACCAGCTAAAAATTGGAGCTTTACCTAACAAACTTGATTTGGCAAACTTAGAAATGTTAATCTATGTCACAGAGGTAATAATCTATGAAGAGCAACAGTCTAATATACTAGAGGACAGATGATCATGTGACTAATACAGCTGACTTCTTTTGCCCTTTATTAATATCTTGAATAATTATCTGCATGGTAAAATTATGGACCATTTGAATATTCTTTTTTATGCTGATTTGTATGAAGAGAAAACTGTATCTATGTAGGTGTGTGTGAATGTGTATATGTATCACTTGTGATAGAAGAGAAGGTAATTATGAGTGTTGTAAATTAGTTAATCTCTCCACATTCACAGTCTTCTAAATTGATTCTCAATTTTGAGTTGTTAATGTCCCTGTTTTTCCATACATCTTCCTCTTCACAATCAAGAGAACGGATGATTGCAACATTTCTTTAAAATGCCCCATCATTGTTTTCAGGTTTTTCCCCAAGTTGACACTTATTCTTCACATTTTGTTTCATACGTAGTGACAATTGTGTCACAACTGCTCCCTTACTGATGAGAATAATGTGAAGCGGCCCAGTTTTGCAGGTGTTAATATGTGAAAAAAAAAAGTGTGTCCTGAAGCAATGAAATATGGTACTTGCTTTTCTAAGTGTGTTTCCTCATTTTTCCCCTGAGGTCACTGTTTATGATTTTCAAAATATAAACATATATGTGGAGAGAGAGAGACTATTTATACCATTGTATAAAATGCATTTTAAATTTAACAGTATATTGTGAATGTGTATTTCATGGCCTTCTTTTTAATGACTGCATAGAATTTCTCCATTGAAGTGCAATCAAAATTTTTTATGTTTTGCTATTACAAAAATACATAGAACACCAGTTCAATTCTTGTGCTAGCTGTTTTGGTGGGAGTAAATTGCTAATAGTGGACTGCCGAAGTAGAGAATATGTACATTTTACAGTGTGATACTATCAAATTCTTAGCCAAAAACATTGCCAGTTTACACTCCTCAGTACAGTGTGTCTGAGTTCTCCCTGATGAAGACAAGTGATGGTGGTAGGATGCCATCTGAATAAGCTATTGAAAGGAGATTGTGATAGGAGTTTATAGTTTCAGAATAAACCCACACTGGGAATAGTGAACACTTGAGTTTGGTTGACTAGTTGGATACTTTACTATTATTGGTCTTATCAAGGCTTTTGTGATTGGGGGCAAGAAATAAATTCGGGATAGCTGAAATAAGAGAAAGTTATTGTTGAGATCTGTGAGCCCTCAGCTAGGCCTCGTACATACTGAAAACTTGGGAAATGAGGACTTGCTGTTCACCTGTCCATCTCCCGGCTGTGGTGGTGTCTGTGTGATCTTGTGTTCTCAGTCTCTGTTCCTTCGTCTCTCTCAACCGATATCTTGCGTGTTCAAACTTGGCTTAAGTACCTCTCAGTTCTGTGTCTTCTAGCTCAGATTCTTTTTTTTTAATTGTATTTTATTGTTTATGCTATTACAGTTGTCCCTGAATTTTCCCCCTTTGCCCACCTTCGTCCAGCCCCCGCATCCCTCAGGCAGTCCCCACACTGTGTCCCCACACGTGGGTCGTACATACATGTTCTTTGGCCAATCCTTTCACCCAGCACCACCCTCCCCTTTGACATGTCATCTGTCAGTCTGTTCCATGTATCTATTCTTCTGTTTCTATTTTGTTCATTGGAGTCCACACATAAGTGAGATCATATGGTATTTGTCTTTCGCAGACTTAGCTCAGATTCTTAAAAGAAACAGGTAGCTGGCCAGTCAACGCTCTAATCTTTTTTCCTAAAAGTGTGGAATATAAAGCTGCCTGGTCTGTGGTTTGTTAGGAGTAGGAGGCCAACTGAAAACAACATATCTAGTGTATATAATTTCATAGTCTGTTTCTAACTTTAGGGGGAGGGGAGGGGACATTCTGAGGGGAAAAAACCCATTTAACATATATGAAAATACCACTGTCAACCAACACACGGGGAATAGCACATAATAGTACGTAATAAATGTTGAAATGGGTGTATTAGACTGCATATATTATTTCCTTCCACTAGAATGTGAGTTCCATGGAGACAACAATTTTTTTCATCCATTTTCATCACTTTTTTCTATCCTTAGTGCTTAGAATAGCGCTCAGTACATAGAAGACATTCAGTATAATTAATTAATGCATTATACCTTCTCTTTCAGTTAATAATTTAATTCAATAAGCATACAATATGCAAAATATTATGCTGGCTACTATGGGTGAATTTAAGATATTAAAAGGTTATCAAAAGGGGTGCTTTGGGGGTTCTGCCTTCAAGGAGATTATAATAGAAAACAAAGTAAGAAAGTTACACATTAACTAGGATAACTGAAGTAGTGTTTTTTAAGCTGAGAGAAGTAAAGGAATAAAACAGTAACCTTTATCCCTACTACCGGACAGTGGTAAACCCTGTTCTCTAATCCTACTTTTACTGGGTATCTGTAGGCCACTTGCCCCAGGTTTTTTTAGTTAAAATAATGGGTATTTGGATTTTACTTATTTATTTTTATTGGTTAATTTTATTTATTTATATTTTTATTGATTGATTTCAGAGAGAGAGAAAGGGTTGATTTTTGTATTGTGTGTGCCCAGGGATTGAACCTGCAATCATGGCGTATCAGGATGATGGTCTAACCAACTGAGCCATCTGACCAGGGCACTATTTGGAATTTTAAAGAAAAAGGATTTTCCTTATTTGCTGATCCCTTTCCACCAAGTTATCATGTAAACTAGTTCATGAGTCTTGTCACATTAAAAATATAAATTGATAGATTTCTCTGTTTTGATTTGTTACTGTGTTGACTGTCAATGTGTTCCCTAAATAAAGTTCAGAAATTTGAAAGATCTGGGTGCTCCTCTGCAAGTCTCTCTGCCTTTTTCAGTTTAGCCTGCACTGCTTGTCCCTGTGAATGCACATTTCTTTCTGTTTTGACTACTAATTGATCATATTAGTGTCTCCCAATGTTTCTGCCAGTCCTATTAAATAATCATGTCATTTCTGTCATTATGGTGATTCACAATGAGTTGAGAGTGAGAGCAAGCACCCTAACTGGCTTCATCTTTAATAACCACATAATTTTGGATGTGTATTTAATATATACTAACTTAATAAATGGCATTATTCGTGTAACCAGTTTCTTTTTTGTTACTACGTCTATCCCAATTGTGCTATTATATGCATTCTTAAACTGATATTTGCATAAGTGTATCCAATATTCATTTACATGCAATGTGGTGAATGCATCAATGTTCATTTCTAATGTTGTAAACGCTAGGTTCAGAAATATTAGAAGCTGCAAGAAAGTTGCATATATTCATCTTTTATGACATACAGTGTTGCTGTAATACATCTTTGCAAGTATATTCACAAAGTGGAATACAAGTGTATGTAAAACAAATGTAGGAATATAGAGGGGATTGCTCTCCTAATCATCTGTGTTGGTACAAAAAAAATATTGTATTTATCCAGCCTATAATCAACATCTGGCAGTATCAGTATCTTCCAAATTAATGCTTTTCAGTTAGACTTAGATCTTAACAGATATATTTATATCCAGTGTAAGAAACAGAAGTGTACTAGTCGCTGAAGGAACTTTAAAGGATCTATCAGGTTTTTAAATAGTACAACAAACTTTTTCAGTTGCTGAGCAAAATACCAAAAGCTGTGATCATAAAAATCTAGCTCAATAAAAGCAACTTTGTAATTAATCTGACCAATTTATGTGCACTTTTTTCTTCCCCTCCCCCCTCTATGTGCATTCTTTACATGTGAATGATCCCCACAACCAAACAGCTGCAGAATTTCTGTCTTCTTGCTGCATATGCTAGTACATAGTCCCCCTGTATCTGCGGGGGATGAGTTCTAAGACCCCCAGCAGATGCCTGAAATCAAAGGTAGTACTGCGCCTTTTATATACTATGCGTTTTCTGTACATGTATACCTATGATAAAGTTTAATTGCTAAATTAGCCACAGTAAGATTAAGAACAATAACTAATAATAAAGTAGAACAATTATAACAATATACTATAGTAAAAGTTATGTGGCTGGTCTCTCTCAAAATATCTTAATGTTTTATAAATACATTATTGGTGCTCTGGACAAAGAGGCAATTCGCATCCATGGTGGGATGGAAGGGGATGGCATGAGATTTTGTCACCATTCTCAGAACGGTGCACAATTTAAAACTTACCAGTTGTTTATTTCCAGAATTTTCCATGTAGTATTTTCAGAGCATGGGTGACCACAGATCAGGGGGAACTACTGCACAGTTTTCTCTCTTCATTCCTCTCTTTCCCCTGCATTACTATTGTTTATGTGTGTTGTGTATTACTGTTGTCCGTTACTACCTTCCCTTTTCCTTTATTCCTCTTCTATGGTGGCAGGCATTAGCAGCAGTGATGGGAAAATTAGAGGACGGAGCAGGTGAGCATAGAAGCTGGGAGAAAAATAAATTATAATGGGCCCTTTATAACATGCTTTCCATCCTGTTATACTTCACTCACAGGGATAGAGAAGAGAAGCTTATGTTATGCCTGTTTCATAACTCTGACTTCAATCCTGTTTTTCCCCTCAGCATTCCGAGTACCCCTCATCTTCTCCTCATTTTCCCAGGTCCTGTGATTTATATTTATATCCTGGTCTCAAATCTAGACTTGATTTTGTACATCCCAGTCTTACGTTTTTGTTTTTCTCCTAGGGGAATAATTATGTTTGGAAATGGTTAATAGCACTAAGTTAGGTTATCCATTTTATGGGATGGATATTTAAGGAGGCATGACCATTATTGCTTACTTTCTTTGTTCTATTTCTAACCACCAACACTCCATTTGGACTGAAAGAATCTTTAATTACTATCAGTTATTATTATTGAATAATGCTCAGACCACCTGGTCTTATTCTGTTATTCTGATCCATAAGATAACTTTGCATGTATATCTTAGACTCCCTTGTGTGATGATTTTTACTATTTAACTCCCTAAGGACAATTGATGCCATAATGCACTGCATTTAGTTATTTAGGAATGTGTTGTGTCCCACAGAAAGTTCTGAGACTCAGCAATAAGACAGTGTTTTCAGAAAAAAATTCAAAGAGCTATGCTTTTATTCTATTTCCTGTTGTACAGAGGGAGAGCCAAACTAGGCATGCTCCAAGCAGAAATATGCTTTCTTGCTGTGAAATAAAGTTGAAATTATATTTCATTATCTTTTATTTACATATATTTGGTTTTGTAGGGGAAAGATGTAGCAGAGATAAGTGTTTTCTAGGTTTCACTATAACGGTGAAAATTCTTTAAACAGATAGATGAATGGTGATTTTAGCAGCCACTCCGCATGTACACATTTTCTTTTTTTCCCCAAGCTTTTGTATTTCTTAACTTTCAACTTCTTTTGCTGTTACACTGAGAAATTATTTGTTAACATGCCATACTTTATAAAGTCATACTATATAAAGCAATGTGTTATTTTTAAGTATTAGTAGAATCTTTGTGATGGTAAATGTATTTGCTTCCTTTTTTCTTCCTCAAGCTTTTGAATCTCTAACTTTTAACTTTTTTTGCTGTTACACTGAGAAATTATTTTGTTAACATGTTAGTCACACTGTATAAAGCAATGTGCTATTTTTAAGTATTAGTAGAATCCTTATGATAGCTATTTTGTAAATATGTTTTGCTTCCTCTTTTACTTCCCAGCCCTTTCATTATTTCACTTTTACTATAATTTCAGATCCTCTTCTTCTTAGTCAAGTATGCTGAAAATTATTGTTATAGAAATACATGTTGTTATGGTAATACAGACAGTTTATCTACATCCTCATTAGAATCTGCTATATTATTGATGATCCTGATTGAGGGGCCATAAATATGAGATATAGACCACATCTTCCATAGGTTCATTATTGTAACATTTTTACATCTAGGAATATAGGCAATATTTAAGTGTATAAAGATATTGATATGTTTTTAACAGTTACATTATTAAAGATCAAACAAAGGTTTAAAACTGCTTGTCATGTAGGAAGTGTTCAGGAAATATTTACAGATGAATGGAGTAAGTTTAGTCCATTGATGACTGAAGGGAAGCTGTAGGAATGGCAATCAACAAGGTCCAGGATTAAAATCACTAGCATGGTAAAAATTAAAGAGAAACTAAAAAACCAGATTCTATCACAGCTTTTTGTAAGGAAGAAGGACCTATCCAATGTCAAACATTGTTTTAGGATTATTACATCTAGTGTTCACCGTTCACAAAAATCCTACAGCATAGACACTATCTTTATTTTACGTGTCAAGAAATAAAAGTTCAAGAAGTTAGGATGCCTATAGTTGGTGAATAATTGAGTCCAGACTTTTGAACCTCAGAGGCTTATAATATGTACTTTTGATACATATAAAATTGATTTTAGACTAAAAAAACCATCAAGGTATTCTGAAATGATTAAACATTTGAGCATCTGTAGAGCCAGATTACATTGTAGTATGTTGCATAGTTTTTCTTTAGTTTGACTATTTTCTTAAAAGAAAATGCATCCATATACATTTTTAAGCTGCAATAATAGCTTATTAGGTAGCCAGTTTATAGTTTTTTTCCTGTGTTCTAATTCCCCTTAAATACTTTAAGTGATCTCTGGGGACTGTTGCAATTTTCCTTTTGTCTAATGTTGATAAAGGAATTATGTTTTGATTTAACTTAGGAAAAATAGTCAATGGCATTTATCATCATTTAAATTTTTTATACTTTTGAATAATTTATTAATAATCTTGAGAAGTAACAAGGGAATAGTGAACAACTTCATTAGAAATTGTAATAAAAATAAAAACTTAAACTCAAATTTTTATTCCGTATTTCCCTAAAATAGGAAGTGTCCCTTTAAAGCAACTAGCTGCTCATCAACTTTTATGCATGGTCCTGGAACTATCCATTTTGTAAATAAAGGTTCCAAATTTAATATCCATCTTTTTAAAAAGATTTTATTTATTTTAGAGAGGGGGAGAAACAATGTGCCTCTTGCATGCCCCCAAATGGGGACCTGGCCTGCAACCCAGGAATTCAATGGGTTGAATTCCTGCACCCTGACCAGGAATTGAACCACCGACCCCTCAGTTCACAGGCCAGCACTCTATCTACTCACTGAGCCACACCAGCCAGGGCTGTATGTGCATCTTTAATAGATCTAGCTTATCGTTACTTATGGTCCTTTTTATCTTGCAGTTATGTTGTCAAAATGCAATAACATTGAAAACTTTGATATCTCATAACCTTGTAAATAGAAAGCAACCATTTTCCATAATTGCGAAGCACTTTCATTTTTATATATATAAACACCAGTTAGAATCATAAGTCCAACAAGATTTCATTTCTACATCACCTGTTCTCTTCCTATGCCCTTTTATATGCTTCTACCTTAAGTATTTGCTTACTTACAAACTATTTTAAGTAACTTTTAGTGTTCAAACATCATAAAGGATGAAAGAACACTGTCATACATCCTGTTAGCAAAATGCTGTATTCCCAGTTCTCATTGCAAAGTACTGTGATATTCTTCCTGTTGAATGACTAATGGTGGGATTGCCATATTTGCTTTTTAGTCTTAAAAATGCATTGTTTTACTCATTGATTCTTGAGCTTCAGAAATATATTTGAATCATAACAATTCATAGTCTGAGATTTTGCATTTAAGGTCAGTTTCACTGTCATTATAGTCTAGAATGCTATTAGTCTCTTTGCATTTGTCTTCTGATTTGTCTGATAATGTGAAAATCTTCTGTCAATTTTCTTCTCTTTGCTTATATGAAAAATTCAGAACTGTCAGCTATGTTTAACAAAAGATACCCCTCATAAAATTCCTGCAAAAATGGTGTCTCAATACTTCTCTTATACTTTCTTTCAAAGATTTGATACTGTGAGCAAAACACAATAAGAAAACTGAAGGATGATGTAATAAAGATGATTTATTTTACTACTAGATTATTATTCTAGGTGATGCTGTTATTTCATTTTATTATTTCTGAGCTTAACTCTTAAAAACAATTGACGAATAATGATTACATAATTCCTAGGATGATAAAATAGATCCATATAGAAATTTTGTAAGATAGAGTGAATTTTAGTCTGTTAGGAAATGAATAAATTTGTTTTATTGTGTTCTTTTGGAAGCTCTCTAAGAAAAAATAAGATATGAAACATTAATGCTTACAAATGAAGTTGCTCAAAGAAACTCAAAGCCTAAAATTGGGTCTAATAGATCCTTGTGGTACACCAAGGGTTAATATAATTACATTTCATAATTTTATTTCATAACCAAACCTGAACAGTTGGTATTTCCTTCTCCTATCTCAGGTGAAAGGGTTAGCCATTGTAATTCATTCCAAAATAATAAGTTGACCAAATAAGGAACTTATTTTAAAGATTAAAGCACAGCTTAATATATTACTAGTTCACTTATCTTTGCTTAATCTAGTGAAATTTTTACAGTAAAACAAATAGATATGTAAAAATTCACGTATAAAGTATATAATAAATATTTGCCCATTGAGACATCTGAATAGGCTATTTTTGTTAGAAATAACTAAAATAACAGAATTTTTCTTTTTTTTTTTTTACATAAAAGCATGGCTATCATATAGATCCCACTGTAGCAAGCATTTCACAGTAGAATCATACTTTGTAAATCACAACCTGAGAGAATCATACAAAATCAAGTGTAATCAAGGGGATCGATAACTGACATGTGATTTACTTTAACCCCCAGGCAGACACGTGAAGAGATGTGAGCAGTAAAGAAATATTGCTGAGCTCCAGAGACAACAAACGGCCTTCTTCAAAAAGACCTTTGCTGCTTTATAGCGATTGTTGCTAGGTTTTTGTGGAATGAGGCCAAAATTATTGTGATTAAGATTAGTATAGTGCTTGATATCGCACATAGAAGTTAAAAGAGGTACATAATTCAAACAGCTTTTTGTAGGTCACATTCTTGAGAAAGGAACTGAGAATTTTTGAAGACTTGGGAAAGCCTTTTTCTTCCTTATTTGGAGGTATTTTGGAAAAATAGAAAAACATAAAAATATACACAATATGAGGGTAGGAAGGGTTGAGGAAGGCAGCCCTGCTGCATGTTAGGCACAGAGAAAACCTTCCAACTCTTGGAAGGACTGCTGAAGAGGAAGCAGGAGTAAAGTGCTCATGGAAAATACAGAAACCTGGTTTAGCTCTGTCCTTTGAAGGAAAGGATGTGCCAGCCACATCATGGTCAAATGTTGAAAATCAAAGATTAAGAGAAAAACTTGAAAGCAGTAAAAAAAAAAAAATCACCTACAGGGAACAACAATTTGAAAGATCATGGTGTTAACAGAAATAACAAGCAGTTAGAAAACAGTGGAGCAATTTACTTATATATTTTACTAATATATACTTTATTGGGGTATATCTAAATTGGTGAGTAATCACAAGGAATAACTGAGAGAATGCTACTTAAGCATTTAGTACCTGCCTGGCATATGGTATAGTTTAAAAAAAAATGTTAGTTCTTGTTCATCATACATGTTTTGAGCAAAGCAGCCAACCTTTAATAATTTTTATTTTTATGTTTCATTTTTTCTAACTTTAGAAAAAAGCTTTTTTATTTTAAAAGTTTTTATTAAGCTTTTCCAGCTGTATCATAGAAAGGAAGAAACCACTGACAGTAACTATAAAAGAGAAGTCATTTTTGCTGTTACTTTCACTTGTACAAAGATAAGATTTAGAAAGCTCTCATTTTCAGGAAAAAAAGTCTTTTTTTTAAGTATAATGCTTTTCTTTATTTTCTGTGTTGCTTTAGGCAGAAATATAGGGCTTTGTTATTACTCTTTTTTATTTGTGTTATTAGGTAAGGCAATGCCTGGTAAAAATGAACTGTTTGTTTTAGATGCCATGGTTATTGAAGAAATTGCTCTTCACATCTGCAGTTGATCCCCAAGTGTGTTTTTCACCGCGCAATCTTTCTCACATGTTAGGATACTCAAGAAGCCTCATCTATAAATGTTTCTCTAAAAAGGTCGTGCTTTTTAGAAAAATCTGAATGAACATATTTTTATAATTTTATTTGAGTTCCTTGTCATCCTTTCATATTTTCATTTGAAGGCTTAGACTATTAAAGAGTGCTCAAAGTCATGACAGCATTTAAAACTAAATTTAAACATAGATTGTGCCTCCTATTACAGTAATATATGATATTTTATCTATTGTTGATACCACTTTTATGTTACTTCCATTATCAGTCAATAAAACAACTATTATTTCATCTTTTTTGGTAAGATTCCACTAATTTCCTATTGTAGCTTCTTGGTGTTTATAGTGAGTGTGATAGCTTTTCAGCCAGACCTGAAAAACAGTCCCTATTTGGTATGACCTTATCTAAGGTATATACTAAGTCTATACCTTAATTTCCTCATCTTCTATGAAGATTAAATAGATTAATGTGCATAAATGTTAACTTCTACAGTTATTGCATTAAAAATATTTAACAGGTATTATCATTAATTTTATTCCTTTGTGTCTATTAATCTGCCCATCATTCATTCATTCAACATACATTTATTGAATAACAGGTTCAATAGCCTAGCACTGTACCAGTTTTTGCTCTCTTGAAATCTGTCTTTTAGATGTCTTAAGTACTGCAAAAAAATATTGCCTTATTTTTGTCCTTCACAGATTCTAGGAGAAAATAGTCATGTGGCATAAAACTTGTTCATTTGATCAGTTTTTTAGTATGTTTTAAATTTCATGTATTCAAACGAAAACAACAGTCTTTAGTACAGTTGTTTTATGGTAGTGCTACTGAAAATGTGGTCTGTGGGTCAGCATTGAGCTGCGATGAGATAATCACAAAATTTGAGAGTAAGCTAAAATTTACTATCTCACAGTTTCTGTGGACCAAGGATCCCAGCTTTGCTTAGCTGGGTTTCTCTGGCTTGTAAGGAAGCGGTCAGACTTGTTCAGGTTTATCTGAAGATCTCACTGGAGGAGGATCCACTACCAAACAGCTGGCTTCCTCAGATAAGTAATCCCAGTAAGACCGAGAGCTTCAAAGATGGAAGTCACGTCCTTTTGTAACTGATTTTTAGGCATCAAATGTCATCACTTCTGCTTCTGCTATGTTCTGTTTGTACGAAGTGAGTCAGTTGCACATCAGCATTTGGTTCCTGAACATTGTTTTCCTGGCATCTATAAATATCATTAAAGGTAATTCTTTTAGTAGTATCAGGAAGTGTGTAGTTCATTTGTAGATGAAATTTTGTTTTTTAGTGTTTTTAGTGTGGCAGTGTAGAAATTAATGCTTTATAGGCTGGAGGCTACTTGTCAACATTTGGTCAATTTTCATAATGTTGTACTATGTGCAGATTTAATAACAGGGTCAGAGTTAATCATAACAATTTACTGGCATTGGGCAAGTGGTTTTGGCAAAAAGATTAAAATTAACCTAGGTTTCAGGCCTGACCATTGTGTCTCATTTGGTTAGAGCATCATCCCATAAACCAGAAGGTTGCCGATGTGATTCCCTTTCAGGGCATATGCTTAGGTTGCAGGTTCAGGCCCCAGTTGGGGCGTGCAGGAGAAGCAGCTGATCAGTGTTTCTCTCTTGTATCATTGTTTTATCTCTGTCTCTCTAAAATCAATAAGCCTGTCTTCAGGTGAGGGTAAAAAAAAAAGATTAACTTAGTTTTGTAAATGTGCGAGCACCAATATTGTTTAAAATTCTGAAATCTGATCAATTTAAGCTCTTTAATATAGAGTAATGCTTTATTTTAACCTTTTAGAAATTATAGTCACGTAGCAAGAAGCCAGATTTTAAATCTCAAAACTAGGTTGCTATTATTCTTAGCTCTAAACCTTTTTAGTGAAGGAGGTAATAAGCTATCTTTGTCTAATCTCTGTTGCAATATATGGATGTTGTTTTTAGTCTACTTGACTCCTAACCCTTGGAGGCCTGGTCAGGAAGGTTAATATTGTAATGAAAATAAAAAAGCAAAGTTTCTCAAGGAAGCCAAGGTATGGGGTTCATTTTCTGATTTTTAAGAAAAGTGTGGTGTTCTCCATACACAGAGATGATCTTTCCTGTGAAGGTTAAATAATACCAAATGTATTTTTAGAGTAAGGGATTAAAATGATCTATTAATATAAGCATTTGCCAGGTCTTTACATTTTTTTAATATGCTAAACTACAGTTCTAGAAATTTTCTTGGGGCTATTCTGAGATTTAATTGAAAACTTTGAGAACTTAATTTATTATTATAAGTATATTAATTGGATTTTTACATTAAAAATACATATATTTGCCAAGCTTCACTAATATAAAGTATTTCTGTATATATTCTAGACAGTTTAAATCAGTCATGCCAAACACATTATGTAGGGTTAAGCATTGTGAAATCAAGCGCAACGTTAGATACTAATGGCAAAATTTCATGTGTATGTGAAGACTTGGTTTCCTTTATACTGCATTCATTGACTTGAAGTAAACTAATATAACTGCTTGATACCTTGCTTTGAATTTTAGGATCATGTCAATAGTAAAGCCTCAGAGCCATGAAAAATACTCTCTTGATTTCTTGAGTTCCACCAGCTCTGAGGTGGCGGTGGTGAGGGGTGGAGGGAATGGCAGGTTATTTTTTCTTTCTGACTTCCTTTAAGTTTCGCCTAACATTTTGAGTATGTGTTGGTGGTGGGTGACTTTTTTCCCCTTGTCATTTATTTAGGAATGCTGATTTTTCTTGGTTTTCTGTTACTTTCAATTACATGCTCATGTTCGCAGCCAGCCCTGTAGGCTTAGTCACATTTTAGAGAAGTAAGTAAGAATGAAAGTGAGAGGAGAGAATCCACATTCTTGCATGCTTACTATGTGTTTACTGTGCTAGGGCTCTTACATATTAAACATTTAACCCTCAACAACCCCAGAAAGTAAGTGTTACAGACCAGGAGACCAAGATTTATAGACCTTGAAATCACATAAATTGATGAAGAAGACACAGCTAATTAAGTTTCAGAGTTTAAATTTAAAACCAGAAACTATATCTGGCTTCAAAGCATGTACTCTGCACTCTATCAGAATGCCTCCTGCAACTGAACTCTTTATTAAGTCTTCTGTAGGTTAAAATAGGGAGTTAGCATATTTAGCTCTCATTAAGGAAAAAATAGATATCAGTAAACCTGGACTGTTTTTGCTTTTATGAGTTAATAGTTCTCTTTAGGTACATTAATTATTTATTGTGTAATATATGATGGTTTAATAAATTATTCTAGCTCAGCGTTTTTGCAAGTTTTTTTAAAACCAAATGGTTCCTTTAACAAACCTTCCTTTAGTGTTATTTGAAACTTCAAGACAAATATCACTAAATACAAATCATTATTACCTCCCCTCCACCCCAGTTATAGCATGCAACCCTGGGAAGAGGAGAGATCCTCTCATCAAGTGAGAATAAATATTTTTGCTAATTTAATGTAAATTCCAGGTGTTGTTTTGTTATCAGATGCTCTTCTATATCATATCTGTTTAAGTATATTTTCATAACAGTGTTAATAATAGTTTGCAAATGGGTTGTAAATGTTTTAAAACCAAAGTCCTTTAACAGTTTTTGATTTTTAAAAAGTCAGATTATTGTGGACTTTTGATTTATTAAAGCAAAGGGAAAGTATGTGGGTGTGTTTTAAATTGTTTTGGTTCAATCGCTCCAAAGTCACAACTTCTTGCTGCTGTTTTTTTTTTCCCCCATGCTCCACAAATTTTGGAGTACTATTTTCTGGATGTTTAATTTTTTTGTTTCTGACTTTCAGGAATTGTATAAGATCAGTAAAAAAAACACAACAGTAATGATTTTCAGAGCTTGACTTCTTATGGAAACCACTTTTCAAAAGTCATCAATAGTAAACAAGTTATCTGGAAACTATTACTGCAGTCTTGGAGTCGGTAACAGTTTCAATATATTGTATATCAGTGTTCAATAGATATTTCTAAGGAATTAGGAAAATCAAAGAAATGAAGGTTACTGTTAACTTTCCCTTTTCTGTAGGCTGTGTGTTTATGCTTTTACATTAGTGATAGAACATATATGAAGAAATTGTAGGAGAGCTCCACAGCATTCCTAGAACAAAGATTTAAGGAAAAGTTTGAGGTTTTACTTAAGATTTCATTTGCCAAGAGTTAGGTTGTGAAAGTGCTTTAAACTCCTGCCATAGACTATTGGAGCTATAAGAAACCTAAGAAATCAACAGTGAATTAAGAAATAGTGTTAAGATTAAAATTCATAAAAACTGAAGCAGTTTGTCAGAGGGGGTAATTGAAAGGATCATTTTTCCAGGATAGGAAAATAAAATAATATCTTGTACAACTCTTTCTGTACAATTTAGTAAATTTATTTTAAAAATATTTTCCTTCCAATAATGTAGAACACAATACATTATAGTGATAAAGAGTGTAATGGTTCGATTTTCCAATAGTAGTATAACCCTATCTTATTATCATGGATTTTTTGTAATTTTATATTAAAATGGTGACATTCGTGTAAAACTTAAAAAATTATTACTGTACTGGCCCTGGCTGGGTAGCTCAGTTGGTTACAGCATTGTCCAGATACCTCAAGGTTGCAGGTTCCCTTCCAGGTGAGGGCCCATGCAAGAATCAGCCAATGAATGCATACATAAGTGGAACAACAAATCTCTCTCTCTTTCTTTTTCTTTTTCTTTTTCTTTAGCCTCCCTCCCTCCCTCTCCCTCTAAAACCAATAAATTTTTTAAATAAAAAAAATTTATTACAGTATCTAAAAAGGTACTATACTATAGAACATAGGTGGCAAACACAAGGCCAGCGGGCCAAATCCAGCTCTCCACCTTGTTTTATCCGACGCAGCACCTTTGTCTCTCTAGCTGGTGGCACTGCCAAGCTCCTTGCCCCTAGTTAAGGATTAGTTACATTTGTACAGTGGTAAAATTACATTCAGCCCTTTGAAGGCAACCATGAAGCTGATGCAGCCCCATAAAAATGAATTTGACACCCCTGCAAAAGAACCCTTTCCTCCTTTTATTAAGAACGTGTATTGAAATATCTTCTAAGCATTGTGCACTTTACTATAATACTTCAACTAAAACAAATTAGTCTGTAGGTTATCACTGCTGTTTTTTTGCTGACTTGCTCTAGTATCCAAAGAAAGAACCTCTCAGCCTAACTACTTCCTGTTAATGAATCAACATCCCAGAAACAATCATCTTCTATAAGATATTTATTTAGTTTTTCACGGTTGTTAAATGTCTTGAGTGTGTTTATTTCTGAGTATAAACAAATTTTTCATTGTTAAAGAACCTGCCAAACTTTTTACAAAATATGCAACTCATCATCAAAATAGGAACTTCACTTTCGGAAATTTACCTTTGAATGGACACTTTAGTTAATGTGTTTTGTGTGAGGATACTTTTCATTCTGTACTAAAGAAACAAATAGTTTCAATTTATTATTCTATAAGAGTGCATTTTATATGTCTCTAAGATTAGGTAGAGTGTAGGTTTTTTGACCGCCTCTGCCCATTCTTTTTTGTAATAAGTTAAATGAATAGAAAACACAGGAAGGAAAAGGGCACCTGAAAAAAAATATGTGCATCGGTGTCTATTACACAGTAGTCTCTATGTCCTCGGTGAAAACTTGAGTTTCCTTTTAGCTTACATGTCCTTGGTTTGGATTGCGGGGTTACAATATTTTAGTTATTTCTCTCAGTCATACATGCACACTTTTAAAATCTTTCAAATAATCCACTCTGAAGTAATGTTGAAATTTTTGTACATCTTATTTTGTAAAGTTAGTAAAAGCTGAAGCTAAAAAATATACTTGTTCCTATCATGTAAGAATGGTGGGTATGTGGTTCGAGAGTATGTATGCATATATGTTTGCATGAAATAATTGGAGAGAAGCATTGAACATACTCTGTTAAAGTCTTGGGCTTGTGATTTTATTTTCTTGAAAATTAAAAAATGTTTAAGAAATGAAACTGGAAAAAGAAGTTTTTAAGCCAGACATTTGAAAATTACTACTTTAAAATTAAGGTAGTCTCTTTATTGTATTCAAATTTAGATAGTAAAAAGAAAATACAATCACAGTCTGAAGTTTTGTGCTGGGTGCTTAATCTATTCAAACAAACCTTAAATGTGTGAACATTCAGAGGGTGTAAAAATAATTTTGTTCTTAAAACATAGAGGGATTTTTCTGGGGCATTATTGGGTTTGGTTATTTATCGTTTATTAGAAATAGGAAGCAAGCTCTACCTAGGAACTTCCCGAAGTTTAGTGTTTCCTTCTTCTCCTCTTTACCCTCTTCTTTCTTTTTAGGCTCCATTCCCTCTCTTTCTCTTATTAGTATATTTTGTATCTTTTCTGAGACATTAATTCTAGGTGACTTTGGTCGATATGCTTAGTGCTTGTGATATTGTTTACACAAATTTTTGCGTGCTTTTTTAATAGGTAGGTGGGACCCTAGCACATAAAAACTTCCTTAGAATTTCTTTTGAAAAACCCTAATTTTCCATTCTAATTATTACCAAATATATTGGCTGGCCTTATATTTCTTAAGTGCTAACTATAGTCAGTGGTAGATTCAGGCTGGGAAGAATTTGAATATTTCCAGAGAAAATGTGCTTTTAAATAATATGCTTAACCACAAGAACCTGGAGTTTTTTCCTTTGAGTTGTGCATTACTGTTTGTGCTTCTGAGTTGAAGTGAAACAGGTTATTCTGTAATATCAAGCTGTAAAAATGTTTGACAATTTTATTTGTTAAAAAATTCTGTTTATAAAGTCACAGTTATATCCATTCATAGATTTTGGGACTTTATATGTGATAGTGCATAGTAATCATAGGACAAATATTTTTTTGGAAGCAAAACAAAATTCATTTGTATGATCTGTGAACTTTGACATTTTTCAAGGATGCTTACTTACAGTGTACCCTGTTACCTTATGTAGTCTCTTTATCTTAAAGAGAAGTAAGGCAAGTGATTTTTCACAGCTTTGAAAATTTGCTTAACTTACTAACAACTATTTAGTGAGTTTATCTTATAGCAAACACCATACTAATCACTGACTTTATATGCTGCCTTTCCAATGCCATTTGTAGTATCAAATCTCACATCCCAGAAAAATATGGAAACTATAGTTTGTGGCATTATGTGATCATCTCTGCTAGAAGCTCTCCCTTTCAATTTATATATTTCTAGATAAAGAAACTCAGTAAGAACTAATGGGAAGAAAAGATGTAACTAGGACTAATGAGAGATTTTAGAAATTTGTAGATAACAGAAATACCAAATAATAGAAACAGAAAACAGGCTCACCACAGTGACATGAATGAAAATACCAAGAGGAACTGATAGGGACTCAAGTATACTAAAACTTAGTCTCTTGTTTATTACAGAAGAATAATTTTTTTAGATTTATATATAATTGGGAAGTATTTAATCAAAGAAATTAAATTTAACAAAGCAACTTAATTTCCCAAAGAATAAATAGAAACTAGAATCTTTTGAATATTAATGGAGACTAGCAAACATTCTGTTATGTAAATCCAAAATATTCTTATTTTCTCATACAAGTCCTAAAAGCTTAAAAAAAACAATTTAACCATTACATATCTTAGGAAAATAAGAGTTATAAAATTGGAGGTTAAGCTCATATACTTGAACTCCTTACATATTTAATGTTGAAATAAGGAAAAACTACCAATATTTTTAAATTATTAACTTAAGAAAAGCACTTTTTCTCCTAATCTTTTAATGTGATTATGTGACCTTGGATTGAGAAATGATAGGAAGTGAATAGGAGGGTAGACAGGAAACAAGAAACTGGGATCCAAATTATTAAAGACTGGAGTATTCTAGGGTGAAATGAGGTACCACCGTATAGTTTTTAGCAGAGGAGTAAAGTGGCCTAATTTGTGATTTAAAAGAATCATTTGGGCTACTATATTAATTGATAGTAGGAGGAGATGGGCAGAAACAAGAGACTATTTTAGAGGCTATTGCAATAATCCAGGGAAGGGATAATAATGGTAGTTCAGACTAGAGTGAAAATAACGAGAAGTGGTTAAATTCAGGGCACATTTTGAAAGCAGAGCCCACAGGATTTCCTGACAGTTTTGATGTGGGATGTACTAGAAAGAGTGGGGTCAAGAATGACTACAAGCTTATCTGCATGAGCAATGGGAAGGGATTAGACTTGCCTTTAACTGAGATGAGGAAGGCTGCAATTGAATCTGGTTTGGGGGATGGGGGCACGTGAAAAGATCAGTTTTGGACATACTAAACTTGAGATGTCAGACATGCATTTGGACTGGATCTTCAGACTTGGAGGTCTGAGCCTATACATGAGAGTAAGTCCATGCCCATGAAACGGGACATAAATTGGCTGGTATCTGGGCATCAATGAGACAGGATGATAGCTGAAAACTAACTCTATCACAATTTTTCCTATTGCCAGGATTGCTGATGGCCCAGTTCTTCTGACCTAATTGAGAACCAAATTCAATTCTTCTCAGAGTTTTTGGCCTAACAGGATACCATATGCGAAGTTGTGAAGTAGTAATCATTCATTAAATGTTTGTTTTCCTTTCATCATTTAAAGGACAAGGCAGCTTAAATGCAGATGTCTGCATTTAGCTTCTTCACTCTTCGATAGTGTTGTTTTGGGGAAATTATGAATGAATTACATTTACCTGTTTTACTAGAAAATGACAAGTATTTGGGTTACTAAAGCATAGGCAAAAGTAACTAAATAAAATTTAATATTAATAAAAAAAAACAGGTAATAGTAGGCTGACGGTGATAGTTGAAGAGAAAAAATTCAAATGATAAAAACAAAACTAACCTCTGTTTCCTTGGGCACTGAGAAACTATGTCACTGGTGGTTTCTGTACTTTGGGAAATGTCGGAATTACCTGGGCATCTCTTAAAAATACTGATATTTGGCTCATACTCCTAGACCTCTGATTTATGTGGTATGAGATACGAGATGGGTATCAAGAGTTTTAGAATATCTCCAGGTGGGTCTAATGTACACCAAAGTTTGAGAACTACTTTGATATATACTATTTTTTTTCTAATGGAACTATCATTAATAATCACAGATTTCAAATTCCCTTTTATAATTTTTTCATTCTTTGCTGGTACCAAAAATGGAAGCAACATTGAGAAAATGTCCTCTTACAGGCATTATGCCAAGTGAAATGAGTCAAAGAAAGAAAACTACTATATGATTTCACTTACCTGTGGTATCTTTAAAAAAAACTAAATTCATAGATACAGAAAACAGATTGGTGGCTGAGAGTGAAGCAGGAGTGAAATGAGTGAAGTTGGTCAAAAGGTAAACACTTTGAGTTTTAAAATAAATTAAGTCATGAAGATGTACAGCATGGTGACTATAGTTAATTATACTGTATCGCATATTTAAAAGTTGCTAAAAGAATAGATCTTAAAAGTTCTCATCACAAGAAAAAAATTATGTATGGTGATGGCTGTTAACTAGATAAAAGTAAATGAGCTCTAAATTATGCAAATAAGAAATCACTGATGTAATTTGTTGTGGATTCATGGCAGCTGTTACCTGGTCATTTATTTATAACACAGGTGAGCCTCAAATTAGAGGCAGCTGGGATTTTATGGTAGCTTCAATATACTTTTGAGTAAGAAGACTTGGATTCAAATCACAATTCTTTTGTTCATTAGCAGAATTATAATGGGCAATTCATTTAAACTTCCTGTAATTCCAGTTTCTTTCTTCCTAACATGCAAATGTATTTTGAATGGTTATTATAAATAATTTTTAAAGCTAATATATATGAAGGTAAATTCTAAAGAACTATATAAAGATATTAAAGAATTATTATTTGAAAGGATTTTTCTCAACCTTAAAGTGATATAACATTGTAAAATGTAATAATTTCTTGAAAATGAATAGGTTATTATTTTTTCCATATTTTTTCACTGCCATAAGAATGGAGCTCTGCATTAAGTAGGTAATAAATGCTATTAACCAAACATATTTAGCAGAGGAAGCATTGTTTTAGATTTCTTTCTTGTCCGGTACATTAACATAGAGAAAACATACGGAGAAACTCATCCTGGGTTTCAACACAGAAGTTGTCACCTACTAGCAAATTTGTGTCGGTAGACATGTTCTGAGTCTTAGGTTTCTTTTCTCTGGACATTGGGGATGATATTTACTTTTCAGGGTTGCTGCGTGAGGTTCAAGTGTAAAGCACCAAGCATAGCGACTGGTACAAAGCTTGCAGGAAATGTTAATTCCTTGTTTCTAACAATCCTTTTTTATTTGTTTTGCTGATTTCTATATTATTTTAACTTGTAAGTGTCCACCTCCCTCCCATCCCCAATGCTTTGAAAAGCAGTTTTTGTTTTGTATGCTTTTGCAGGTAATAAAAAAAGCCATTTAATGTTTTGTCTACACAATGGACAGCACAAAAGAAAAGAATGACAGTTGCAAAGATGACCTTCTGCTTAGGATGGGACTTAATGATAATAAAGCTGGGATGGAAGGATTGGATAAAGAGAAAATAAACAAAATTATAATGGAAGCCACAAAGGTAAGTCTCTTGTTTCTTTCAATATCTTTAATTTAGTAACTTATTGAAAATCAGTTTTAAACATCCTTTTTATTGTGATTTTTAATATTTTAAAACACTGTAAAACTACAAAAAGGTATGGAATAATTTCCTTTCTAGTCTATTGCTCTTGCCATCCAGTCTTCATGTGTATATAATATGTATATAAAAGCAAAATAACATGCATTTTTTTATTCTTTTAAAAATCCCAGTAGAATACTGTAATCGTTGAGTTTTTTTAATTTTTGTTTGAGTTAATATAACTTGAAGGTCTTTCCAAAGATCATTTTGAAGAATTAAAGATCTTTATTCTTTTTTTATGCTACATGTGTGGATATAATTTATTGAGCCAGTCAGAATCTTGATTGATGGACATACATCATTTCTAGTCTTTTGTTTTTACAAACAGTACTACAATGGTTAATCTTGTATTTTATAACTTTACATATGTATGAGTAAAGCTATAGGCGAGAGTCCCAGAAGTGAACTCATTCCACCGAATGCAGAGAGCACTAACGTATATATGCCTGTGCAATTTTTATGAATTGCCCAGCTGTCCTGTGTTGTGGTTGTCTCAGTTTACATTTCCACTGCCAATATAGGAGAAAGTATGTGTTATCATGGCACAAACATGCCAACACTGTGTGTTGTGAAACTTTTGGATTTGCCAATCAATGGTAACAAAACTTGTATTTGTCAAATCAATCAATTTGTATTTCTCTTTTGAAAAGTGAGATCGTGCATCTTTTCAAAGCTATTTGTATTTCTTTTTTTATGAACTGCCTCTTTTTAGTCTTGGCATAGTTTTTCATTGGATTAGTGTTTATTTTTATCATCATTTACTTTTTAATTTTACTTATGGTAGTTTCTCCTGGGCAGAAGTATTTTGTTTGCTTCTTTTTATGTACTTGAATTTGTCAAGTACATATGGTTTTCTTGAAGATCGTGAAAGAATTCTTCAATAGTTCTCCCACTTTTTCGGTGTCATTCATGTATTATGGAACATACATGCAGAAAGGTATAAATATGTAAGAGAATATCCTCTTTCCCAGTAAATGCATGCTGATATTCACAGCAGCTTCCTTCAAGCGGTTTAGTCAAAAGTGGGAAGAAGGTCTATGTGTGTGCATGTGTGCACACACACACTTAGGACTTCGGGAAGCGATCAAATGCCGCAGGATATTAACTCTTGCTGTATCTAAAAGAGGATATGTAACTGTTCATTGTGCCATTTTTTCAACTTTTAAAGATTTAGAAGTTCCCGAATAAAAAGTTGAGGGAGGAATAATTTAAGAATATAAAATGCAGACACAATTTTAAAAGTAAAAGAATTATGAGATGAAATAAGTAAATATAACATATTGACCCCAGTTGGATCCTGGCTTAAACAAATACATTTGAAACAGTTAGGAGCATTTGAATAAGGAGAAGGTACTACAATACATTCATGAATCATTGTTCATTTTCCTAGTTATAAAAATGTTATGATTATATGGGGAAATGCCCTTATTTTTAAAAATACATACTAAAATACTGTATAGAATAGCTAAATGTTATTATATCTGTAATTTACTTTAAAACAGTTCACTTTAAAAAAATCAATGAAGGCTGCATGGCAAAATGTTAATTGTTAAATCTCAGTGATAATTTTATATGTGTGTTTATTGTACTAATCTATTTTTCTGTTTGAGGCTTCTTCGAAGTTTTCACCATGAAATTTTTTAAAAGACTTTATTTATTTATTTTTAGAGAGAGAGAGGAGGGGGAGGGAAAAAGAGAGGGAGAGAAGCATCAGTGTGTGGTTGCCTCTCACACACCCACAACTGGGAACCTGGCCCGCAATCCAGGCATGTGTTCTGACTGGGAATCAAACCAGCGACCCTTTGGTTCATAGACTGGTGCTCAATCCACTGAGCCATACCAGCCAGGGATCATCATGCAATTTTTTTTTAAAAGAAGAAAAAGCCCTGGCTGGTGTAGCTCAGTGGATTGAGCACCGGCCTGCGAACCAGACAGTCGCGGTTCGATTCCCAGTCAGGGCACATACCAGGGTTGCAGGCTGGTTCCCTGCAGGCCAGTTCCCAGCAGGGGATGCACAAAAAAAAGGCAACCATACATTGATGTTTCTCTCCCTCTCTCCTTCCCTTCCCCTCTAAAGATAAATAAATAAAATCTTTAAAAAGATAAAAAAAAATAAAAGAAGAAGAAAAGAATAAAACCTATAAGCTTGGTTTTCAGATTAAGAGTTAGAATATTGCAAATATCCTACATGTCTCTGTCAGATCTTCTCTCTCTCTTCTCTATGTCCCAGTAGCACATATTAAATAATCTATCCTTTAGCTTCTTTTTTTTTAAGTTTTGATATCATGTATTTTTTAAAATAGCTATTCCATTTACATGCTCTGAAACTTAAAAAGTATGAAAGGGAATACAGTGCTGTGTCTTCATCCCACCATCCTACCAGCTCATCCCTGAGCTGCTCAGTTATACAAACAAGTTAATCTGTGGTAGTTACACTGTTGTTGCTTCGCTTGCTGCTGCTCCTTAGCTCATGGGTACAAACACAGACACTATATACCCTTGCACATACACTCACTGCACACAGTCAGTGCGGACAACTTGCTTCTCAGCTTACCCTTTTCCTTCTGATCTAAAGTGCTTTCTCCTAAAGAAATCCAGCTGACCCGCTGGATTATTTTTCTGTTCTTGTACTTATACAACATGATTTTAATGAAAATACTTTATATAATAAGACTTGATATTTGCTAGAACAAGTTGTTCTGTTGCTCTTTGTTTTTTTTTTTTTATTTTTAAGAGTGTCTTGGGTATTCTTGAATCTTTGCTCTTCCATGTAAATTTTATATATATATGTTCATCATAGAAAAAAATATATATACATATATCATATAATGATATATATCATGTGATATATATTATAATAGTATAAAATATAGTAGCATATATTTCTCTAGTATATGTGTGTGGGAGTTTAACATAAATATCTTTTTTAATTGAATTTTCTAATTGTTGCCTCCATAGCAGTGCACTTTACTTTTTACAAATTTTTATCTGAAAATTTTAAACATACACTAAATTAAAAAGAATAGTAAACTGAATCACTGGATAAGTATCACCCAGCACCAACATTTTCACAAATGTTTTCTCTATCCCACTTACCTCACCCCTACTGAATTTTGGATGTATTTAAAATAAATCCCAATAAATTGGACAAATTTATAGAAGCTTAAAATTTTTTTAACTGATTCAAGAAGATATAGAAATCTAATACTAAATAAAGTTATTTAGTAATTAAAAATCTTCTCACCCCACCCCACCCTCTGCCCCAAAAAAAGAAAAACAAAAAAGATCAGGTCAAGATGGCTTCCCTGGTGAATTTTACCTGACATTTGAAGAAATAATACCAATGCTCCACAAGCTCTTCCAGAAGGTAAAGAAGGAGGCAACACTTACCAACTCATTCTGTGAGACCAGTATTTCTTTGATACCAAAACCAGAGAAGCAGAAGATTCTAGGTTATTATAAATGTGAAAAGTCCTCAACAAAATTGTTGCAAACTGAATCCAACAATATATAAAATAAGATTACCTTGACCATGTGGGATTTATCCTAGGAATGCAAGTTTGGTTTAGCATCCAAAAATCAATTAATACAATACACCACATTAGTAGACTAAAGGATAAAAAATACCTTGTCATCTCAATAGATGCAGAAAAAGTGTATTTGACAAAATCCTATACTCATTCATGCTAAAAATGCTTCAAATAGAAAGGAACTTCTACAGCATCACGAAGGCCATCTATAAAAAACTGTAGTTGTCATTGTACTTTGAAGTGGACGACTAACTTTCCCCCTGAAACCAGAAACAAGGCAAGGATGCTCATTCTTACCTGTTCTACTCAACAGTCTTGCAAGTTCTAGCCAGTATGGTCAGGCAATGAAAAGAAACGCATCTAGATTGGAATGGAAGAACTAAAGCTGTCTCTTTGCAGATGACATGATCTTATATATAGAAAACTCTAAGAAATTTCAACACATACCCTGAAAAGTAAAGAAAAAAGTGCTGAGGGAAATTAAATATTTTAAAAAATGGTGAGATACAAGGAGACTAATATTGTTAAGGCAGTTCTCCCCAAACTGATCTATACATTCAACAATATTCCCCATCAAAATTTCAAGGGCTTTTTTTTTCCTGAAGAAATTGACAAGCAGATCCTAAAATTTATATGGCAATGCAAAACACCTAAAATAGCCAAAATGGTTTTGAAAAGGAAAAAATATAAGAGTTGTTTGACTTTCCTATTTCAAAATTTATTATAAAGCTACAGTTATCAAGATAGTGTGGTACTACCATAAGGCCAGACAGAGAACAATGGGGCAGAACTGGGTCCAGAAATAGATCTTTATCACTTACTGATTTTTGACCGAAGTACCAAGGCAAAAGGATAGTCTGTTAAGCAAATGATGCTGGGACAATTGGATATCCACATGAAAAAAAGATGAATTCAGACCCTCACCTCACACTATACTCAAAAAAACTAACTCAAAATAGACTTAAATATCAGAACTAAAGCAGTAAACCTCTTAGAAGAAAGGAGAAAATCTTTGAGATCTTTGGTTAGGCAAACATTTCTTAGATACAATACTAAAAGCATAGTCAATAAAAGAAAAAGTTGACAAATTGGACCTTATCAAATATCAAAAACTTTGCACTTCACAAAACACCATTAAAAAATAAAAAGATAAGTAACATACTAGTGTAAAATATTTTAACACCCATCTGTTAAAGGACTTACATCCAAAATATATTAAAGCATTCTCACAACTCATTAATAAGACAAATAACCCAATTTGAAAAACGGGTAAAAGTGCAGACATGTCACTAAAGAAGCTATGAAAATGGCTCATAAGCACATGAAAAGATGTTCAACATCATTAGTCATTGGGGAAATGCAAATTAAAATCACAATGAGATTACTATTCACACTATTATCGTCTGGAATGACTATAATAAGTAGGACAGACAATAACAAATGTTGGCAAGGAAGTGGAGAAATTGGAACTCTCACACATTGCTGGTGGGGTTGTAAAATGATTCAGCCACTTTGGGAAACAATCTGGCAGTTCTTCAAAAGGTTTGGCGTGGAATTGCCATAGGACACGGAGATTTCGCTCCTAGGTCCATAACCAAGGGAACTAAAAACATGTCTACACAAAACTGTGTAAGCAGATACTCATTGCAGCAATTTTCCTAATAACCAAAAAGTAAAAATAATCCAAATGTCTACTCGCCTGATGATTGGATAGATAAATATGTTCAGTGATGGGATGATAATTTTCTAAAAGTTATTTTCTTTAATGACTAACATGAAATTTTTAAAAATAACTTTTAAAGTAAAAGTGAAGGAGATAATCGATGAGCCATTTGATTAAGGCCCGATGTGCCCTGAGGATCCCGCCTGCAACACATTGTTATTTCTCCAGTGCAGATCTGCACTCATCTAGTTTATACTGTGCTTAGTACTGACTGACAAGGATTCTGTCATGTAGGCAACTACCAATGTATTTTACAGATGAGGAAACTGAGGAATAGGAAGATTAATTTTAGGGTTGCTCAACTAGAAGTAGTGAAGTGAAGTGTTGAAGTCAGTCATTCAGACTCTGCAGTCTCTACTCTTTAGCCTCCGGGTTCTACAACGATGCTTCCCTTCAGACGTTTTCTTATGTCTTGTTTTGTTTTCCTACATAGGGCTCCAGATTTTATGAAAACGAACTCAAGAAAGAAAAGCAAGTTAACCAACGAATTGAAAATATGATACAACAGAAAGCTCAAATTACCAGCCAGCAGCTAAGGAAAGCACAATTACAGGTATTAATGTATTTGGTAAATAAAGTGGAAGCTGGAAGAAGAGTAATTGATGGTTTTTAAATGCATCATGGTTATGTTATAAGTAAAAACAAGATAAAATGTAAATGAAATGTTTGTTATACTATAAAAAATGTATACTTTATTTTGTTGAAATTGCTCTGCTTTACATAAAGACCTCATCCAGACATTATCACCTTCATTATACAGGAGAGAGAAAGGAGCCTTAATTAGGTTAAAGTAACTTGTCTATCTTCATATGACAGGTTATTTGGCAAAGCTAGAGCTTTCGTTCTTCTTATTATATACATACAAAGCAGCTGAAGGGTCACAGGATTAATGTGACGTGTTTTCTGCAATGCTGATTTTGTCAAAGAGATTTGGAGAAACAAGTTAACTAATTCAATTAAAAGGTAACTTAAAACATAATTGTGTTCTAGTAAAACAATGTCACCTAAAGGGTAGAATGCCTAATGTGCATGAATTTTTAAGAGAAAACACAATGTTTTATGGTAAGTTTATCAAATCAGATTCAGTTTAACAATGCACTTTATAACATAATGATAAAATTATAATATTAATCTGATATGCTATAAAATTCTTCTTGTGATAGAGCTGAGATCATAAATTTTATGTTTTTTTACCAAACTATAATGTGTGATTTTTTTAAACATATACTTTCTCAGAGCTCAAGCTAATTTTTTTTTTTAAGATTTTATTTATTTATCTTTAGAGGGGAAGGAAAGAGGGAGAGAATATCAATGTATGGTTGCCTCTCGTAGGTACCCCGCTGGGAACTGGCCGGCAACCCAGGCATATGCCCTGACTTGGAATTGAACCGCAATCCTCTGGTTCACAGGCCCACGCTCAATCCACTGAGCTACACCAGCCAGGGCTCAAGCTAATTTTTTATCTTCTGTGTTAAGTGGTCTGCTACCATGACAAGAGATTGACTTGTCTGTCAAATTGTCATTTTTAGTGCTCCCTAGCATGCCACTCTACGGAGGCACCGTGATTAGTTCACCTTAACCCACCCAGTTCTGGTTTTTTGTTTTAGATACAACCTTGTAACAGTGATTCTTATGTGTATGTCTTTGCGCTCCTGTCCTGTTAGTTTCACCACAGATTGAATCCTTTTACAATTTCAGCATAAGAGTGCTGGTTTCCTCACATGTTTAAAGCTGGATTTGATCAACTTCATCATTATTTTAGTTTCTGCTGATACAGTGTCCAAAATCTTATTTCGTGGTTGGTTTAATTTGCTCTCCTTTGATCATGAAAGAGAAAGATTAATCTTTTTTGTAGTTGAATTTATTGGGATGACATTGGTTCACAAAACCATACAGGTTTCAAGTGTACAACTCAACAAAAATCATCTGCACACTGAATTGTGCACCCATTGCCCAAAGCAAAGACTCTTTCAGTTGTCCTCATTTTCATTTATCCCCCTTTTGCCCACCTCCACCTACCCGACCCCCCTTTCCCTCTGGAAATCACTACACTGTTGTCAGTGTCTCTGAGATATATATGTATGTGTGTGTGTGTGTGTGTGTATATATGTGTATATATATGTATATTTTGCTTAATCTTTTCACCTTCTTTCATCTAGCCCTCCAACCAACTCCCTCCCCTCTGACAGCTGTCAGTCTGTTCTCTGTATCCATGCCTCTGTTTCTGTTTTGTACATCAGTTTATGTTCTTTAGATTCCACAAATAAGTGAGATCATATGATATTTGTCTTTCTTTGACTGGTTTATTTCAGTCAAAATAATAATCTCCCGGTCCATGCATGCTGTCACAAAAGGTAATTGTCTTTTTACACATTTGTTAGCCATTAATATTTCTTTTTGTGGGAATTTCCTCTTTTATTCTGTTTGTTAGGATGTAGGCTAAGTAACTGGCACAAGACCCAGAGATATAATGGTCCAAATAAGATAAGAATTTCTTTGTCTCTCACATAATACATAAGTAGTCCCAGCTGGCTGGGCAGTTCTGATCACCACAGTAATTTCAAGACCCAAGTTCTGCATCATACTGTTCATCATTCCAAAGTGTTATCCTCACTGGCATTGACAAAACTGGGTTAGCCGCAATCTATATTCCAGCTCCTAGTAAGGAAGAAAGAAAAAGGGAAAAATCAAAAGCAAATTATTTGCTCTTACACAGTGAAAAAGGAGTTGCACACATTACCTCAGCTCACATTCTTTTGGTAAGAATTTAAATTTTACAACACACTAAATGCAAGAGAAGCTGTAAGATATAGCTGGGTGGCCATGTGCCCAGCTAAAACTTTATTACTATAGAAGGAAGGAAGAATGGATTTGGGGGTTCATCTAGCAGTCCAAAGAAACACGCTCTTGTCTGCATTTCTAGAGGAATTTGCATCTCTTTTTCTTGATTTATTGATCTTATATATTAAGGACTTTTTTTCTGCCATTTGTTGTAAATATTTTTCCTGTTTGTTCTCTCTTAACTTTGCAGAGTTTTTTTTTCCTATATAGTGTTAAATGTTTATTAAACATCTAACAGTATTTTTACATTTTTTTCTTGGTTTTGGTTTTGTGCATAGCGGTTACTCCTCACAAACAAGTCTGTATGTGCTTTTAATATTTTTACAGATTTTGTTATAATCAAATGTTTAGTCTCTTTGGAATTTGTTTTGCTGTAAGGTGTGAAGTATTTTTTTCTTAAATAGTGAGTATTATATTTTCCCTGACTGGTATTATTATTTCTAAATAATGATTCTCTTGTCCTGACATCATTTATTGAATTATGAGTCCTTTCTCCACTGAGTCAAAGAGGCATGTTCATATACTCAACTCTCATTGTAGGTGGATTTATGTCTGGACTCTCTTTCCTAATCAGTTGAATCTTTTCCTGTATCAGTACCATGAATTTTAATTATTAAATGATAATAATATAGTTTAATATCTTGACTACTCTTTAAAAATTATTTTTCTCATGCACTGTTTTAACTAAATGTAAGCATCATTTCATCAAGCTTTTAAAAAAATTCTATTCTGTCCATAACAATATTGTTTTTAAATTGACATTAATCCTTAAGCAATTTACTTTCTAGACCTCTTTTTGGTAAGCTTTATTGATCTATAGTGTACAAATATCTTTAATTAAGTTTTAAAGATATACATGTGAATGGTGCAATATACAGCTTTTTGTTGTGCATACTCATATTTTAGAACCCATATTTTTAAATATCCTGATAATATGGAGGAAAAGAAAAGAACTTTACATTGTGGAATAGAAGTTCAGATTTTGTTACTGTTTTAGTTGACTATTTCATGGGAGGCTTTCTGGCATCTTTTGCAAGGGGAATGGCAGGAAATGTGTTTTGTGTTGATTGTTAAATTGTTTTGTTTTTTGAGAGCTTCCTTTTAAAAACTTGTATAAGTAGGAGGTGATTGAGGAAATCCTAAGGAGTCTAGAAGTTCTGAGAGAATAGAGAAGTTTTCATAGGAAATGCTTTTCTATTTTAGAGTTACAAAATTTCCAAATAGTAGATTTTATTATGTGTGATAAGATAGTATGAACTATGGCCAGTCAAGCTGATGTAAGTAATCTCTGTAGTTGTGAACTCCCATGATATGTATTCAGAACCTCTCTAAATATCCCCAACCCCATCCTCATTAGATTTCTTCTAGGCACATTTTTATAGCTTCCAAAACATCATATTATAGCCTGTGTTCATAACTGAATAGACAAATATCCATATTATAGTAAATGGCAACTGCACAGCAAATCAGTGCATTTTGACCATTTAAACAATTGATTTTATGAACTCAGATTTACTCAACACTTTCTAGGGTACTAATAATTAAGAAAATGAAAAACAGTATTTTGTGAAATAGTCTCCTAGATGTAATAGAAAAAAAGGATTTTTAAAAAGATGTAATATGGATATAAAAATATCACATCAGAGTTTGGTTTCAGCTTATTTTAGTGATAATAACTTTTAAAAATCTATTTTAGGGAAGCATTAATTAATGGAAAGAGCACAGATGTAGGAATAACCTGATTTCCATGTCTAGTTTTAACATTTACCAGCTCTATGACTTAGGGCAAATTTACTTAATTTTACTGAGTTTTAATTTCCTTATCTATGAAATAGGAATAATAACCACTTTCTTAAAATGATTTTGGCCATGAAATGCATTAACATAAGAAGCACTTATAATATACACGTGTCTCATAATATAATAAGTAAATGTCACTTCTACTTTCAAAATAATAGAGATTATCATTAAGCCCTTAACATAGCCCTAGAGAAGTTCACTATGTGTGTGTCTCTTTTAATTATTTCAACCTTTTGGTGTTGCTTTAGTCCCACTTCACAAGTAAGGAAAGTGACAATGGGAGTCATTCGGAAGGAATAAATAAATGAAAGAAAGGAAAACATGAATGAGGATTTCAGCAGAAAGAACTTAAAAAAATCAAGGATGGGCATTTGCTAGATGTGGAAAGAAAAGAGTTCAGAGAAGGGTGACTAATGGGAGATAGTGAAGGAAAATGGAACATGTGAGTCATCAGCGGGGAGGTTCCCTTTTGGCAACTTGCTGCAGGCACCGAACAGCATGTCGACTGCTGAAGAAACTGCCAGAGTTTTAATTTATGAGTCTAAGGAGAATTTCCCCCATTTAGGTTGCTATCTATTTATTATCTTTTCCCTTTCCAATGATTCTGGGTTAAGATATTTCAGATGTTGCTCTTATTCTCAATTGACTTTATCTTAGGCATATTTCCTGGATTGATATAGAGTAGTTTTCAAACCCTTTTTTAATTAGTTTCCATGATTTGCTTACATCTTTTTTTATGTCAGGTTGCTATTCTGTATGTAGTTTAAACTTGAACTGGAAGAATAGTTGTTTTAAATCTATATGATAAATTAGATTAATGTTGAAAGGTTTCATTTATTAGGTGTGGTATCTTGCTGCATGAGATCAGACTTCTCCAAAATTTTTCTATGAATACTACCTTCTTTTTTTAACTTTCATATATATATGAATTATATAAATTCTATTCCTTTCCTCCCCCTTCTCTCTTATGAGGAAAGAATTTAAAGGCATATAAATTCTTTCTCCTCCTATCTGAGATAAGGTCTCTTCTTAGGTACTAAACTCACGATTTAGTCTCTTAACACAATACGTGCCATTGTAAGAACAGAAAAACAAATAAGGGAACATGAAATTCTGTGGTGCAGAGGACATTCAGTTAAGTCTCAGAGACACTTCTGAACTGATACTTGAAGGCTTTGCGACAAAACTAGGAAGGGCATTTTAGACAGAGAAACAGGCTAAAGAAGGCAGGGAGCACCCCAGGTTGTTCAGTGAGTTGCAACCTAAGTTAAGAGCAAACCTCTACAGTCTTACTGTGGCTACTAGAGACAAACGTGATTCAGTGGGATTGTGTCTAAAAGAGACTTTGTAGTCTTAACCTGCAGCTGGTGGTCAGCTAGTATCACTGTAATGCTCACTATAACACTAACAAGCAATGCTGGAAGCAAGTTGCAAGTTCATCAAGGGGAAAAGCTAAATTATACCCCTGTAACTCTCTGCTTTTGAGGAAACCTACTGTGGGGATTTCTACATGATGGAAATTACTTTTATTCCAGTCACCCTACTTACATATTTCTGGTTGCTTTCCCCTAAATTTTTTATTGTTTTGTTATGCAGCTAGCCATTGTTGCTTTTAGTAATAGATTGCATTTATTGAACTTGTACCAGGTGCCAGCTACTCTCCTGTGTTCTTTATGTATTCCATCACCCTCAATAGCTTTCTAATCTCTCTTCTCATAATTCTGTGAGTTTTATTGACTTCATGTGTTTTGTAGATCAAGAAAGGTCACACAAGCACCCCCAGCTAGAGGGAACCTGAGAAAGTGCATATTTAGCTTCTTCAGCCTCTAGAGTAGAGGCTACAAAAAAAGAACCTTGGGAATGGGTATGTTGGCTACATACACCCTTTTCTTACTGTCCCACTTTGCTATCTCTTCCCCTTTTAATTTCTTTCTTCTTATCAATCCAGTTCTTTCTCTCTAAAGAAACAAAAAAATTATTTATAATTTAATACTCTTTACTGTTATATTTGACACATATATTAAAATTTTATGAAAGCATAAATTATACTTTAAATTTTCAATTTGATTTGTATGGACTAACAGTTATCAAATTTTAGCCTTATAAAAGCAGTTCTGGGGAGGGAATGTTTACATATATTTTGGTATAATCTTTTGTTATTCATTTCCTTTGTTGCTATTTTAAGACATGAATATTGTGAGTCAGATGGAAGCAGTTGTTTATATTACCTGAACTGAAACTTTTAGTTACAGTATGTCCTCCAAATTTATAAAGCAGTAGAATCATTTGATATAAGCAGCTGGAATAGTTCATTCATTGAATAAATGTTAAGTGCCTGTTATATTTGAGGGTATTAAGAAATGTAAAAGTTGGTAAGGAATGATATTTGAGAACACGGTGCCCTTTTGCGAGTATTAAAGCAATTATCAGCCTTAATACAACAAGCAAATACACATACGTGGGTCGATGGATGGGTGGGCAGGTAGATGAATGATGAATGGGTAGATGGACAGAGACAGATAAACAGATGCTTAGTAAAAGATTAATGTTATGATTAGTAGTGTTACAATATCATGTTGTCAAAAGTTCATTAACTTTTTAAAAATTAAGGTTGACAGATGTGCAATGGAATTAGAACAGAGCCGGGACCTCAACAATACCATAGTGCACATTGACATGGATGCTTTCTATGCAGCGGTGGAAATGAGGGACAATCCAGAGCTGAAAGATAAACCCATTGCTGTAGGATCATCTAGTATGTTGGTAAGTAGATAAAGACAAAAAGGAAATTTCATAATATGTTCAAGTAAGCCTTACCGGTTTAGGAAGGGGAAAGACTTTACTGATTTCTCCCAACGTACTGAGTATTTTTCTGGTTGCTCTATGTGTTCAATTGCTGGATCCTTTCAATATCCCTTAAGGTACAGATTTTCGTTTTCACTTGACAGATAAGAAAACAAACTCAGAGAGGTGTTTAATAACTTCCCTAAAGTTACAAACCTGGTAAATGGTAGAGAGGCATTGTATCTTTCTGGTGCAAATTATATTTTTTAAGTATGAGGGAGGACCCCCAAAAACCAGAATTATCTTCTGGAGGGCAGGCCCTTGTAGTACAGGCTTCTCCCATTAGGAACCCATCTGTGTCAGTGTGCCAGCTTGTGTTGTTGTGAGAGGTCATGTTTGGCTTCAGTGAATTTTTTTCGAAGACTTTCAGTGTGCTTGCCTTTTTCATGATGGGGGATTCATGAGCACACCTGCCCACATGGAGCTGAGTGCTCAGCAGTTTTTGACCAATAGCAGCATGACCCCCAGGCCCTACCCTCCCTATTCACCTGCTATCACCCTGAGCATCTTTTTTTTAATTCCCCTCTTTTTTGGTTTCCCCTAATGAAAAATGTCCTCAAAGGGAAATGTTTTGCTGATGTAGAAGAGGTGAAACAAAAAACTGCACTAAAAGGCATTTGAATTGACAGTTCAGAAACTGTTTTGAGCAGTGGAAAAAAATGTTTCAGTAGGTATATTTTATCAAATGGACAGTACTGTGAAGGTAATTGAAGTTTAAAAATATAAGAATAAACAAACAGTTTTTTATAAATAAATTCCAGGTTTTTTAGGGCTCACTTTATAACCATTCTAGTTAAAGAAAATTGAAGAAAAAGGAAAAATGATATTCTAACACTGAGGTTTGCAAACAGTGGCCTGTGTGCCAAATCCAACCTGCCACCTTTTTTGTAAATGAAATTTTATTGAAACAGTCACACCCATTATTAATTTATTATTGCTGTTTCACTACAAGAGCTTAGCTGAATACTTGCAATAGAGACTGTATGGATATAAAGCCTAAGTAATGAGTATCTGGACCTTTGCAGGAAAGGTTTGCCAGCCAGTTCTAGAGTGACATATATCATTGATTTAGTACTGTAAGTAAGTCGTTTTTCCCTTTGCTTGGAACCTTTGCTCTTCTGATTACTGTGTTGCTCTTCCCTATTTCCAGCCTAACCATCGAAGGTAAAGATGACGAAGATAGCCATATGTAGCTAAAAATGTGTTGGGAATTAAAAGTAGCAACTGGAATAGATGGGTTTTGGTATTAAAAAAATATGCAAGAGAAACAAGGAGAGTCCTTCCCTGTCCCCTAATGCCTTTCACTGTCTTAGCTATAAACCTAATTCCTACTAAGTTATTATTTTATTACAAAACTATAATCTGTTCATTATCTCTGCTCCAATGAGTATGTAGGCAACTAATAGTCCTGTTCCCAAAACAGTGTTTATTGAAAGGATACTCCCCTTTCCTATAAATCATCACTATATTTGCATAAATACATTTAATTTCATTAGGAATTTATAATACTAGGTCCTGGCTGGGTAGCTCAGTCAGTTAGAGTATCATCCCCGGACACCAAGGTTACAGGTTCAATCTCCTGTCAGGGCACTTACGAGAACCAACCAATGACTGTATAAATAAGTGGAACAATGGATTGATGTTTCTCTCTCCCCCCTCTTTCTCCCTCTCTCTAGAATCAACAAATTTAAAAAAAATTTTTTAATACATAATGCTATATATAATGAGTATATATTTATATATAACATTACATATTAAACTATGTGTATATGCTACATATGCAAATATATAGTATATAGATGCATACTCTGTGTATATGTATATATAAGTACACATATATGTACATATATTTACACCCACGTGGCATAGTCTTGTTAAAGCTAACCCCATTGTTAAATTCACAAAATATTTCTTTCCTATAATTTTTATCCTCCTAATAACTGGTTATTGTTTCCAAATGCAAAGTGATTATCTGTTATATTTAAACAACATTACTCCCCTTGTATGTATGCTGACCTAATAGATTTTCCTTCTAATGAGATTTGAAGCTTAATTGTTTTTGTCCTATTAAACTAATAAAAATGTATCTTGGTGGTTATAGTGACACATACTCAATTAATACAGTCTGTTACAGTTAGAATTCTTTTTGAATGAATTTGATGGATGCTTGCAATGTTTAAGTTAGCACTCATAGTTAGAACTTAGACCCTGTAGTGCTTATTTATTGCTGCATAATGAACACCTCAGTACTTAGTGGACAACCATTGATTTGCTCATTATTCTATAATTTGGGCAGAGTACAATGTGAATGGGGATGGCTAATCTCTGCTCTACCTGGAGTTGGCTAGAGCTATTTAGCTGAGTCTGGAGGGTCCAAAATGGCTTCACTAACATGCTTGGTGCTTTGGCTGACTGAGGTGGCAGGAATGGCTTCCAGTCATTCAGCTTCCCCCTCTCATAGTGAGTTATTATTCATTAATCTAACCTAAGATCTTTACATGGTTGCAGGATTCCAAAAATACAAAGGCTGAGGCTGCTAATTTTGTAACCCCTAGGCTTCATGACTCACACAATGTCACTCCCTCACATTCTTTTGGTCAAAGCATGTCACAATGCAAGTCACTTGGCATGAGGAACTAGAACCCACCTTTTGATAGGAGGAACTGTAAAACACTGTGGCTATGATTTACCATCTACCACAAACCTTAAAGTTAAAGGAAGTCATATCTAAAATTTTGTTTCTCCTCTACTGTAGATCTAGCTTTTATATCAATCCCATTAGACCACTTTATATTTAAGTATTGGTTTGCCATTCTAGTGCCCTCTGCATTTTTTGTCCAGAATACTGACCATGGATTACATAGTTTAGAGTACTATCAAGGTTTTTTAATCCTATTTAAAAAACCATTAATGACTATTTAATGTTATTGTTCTGAAATAATTACTTCACTTAATAGATTCTGTTTTGCATTTCTTTGACTTTTCACTTAATATTCCAAACAAAGATTTCATTTGTGATAAAAACTATGGTCTACCACATTGACAGAGACTGTTGCCAGGTGTCATTTATAGGATTTAATAAGTAATGTTCTCCTCTTTACTCTCAGTTTTTTACTTCTATCTCCTAGTCAAAATGTTTTCACCAAATAAGATATTCAAGTCTTGAGGAATAAAACTTTTTTTTGAAAAATTTTTATTTTAATTGTTGTTCAAGTACAGTTTTCTGTCTTTTACTCCCATCCCAGCCCACCCCCCCCCCAGTGCTCCCCACCTCTCTCCCATTTCCACCCCCTTTTAGTTCTTGTCCATGTGTCCTTTATAGTTGTTCCTGTAAACCCTTCCCCTTTTCCCCTGGAGTTCCCTCCCCTCTCCCCTCTGGTTACTGTCTGCCTATTCTTTATTTCAGTGTCTGGTTACATTTTGCTTGCTTGTTTGTTTTGTTGTTTAGGTTCCTGTTAAAGGTGAGATCATATGGTATTTGTCTTTTACCACCTGGCTTATTTCACTCAGCATAATGCTCTCCAGTTCCATCCATGCTGTTGCAAAGGGTAGAAGCTCCTTCTTTCTTTCTGCTGCATGGAATTCCATTGTGTAAATGTACCACAGTTTTTGGATCCATTCATTTACTGATGGGCACGTAGGTTGCTTCCAGCACTTGGCTATTGTAAATTGTGCTGCTAAAAACAAACAAACAAACAAAAAATCAAAAGCTCAAATGTTTAAAATACCACATTGCTCAGCTCTCATTCTCCCCTTCATTTCTTATTTCCATTATTTTTCTTCTGAATCTTGTATAATGTCTAGGGCTCTGATTTTTTGTCTCTTAATAAATTATGTCATTTTTTTTCAAACTGAAAAAAAAAAGAAATAAAACTTAACTTTTAAAGTTTTTTAAAGCTTTTATTACTTCATTTTGGAGATTTAATTTTACTGACCATATATTAGACCTTTGATTTTTGTTCTAGATGAAAAATTTCCAAAATCCCAAATAGTCCAAATTTCAAATACGTACTATTATACCATACTGTTACTTTTCATACTATTAATTGCATGTACCATCTATGTTGTTTGTACTATGTTACTTTATATTTTACTATATTATTACTGTACTCTTACTATGTTTTAAATATTTAAAAAGTTTTTCAATCCTCACCCAAGGTCATGTTTATTGGTTTTAGAGAGAGAGGAAGGGACAGAGAGAGAGAGAGAACATCAATGTGAGAGAGAAACATCATCAGTTGCCTCCTGTGTACACCCTGACCAGGGATCGAACCTGCAACCTAGGTATGTGCCCTGACCGGGGATCAAACTCCAACCTTTTTGTGTACAGGACAACGCTCCAACCAACTGAGCCACTCGGCCAGGGCTATTCTCTTATTTTTATGTAACATCACCCACTCTCATCCAAACTTTGATATATAATAGTATACACGAGTGTTCCTTAAAATCAATGAAGTTTAGTTACTGGAAATATAAGGGAACCTTTTTATTAGCACAGTCTTGCTTATTATCTGGTGTCACATTATAAATACAGGACAACAGCGAGAGAGTAATGCTATCATAATACAAACCGTGATAGGATAAAAATAAGCTTGATTTGAAACAATGACCTATAAAAGAAATGTCCTTGAATTGAAAATGCACGGCACTAATGTGTTTCTTTTTAATGTATTGATCAATATGTTCATTTAGGTTTCTATATTTTTTCCCATGTGGTTCATTTTCTTTCAGAGTACCTCAAATTACCGTGCAAGGAGGTTTGGAGTCCGTGCAGCCATGCCAGGATTTATTGCTAAAAAACTCTGCCCACAACTTACTATAGTGCCTCCAAACTTTGACAAATACCGAGCCGTGAGTAGAGAAGTAAGTCTGATGTCTCGCCCTCTATTTATTTATAGCCTTTCACTGATTTCCTGTCATCTACAAAGTCAAGTACACATGCCTTTGCTTGTAGGAATTTGTCCGTAAGTTTATCCCTTCAGTCTCACCGCCTACCACTTCTTCAGTCTCACCTCCTACGACTTCTTCAGCCTGTATACTGAATACTGAGCTGCATATCATATCTAGAATTCATCCTTCTACTTCCCAGTTCTTTGCTCTTCCACATTTTTTAATCTCCTTAGAAAACTGTCTCCCCAGAAAATTTTGAATTGCCTTACTTATAACCTAAATTAACTTTAGCTTTTTTCTTAATGTGTACTATATATATAGACTCTACCTGATATTTATAATGTACAGAATCTACTCAAGTCATTAATTTGAACCTCTTTTTTGAATAATTTTTTTACCCATGTTTTTAAACAGGAGCAGACTTCACTTATTTTGATTAGTTGCTTTCCTTGGCCCACAACCTAGTAAAGATACTTATGAGCATTTAATGTCTAGGTGTGGGGGTGACTTTTCCAGCAAGTCCCCCACCCCCTCATGTGCCACAGATGAGAGTAAACATGACTGAGACATGATGTGATCTGCTTGGGGAGGAGAGGTAGCCAGTTTCCCAGAGGAAAAAGGCCTTGAGCAGTGGCCAGTTTCTCAGGGGAAAAAGGCGTTGAGCCCCTTCCTCCAAAGGCTTTTATTGGATTATAATATACAGGGTGGCAAGGATCAAACAGTAGATAACATTTCAAAGAAATCTGAGCGCTCAGTATGAGTCAGAGTCTGTCAGGAACAGAGCCTTAGGGTTTCCTGCTTGAACCCTTAACATACGAATGAAAGCACTCTTAGCAGAGCAGATTTCTCAGGTTTGTCAGGAAGTCTTTGTGATGCCAGATTTTTCCCCAGGACATGCTCTAGCAAGGCAAGGAGCTGCACCCCTCCCCATCAGGTATTCAGGCTTAAGGGGAGTAGAGCCAGGAAGCACTTCTCCCAGAGGTTATAGAGACTCTGGCTTTGTGAAAGCCAGGGGGTGAGAGTCCATCTCTCTTTGTTGCAGCCCCCTGAGTCTTTCCATGATGGCCTCTCAAGTGGTCATGTCTGTCTTAGGTTGCCCCTCCTCTGAGGGATCTTACTCATCAAGGACTTCTGACCATGCTTTGGGGGCAGAGAGGAAACTGAGGCAGCATTTGCTACCAGAGACAAGCTTTGTCTCCTGCGGCTCAAATTCCAGAGGTCACTGACTCCTCCTTAGCCACAGGGGATAGAGTTACAATTCCTAGAACCAGGCAGAGCGGCCCACAATATCTAGGAGACTGATAAAGAAAAAAGGGGAATAATCTATTGCTTTGAAAAGGATCTCTGCAGTATAAAGATTTGATTATACATTAAAATTGCCTAAACTGTCATATACGAAAAACTGCCATTTTTCTCTATTTTTGATAACTTAGCTATTATACCAGTGCTGGAACGTGAGTCATAAATTAAAATTTTATAATGCTACCTTAAACACTTTAAACAAGTGAGGTAAAATGAAATGTGTTATAGACTGCTGTCTGAATTGAAACATTTAAAAAACCATGACCTAGTACTTACTCTCTCTTAGTTATGCACATGGTCTTTAGATTCACTCCTCTTATTTGTATTCCACCTCATTTCCCCTAGAAATGAACCCCCCCAAAATAAAATGATATCCCACACAAATTTTTTTTTAAATTTATGAACAGTCTGTGGCAGCAAGCACTTTTGCGCCTACCTCTGGTAGGGGGTGAGTTGGAGAAACACATTCTCATTTGCTAACTGCTTATCTGTTTGACTGTCTTCCTAATTAGAAAGATATAAAATGCTGACCTTTAGTAAAGTAGGCCTTTAATAAGTTCGAACATCTTTCAAAGACTTTGTAAGAAAGTTTTTTTAAGTCCTACTTTAATTCAGTAAAACTTTGGACAGTGTAACAGTGAGAACTAAATTGTTTTTAGTTATCTTTAGTTATCTGCGTAAGTTGGAGAAATTTTTCTTCAAATTTAAGTAGGATCTAGTTTATTTGCAGATAACAAATGGGTTTTTATGTGTAAATGAACTATAGCATAAATTCCGTGACTATAAATACATTCATATTTATGCCTTGGTTTATAAGTTTAGGGAAAGCCATTTTGTTTTATCCACAAGAATGGAATCACTTGAATTGTTCTTGAAGCCCAAGTACTTGCTATTTACTGGAACATGTCTGTTCTCATTCTCAAAGCCATGTCCTGTGTAAAGGAAGTCAGTGAGTACTCAGTGCCTCTGAGGAGTACTGTTCATTCAGAGTAATCTTAGTCGTCTGCCAACTACAGACTTTCCAGAGTTTCATTTTCACTAGAAAGATTCTTTTTGAGTGCATCATAAAAACCATTTCTTCTACAAGAACAGAGTTAATTAAGGTTCTCTCTGAGCAAAGCGTAGCCAAGTTTTATGTCACCATTTTCTAAAATTACCTTTCACTCAGCTGTTCATACTTATATTAAGCTAAAAAGCTTTCTTTTTATAAATCATAAAGAAAGGCTTTCTCCTGGTGCAGCAGACAGCTTTTAAATACTAGATGGAACCATAACATAATTTAGCAAGTATGTTTTTCTAACATACATATTATTTTGGTAACCATTTCCTCTAATTTCAGCTAATATTTCAGAGCTTAAAAAATAAAGAAAAAATAAATAAATAGAAGAATGAGTTAAAAAATTGGTTTCATGAGTAATAAAACTGTCTTATGTAAAAGGCATTTCTGGAATCATACAGAAATTCTGATCTCTTATTTGTGTTTCTGTTATCCCAAGATGCAACTCCGGACTTTTCTCCATCATTTATTACAGACACAAGCACTACAGACTTTTGTCATCTTTTCCACTGTAAATCCTGATGATCGAGCTTTGTTTTCTTGAATGAATGCATGCATTAATGTGTGTATTGAGTGGAGTTTTATGTGTATGTTACAATTAATTGAAATAGAACTACTTTCTAAAGCAGCATAATACCATTATGTAAGATTATTCCTTTTCAAAATGTACAAAAACCATCATAAAAGATGAGGGGGAACAGGATCCTATTGTTCCTCCCTACTTCTCCTTTTGATCGACTACTTAAAATTGCAGTGCTTAACCATTTTTTTCTGTGCCTACCAGAATGACGTTGTCTAAGACTTATTTAAATCACCTACTCTATCTAGATATAGGTGGCTACCCAGAGATTGTATCAAATAAACCTGGTCTTCTGTGTTCACGATCTGTTTTCATACGGAGGAGAATTTGGACAAGTTTGCCCTGGCAGCAAATTATTTATTCCCTAAATCCATGAGCTATTGATTGTAGGGTTGTTTCCATAGTTGCAAATAAGAATATAATTTTTCTTATCAGCTGTATGTTGCAGATTTTGCTATGGCAGCAAACATTAAACTATTTTGTTCATTTCGAAGGTTAAGGAAATACTTGCTGATTATGATCCCAATTTTATGGCCATGAGTCTTGATGAAGCTTACTTGAATATAACAGCGCACTTACAGGAAAGACAAAATTGGCCTGAGGACAAAAGAAAATATTTCATCAAAACAGGGAACTCTCTAGAAAATGGTAAGCAATTTATTAGAACAATCAAACTAGCAAACAAATAAAAAACCCTTTGAATTTGAATTAACCTAGTTAACCTATTAGCATGCATAGGTAGTAGGACTAGCTAGCTATACCTTTATTATGAAAAATTATTAAAAATGAAAAATCAGAAACTTATAATATACCAGTAGGTTTTCTGAGTTAAATATGAGAAATGTTACTTTTAAACCAAATGTGATTGTTAAATATCTAGACTGTAAGACTGTGCAGAGTCCCTGAATAAAGCAAATTCACAGCATTTCTTTTCCTAAAATCAAACTAACAAAGGGTTGGAATACATTGAACCTGAGGGGCTTATCTCTTTAAGGTGGCCTTTTGTTGTAATTGCAAATAGCTTTTTAAAAATTTGCTTCAAACATATCACAATATTGTGTGGCTTTTTTCTTCATTTTTCAAATTAACAACTCCCAACTCCCTTCCTTGCCTTAGACCTTACTTTTATTCTTTTATATGATGAAACAGAAGTTTCGTGACCCAGAAGGCTTTTTTTAAATGGTCCCCTTATTACCTATCCAAAACGATACTGAGAAACATGAAGATATTATGAATACTGCTTTCAGCCTTCTCTCATACTTACGATCATTTCAAATATTTGAGGGGTCCTGGACTCCTGAGCCAAGTTCACCTGAGTTAAAAGGTAGAGACAGAGGGTTTTTACTCACACTGACAGCCACATTGCAGGTGCACAACTCACTGACAGCTTCAGACGGCACCTCTGTCTGTGCCCCTGCAGCAAAGGCTGTGGGTTCTCAATGGCAAAGATTCTGACTCTTACATTGCTTGGGTCTCAAATATTTGGAGCCGCTTCTCTACCTTCTTTATAGTTCTAAGAGCTAAGTCTCTTTAATAGAAACATTAAAAATAAACAAGGATGATTTCTGCACAGAGGCTTGGAACAAAATATTTTTTATTTCCTTAGTTTAACTTGATTGTTTGGGGGAAGTGACACAAAAAGCCTCACGTCACTTTGCTTAAATTCTCACTTTGTTATTTCCTTCCTTTTCACAAGAGAAAGGGGTGGGGGACATTAAATGATTATGTGAAAGCATCCCCTGGGGGCCTTCCATAATGATTACTTTCATATATGTTGTTTCAAAAGTTACATGGGGACTAAGGTAAGTGTTTTCATTCTCTACTAATGTTCTTTTTATTTATTATAATATGTCTAGACTCACTACAAAGATGTGAATTTTTAATACCTATTGTTTTAACATATGTACTTTCCTATTCTTAGGTTCATACTCTTAAGCAATTTAAATAGCTTGACCTTTTTTGGAAATATGTAAATATCTGTGGGCTGACTCTCAGGCATACCTGATTTCCCATTGTGCCATGGGAAGCTTAGAGTTGGAGCCATGCAGGTGACTGATGCCGCTTCCTCCAAAGTCCCAGACAGTTTTCTGCTGTTTGCTCCTGTTCTAAAAGATGTGGTCTTTGGAAAAATATTGCTAACTACTATGTATATACAAATAAAATAATTATTTTATGTTTATTCTGCCGTGTAAATCTGAATCATGAGTGTCAAGGAATGTGTGAAACTAAAATACTGTACATTTTTAACACTTTGCCAACCAAGTGGATGTTTTAAGTGTTTCAGATTATAAGAAACCTTAGTGTTGGACTTTGATCACCTCAGTTAAGGGATTATAAGGATATTTCTTTCAGAAAGCAAGTAAGAAACCACTTAGGCATTTAGTTGCTCATCCACACCTCACAGAGAGGTAACCGGATTTGAAAGGTAACTATGGCATTCAGCAGCTCTAACAATGAAACTGAAGGCTGCATGCTTTGCTTCCTGCCACGTATAGTGTTCTACAATCAGTGTGACTCACCCAAGGGCAGGTGATAGAGCCCTGAGGAACAGAAAAATGGCTTGAGGGCTGTGCAGAAGGGACTTGTGAACAGGACAGGTTTATACCTTCCTTGAGCTGCAATTTTTCTTCTCTCTTTGCCTTGACTTCCACCCTTCCAGGTGAGGAAAGGGGGTCTAAGTAAATAGCATTTCAGCCACCAGTCTTAATCCCCTGTGAATTGCTCTGCAATTTAAACCAGAACATGGCAAATGGAAGGAACTGAAGTACACAAATAACAGCTAATGTAAGGCTTATTTTGTAATGGCCTAGGGATTCAGATTTGGAAATTATCTCTCTGTAACTTAATTTGTATTGTATACTTTAAAATTAGAAATGAATCAGATGTTTGTCATATTGCTTATATTATCTTTAGAAAATCTTCTAAGTTCATTTTAAAGTAATATGCATTCATGTGTGTCTTAAAGTTAGAAATTTCATTTTTTAATAATACATTTTATTGATTATGCCATTACAGTTGTCCCATTCCCCCCCTTCCTTCCCCTCCACCCTGCTTTCCCACCCACATTACCTTGCTTTAGTTCATGTCCATGTGTCATAAGTTTTTTAGCTTCTACATTTCCCATACTACTCTTGCCCTCCCCCTGTCTATTTTCTCCCCACCATCTATACTTCTTATTCTCTGTACCTTCTCTCTGCTTCTCCTCCCACTCCCCTGTTGCTAATCCTCCATGTGATCTCCATTGCTATGGCTCTGCTCCTGTTTTAGCTGTCTGCTTAGTTTGCTTTTGTTTTAGGTGTGGTTGTTAATAACTGTGAGTTTGCTGTCTTTCCACTGTTCATATTTTGTATCTTCCTTTTCTTAGATAATCCCTTTAACATTTCATATAGTAAGGGCTTGGTGATGATGAACTCCTTGAACTTGACCTTATCTGAGAAGCACTTTATCTGCCTCTCCATTCTAAATGAAAGCTTTGCTGGATAGAGCAATCTTGGATGTAGGTCCTTTACTTTCATGACTTTGAATACTTCTTTCCAAGTATTCCAAGTATTCCAAGGGGCCTTGCAGGCCCCTTTTTGCCTGCAAGGTCTCTTTTGAGAAATCAGCTGATAGTCTGATGGGAACTCCTTCGTAGGTGACTCCTTATCTCTTGCTACTTCTAGGATTCTTTCCTTCATTTTAATCTTGGTGAATGTAATTAAGGTGTGCCTTGGTGTGTTCCTCCTTGGGTCCACCTTCTTTGGGACTCTCTGAGCTTCCTGGACTTCCTGGAAGTCTATTTCCTTTGCCAGATTGGGGAAATTCTCCTTTATTATTTGTTCAAATAAGTTTTCTACTTGTTGCTTTTCCTCTTCCCCTTCTGGTACCCCTATAATTCGGATGTTGGAACGTTTAAAGATGTCCTGGAGGTTCCTACGCCTCTCCTCATTTTTTAAAATTTTTTGTTGCTTTATTCTTTTCTGTTTGGTCGTTTCTTTCCTCCTTCTGGTCCACTCCATTGATCTGAGTCTCAGTTTTCTTTCCATCACTATTGGTTCCTTGTGTATTTTCCTTCATTTCACTTAGTGTAGCCTTCATTTGTTCATCTAATTTATGACTAAAATCAACCAGTTCTGTGAGCATCCTGATCACCAGTGTTTTGAACTGTGCACGTGATAGGTTGTCTATCTCTTGGTCACTTCATTGTATTATTTCTGGAGCTTTGATCTGTTCCTCTGTTTTAGCCATTTTTTTGTGTGTGTGTTGTGGTGCCTGTTATGTAGTAAGGGGTGGAGCCTTAGGTGTTCACCAGGACAGGGCAACCCAGTGTCTGTATGTGGGGGCGGGGTCAGAGAGGGAGAAATAGTGTTTGCTCCACTCTCATATTTCAGTCCCCTCAGCTGCTTCCCACAAGCAAATAGGGCCCTTCTGATGCTGGTTCCTGGTGGGTGCACTTGTGTAAGTTCTAGGACCCTATGGGTCTCTCCAGTGAATTCTCCTGTGAGGCTGGGAGTCTCTCCTGGCACCTCAACCCCCACAAGTGTTTTCAGTCGGTGCTTTTAGGCTTTATTTCCCATTGCTGAGGCCCTGTGTTGCATGATATGTCTTGCTCCCTGTTTTTGCCTGGTTTTTCTGCTGCAAATGTGTGTCCAGAGTCAGTCAGCCACCTTGCACGCCTCACTGGGTTTGCTTGTTGCCTCCCTGTGCCTGGGGTTTGCTAGCCCTGTGCCGCCTGTGCACCCGGGTCTGCCAGCCACCGCCTTTTCCTGCTGTGACCTTTCCCCATGGGCCACCGACTCCACCCCTCTTACTGGTCTGGATGAAGGGTTGTCAGACTTCCATACAGTTCAGTTTTCTGTCTGTTTTGGTTGTGTTTTTATTTCTATATCTTTGTTGTCCTTAATTTTGGTTGTGTGAGGAGGTACAGTGTTTCCATCTATGCCTCCATCTTGGCCAGAAGTAGAAATTTAATTTTTGATTGTGTACTTACCTTAATTTGGAAAGCATTTATGTCTAATAAAATCATGAAATGAGATCAGAAAGCTCTGTTGTTAATTTTAGTTATAAGTGTATTTAAACTGCATTTCTCCATTAAGCCTACAAAGTAAAGTCTTTAATGGATTTATTCATGATAACATTTTTAGTACCAGTATATATTTTAACTGTATTTTACAGGCCATTTATGAAAAATGCAAATGAAATGAGGTAATAATTTTCAGATAGATACTTTTACTGTACTATTTAATAATAATATTATAGTATTTTGCCATGTGTAATGTGCTCCCATGTATAATACGCACCCACGATTTTGGCCCAAACTTTCAGGGAAAAAATAAACTTTCATTTTCGTTTTCTAATTATTTATTTATATTTAGAGAAAACCAATTATTGTATTCCATGGTATTATTTTGCATACAGATATTGTTATCACTTTCTAGCATTACACTTTGAACATATAAGCATAAATTAAGGAAATTTAAAATATTTGTATAGATACAGAATTAATACTATCCATGTATAATGCACATACTTACTTTTCCCTCACAACTTTGGGCAAAAAAGTGTGCCTTATACATGGCAAAATACAGTCAGTAGTTTATAGCCTATTGATAGTAATAAAGGCTTCTTTCCCTGAACCCGGCACAATGGTTACTCCAATCAGACCTTAAGAATTTATATATTTTAATGGATATTAATATGTAAAATAGAGACTGTAAATTTAAAAAAAGAATTTGTATAATACCCAGAAGTAATTTCTATTTCTTTCAAATATGCCTTTAGTAAGATTGATCCTTTAATAACAGACAAGTAAAAATTAAAAACAGCATTTGAAAGAAGAAAATTTAGATTATGTTAATATATGAAAAGTGTGTTCCATGAATGAGGGAAATTTAAGTTTTTTTCCTCTAAAAGCAAAACTTATTATTTCAGGAATTTATTTTAGATTGCTTAATTTCTTCTCATTATTAAATTCTAATTTAAGAAAGATATTTTTCCCCTAGAGATAAGTGAACAAACAAAAAGAAAGCTGTCATTTTCTAAGAAAAAAGTAATATGTTATAAATACAATAATTAGGGGGTTTTACTTAGGATCTTTCCTTTTAAAATGTATACTATGGAAATGGCTAATATATATATTTTAAAAACCTTAAAATCATTGTTTTCTTTTTAAAACAGTTGTAAAATCTAAATGATGACATTTCTGACCTTGGTCCTTAGAAACAAAACTAAACTCTATTTATTTTGTGTTTAGAAAGAATGTAGCAAAACCTGATTTATGAAGTATATGCTTCTTAAGATGAAAGTGAATTATTGTTCCTGTTCTCGTTTAGGTAAGCCAGAAAAGGAACTTAATAAACCGAGTGAGCATGAACGATCTGTCTCTCCATTACTTTTCGAGGATAGTCCTCCTGATTTGCAGCCCCCAGGAAATACTTCCCAAGTGAACAATGAAGAACAGAATAATCCTCAAACAATTCAAAACTCAGTTGTTTTTGGAACATCAGCTGAGGAAGTGGTAAAGGAAATTCGTTTCAGAATCGAGCAAAAAACAACACTGACAGCCAGTGCAGGTACTTAAACAGGATACTTAATACTTATAATTTTGGGACTGTCTAATTCATGTGTAATATTAGTAGTTTGTCACTATAAAGTATAGAGTAACATTTTAGTTATTCATTATTTTTTATTCAACTTCTAACAGCCTATTTAAAATGCCTAGAATCTATAGGTAAGTTGGAATTAAGCCAAAAAGCCCTGAGCCCAAAGGAAAAAAAAACTATTATAAATCTCATGTAGCTTTTCTTTTTTTAAGCACAAATTATATTTTAATTGTTTTTGGACATAGCACTTTCTTACTTTTCCCTCGGAAGACTGCAGCCCTTCCAGGGTTACAGTGCAGGAGAGACCCCAGATAGCCACAGAGTAGTAGATTAAAGAATCACCAACTGGCAACATAACAACCTAGGACCATCCAGTGAAGGGAAAAAGAGCTTTACATATGTCAGTAACCCATAAGGGTGACACTGCTTAGCATAGAGGTTGATATTCATCTTAAGGATCCCAAGTTATCTTATATAAGCCATATTAAGATGAGGTTGGTTTTCTCCTTTTATACACCAAAGCGTGAGAACAGTAATAAAATTTAGGAAGATGTGTATGAAAATTTCAGTGAACTGTTTAATGATTATATTGTAATATTTTTATTTCAATTTCTCCTAATCATTAAAAGTAGTACTTTATAACATAAAAATGATGCACACAATTTATTATTACTGTTTTAAATTTTTGATATTTTTATGTGGATAATTTATACAGAAGACCTTTTCAAAGAGTAAACATACCTTCTAATTTATATTCTGGATCTTTTTATAAGCTAGCCTATGCTTTTACTACAGATGGTATGTAAGTTAACAGTACGGAGGGAAGGTCCTCCCAAAACCAGAATTATCTTCTAGAGGGGGGGGGCCCTTGTAGTACAGACTTTCCCCACTAGGTGAGAGTTCTAGGAACCCCTCTGTCTCAGTGCACCAGCTGGTGGTGTTGTGAGAGGCTGCATTTTGCTTCAGGGAATTTTTTTTGAAGACTCTTTCAACACATTTGCCCATTTCATGATGGATGATTTATGAGCGCACCTGCCCACACCATGCTGAGTTTCAACAGTTTTTTACTAAAACCAGCATGATCTCCATGCCCCACCCTCCCTGTTCACCCAGTATCACCCCAAACAACTTTTTTTGTTTCCCTGATGAAAAAAGTTCTAAAAGGGAAACTTTTTGCCAGTGTGGAAAAGGTAAAACAAAAAATGGCAGAAGCACCAAAAGGCATCAGAATCAACAAGTTCAAAAACTATTTTGAGCAGTGAAAAAAAATGTTTCAATAGATACATTTCATCAGATGGAGAGTATTTGAAGGTGACTGAAGTTTAAACACATAAGAATAAATACACAATTTTTATCAGTAAATTTCTGGGGTTCTTGGGTCCTTTCTGGTATCACTTAAACTCAGGAATTACTCTTAGACTTTAAAATACAATGGAGATTTACCTAAAACCATAGGAAGCCCAGGGGAGATAGATAATAATCCACCATTATTTTATTTTTATTTACTTATTTAACAAGGCATATTATTATGATTTATTGCTGTTATCTGAATATTCTCTTTTAAATATGGATGCATTTTTTATTTATTGAATTTATTTAACAGTGGTTAAAATTATATAGGTTTCAGGTATACAATTTTATAATACATTAACTGTATATCTTATTGCGTGTTCACCACCCAAAGTCAAGTCTCTTTCCTTTACCATTTATCCCCCCTTTTTCCCTTTTCTACTTTCCCAACCCCACTTCTCTCTGGTATATAGCATACTGTTTTCTGTGACTGTGAGTTTTTTTGTTTTGTTTTGTGATTTTGCTTAATCCCACTGTTTTCTTAAAAACACTTTTTTTAACCCACTGTTACTTTTAAAACAGCATTTCACATCATTTCAGATTTTTTTGCACTTAATATTATTTTTTTTTTCTTATATTGTCATCATGTATTTTAAAGTCATACATATCAACTTCTTTGAGTCATCAGAGTGTTCTTCTTTTAAGGCATTGCCCCAAATACAATGTTAGCAAAAGTATGCAGTGATAAGAATAAACCAAATGGACAATACCAAATTCTCCCCAACAGACAAGCCGTGATGGATTTCATCAAGGACTTACCCATTAGAAAGGTGAGATTTTTATATAAAACTTATTTTATATATATATATATATGTATATATATACACACACACATATGTATACACACACACCATTGAGTTCTGTATACGATTGAGTTCTGAAAGAGATACTATTTAGGATGATAGTAATTCTTAGCTGAAAGTTTTAAAACAGTAGGTAACAAGCAAGAACTATAATGGATGATTGAATTGGAAGAAATCTTTCTATTAAACCCTTAATATGTGAGGTTTAGAAATCTTGTTTGCTGAAAAGTTTTAAGAAAGTAATAGATGACAGACTAACTTTACCCCTCCTAAGGAGAAGAGGAATAAAAAGAATACAGAGAAGAGTTCTTTCAGCTGTAACTCAATATACAGTCTTAGTTCTAAAGTCCAGATTGCTGCTAGATTAACACATATGATACTTCAAAGAGATTTAGAATTTTACTCATTTTAACAAAAGTGCATCAAAATAACCATGTTTAAAATGGTAAAATGATACTTTAGGAGTTATAAGAAGGGGGGTACATTTTATTGTTTTTAAAGCTTCTAGATTTTTCTATATATATATGCTGTTTAAACAATAATTGCACTATATACCATTCGATGTCCTAGGTAAAGGGGTGTCCAACCTGCAGCCCAACACAAAATTGTAAATTTACTTAAAACATTATGAGATTTTTTGTGTGATTACGTGTTGCAGTATATTTAATGTGTGGCCCAAGACAACTTTTCTTCCAGTGTGGCCCAGAGATGCCAAAAAGTTGGACACCCCAGAGGTAGGACTTTTCTCATTCAACATAGTGTATGAGTAAATTTAAATAAAGCATTTTTCAATGCTCAAAAGAAAGACTATCTCAAAATATAGAATGTATAATGATTACTGAATAGTTTATTATGTAAGGTATAGCTATAAAACAGTGTTTTCCAATATGTTTCTTAAAGTATGAATAGGTGTTCCATAAAAAAGGTTTTGGGGTCAAATAACTTGGAATCTACCACCCTTATGGATCACAAAGATACTACTATATTAAAGATTTATAAGTGTTACACTGAGGAGTTCAATTTAAATTTGCTTATCCTAGCATTCCCCAAGTTTGACCACAGAACTCCTCTTTTTTTAGTGCTTTTAAAAATTTTATGGAATTTTACGTTTAAGTTTTTATGGAACGCTAATTCAGGAAATGCCAAAAAGCAATTAAAGCAGTTTTCTTATGAAAATAACATGAATACAGTCATATTATTTATGCCTTTTATTGATTATAAAGTGCATAATGAGATTATAATAACAGTTCTTACCTTAATTTAAAAATGTGTTAATAATAAATATTGATTCTCTTCTAGGTTTCTGGAATAGGAAAAGTTACAGAGAAAATGTTAAAGGCTCTTGGAATTATAACTTGTACAGAACTCTACCAACAAAGGGCATTACTTTCTCTTCTTTTCTCTGAAACATCTTGGCGTTATTTCCTACAGATTTCCATGGGTCTGGGTTCAACACATCTGACAAGGTATCCATATGTATATTCATTCTGCTTTTTATTTATTATTTGCTGAAATAACAGTTCTAACCATTGAAGTGGAACCTATAAGGATAACATGTTTTTACATGATTTTGGGCTGGTTCAATTTGGAATATAATTTTTTAATTAGAATCAAAAGATTGGATGTGGGAGAAAAGGAAAAGAGGGATAAAGAATTACTCCTAGGTTGTTGGCTACAGCAGTTGGATAGATGAAACAAGAGGAATGATGGGTACTCTCTTTTCTGTACACGCCTCGTTCCTTGTTCAGAACAAGCATACTGGAAGACCTAGTGGTCAGATTTTTCAGAAAAGCAAGATGGCTCTTATTCCAGAATTCACTTTTTAAACAAGGAGATTGAATGATTCTTTGAAAACCTTCATGACCTATTTCCCTCCCAGATTTGTAATGATTTGTTCATTCAGTACTGAATACTTAATTTTTGTTAGGTACTGTTCTGGATGCTGGGGATAATAGCAGTAAACAAGACAAAGACCTGCCTTCCTGGAGTTTACAGACTAGTGTGGGAGATAGAAAGTAACCAAATAAATGAATGAAGAAAATGAGGCAGTGAGGGCCTTAAAAATGACTAGGGGGCCAGGGAAGAGCTGGGCTTGGCTGCCGTCATAGGGAGACAGAACCCTGCAGGGTCCGACCACGTAGAGATCTAGCAGGTGAGTGACTAGAGGAGGGGCCCTGTGTTTTCTTCCTGCCCACTCTCTTTTGTCCAGGTCTTAAAAAGGAGTTTCCTAGAGCTGGAAGGGTATACTTTTGGGAGTGGGTGAAAAGGGGAATTAGAAAAAGGATGGGAATTAGCACAACACTATTTTTCGTTTTGTCATCATCCTGTCAGCCTGCCCTCAAAATAGCTCCTTTATAGTCTTATACTCAAAATAAAGGAGAACAAAAGATTCCTTGGGGCATGTAAAATAAGTTTTATTAATCAATTAAACCTGCTAAATCTTACAGAGATTGTAAGGCTTGTGGTACTGCTTTTCTTAGCTCTCCATGCTTCTCAATCAGTTGAGTCCACAATTAGCTGACATTGAATTTGAGTGGATATAATGAAAAATAAGAAAAAGACATCACAGTACTACACATAATCTAGTAATGATGAGCCCTGGCTGATGCGGCTCAGCGGATTGAGTGCCAGCCTGTGAACCAAAGGGTCACCACTTCGATTCCCAGTCAGGGCACATGCCTGGGTTGTGGGCCAGGTCCCCAGGAGGGGATGCACAAGGGGCAACCACACATTGAAGATAATGAGAAATAAGCCTTTCTCTTTTAATACAAAAATCAACCTCTTTTTATTTCCATAGTGCTTAACCACAATAAAGTTCCTGATAAAACATTTCACACATTAATCTGGGGTTATAATAATATAATATAATATAATATAATAATAATATGAAATAACAAATCTACCTTTTCTCTGTCCACATTCTCTAAGCCCCCTACTCTGCTTTATTTTTAAATCTGTAGTACTTCTCCCCTTCTAACATATTCCATATTCACTTTTTATTTGTTTATTTGTCTCTCTCCACAAAGATACAAGTTCCTTAGGGCAGGTACTTGGTCTGTTTTCTACATTACTGTATCCCCAAGGCCTAGAACAGTGCTTCATTCAGAACAGGTTAATTGAATCTTTGGAAATGAATAACGTAACTGTCATTTCAGCCATTTGGTGTCAACTGCTCCTGTCAGAGCTGGTGGAATCTAACCAAACTAGATGCTTCAGATTCCATTCCCAATGTTCATCCTGCTGCTGTGTGCCAAGTTCTGCCCGAGGTTCTATAGAGTGGTACAATGAATAACGAACAGGCTATAGGAGAGAGAAGTTAATGTACTCAGCCAAAAGCTAGATAATTGATATTAAATTATTTAAAATTTAATTACATCCTATAACTAACTGCAAGCCATTATATCACCACTTGCTATTGTTTTTGTAAGTTGTGGTTTTGATATTCAGGCTTTTAATAGAAGCAGTTTATAATATCAACCTATTTTCTTCTAAGAATTTTTTTATTTATTGGTCTTTAGAGAGAGGGGGTCGAGAGAAAGAAAGAGAGAGAAAGAGAAACATCGATTTGTTGTTTCACTTTATGCATCCATTGGTTGCTTCTTGGATGTGCCCTGACCAGGAATCGGACCGGCAACCTTGTCGTGTCAGGGTGATGCTCCAACCAACCGAGCTACCCGGCCAGGGCAATATCAGCCTGTTTTCAAATTTGTTCTCTTAGATAGATGTAGACTTGATCCATGACATGTGTGATCATATTAGCATCTTATCTATCTACATTCTCTGGGTGATTTATTCCTAGATTTTTAAAAACTCACTTTTTCATGATGTATAAATTTTAATCAAAAACACTGAGATTTCTGAAGGGTACTTGATATATTAAATCTTCTTGGTCTGCTAAAAGGAACTCAGTCTTTGAGAAAGCAAATAAAATGGTTTTTTTTCTTCATTTCAAGGGATGGAGAGAGGAAAAGCATGAGTGTTGAGAGGTAATATTTCAATATTATTAATTGTTCATAATTCATGCTATTTTAAACTAATTTTTAATTTTTAGAAAAGTATCACTGAAATTAAAATAGAACAAACCACAGAACAATATGCAGCATGTCACATTCCTGAAGTAAATATCCCAGTACAATGCTTTATTATCTTCACTTGCTATGCTCTCAACGGAAAAAAAAATTAACTACAGTTATTTTTTTAAATGTTGATTTTGTTCCTATTCAGTGAAAACCAAGCATTTTAGGATTCCAAATCTTAATTTCTATCCTTTATTTTAAAAAATTATACTGAGAAGTTATTTGGGAAATTTAAGAAGTGGCCATGGAAATTCTTTCTAAAACTCTTCAAATATTAGTGAATGAGCTGAGTCATCAAATAAATAGACAATGATGTAAGAGAGCTTAGAGGTGATCTGTTTCATTCGTTCACAATCTTATTTAGAAGTTAAATGGAATCTTGATGGAAACCTTATTGTTTTGGAAAATATCTCATTGTTTGTGCAGTCCCTTAGTTTTCTCCAAGCACCGAAGTTCCACTGAGACATTCAAAACTATGGACATAGTATATGGTTGTGATCAGAAAAGCTGAATGACACTGACAAGATGATGTACTCAATAAATGACTGATCAAAATTGCCTTGAGGCTGTGATTTACATAAAAAGCAATCAAAGGAAAGGGGGGAAAAGCACCTAAGAGTGTGATAATATTGTCTTATTTAATGAATTTTTTCTTCCATTTTGTCTGTTACTGAGAACACTACTTAGTATACAAAAATATTAACTATTAACATGTGTTAAGAGAGGGCTGGCAAATCAATAGAAAAAAATAACAAAAATCTGGTTAACAGAAAGAGAAGTATAAATGGCTCTTAAAACATGTGAAAATATTCCCAATCTGCTTTATAATTTAAGAAATACAGATTGAAAATTCTCTGAGATAGTATTTTTCACTAATAAGGTTGGCAAAGATACTAACACAACCTACTGGCAAGACTATGGGAGTGAAGAAGGTATAAACCCTAGGAGGGGATGTGCTAGCTTCTTAGTGGTACCATAACAAATTTAGTGGTTTAAAACAACACAGATTTATTCTCTTATAGTTCTAAAGGTCAGAAGTCCTAACATTAAGCTATTGGCAGGGCTGCGTTCCTTCTAGAGGCTCCAGGAGAGAATTGGTCTCTTTATCAAAAGCTTCTGGAGGCTGCCTATATTCTTTGGCTCACGGACCCATCTTCTGTATTCAAATTTAGGACCTTCTTCTTCTCTGACTCTGAACCTCCTCCCTTTAATAAGGAACCTTGGGATTCTATTAACCCACCTGGATAATTGAGGATAAGCTCCCTGACTTGACTTAAGCATATCTGCAAAGTCCCTTTCGTGATGTTCTCAGTTCAGAGGATTAGGATTTGGACATCTTTGGGGACCATTAGTGTGCCTACCACAGGGGACAGACAATTTGTCAGTATCTTTCAAAATTACAGATGCATATGTACTTCGATCCCACAGTTCTTTTTATAGGAATTTATTATATAGTTGTAATTGCATGTCATTTCACATGTATACAAAGTTATTCATTGCATTTTTTACTATAGCAAAAGATTGAAAATATTGTAACTTAAATACCCATGAATGGAGGACTGGTTAAATGACCTTACATCTTTAAACTAGAATATTTTGCTGCCATATAAAAATGAGAAAATTATTTACTCATAGGGAACTTTGACCAGGACGAACTGAGAAAAGCAAAGCATTAAACTATGTGTCTAATATTCTACTGCTTATATAAAAATGAGGAGAAAATATTTGCTTTGTTTATATGTGCATGAAATATTACTCGAGGAATTCATAAGAATAGAAAGCTAGCAACACTGGTTCTGCACTGCGGGGAGAACAGGGTAGTTGAGTAGTTAGAAGGGGAGGTCTGAATGGTCATTTGCACATGATTTATAACTACTCCGATTTCTCTGTAGTTGCCTCTTCTTTTAGGTTAATTGACCTTTCAACTTCTTTTAACACTCTCGTGCAGATGAACTAAAAATTTTCTGCATTTAATCAGCCCTCCATTTTCAATTATTAGATAACTACACCTGGGTGCCATTAAACAACCTTTTAAATCTACTTGAAGATACTTTCAGAAAATACCTGTGTAATAATTGGAATAATATTCTCATCTGTACTTTCTTAAGATAATCCTTTAGAGCAGAGTCTATATACGTATATGCCTTAGTGTGTTTTAAGTTTCTGAGGGTATTATTATGATCTGTTGGTGGCTTTAATTATATTTTTTAAAATACTACAGAATGAGCAAGAAGTATGAAAATATACCTTTGCTAATCAGCTTCATTTTCTAAATGATCTTCAATTATTAAGAAGATCTTAAATGTTTTTTACTTAATTATATCTTAATTCATCTGAAAACTTTATTCTGTACTACAGAAAATATAACTTAATGCTAAGCCATTTAAACATAGTATATCATTCCTAAATTATCCTGAATTATATTTTTCCTTTGGACACCAAGATCATTCTTGTCTTTCTAGGACATTCAGTGAGATGAGTACAGCGGAAGAACAGTACAGCCTGTGCCAGGAGCTTTGCAGCGAGCTTGCTCGGGACCTGCAGAAAGAAGGGCTCAAGGTGCTTCGTTTTAATTCGGTGTTCTCTCAGCTTCAAAATTTTCTGATAATAAAGTGCACTTTAATGCAAGAATTAGATATTGCATTTGAATGCAAAGTGGGAAATGTCAGATAAGAGTATTCTCATCACCAACAAAGAAATTTAATTCTGACGCTTATTTGAGGGTCAGCCTGTCATTCTGTGCAGAAGCGAGTTGCAGGGTAGAGTGGTTCCAGCATAACTCCAGAGGCATTTATACTGCCTTGGAAGTCCTTGGAATAAGTTTGAAATCAGAGTTACATTGGTATTAGAGAATGAAGCAAAGGGGGAAGGATTTTCCTAGAACTGTATTTACATATTATAAATGACTTCCAACCATCCATTAATGTTTTTCTCATGCAGACAGTGACTTTCTACAGTAAGCATTTTGTTTCAAGGATCTAATGCAGGTTTTTTTTTTAATACATTGAGAACAACATCTGGAAGGCTTTGAACTTTGTATTTGATATTCTTCACTCAGAGCAATCCACATTTAGTGTTTTTCTGACACTCTCAAACCAGAGTTATTTAGAGTAATTACAAAATGTAATGGTGATTACCAGAGAGAAAGCGGATTAGGGGAAAGTAGAAGAGGGTAAAGGGGGGGATAAATGGTGATGGAAGGAAACTTGACTTTGGTGGCAAACACACAGTACAATATACAGATGATGTTTTCTAGAATTGTACACCTGAAGCCATGTGATTTTATTAACCAATGTCACTTCAATAAAAAATTAAAAATACTAAAACATTATTATAATGAATGGGATAATTGATGAGTATTTTTCTTATAATCCTTTTCTATCATGACTTGATTGTAAAAAGAGTTGTTTTTTAAAAAATGTGTTAATCATTTTGGATTTACAGAAAAATTGCTAAGGTACTATAGAGAGCTCCAATATACCGGTTTCCTTATTATTGATATCTTATACTGCCAGAATATATTTGTCCAAACTAAGAAACTGACATTAGTACATAGATATTCACACAACTCCAGACTTTATTTGGATTTTATCTCTTTTCCATTAATGTTCTCTTTCCATTAATGTTCCAGGATTCAATCCAGGGAACCACAGTGCGTTTAGCTGTCATGTCTTCTCCAGTCTCCTCTAGTCTGTGACAGTTTCTCAGGATTTCCCTGTTTTTCATGACCTTGATAGCCTCGAGGAATACTGGCCAGACATCTCCCAATTTGGGTTTGTCTGTGATTTTCTGTAGATCAGACAGACCACAGCATGAGTTTTAGGAAGAACACCACAGAGGCGAAGTGTCCTTCTTTTCGCGTCCTAGGAGGGTACAGTAGTCTCCCCTTACTGAGATTTTACTTTCTGTAGTTTCAGTTACCCACGGGCTAAAGATATTAAATGGAAAACTCTAGAAATTAAACAAATCATAAGTTTAAATTGTACATCATTCTTAGTAGCACAACGAAATCCGATGCTGCCCTGCTCCATTCTGCCCAGGATGAGAATCATCCCTTTGCCCAGTGAAATCCACGCCGCACATGCTGCCTGCCCATTAGTCACTTAGTAATGGTCTTGGTTATCAGATAAGTTATCAGAGAGGGACCACATTTATATAACGTTTATTACAGTAATATTGTTATAATTTTATAAAATGTCCTATTTTATTATTGGTTGTGTTGTCAGTCTCTTACTGTGCCTAATTATAAACTGAACTTTATCATAAGTATATATGATAGGAAAAACCATAGTAAATATAGATAGGGTTTTGTACTGCTCACACTTTCAGGTATCCACTGGGGGTGTTGGAACAAATCCCCACAGATAAGGAGTAGCTACTGCATATGAAAGCCACCTGATATCATGGGCGACGTTAACCTCCATCACTTGGTTAGGGTGATGTTTGCTAGGCTTCTCCATTGTGAAGTTACTGTTTTTCTCTTTTCATATTCTAGTTTTTGGAAGTGAGTCAATAAGTTTAATTCACTCTTACTACCTCCAGAAGGTAGTAAAATATACATAACATAAAATTTACTGTTTTAACCATTTTTAAGTATATATTTCAGTGGCATTGAGTGCATTCATACTATGTAACCATCAATGCTGTCAATCTCCAGAACTTTTTCATTATCCCAAACTGAAATGTTCTATTCATTAAATAGTTACTGTACAGAGAGTTCTTACATGTAAATTGTTTAACATACTATCTGTCATATAGTTGCCACACAATAAGTGTGAGCTGTCCACGAGACCTTTTCAAATGGGCTCCTTTAGAAAGAATTTTTTCTTTCCTTTTTTTAGGTCCTGAATTGACCTCTAAAAGAGGTTTTAGGGAAAAAAAGATTAGTTAACTTTGCCCTTTATATAAACATCTTTTACAAAAATTTATTTGGGAGGGGAGTAGTAATTATTGGCTAAAATGGGATTTTTTAATTACTTTTGGGTTTTAGTTATTCTTTATGACAATTTTATTACTATGTTTTAGAAGTGATTGATTGTACTTGCATATTATATGTACGTAAGTTTTGAGCTTCATGAGCTTTTTAACCTGTAAAATAATTTTTTCTAGAAGTTAGAAAACCATATTTAATAATGTATTCGGTTAATTACAGGGTAGAACTGTTACCATTAAGCTGAAGAATGTGAATTTTGAAGTAAAAACTCGTGCATCTACAGTTTCATCTGTTGTGTCTACTGCAGAAGAAATATTTGCTCTTGCTAAAGAATTGCTAAGAACAGAAATTGATGCTGATTCTCCACATCCCCTGAGGTTAAGACTTATGGGTATGACTTTTCTCTTCTGGCTTTTCCTTAAATGTGCTATACTTTCCCAAAGAATCAATTTGGAAATGTTCTCTTCTCCATTTTAATGCTTAAAACTTTAGGAATTTCTATTTACACTGCTGCCATATTCCTTAATTCCTAGAACTTGATGCATGTGATGCTGTGATTATTAGTTTAATTCCAGTAAGACCCAGTTAAAGCTGTTCTTTTCCTTACTATCAATATTTGCTGAAATCCTTGGGGCTAGGTTTGTTGCAAAATTTTAAACTCTTCAGATTTTAGAAAGCATACTGAATATATCTTGTAATACTCCTTTGGGATATGAGGAAGCACTTCATGATCAAACACACTAATATTTCTGTAGCAAAGCAAAAAAATATTCACACTGAGTTGTAAATACTCTAAAGAGCTTCCCATCCATCCAGCTATCAATTACTGTATGTTGCTTACAATTGTCAGGGCTTTTTGGATTTCAGAATTGCAGATGAGGGATTATGGTACTAATAAAACCACATCTTTAGCCACTATGTGGTTAAAAAAAAAGAAAAGAAATGTTTCTAAAGTAAACTGTGTAAAACAACATTTGTGGATAAGCATCCCAAATGCCAACTTAGTATACTGCTGAGAGTGGGTCATTAGCCATACTTTCATATACGAAAGACAGCACACACTGAGATCAGCTGAGTAAAATATGTTAACTAAAAGGAACTAAATGGTATACATTAATGGCAGCTTTATTCATTATTACTAAAACTTGTAAAACTTGGAAGCAACCAACATGCCCATCAGCAGTAGGTCAGTGGAATTTGTGGTATATCCAGACAGTAGAATATATTTAGCCATAAAAGAAACGAGCTGTCAAGCCATGAAATGACATGGAGGAATCTTAAGTTTATATTATTAACTGAAAAAACCAATCTGAAAAGCCTACATACTGTATTATTCCAACCATATAACATTCTGGAAAAGATTATGGAGACACTAAAAGTATTGGTAGGACTTCCGCCAAGATGGAGGTTTAGGTGGATATGCCGTGCCTCCTCACACAACCAAGTTTAGGGACAACTAAATATTAGCATCAGAAAACACAACCAGAACACGGAAAACTGAACTTTTCGGAAGTCCGCTAACAACAAATTCTTCAGCCCGACTGGTAAGGGGCGAAACCGGTGTCTGGTGAGGAGCTGCAAGGGAGGGCTCGGTCGACCCGAGCGCGAAATCCAGACGCGCGAATCCAGACGCACGGGTTCCAAACCCAGGATTGGACCTAGTGAGCGACGGAGCAACCCACCGGGTGAGCGACTGCAGAGGAGGCAGTGGGGAGGCGGTGCAGCGAGTTGACCGCGGTTGCCTAATTGCGCGCAAGCAAGGGAGTGGCCGGTTGGACCAGCCCGGCGGCGATAGAGGGCACCGCCATTTCCCCGCTCTGACCACGGCCCCACATACAGCGTCACAACCCAGCGACCTGGGAGTCCAAGGCGCAGTTTCTCACATTTAAAGGGCCAGAACAGACCAAAAATGTCGCAGGGAGACCTCAAAGCCCCAGAGATAAATCTAAGCGACGAAGAAATAGCAAAACTCTCAGACGCACAGTTTAAAACACTGGTCATCAGCTTCCTCACAGATCTGGTTGATTATAGCCACAAATTAGACAAACATATGAAGGCTAAATTAAGGGAAATGAATGGAATTCCACAGGAAACCCATAGAGATGAAAAGGAAACTGGGACTCAAATCAATGGAGTGGACCAGGAGAAACCAAATAATGGCCAAACAGAAAAGAGTCAAGGAGCAAGAATTCAAAGAAATGAGGAGAGTCTAAGGAACCTCCAGGACATCTTTAAACGCTCCAATATCTGAATTATAGGGGTACCAGAAGGGGGAAAGACACAACCACCAGTGGAAAAACTATTTGAACAAATAATAAAAGAAAATTTCCCCAATCTGGCAAAGGAAATAGACTTCCAAGAAATCCAAGAAGCCCAGAGAGTACCAAAAAAGTTGGACTCAAGAAGAAACACACCAAGGCATATCATAATTACATTAGCCAAAATTAAAATGAAGGAGAGAATCCTAGAAGCAGCAAGAGCTAAGGGGACAATCACCTACAAAGGAGTCCCCATCAGACTGTCAGCAGATTTCTCAAAAGAGACCTTACAGGCAAGAAGGGGCTGGAAAGAAATATTCCAAATCATGAAATCTAAAGACCTACAACCAAGATTGCTCTATCCAGCAAAACTTTCATTTAGAATGGAAGGACAGATAAGGTGCTTCTCAGATAAGACCAAATTCAAGGAGTTCATCATCACCAAGCCCTTATTATATGAAATGTTAAAGAGACTTATCTAAGAAAAAGAAGTTAAAGAAACATGAACAGTGAAAGAACAACAAGCTCACAGTTATTAACAACCACACGTAAAATGAAAGCAAACTAAAAGAACAGCTAGATCAGGAGTGGAAATATAGAAATGAAGATCTCAAGGAGGGTTAGCAACAGGGGAGTGGGAGGAGGAGATGGGGGGAGAAGGTACAGAAAATAAGTAGCATAGACAGTAGATAGAAAATAGATGGGTGGGGCAAGAATAGCATGGGAAATATAGAACCTAAAGGACTTGAGAAACATGGACATAAACTAAAGGGGGGTAATGGTGGGGTTGGGGGGGCAGGGTGGAGGGGAATGAAGGGGGGAATAGAACAACTGTAACAGCATAATCAATTTAAAAAAATAAATTAATTAAAAAAATAAATAAATAAAAGTATCGGTAGTTATCAAGGATTTTCAAGAAGGAAGAAATGAATAGGCAGAGCACAGAGGATTTTTAGGGCAGTGGAACTGTTCTGTATGATGCTATAATGGTAGATACATGTCATTATGCATTTGTCAGAATGTTAGAATGTGTATCACCCAAAGTGACTAACACGTAGAGTGAATCCTAATGTAAAGGATGGACTTTGAACGATAGTGTTGTGTCAGCATAGCTTCATTGGTTGTCACATGCGTACCGCTCTGGTGGGGGATGTCAATAGTGGGGGAGGCTGTATGTGTGGGGCAGGGGATATCTGGGAACTGAACTTATTGTTTTCAACCTAAATTTGCTCTAAAAATTAAAACCTATTGAAAAAAAGGAGCTAAAGTATCTATGTAGTTGACTCCAACTAATTACTTAGTATTTATTAAATGGTATCATGTGTCAAGAGCTTAATTGAAAGACCTGTATAATCATGCTGACTCCAGTAGGCCCTTGCTAATTAGTGATACCCAGTTTTATTTGAAAAATAAATTTCAGCTCAAAATACAGTTTTGGAAAAACATCCTTTAATTCAGAAAATATACAGTGTTGCTAATTACTTTTCTCTAAACAGCCCTTTTTATATATGTCACAAAAGTATTTGCAAAATATTTTCATGAATTATGAGTAAATTGGTTCTGTTGAATTTGAAACTGATTAATTGCGGTTGGTTTCTTTTAGGCGTCCGGCTGTCTAGTTTTCTCAGTGAAGAAGGTAAGAAACGCCAACAAAGGAGTATTGTTGGTTTCTTACAGGCTGGAGACCAAACCCTGCCAGGCACTGGGTGGATAGAGAAAAATGACAAAGACCAGTTTTTAAAACCTGTAGAAATGTCTCATAAGAAGAGTTTTTTTGACAAAAAACGATCAGAAAAGAAATGGAGCCACCAAGACACATTTAAGTGTGAAACTGTGAATGGACAAGATGTACAGACATCACAATCATTACAAGTTTTAAAGAAGAAGATGAGTGAGAATTTGGACACATCAGAGAATTCAGATAACAATCAGATATTTACCTGTCCTGTTTGCTTTAGGGAGCAAGGGATCATCAGTCTAGAAGCCTTTAATAAACATGTAGATGCATGTCTTAATGGACCTTCGATGAGTGAAATGTTCTCATGTTCACATGCTTCCTCTACAGAAGTTAACAAGAAAGAAAACGTGCATCATTCTTTTCACCTCTGTGAGGATCGGGATTATGAAACCCATCAGAAGAATGCAGAAATCGATTCAGAAGATTGTGCCGAGTTGGTAGAGACTATAGGCAATCCATCTGAAGCAGAAAGTATAGATGCTTTAAGTAATGAGCATAGCAAAGAGGAATGTTCTAGCCTTCCAAGCACGTCGTTTGATATTGAACACTGTCATCAGAATTCTTCCTGTGCTGTTGCACTGGAAAGCGAAGATGCTGGGTCACTGAGAAGGCAAGAACTCCCCCAGCCGCATTTATATGAAGAGATAACAGACCAGGTTCTAATTTGTCCTGTTTGTAACCTAGAGCAAAAAACTTCAGATCTTACCCAGTTCAATGTGCATGTGGATATTTGCTTAAATAAAGGCATAATCCAGGAACTTAAAAAGGATAAAGTTAATCCAGTAAACCAATTCAAAGAAAGCACCAGAAATACCGGTGAGTTTGTAGTCATTTTAAAGAACTCAATTTTCTAGGAATATTTTATTAAAATTGAGATCATTATTAGGTCTGAAACACCCACTCTTAAAGGGACTGTTTATATATGCCATTTAGGTCAATGTTAGTTACTTTACCTTAAGTTAGAATTAAGTGAAGCCAGTAGGTGTTAAGTTTTGGGAAAACTTTGGTTTGGGCTCGATTTAGCACAGAATGAACTCAAAGGTTAAGAGAGCTGAGTGATGTAATCAAAAGATTCAGAGAACATTTGTCAAGGCACAGTGGGTGCCTTTTCTCATTTTAAGTTTACAGTGGTAAATTATTGATAATTACATAGCCAGAGAGCCTCTTTAACTTGTTTTTTTGGTAGCTATGATTCTGGCCAAATTTCAAAAATAAAATTAAGTATAATACTAATAAAACAATTATAAATAAATTATGCTGTAAAGTTAGTCTCTGGTATGTATAAATATGAACTAGGTAGTATTAATGAATTTTTTATTATCATCTTCATATCAGTTAGCTTTAACTTTTATATAATCCTTTATTTATTTCTTATTATTCATTATGGAATTTCTTCATTTCTCTTCCCTCTGAAGGTAACTCAGGCAGAGTACAGAAGGCTGTAACAAAAACAAAGAGGTATGGCTAATTTGAGCTTGAGTAAAGCTACCTGAGAAACTCGTATTTCAAGGTTGAATTTTTAGATGTTAAAATTTCCTTTTATAATCAAGTAAAATTCTAAAAAATCAATTATTTGCAAAATTATTTTTGAAAATCTATTCCTGCATTTTAATTGCTTGTTTTTGTTTTTTAATTTCAGATCAGGACTGATGACAAAGTACTCAGCGTCAAAGAAAATTAAACCAGACAATCCCAGAAATACCCTTGATATATTTTTTAAATGAACAATGAACTTTTTATCATTAGTTTTTAATTGGAACTTGTTTTTTATAATCACTGAAGGTATTTTTTCTCATTTTAAGTTTACAGATTCATTTAGTGGAAGGCTAATGTAGTAATCCCCCCCAGTGATATTTCCCTTACATGAATTTGGAATATATACCTACTAATTTACTTTTGTATACTTTTTTGGTACCATAAGAATTGCACTTCCTGTTAGAGATACTTTTAAAATGAGAAATTAGGAATGGGATCAATAAGTGATTTCTTTATTAAGTTTTATAGGAAATGTAAAACCATGTATTTATAAGGGCTCTGATGTTCACCCAAACCTTTTTTAGCATAAAAGCTTTTCAGTACTTAACCATTTTGTTGGCACTGGTCTGCCGTAATTGATCATAGTATCTTCTACAACTTCGTATATTTGTATTTTAGCTCCTACTGCCTTCAGATTTCTCATGAGCATTCTTGATTAATATTTATTATACATTCTGTGAAAAAACCTTAGCAGAGCTAGCACGAGACGTTCTGTTCCTCTCAGGATAATATCACAGTATTATTTTCTGTGTTAAGAGAGTTTTGCTTAAATATGATTATTCATTTGATTTTTTAATTTAAACTCTTTTTTTATGAATAAGCACTTGGTCCACTTTTTAAAAAATTTAGTCTAAGGTGTAAGATAATTGTTTTCTTATTTAGGACTTTTAAATGGCAATATTTAATTTCCTGGCGGTTATGTTTGTACTCTTTGCAAATCTATAAAGAATAAATTGTACACTTAGTTTATTTTTTATAAAACCTTATAGAGAAAAATGCACAGTTCAAAAATGAATGTGTATTACAGTAGCTTGTATATCTTAGTTATATTTCTGTCATATTTTTATTAATATTTATGAAAGAAGACAGCTTAACAGTAAGTAGTTAGCTTAAGTAGTTGCTCCAGATAATTTTGTGCTATGAGTAATAGTGTTTATCAGAAACAATTATTTAACTGAAACATGAAGATGGTAGCCATTTTGTGGCTACCATATCTTTGAAGAACCATATCTTTTATTCTCTTAGATTTTTGTTTTCTTTTATCCTACTTTTCTTTTTAGTTGACATACAACCTTAGTTGCAGGTTATAACAATGATTTAATATTTGGATACCTCCTTTTCATCTAAATTCACCTCATTTAAATTTATAAGGAAATCATATTTTAGGAACAGCTTAAAGTACAATCTTGCACAGCCTTTGGCAAAAGTGGTAACTTGACTTTAAATTCCTAGATTGTTTAAAATAAGGCTTACTGTTTATTAGCATGCCAATCCCATGCCTGTTGTTATTGTACACACAGGTGAAAACAGCGTTGTGCTGTGGTTCTTGATTGTGTGATTTACTTTTGCAGAATCTGTAAAAAATTAGGTTCTGTGAAACATCAATTTAATGTATTGAAAAATAGATTGTACCATAGATGTTTTCCATCTTGCCTCAAGTTAATTTTTATTGTTTTCAACATTAAATACTAGATTATTTTTATTTAGATGACTTATTTAATTGAATGTTATCATTTAGACCTATTTATTTTTTTATTTAATCTTTTTGTGTTTTTTCCATTTGCATTGAGTCCCCTTATACTTCCTTCATTTAGACATATTTAATAATAATTCAAAATAAAATTTAAAATATTTAGTTGATCTTTTAGCCAATAGAAATGGTTTCCTTCCTTTCCACTCTTCCTTCCTCAGTGCTTTTAGTCTTATTTTCTTTTCCCACAATTCTTTTCCCATCTTTTTCTTACCTGTTTTATCTAATATCCAACTCACTTTTTTCTTTTTATTATAATTTCCCTTTGGGGAATTTTTAGAAAATGCAGCAAAGCTACAAAGAATAAACACCCATAATCTTACCTACTTATAAGGTCAGATTATAAGGAAGCGCCTAGGAGAATATATTTGTAACACAATAACTGAGGGAAAAACAGAGTATATAATCCAGAATATGTAAACGATTTAAGTGAATCAGTAAGAAAAAGACAAGCAATAGAAATTTGGATAAAAGACTTTAAATGGTGCTTGACATAAAAAAAAGAATCTAAATGGCCAAGAAACATGCAACCATTTTCAGCCATTTTAGTAATAGGGGAATGAAAAGTAAGAACGCAAAGAGGTATCATCACATCCCTACCAGATTTGCAAAAATGAAAAGGTCCGTTGAGAAGTAAGTTCTGGTGAAGGCGTGGGGCAATGTGAACTCTTACTTTGAAAACAATCACTTTGGAAAACACCTTGCCCTTCTTTAGTAGGTGTGAAGGTGTGCACACTCAGTGACATTTCTTATACAAAATATACACCATTGCTGGTTATTTTCTGTTTGCCCTCCAAATCATTCTTCTGCCTTCAGTACCCCGCCTTATGTTCAGCAAGGTGCCGTGGCAGTTGTGGGGGGAGGGGCACTGCAGAAGATTTGGGGAGGAAGAAAGATGAAGTTGGCTATTTATGCCTTCGTGTACCTTTTTGGTAAGTCCCTTAACCGAAGGTCACAACTTCTTGTACGTGGCCACAGTGACACTGCATTCTCTGCCATCTCTCCAGGTTCTGATAATCCTTTCCTTCCCTCACCTCTTCACCAAGGAGTGGCGACAGAGCCTGCTCTCCTAGCCCTGGGGAGCTGCACTATCCTTCAGGATTTCCCCATACCCTGCCCACATCCCTTTCTTAAACTCATCTCAAATTACAATTTTTTTTCTGCCAGAACCCTAACAAATACATTGTTTTGTGGAAACTACTGAACATGTTTCCTAGGCAGCACTGTAAGAACCAAGAATGGGAAGTCAACCAAGTATTCAGCAATGGAGGAATGGTTAAATTCTGTCATTGTAAATTCAAACGAAAATTCTACACAGTGGTGAAAATCAAGGATATAGCTGATCAGACTGTGCATGAATATCACAAAGATAATGAGCAAAAGAAGCAAGTCAGAGAAGCAAGTCATTCAATCAGCATGATTCCATTTATATAAAGTTCAAACAGTTAAAGCTATACTGTATTGTTTTACAGGTGTATCCATATGAGATGAAATTATAAACAAAAGCAAGTGTGTTAATTGTCCCAAGAATTAAAACAATGATTCCTTCTGAGGAATGGTAGGGGATGTGATCAGGGAATGTGATCAGGGAAGGGCAACGTTCTGTTTCTAATCTTGAGTGGTAATGGCATTTATATTCACCATAAGCTGTACAGATATATTTTATACACTCTTGTTCACATGTGACTTGTATTGCAATAAAAACTGAAAAAAAATGGCAGAAATTGCTTTGCTTAGTAAGATATTTTCTCTGTCTCTGTAATCTACTAGTGTTAATAGAAAAAAAAGTACATTTTGCTTTTCTAGGACTTTGCTGAACACAGCAGAAGAGAGCCATCCTACACCAACATTTTGAGTTTTTCTCCGAGTACTTCCCCTAATGCTACAGCCTCAATCAGCATTTGGTCTGCTTTTCAAAGGACAGCAGTTGACAACTTGACCAAATACTTTGTCACTGCCAAATAAATCACCAGCCTTTCAGCCAGTGGTATTCATGTTCCCACTCCCCAAAATTCTCCCTCAAATACCAAGTCATTACTATATATTAGGTTTTGTTATTCGCAGCACCCTGCTTTCTGTGAGTTCAGAATTTCACTTTAGCTGTGTATTACAAAGACCCAAATCAGAGTCTTTTTTAAAAAATTGGATCTACTTTGCAATGAATATCATTGCTTAGCATTGGCTCAGTGGTTCAAAGATGAGCTCAAAGTCTCTGACTTTCTCAGCCTCACACAGTCAATTTGTGGTCAAAAGATGGGCTCTTCCACACCCAGCCTTACACGTGTGTTCCACATAGGAAAACAAGAAAGTAGAAATGATAAAGGGCAACAGGTTGGTCCCACTTTAAGGAGTTTTCCTGGGAGCCCCACATAAATTCCACTTATATCTCAAATGGTCATAGGGCAACTGATAAGGCTTCTGTATATTATAGGGAACTTGCAAATGCAGTTTCTAGTTGGGCATGTTGCTACCCCAAATAGAATTAACAGGTTCTGTTCATAATTCTAAAGAATTTTCCTATTGAAAACTATACAAATTATCACATTTGATGGTGAAATTTTAGAAGCATATCTTAGGAATAACACAGGGGTGCCCTCTATTACTTTGTTGGAGATCCTAGTCAATTTAATAAATGATATAAATGAAAACTGGAAACAAAGAAATAAAAATAAAACTTTATTGTCAGATGGTATGTTTGTCTACATTTTTTAAAATCTACATTTAATAAAAGTTCAACAAGTGTATGACTGAAAAATCAGTACACAAAAGGAGTAGCATCCCGGTACCATTGTAATAACCAGTTAGAAGATATAATAAAAATAATCTCCTATGTAACAACAAGGTACAAGCCATTTAAAGAGCAGGTGGGGAATCTTTCAAAAAATGTGTAGTAACTTGGGAACTACAAAATATTACTGAAAGATGAACTTGTACATATGAGTAAATGAAAAGCGTAACCCTGTTCATGATAGGAAGGATGACTACCTTAAAACTATTCTCCCCAAATTATTCTATAAGTTCAGTGGAATTCAAAACAAAATACCTCATATTTTTCCTGGGAATTTGTTGAGTAGGCCCTAAATGGTATAGTGTGAAGAGCAAAGGCCCAAGAATAAGGTAGAAGGACATACCTTATAACATGTTAAAATTTACTATAAAGCTATAGTAATACAACATATTAACAGTGGTATTGAATGGGCATGGACATTGTAGATGACTCGGTACAAAAAAGTAGTGGCTTAAATAAACGATGCTTGCGTGAATGGTTATCCATAGATTTTTTTTTAAATGTGATCTCTTACTATGTGATGAGCCTGTAGGACTACCCTCAGGCCAAATACGTTGTTAGAATTATTTGCAGGACTCAAAAAAGCTGTTTTTTATACTCATAGTCACAGTTTATTGCAGTGAAATAATACATATTAAAATCAGCAAAGGAAAAGAGGTAAATGGGCAAAGTCCGGGAGGAACCAGGCACAACTCATGCAGCAAAGTACTGCCAACCAGGGAACCTCACCCAACCCACTCAGACATCTGTTGTTGAGTTCTGTCTACCTTTGTAGGGCCTTCTGAAAACATTTCTTTTCATTCTTTTTTCAAGCCCTTATTAGTTGCCTAAACTATGGCCTTCCAACTGATTTCTCAGCTTTCCCTGTCTAAATTGTTTTGTGCATTTTTTTGCAGATTAGCCGTAAATAGTACTTTCATAATGTCACTCTTATGTTAGAAACAAAACAGAAGATTTCAAAAGCTCTTAACTCTCTCCAAGATCAGTAGGGGGTGAGAAAAGGGGAGCTGATTTTCAGTGAATGATGATTTCTGTGGTGTAAATACCATCACAGATTTTAAGCTGTGGACATATCAACCAGTTCTCAAAAAATTCCTGAGAACTCAGCAACCAGCACTTGCAAGCCAGTACAAGCTAGCTTCCACATACCACTGTCCACGATGTACACCAAACACTGGGCTTGGCGTTCAAGGCCAACCAAATAACTGCATAGTTTGTTGTCCCTGAATAGAGCAAGCTATTTCTTCCCTCTGGAGTCCTGCTCAGTTGCTCCCTCCACCCACAATGTGCTTCCTGAATGTCCCTTTGGCCTCTCCCACTGTACACAACTATTCTTCTTTCAGCTCAGCCCAAGGGTCACCTTCAGGAAAGGGTCCCTGTCCTCTGGAAAAACTGATCAGAAACTCCTTCGTGGTCTTGTTTCTCCATAAAGACCCCGAAACAGTCTTTGCTGTAGCTTTGCTGTATGTGCCCAAAGAGTGGTGTCTATTACTATCTTACTATTTTTGCCCTGGGAAGACAGGGTGGTGGCCCATGTAGGTGGCTCTACTCAAGCTGGGCCCTAAGGGATGGATATTCCAGAAAGAGGGAATTGCATTTCTTTCCCTTTATTTGATAATGGTTTACTTTATAAATGTTTTATTACTTGTTCTTTTGGGGTGGCTTAGAAATATTTAGAAGAAGGCTCAAAATATGATAGTTAACCTAGAGCTTAAAAGTGCGTTTTGAGGAAATATTCCATTTTGAAAACAATACCTGGTGCCTGGTGCTGATTTTTTTTTTTAAAGCAATGCTCCATTTAACAGCAGTGATATGTTTAAACATACCTGCAAGGATTTTGGTGAACTTCAGAAAGGTGGTGTTTGTTTCCCTGGAGCACAAATTTTTCTTTTGCTGTACAATTAAAGGATAATCACTTCTCTTTGAAATATACAATTGGATTAACAGTTCAAGAAAAACTCAGACGGTAGGGTGAGAATTGGAAACATGATTCAATTTATTAAGCAAACCATACTGTTGAACTACCCCCCTTACAAGTGTGAGCTCTTTTGTGATGGTATCTCCTTGTTGCTGATCACACCAGTCTCAGGGAGACAAGATAATTGAGAAGCAAATGGTGCCAACCCTCTCCTTCCAGCTTCAGTATCTTAAGTTTATTATAATTTCAAACTCATACATACATACATATGTATACATAGATAAACATACATTACACACACATACAAACACCACCTCTGCTAACCCCTTATCTGCTGTTGAATTCTGTCTACCCTGGTGTGGCCTCTTGAAAAAGATCTACTTTCCACTCCTTTTGTCAGACCTTTATATCAGGTGCTTAATCTCTGGCCTTCTAATTCATTTCTCAACTTTCATCAGTTTTTTTTCCCTTCTTGACCATCTTGTGCATTTTATAGACCATGCTTCCCTAATAGCACTTTTATCCGTGTGTGCCCGTGTGTACACATAAAAAGGGTACGTCAGTTCTGGGGTCAAACCTACTTCTATTATGAGGTCTCTCAAATTTTTCCCTCCTAGAATATGCAAAACTTCCCCCAGACTTATTTTATTTTGTTGTAGTCCATTGTACGCACTGTGGGATGAGGGCAGAGATCCTGGTCGACCCTCCATATTCTACTTGTCTTGCACGTGATCAGAATTTTAGGAGGCCCGTGACTGGCCAGAATAGATTGCTGTATTTCCTCAGTTCTTTATTTTATAACGACGAAAGCGATAATACCCAAGGTGAGAAGTCCCGTAAGTTACAGCTGCATCAAAATGGGACACCAAGGTTGACACCTGCGGAGAAGAAATTGAGAGTGTACTTTATTTCAAAGAAAATGCTGGAAGCCCACGTAGAAATGGTTTCCTGTTGAAGTCCAGCAGCACTGGTTCAAGTCCAGCCTCCACAGTTCTGCAAAACTGTACGCAGAGCCGCGGCGGTGGGAGCTGGGCGTCTCCTCGGCGCGTTTTACTGCAGGTGAAACCGGGCCCTGCCGCGCGCCGCCACGCCCGAGGGCGGGCCTCCCGGCGGGCGCGCTGCGGGGAACCGCGGGGCTCGGAGCGACCCCCGCCGCCGGCCCGAGGGAAAGGGAGTCGGCGAGACCCGAGAGGCCGGTCCGGTGTCCCCAAGCAGGAGGGGCCTCCAGAGGCGGCGGCAGTGGGACCAGAGCTCAGTGAGTCCCCAGCGCGGAACCTGGCGGGGCGGAGCCGGGGAGGGGATGCGGGCGGAGGCGCTGGGCCCGGCGGCGGGCCACGCTCACTGCGGAGTCCACCCCCACCCAGGTCTGGGACGACGTTGCCCAGGTGCTTTTACTCCGGGTTAAACCTGCCCTGTGGGAGGGTTGGGAAGTGTTACTCTGCCCTCATAAGGAAGAGGAAGCTGGTAGGAATGATTAAGCCTTTTTACAAATAGGAGTTTTATGTGTTCTTATCTCTTATCCTGACTCACCTATTGATTTATTGTATTGATACGGGAAACTTTGAAGAACCTCTGTTTAACCTTTACTTGCCCAGGCCCCAGGCGCCCTGGGGAGAATGATGGGGCTGTCTAGGATAAGTAAACAGTGCATTAGCTAGGACTGAGATTAACACCCCTGCTGTTAAAAACTGACCTTCAAATTTGCCTTTGTACTCTGCTTCTGCCCCATAGCTAGAACTAACTTCCGCACTCCGCTTCTGTATCCCGCTTTGCTACGTAGACAAGAAGACCCTGGAAACTATAAAAACCCCAAGAATCCTTTGTTCAGGGCTCAGAATTTGGAGACTGACTCCTCTGAGTCTGTGCATGTTAATAAAACCTCGTACTCCAGAAACCCTCGGTGTCTGGTTGCTTCATTTTCCTGCAACAGTATGACTTTCAATAAGTCACTTAATGTTTCTGTACTTAGGTTTTTAAAGCATGGAACGGATCAACTATGCCTCAGGAATACATTTATATTATAAACCGAGGCAGGCTGTTGAGTTTCCAAAAATTGAGAATGTTCCTCCTTGGTCCATTGAAGTCTTTTTTCCTATTTGTTTTCCTGTTGGCTTTCCAGAGTTCTTTGTATATTCTGAATATAGTTCATTTGCCAGATGTGTGACTTGCCAGTATATTCCTTCAGCTTGTCTTTTTATTCTCTTAATAGTACTTTTCACAGAACAAAGTTTTAACTTTTGATGAAGCCCAGTTTATCATTGTTTTATGGTCATGCTGTTGTTCTTGTGTCCAAGAACTGTTCGCCCAACCCCAGCCAATGAAATTTTCCTCCTGTGTTTTACATTTACATCTATTATCCATTTTCAGTTAATTGTTGTATGAGTCTCAAATTTACATCAAGATTGGTATATTTTGTTTGATTTGGATGTCCAGTTATTCACATACATTTTATTGAAATAATTGTCCTTTCTCCATTGTCAAAGCCTTCAAACCTTCGTCAAAAATTAGTAAGCCAACCCTGGTCAGGTAACTCGGTTGGAACATCCTCCTATACTCCAAAAGTTTCTCAGTTCGATTCCTGGTCAGAGCATGTAACTACGCTGCAGCTTCCATCCTTGGCCGGGGTGTGTGTGGGGGGGCAAATCAATTGATGTTTTTTCTCCCTCTTTCCCTTCTTCTCTCTCTAAAATCAGTAAATGTATCCTCTGGTGAGAATTAAAGTAAAATCTTAAAAAAATCAAAGGACCAGGCCCTGGCCAAGTAGTTCAGCTGGTTAGAGTGTTGTCCTGATATCCCAAGGTTGCAGGGTCAGTCCCTGGTCAGGGCACATACAAGAATCAACCAATCAATGTATAAATAAGTGGAACAACAAATCGTCTCTCTCCCTGTCTCTCTCTCACCCTTCCTCTCTCTCTCAAATAAATAAATTAAAAAAAAAAAAAAAAGACATGAGCAAGTGGTTTCACCTCCTCCCCTCCCAGTCTCAGTTCCTTATCTGTGAGATGGGAGTGTTAATGCCTACTCCATGAGGTTGTCGTTTTATAAAAACCCTAGGGTGCTCCAGCATTTGGAGAGCAAGTAGAGAAGAGCCAGTAAAAGAGACTTGGAAGCAATAGGTGGTCTAACAGAAGCCTGGAGAAGAACATGTTACAAGGGAAGTGCCATCCTCTGTGTCAAATCTGCCGCACACGACAGAGAAGTGATGAGTGTATTTTCACAAATCTCAATCTTGACCTGACAAGAGCAATTTCAGTAGAATGATGAGAACAATGTTTAATTAACATGAGTTGAGATAAGACTGTGAGGTGTGGAAGTAGAATCAGAAATTATAGAACACTTACAAGCTTGGGGGTAACAGGAGATTGAGATATGGAGTGGCAGTTGGAAAGCAATGTGAAATTAAGAGACAGGTTTTGTTTTTTTTTTTACATTGGAGGTATATATAACATTGCTGCTGGGTATTTTGAAGTGAATGATTAAATGATGCAGAGGAGCAAGCAGATAATTTCTAGGAAACTGATACATGAAATGACTGGTAAGAAGGGGCATGACCCAGAGCCCAAGTGGAAGGGCCTGGCCTTGGTGGGGCACAGGGATCTTCACTGACTGTAACAGTAAAACACGCAGAGGGTATGGTGTAAATGTGCATACGTGGGTAGACTTACTGGTGAGAAGATGTGGGAATTCCCATCTGATTGCTTATACTTTCTCCATGCACTATTATAAACTGAGAATTAAGGGATGGTAATGGTGGCCAATAAGGTAAATTAATAGATTAGGATATTCGAAGAGAAAGAAAAAGGCATGAAGTTTTGGAGAATGGAAGCCTAGGGAAATGTGGTAGGACTGCTGTACAGAGATAAAAAAATTCCTAATTCCAAAAGATTCCAAAAGATACTTTCAAGATTCCTTGAAAGTAGTGGGTAAAAATGTAGGAGTATCTTTGTTACCTGTTGCTTGTTAGTACGTGTGTCAGTCAGGATAGACTAGCTTTCCCTGCAGTAACAAATAACCCCTGAACCCCTGGGTAAAGATCTATTTCTTGCTCATACAACACATCTTACATGGGTCGGGAGGGCGTCTGCTTTACCTAGACTCTCAGGACCCCACATGTCAAGAACTGTAAAAAGTCTGAGATTTTACTCTTCTTGCAGGCTACCAAGTTAGCCTACCATGGTATCGTAGATGCTGGCAGACACTTCTGGATACAAAGGATGTTATTACTCACAGCAGAAGCAGTAGCCAGAGCGCCAGCATAAGTGTCAGTTTTATTGAAGCCCCAGTTCCCACAGTGAGATGCAAAGAGCCCCAAGTATTATAAAATAATACTGACCTGCACGTGCTGTGAGTTGTGTTACAGGAGGCTCTTGACTTAGGAAACCCACATCTTTTGTAATGGGCAGTAAGGATGCCTTACTCTCACTATTTTTTAAAGATTTTACTTACTTATTTTTGGACACAGGGGAAGGAAGGGAGAAAGAGAGGGAGAGAAACGTCAGTGTGTGGTTGCCCCCGACGGGGGACCTGGCCTGCAACCCAGGCATGTGTCCTGACTGGGAATTGAACCAGTAGCCTTTTGGTTCGAAGGCCTGTGCTCAGTCCACTGAACTGTGCCAGCCAGGGCTCTCACTATTTTTTTTTAGGTTGTCAGCAAAGCTGCCTTTTGCTCAGAGGAAGACATTATCTCTCTCTTCCAATGAAGTTCACTGCACAGAATCCTTGGGAAGACAGTCCAGAACAAAGCAGTCAGTGATTCTGCTTGCATGATGTGCAGAAATGCAAGAGACCCGTGGAGGATTGTCTCCCAATACCATGCTGATGGAGGTGCCACCGCCTTGTAACCTGCAGTCATCTGCCAGGGCTGCCATAACAAACTTCCACAGACTAGGTAGCTTAAACAACAAAATTTATCTCATAGTTCTTGAGGCTCAAAGTCCAAGATCAAGATGTCAGCAGGGCTAGTTTCTTCTGAGGACTGTCCTTGGCATGTAGATGTTCCTCTTCTTCCTCTGCCTTCACATAGTCAGCCGTCCTCTGCTGTGTCTATATCGAAACTCCTTCTCTTATAAGGATACTGGTCATCTTGGATTAGGGCCTATCCTAATGACCTCATTTTTACTTGATTACCTCTGTGAAGAACCTATCTCCAAATAGTCACATTTTGAGGTTCTGGGGTTTAGGATTTACTTCAAAATATGATTTTGAGGGGAGGCAATATAGTCATAACATCCCTACATTTAAACACATAGCTTTCAGGGTTGACAAGACAGGGCAAGAAAGACCTGGAAGGTGACACAGGCTTTTCACTGACTTAGCCCCATAGTGACACACCATCACCTCTGCCCTCAGTTCACTGGACTTACCTCACCCAACTGCACGTAGGCTCAGATGTGTACTCATCGTGTGTTCAGGAAGGATAGGAGAAGAACCAGATTTTGATGAACACTAGCAGTGTCTACCACAGCATGGCAGTGTGCTTTTCTCCAGAATCATTTAGGTGTCAAAGTACAAAAGTGCAGGAAATAGCAGTTGGTCTTAACCTCAGAATTAGGATTCTGACCAACATGGTGAGGGAGGGAAAGGTGTTTACACAGAAGTGATTTCAGAGGTAGGTGGGATCGAAACTGGGTAAGGAGGGAAGTAAGGACATGAGGGATGAATATGAAACGGTGGGAGAACAGTAGATTGGGGGACTTGATGAGGTTGTAGAATTTCTGGACTGGAGGAACTGGAGCTGAATGGATGAGGTGGTGTTCAGGGAATGGGATTCTTGAAGATGTCAGAGGTAGTGTAGTTTTTTGAGGGTGATCAGGCCAATAATATGACCCTGAAATTGGATGGCTGAGGTCAGATAGATTATTAGAGGCAGGGGAGTCAGGGAGCTGAGAAACTAAGGAGTTGGATTACTCATCTCTGTGGACATTGAAGTCACAGAGTGGTAATAGTAGGACTGGTAGAAAGGAAAAAAGAGACCTAGGATAGGAAGAATGAAGGTGCCCCCTGGTCTTCGACTGGACTTCATGGTATTCTGAAGAGTCTTTGGCAGATACTAGGGAAACTACTCAGGAACATATCCATAAAACCTCTCTTTGGTTCCTTTCTTTTTGGAGATGGTCTATTGTTGATTTCACATTGTTCCAATTCTGACTTTATCCTCTAGTGTTGAGGTTGTCCCCTGTGAGCCCTCTATCCCCCCCCCCACATGACAGTAAATAAATGAATCTCAATCTTCTCTCTGCTAGGTAATGAAACCTGCCATCTGAATGTGTGTGTGTGTGTGTGATATATAATGTTTATAATAATTGTGGATCTACTTTTATCTCCTTTCATATAAATGAGAATAAAACACGTTCATCCCTTTTAGACTTTGTATATATTTATGTGATGTGCTACGTTTTAAAGTTTTGTTTCAGCAGGCCTGGCATCTGTACAGGGTTCTGCAGACAACAATTTTATCTCTGTATGGAGCATTCAGGCTCCTCCCTGTCTAATCTTATACAAACATTTTACAAACAACGTCCCCTGGGAAGTCCTTGGCCACCCTACAATCTCCTGGAGCCAGAGACTGCATTACTGACTTCGGGGTGGTCCCCGGGAATAATGTTTTGTTTGGGACCAGGAATATTTTTAAGTATGTGAAAACACTTATAGAGCGAGGAGAAAGTGGAATCGTAACAACACAGCTTATAAAATATCGAAGCAGAGTTTTCTTGTTCAGAATGGTAAAATGAGAAAGGCTCAAGGTTGTTGATTCAAGTTTTTAGAGTTAAAAGGTTTACCAAACGATGTTTGCTTTTTATTCGTTCCCCATAAATTCTCTCAGTCATGCTTGCTTGCTTGCTGTCTTTCAGTATTGCCAAGTGAGAGAAGCTTCCAGAATACTGCTAAAAGCAATAATTTGGATCTTATGGAGAAGCTGTTTGAAAAGAAGGTTAACATTAATGCTGTGAACAATGTGAGTGGAAGTCACACATGTGACAGTGACTGCTCTAAGTGTGGTTTGAGTTACACAGGTCAACCAAATATAATAAAAATAAAAATAAAAATGATTGTGCTGGATGAGGTAAGGCAGATCTCTTTTGTTGGTAACTTGAGTGTTTATGCTAAAGGTGCAATAGGCTCCTAGCATTTTAATTTATCTTAACAGAGGGGAAGTGCATGGGTCTTTAGGCACATCTGTGCAAAGTCTGTGGGTGGGCAGTAAAGCCAGCTGTCAAGGTTCAGGGCCTGGACTCGGTCCTAGTTTACGACCTGTGGATGACTTTGGCTCCTACATCCTGGGAAGGCAGAACATCTTTTGCTACACAATCTGGGTTGTTTTCTCTCCAGTTATGTCCTTTGTGGTTGGTTCTTCCAAATTTAAAATCTAAAGGAGAATATGTGTTTTCATTCTACTGCTTTTGAAAATGCATCTGCAAGTTGGACAATGGGGCCTCTTTGGAAATCTGGCTTAGTTGTTTTTCACGTGCTCGACTTGGCAGGAGAAGCCCACTGCTAGAATATGAATTTCCTCTGGCTTGGTTTTGAGGGGATTTCCTGACAGCCCCTCAAAGCAGAGCTCATTCAAGTGAACTGGCTGGGCTGTGTCAGTTGTGTAGGACAATTTGTGGAGTGGTTCGAGGTAGTAGTGGCAGAGGTAGATGCAATGCTAAATGGAAGAGAAGTTTTAGGGCCCCTCCTTATATAGCCCTCTTCCAAGGCACTTGAAGGGTTCTAGGATTATGTTCTCATAGTTGTATGACTTTGTAAAATCTGAAAAAGTGGGAAATTTTAACTACAATCTATTGTTTCCTGACTCTGGTGTTAAAGAGGGCTCCCTAAAGTGTATAAACTTCAAGTTCCACAAAACCTGAATCTGTCCCAGGCGGTGAGGTCATAGAAACTGAAGTCTTGCATCATATGCAGTAGAAGGATGTTTAGCAGTTGTTCATGTGTGTATTTGAAGAAGTATGTGTTTATGCACATGTGGGAATCTATGTGTCTATGTTTATATTATGTGCATGTGTGCATGTATCTCTGATGTGTTATGGGTGTATATAGTATTCATTGTCTATAGACATCCTGGAAAGAGTAGAAAAATAGCAAATTTTGCAGCATAACAATTTTAGTAACAAACAAGAACATCAAGGAATCAAGGAAGAAAGAGAAAGTAAAAACTAAGCAAGGACTTTTGAAGCTATTATTTAGATCGATGGTTGAAAAAGTAAAGCAATAATCATTTTTCCAAGTAGCAGGAAATACATTCTTCAGGATACTTTTATAACCATTTTTTGGTTATACAAGTTCTTGATATTTTAAACCATATTTTTATATAAAAGTACTTGGAGAAGCAGTGCAACTTAGACCGCTTTAACTTACATTCAGTATGGCAAGTTATTATAAACTACTGATGAATTGTGTTATACTTTCTAATACCACCTCTTAGGCCTGTTAACAGCAAATTATTCACATGGTTACTTGTGATGTTCCTTGAAATCTGTGTTGATAGAGATAAAAAAAAATGCAGGTGATTTTACTGAATTATCTTGGATGTTGCTTTGGCTTGCATTTTTATTCAAAATAAAGGTAGTGGGAAAAATAAATAAATAAAGGTAGTGGGGAATTGTGTAAGCCCAAATTTGACATAATAGAATATAGCTCTAATTGCAGACAATGCCAAGATAACTAATGTTTTGTCAAACTTAGTTTATCACCAGTTTAGCTACCAAGGAAGTCAAATATTTAATTTCAACATTTCTCATATTTTTGCAATAAATTATTTATGTGAAACAAAGATTGGTAAATCCATGCCCAGGCACCTTTGTTGGAAACAAAAGCAGTGTCTAGATTATGGGAAATATGACATGAATTTTACTTATAAGCAAAACATCAAAACAATGCGTTTGGAATGCATCGGACTGACTCTGGACGTCTCTAGAACACCTGGTGGCTTTCCTTTGACGCAAAAGACATTCATAGCTTTCTTTTTCTGTGTCTGTTTCATTCTCCTGTCCTCCTCCCTTCCTTTCAGAAGCAATTTGTTTGCTTCAGTAAAATTCGCAGTTCAAAAAATTACAGAAGAAAAAAACTATACATATATATAAATGTAGGAAAAATTTTATTATAACATTATCAATATATTCTAACCAGAAAATATTCACCATAGTTTTGGACTATAAGACACACCCTTCCTCTGACCCCCACCCAAATTTGGGGGGAATAATGGTTGTTAATGCTGCTGTTGAATTCTGTTTACATTTACATTGATGAAATATTATGTTATTTATGTTATTAAATATTTTAACGCATTTTTTGCTTCAAAATTTTTATTCCTATTTTCCTCCTCTAAAACTTAGGCGTGTCTTATGGTCTAAAAAATACAGTATCATTCTTAATGACTGTATATGGGGGAAAATACAACTTTTGCTCCCTAATTGAAATCCATTATATTGTTACAAGCAATGATAGGTTGTTCAGTGGATGTCAGCTTGGGGCATAGCCTTTGGTGGATTGCCAAATTCTCTGATATTATCTAGTAATAAATGAAGGCAAGATTATGCTAGACCCAATTCTTACTACTTTCAAAGACAGGAATACAGAGTGGATAAATAATAAAAAATACAAGCACCTGGTAGAAAACTGTGATCATTCAAGAAACAGGAACTTTAAAAAGGCTAAAGAACAACCAGATGATTGAAAACACAAGTTCTGTTTCCTCAGATGAACCGCACAGCCTTGCACTTTGCAGTGCGGGCAAGTCATTTATCTGCAGTGGATTTTTTGCTTAATCACAAGGCCAGGGTGGATGTTGCCGATAATGTAAAGTCTTCCTCCTTTGGTAAAATGGATTGGAACTGAACGAATGTATGGGGAAATCTAGTCACTTTGGTCACCTTTTCTTCACATATACATAAAATATTTCCATTGGAAGTATTCATTTCAGAAAGGTCTCTCTGAGAATATATGTATTGCGTGCTCCTTGTTTTTGGTGACTAAATTCTTTACCCATTACCTATAGGACTTTGGCTTTTACTTATTTTCCCATGCTGACCTGATTGTCAGTGGCATGCATTTATAAGAATAAGATGATTGCCCAGAATGTAACTTGGAGCAATGGCAGACAGAAGCTAACTGGCCTCGGGGACTTTGCCCTGTGAACTCTGATAAATAAATAGACTTTTTAAACATATAGTATATACTAGACATCTGTCTTAGGACTTTAACGTTTAGCCCCTCAACCTTGGAAGAGAATTAATACCCAAGTTACAGACAAGGAACCTGAGACACAGAGAGGTTAAATATCTTACCCCAAAAATTACATCTAAGAAAGGGTAGAAGCAGGATTTGAACCTGGCTTAACTGATTCCAGAGACCATACCATTAGCCAGTGATACATCAGCCCACATCCTGAGGATTTTCCGCCTACTTTTTTTTTAATACTTTACTAATGGCACAAGGAAACCACTTGGGATGGAGAAATCCAACATCATGCTTATCACTTCTAGTTGCAGAAAGAGATGATAGGCTTGGTTTTTGGTTAATTCAATGGACCATGGTTCTTAAAGATAAACCATTCAGCAGATTCCCACAGAGCTATTCTATTTCCTCTCCGAAATGACTCTTTGGAGGGTAAGACTTGGCATTGCTGTACCTACATGTCTTACAGGGCGTGGATTCAGTATTTGCTTAGTAAGTCTTTGGAAGATAAATGAATGAAGTCAGTTCAAACCAATTGGTCATTTTGTTAGTTTTGTTGGCAATTATAGACGTGGTCTAGACTTGATAATGATGAGAATTTCTCTGTTTCACAAGCAGAGTACACCCCTCTCTGTCTGTTTTATTGCTCTGGTATTGGTGGGCAAGTAGATTGATCCATAACAGAATCAGAACAAAGAACTACCCCTTTTTAAAAATCAGCACCAAAGGCACTCCAATGTTGTAAGTGTAATAAGTTGTATTATCGTAATGGTACTGAAGGAACATGTTTCTTAGGTTGATTATTTTTTAACATTAGCGTACAAAAGATGCTTTGGTCATAGACCTGATTGCCAAGAATCTATTATTCTGACATTGAAACCCTGATACAATAACTTTTTACTTTACTTTAATTTTTCAATTAACATACTTACGATTAACACTCTCTGGCATACAGTGCTATGAATTTTAACACATTTATAGATTCATGTAACCAGTAAACCAACCAAAATCCACAAAAACTGCATTAACCAGAAAATTCCCTCATGTTGGGCTTGTAGTCAAACCCTCCCTATCCCTGGCAATGATTTGCCTCTTCTACATTGCTATAATTTTTCCCTTTTGAAAATGCCATATAAATGATATTGCATAGTGTATATCACTTTTCACACTGGTTTCTTTCACTCAGCAAAACGTGTCTGAGCTTCACTTATGTTGTCTGTATCACTAATGCCTCCCTTTTATTCCTGAATAGCATTCCAATATGTGGATGTACTACAGTTTAATGATCCATTCTACCAGTTAAACGACATGAGAGTTGTTTCTGTTTTTTGACTGTCACAAATGAAGCTTCTATAAGCACCCACGTACAGGTATTTGTGCGTGCATAAGTTCATTTCTCCAGTGTAAATACCGAGAAGTGAGATGACTGGATCATACAGTGAGCTGTGTACAAGAAGCTGCCGGACAGTTTTCCAGAGTCGCTGTTCCATTTTCATTCCCACCAGCAACACGGCAGAGCTCCAGCTGTGCCACCTTCTCATTAGCATTTGGGATTGTCACTTTTTTCCTTAGTTTTAGCCATTCTAACAGCTTTGTATGGGCTTCTCATTGTGGTTTAATATACATTTCCTTAATGGCATATTGATGTCTTTTTTGTAGAATTTACCCTTTGCATGTCTTTTTTGGTGGTGTATCTATTCAAATCTTTTGAATATTTTTAAAAAATTTAGTTGTCTTATTGAGTTTGAGAATTATTTATGTATTTTGGATACAAATCTTTTATCAGATATGTCATTTGCAAATATATCCTGGCATCCTGTAGCTTTTTAGTGTACTTCAGAGCAGAAGCTTTTAATTTTGGTGAGGTACAATTTACTTATATTTTTTAAATGAATCTGGATATTGGAGTTATATTTAAGAATGATTTGCGTAACTTAAGGTCATGAAGATTTTCTCTCTTTTTTTTCCCCCAAACTTTTATAGGCATGCTGTCCCTCTGGGGAGCAAACCACACCATTCCCCTCCCCTCTTCCCTGTTTTCTTCTCCCACAGGCACAAATATCCTAAACTCTAAGGGTCCCCATAGAACTTTAACCAAGGCACAATGGGCATCGCCGCTTGTCCTGGGCTAATGCCCTGAACCTGTCCACAGCACCCTCTTTTCTCTGACTTCCCAGTGAGTTAAGGCAGCCCAGCCAAAGCTGTCTCTTGTTGCTACTTCTACTCTAGGCCCTTCTTTGTTTCACTGTTCCCATCTTCAATAAACATACCTTCAGAGTAAAAAACAAAAAACAACCACCCAACTTTGTAGCCTTGTGTTTTACATTTAGATCTGTTGTTCATTTTGAGTTAATAAGGTGTGAGGAATAGCTCCAGGTTCTTGTTTGTTCATTTGTTTGCTTATTTTTTCTAGCGTATGGATGGCCAGTTTCACCAACACCATTTGATACCAATGCCACTACATTTTCAACACCTTTACAGTGCTCTTTGGACCGGTCCCACATGCATGCCATTCGGGGGCCAGTCTGAGACCTGGGCAGTGACCTAGCCCCTAGTTCAGTTCTCCAAGCCTTTGTCATGTTGTTTAGGGTCAGTTCCATACATAAGTCAGAGGTGAGGCTAGGAATTCATACACAACCTAATGGGGTTGCTATCTCGACCTCCCACATCTCCAAGATTATCTCTCCCTTATTCTCCAGCTCCAGGGCCCCTCCCCACCTTTTCTGCTCCTCTGACTAAAGAGCCAAGGGTGTAGTCTCCCAGTTCCACTGTGTACTTTCCACATTTGGTTCTCTCTTTGGGATTAAGGAGAAAAAGCAATGGGTTCCCCACCCGTATCGTCATCCCCTTTTCTGACCACAGTCTCTGGTCAGAGAGAAGGATTCCCACTGTCAGAGGTTTAGTGTCTTGTTCAGTCACAGCTTCTGCCCCTCCTGTCATAGGGTTGCAGCTTTGGGAATGAGGCTTGCCTGGGCAGGTCTGGAAGGGAAAAAAGAAACAGGGTTTCCCTTCCCTTCTCTGTCCCATAGGGTCCCCCTTCTACTCCTTAGACTAGAGAGGGCTTCTCATGGAGCTCTTTCTGTCCATGCGTGGGGTGCTGTTCTGTGATTTGCACTGCCATGAAAAAGATATGGAAGGCAAAAGAAAAAATCAGGAAATCCTTACTGTTTATAGTTTGGGTTCTGGCTTCTTTCCCAATCTACCTGTTACCATTTACTTCTCAGAGTTCTCAGATAGCTGCTCTGTGCATTCCTTCCAGATATTTCCGTCACATTTAGTGAGAGAGACAGAGTGGAGCATATGTACCCCATCTTAATCAGGACTGAAAACCCAAATCTTTAACATTATCTAAAACGGAGGAGAATCATACAATAAACAACTGTGTATCCATTGCTCAGGTTGAATAGCATCTTTTCTTTTAAACACCATGTTTCTAATATATTCAATATACTATTGGCTTATGTTATAATGTAAGTCAGTTAATCCCAAAATGCTTTTACCAACTTGTTCTCTTTGAGGCCTTTGCCATTTGGAAGCCCCTTGTAACTTACCTTGTGAGACTGAAATGCTGTCAGTAATTTCTGATGTATCACCATATTCTGCCTTGAAGGTTCACCAAGTTAAGTATTTCTGTGAGTAGTTTTATTACTCATAGGAAAATTAGTACATAACTAATAAAATGATTTTTATAATTCATGCAAGGCCATGTTTGGTCAGATGTGGAAGATCCCTTATCTGGGCAATGAGCCCCGAGTTTGTCTTGGCAAATAGATCTGTCTTGTAAGTTCTAATATCTCTTTGTAAAGAGTCAACAGTTGAAACCCTTCACCATCAATATTTATTCAGTGACTGTCATGGATAAGTCCCAATGCCAACTACTGGGGTTTCAACTATTGGTAGATATAAATTCTTGCTACTCAAAGTGTGGTCCTGGGACCAGAAGCACTGGCATTGCCTAGGAGCTTCTTAGGGATGCAGACTCTTGGGCCCACCCCTGACCTCTTGAATTAGAATGTGTGATTTATCAAGATCCCCAGGTGATTGTGTCCGAAAGTACTGGCATGAGATACAGTCCTTGTTTTGAGGGGCTGATAATCTACTAAGGAAGCAAGGACCAGAACTGTAAGAGATGTGCATTGTTCAAGACATCACATAAGGATCAAATGCATAGCCCAGATGCTGAAGACTCCAGGTTCAAAGTGGACAGCATCCTCAAGGCTTGGGAAGAGGCAGACTGGTAAAAGAAGGCTCTTCCTCCAGATGTGAAGAAAGGATCTCAGCTGGAGTGCAGATGATGCTCAGAGAATAATGACAAGCATCTGCTCTCAGAGCTTCTTATTTTTTGGAAACTCCTTAAATACAAGTGTTCCCCAGAGGAAGTTATTGACCTTTTCACCTGTGACCAGACTTGTACTGAGGCCAGGCTGTGAGTGGTGGTGGGCATTTAACACTTTACAGAGCATCGTGTACCAACCACTAGTGTAATCCATGACACATGCTCATATACCATCTCAGGCATGTCAGTTCTATATCAGAAGGCTTAGTTTTATGACGGTTCTTGTGGCGGAACCGGCACTGGTGAACAGCCACTCTTTGTCTCCGAGGAATAATGGCTCCACGCTGAATTTATATTTTCAGAGACTCAGGTTGTTTGCAGCTTGAATTTCTGGCTTTTGGATTTTATGATCAGTGTTTGAAATGTTTATGTGTTTGTGGCTTTGAAATTAGAAATGACCTCTTAGGGAAAACTTGAGCTCCTATCAAAACATGATTTATCCTCTATTTCAAATATTTCTGGCCTCTTCTTTGACCATATGTGAAACTGGATTTGGTTTTACCGAGTATATAACATCGATTTATAGAGAAGGCTAACCTCAACTAGTTATTGTACATTGCTGTTCCTTGAAGAAAAGAATACAGAAATTGGTAAACATTTTCTTTTTACTGGAATTGTAAATATTTAAATAGAGTATGTAGGCCTAACTGCATAGTACATGTCAGCAACTATGTAACATTTTTTTTGCAAATATTTTCAATTTACAGTTAGTTGAATACACAGATGTGGAATCTACAGATATGGAGGGCCAACTGTATACATATGTGTATATATACATATATACACATATGAGGGTTTTTCTTGGTCATTGCTTATTTTATAAAAATAGGATTATGTTATATTTTATCTGCACCTTCTTTTCTATGTTTTAACAGCTACCTCATGGAAATCACTCCAATTCAGTCAATTGCTATAGCTCTATTCATTATTTTGAATGGCTTCATGATGTGTGTCCTAATTTGGTCAGCATTCCTGTATTGATGGACATTAACCTTGCTCTCAGTTTTAAGTGTTAAAATTAATATCCTCGCCCTGGCTGGTGTAGCTTAGTGGATTGAGCACAGGCCTGTGAACCAGACAATCGCGGTTCGATTCCCAGTCAGGGCACATACTGGGGTTGCAGGCCGGTTCCCTGCAGGCCACTTCCCAGCAGGGGACGCACAAAAGGCAACCATACATTGATGTTTCTCTCCCTCTCTCCTTCCCTTCCCCTCTAAAGATAAATAAATAAAATCTAAAAAAAAAAAATTAATATCCTTGATTATATAACATTGGGCCCTAAAACTTATTTTCATGGGGTAGATTCCCAGGAGTGGGATTGCTGGTTACTTTAATATTTTAATAGATTTTGCCAGATTGCTTAAATTATGTTGGTTTCACTTCCACTGATACCACTTTTGGTACCTTTTTCAATTGGTTCAGTTGCCTTTTTCTTGTTGATTTGTAGGAGTGCTTCATATATTAGAGAAAGTAACCATTTATCTTTATTTAGAAACGTTTAAAGAATCTATCCTTTGTTTACTGATTTTATCATCAGTCTTTCCCTTTATAATGTCTGGATGAAGGCACAGTACATTGCAGTCTACATTTACCTGTGATATATGTATTGTTATTGTGTTTTTGTGTGTTTGCAATATGACATATAGGACTTAATTTTATTTTCTTTCAGATGGCGAGCCACTTGTGCCCACATCATTTATTAAATATATTTGTTTTCCCCGTAGAACTGAAATATCACCTTTGCTGTATATGAAATTCTCTCTCTATTTCTTAATTTTCTACAGTCGACTGTCAGTTTGGCTTTTGGTGATTTAAGATTATGTGGTATGGCTCATCCAAGTGATGGATTCTTTTCTCTCTCTTCTTGGGGAAACATGGCTTGATAGTAATTCACCTTGCAGCCTGGGCCGGGAGCCTCGAGATCATGCTCATGCTGGTTAGAGCCGGAGCAGACCAGAGAGCCAAGAATCAGGTAGGTACGGGGGTCACACCTGGACAGAAGCTCCCACCTCACAATACAGGAGGGGAAGGTCCTGAGATCACTATGTGATTACCTCCTGTACCTCGATTCTCTCCAAGATGGAATGAGTGGCCTCCACTTTGCAGCTCAGAGCAATAATGTGCGCATTGTGGAGTACCTCATTCAAGATCTGCACCTGAAGAACCTGGACCAGCCTGATGAGGTGTGCTCGCTGTGGTGGCACACATCTGATACATATATCCACCAAATTCGGCTTTCTTTCTGTCCCTGCCGGAGATGCCAGCACAGCCAGCACGAACCTGCAGCAAGCTCCTCCATCATCCTGGAGGACCACAGAGCAGAAGGAAAGCGCAGGTGCTGGTGGTGGCCCTGGCACTTGCATGTGGGGAGCGCAGGCAGTAGTAAGGAAGCCCTGGGATTCCTTCTTCCCTCTCTGCTCCCTCATGCTGGCAGGGGTGTGGACAGCATCCACCCTGTTTGGTATTCAGAATGGGTGACCGCATTTTACGCTATTATGCCTGACCCTTTTGGAATGTATTTGACCCAAGGCTCTGCAGCAATGAGTCATGAAATGTAATGCAATTTTACCATATTTGTCTATATTCTTTTTTTTCATAGGGAGATATATAATAGCAAGTACTACTTTTGAGTATTTATTAGTGGGCTAGGTAGAGAGGAAAGCTACTTACATTCATTTCAGTAAGAGGCTAGAGCCTGGCACACATGGATGTTAAACAGTTCATTGCTGAATGAATGAATTATCCTATCAATATGCACAATAATCCTATAAAGAAGGGAATATTTTGTCTATTTTTAAAGGTGAGGAAGTTGAGGCTCAGTGAGGCTAAGTACCTGATCCAAAGTTCCAAAACTAGAAAGTGACAGAACCAGGCACTGCGCTCAGGTCTGGCTGACCCAGTCCCTGTGCTGCACTGTCTCCCTTTCCAGATGACCGTGGTCATTGCCCGTGTACCAGGGATTGCTTTTTCTCTGTGATATCTCTTAGGCTTTTTCCCACAGGGCAGTATTCTCTGTGGGATTGGCAGTTTTATTTTGAATGGGACCACCATTTCACTGTGCCTTTAGAACATTATATTTGATAAGTCTCTAGAAGTTAATTAGTAGCATTCATGAAAAAAAAACCCTTTATGTTGTTTTCTGACTTTAGACTTAAAATTAACAATGATAAAAAAAACTACTTCTTCAAATAAAGCCTACAAATTTCTTTTTCTTAAAGATTTTATTTATTTATTTTTAGAGAGAAGGGAGAGAGGGAGAAAGAGAGGGAGAGAAACATTGACTGGTTGCCTCTGTCACGCCCCCAACTGGGGACCTGGCCCACAACTCAGGCAGGTGCCCTGGGTGGGAATGGAACCAGACCTTTTGGTTTGTAGGCTGAAGTTCAATTTACTGAGCCACACCAGCCAGGGCTATAAATTTCTTTTACTTCCTTTGAGTGTGACTAAGTAACTATTATACATTTATAGCTCAGAGGCAGAGACTTGGGCAATGGTCTGGGCATATACTAGCTATGTGGCTTTAAGCAAATTTCCCAATTGCTGGAAGCCTCAGTATTTCCATATGTACATTGAGAATAATAAAACCTGCTTCTGGTGGCATCAAGGGAATGATTGGGGAGGGTGGGTTGACTGCACTATAATTCTTTTTTGGTAACACCTCCATTCTTTGATATAGAAAATTGGTATTAAGATTCCGTAAAAATGAGGATGCCAGTGAGCTTCATGGTAAGCTAGTCTATCACCCCTTTCTAATCAGATACCACCCCTAAACCACTCTTATGTAGAAGATGTTGGAGCAGCCACTTTGGGGATGCCTAAATGGGTTCATGACTAAAGCACCAAGCAAGGAGCCTGGCCCATGGCAAGTGCTCACTAAATGATTGCTGTTATAACAGCCGTTATAGGATAAAGTACATGGCCTGATTTCCTCAAACTGATCATCATAGTCAAATAGCATCAGGTGCCAGGGTGAAGAAGTTGGATCATCCCAGTGTGATTGATCCTAAGTGGGGAGGCAGCCTCCAAATGAGTTCCATTCAGTTCAGTTGAGCAGAAAAGGCCTGTTATACCTAAGACACAGGACTGTCTTCCCTTTCTGTGGACTCTGGCTGCTTTCATGGGAGAACAGCAGTGCAGGGAAGACCAGGCAGGTGAAAGAGCTCAAAGACCAATGCACGTTTGTGGGGACCCTTCCCTACTTTTGGAGCTTTTGCCAGCCAGCAACTTTCTTGTCTCTTCAGCTGGTCTGGGTTTGTCCTGTTCCACTCCTCTTCCTCATCCTCTGACTATCTGCCGGGTAAAAGGCCACGGAGCCCTGGCAACAGATTGTGCAAGTCACATGTCCTGCCGAGAGATCTTAAAATAGAGATGGGTTTAGAGACTTATGAGGAATGAGCAAATAATGAGCCTACTGGGCTGTCTAGGGAGAGAAGAATCTCTGAGTTCACTTTTAGTCCCGTCAGAAACCTGGACTGATCAATGCAAAAGGCAGACAGTTTCTTCTTCCTCTGAAATCTGTGAGTGGGATCGAGGATGCTGGCATAAGCTAGTAGAAACCAGGGGTTCAGGGTCTCTTAATTCATCACTAGGTGCTTTGTCAGTGTTCACTTAGAAGTGTTGTGAAGCTCCTGAAACACATCTGATAGAAAAGACTGCTCCACCTTCACAGTTGGGCCTCTGGTGTACTGTCTCCTCAACAGAAAGTGATCTTGTTTATCTGCCCAGAGTTAGTGAAATCCTCTCTTTAGCCTGGAGGGAACTCCAAAAGCTAACCAGGCAGGCCAGCTGTGAGGTCTTTATTAATAAAATGGATTTAACTAGACCAGGAGAGTTTGTGTGGCCTGGTTAAATAGGAGAGATGGAGGGCACCGGAAAATCTTTGGACCTTGCTTGTTGGGAACTGCTCTGCCTGGTTTCAGGAATTTTAAACCGTCTCTCGTGCCTAAGGCCGAGTGAGCGACCTCTCTGGAATTCGAGCCACAAAGAGACAAAGCTTGTCTCTGGTATCTCTGGTAGCAAACGCTGCCTCTGCTTCCTCTCCCTGCCCCCAAGGTATGGTCAGATGGTCAGAGACAGGTGAGACCCCTCAGAGGAGGGGCAGCCTAGGCCAGACACATCACTTGGGAGGCCATCATGGAAGGACTCAGAGGGCTGCGACAAAGAGGGAGTGATGGATCCTTACCCCTAGGCTTTGACAAAGCCCAAGTCCCCATGTCCCCAAGCACTTCCTGGCTCTAATCCACTTAAGCCTGAAGACCTGTGACAGGGAAGACGGTGCAACCTTTCACCAGCTAGCACAGGGCCGGGGTACTCTGGCAAGATAAAGAATTCTTAACAATCCTGTGACGCCTGCTTTGCTGAGAATGCTTTTCGTTAAATGATAAAGGCCCGAGCAGAAAGTGCGTTTATGTTCCCAAAGTTCGGTAGCCTTTTAGCTGACACACCCTGACTTGGGAGAAGCCCTAATGGTTCTTTGTATACTATGTATTGTTTACTGCCTGACGATGATTAATAAGTTGTACCTGAACTCCTGTGCAAGAAAACCAGTTAAAGGCTCTCTAAGCAAGAGTCAGCGCGCTCTCTCTCTCCTTGAGAGAGTTGCCAGGCCACTCCAAGCCACTGTCCCCTTGAGAGGGTGGCCAGGTGGTTCGGAGGCTCTCCCCCCTGGAGGGAGTAGCCACACCGGCCCTGTTCTTCCACGGGCCTCGGTAGTCCACGTGGATTTGTCTCATGACTCATCCACGGTGCCACGGGTACTGCTGGGCAGTGCACGCGTCACTTGCTCCCAACCCTATAGCTCTAGAAATCACCTGGCCTTTCCAGGGGACAGAGATTGGAGCAGCCAGATAAGTTATAGGTAAATTTGGCTACATATTTTGAATCTCCATGTAAACTCCCATCTGGTGATCAAAAATAAGTAGTCTGACTACAAGGGGTGACACAGAAAGGTATGGCCTCAGAGGCCGTTCACATATTTCTTGAATATTTATAAGAATTTTGTGGTACAGTGTTAGATTGGTTTCAGCTGCAGATATATGGAAACTTGTGTTGGTTTAAAGGAATCTATATAGGAAATCGCTAGAGATCCAAATGCAAAGAAGCTTTTTTTTGGAAGTGTTGGGACTAGTGATCACGAGGGGTTTGAGAAGACATATCTTCTTCTGTGTACCTGAGAGCAGTATTTAACAGCCTTAGAGTCAACAAATCTATTGGCTGCGGTGTGTAAGGGAAGAGCTAACCCTGCCTATACTAGGCACACAACTTCATATTCACTGCTGGCTCTTTCAGCACTTTCTACCTTATGACAACATTCTTTTTCCCTCTCAGATCTCTGCTTATTCAGGGACCTGCTGGTTTCCCCCTTCTGCTGGTGTTCTGCTATGAATTCCTGATCCCAGCAGAAGGGAAAAGGTGTGGCGTCCATTGTGCACAAGGCCCTGGGCGCTGTGTGCTGGGTTCCACCGGCCTCCTTCCCTCAGAGGCTGCCCAGGGCACCATCTCTGGGATCCCTGTGGGCAGGGATGGTCAGGTGGGACTTTGGGTGCCAATTTAACGACTGTTTATAAAAATTCTTGCTGAATTTGGTAACTTGTCAAATTTATAACCCTGGCAGTAAACTTAAAAATGAAAAATCATTTCTAATAAACAATTGGTACTCCTCAGGCTTATTGACATGCAAAAAAATTTAAATGAACTGAATTAAAACATCCTAGGTTAAGTATACATTAAATGAATAAAAGAAAAAAGGAGCAGGAATTCTGGGGCCTCCTTATTTTTTGTTAATTAGGAAAGGGAATCAGGATCCTGAGCTGGGAAGGCATTGGGACTTGTCTGGGACCCCAAATCTGGGGTTCTGACGCCAGGCTCCACTGTTGTCCTGGCTGAAACATCTTCCTGTCTCCTTGCCTCCCAAGTGAGGGGCAGTCCTATGGGGTTGCACTGGGTCACGGCCTATCCATTAAAAAGGGTTCAGTGCCTAAAACTGAAATAAGACATGATAGGAAACTATATTTAAAAACCTATTTTTGAAATTCCTATTGGGTGCCATGTATTTTCCTCATGTTCTAGGGCAGGAGAAAAGATAAGTATCTCATTTTAATGTTACTTATCTTTATGCTATTTTCGATACGTTTGTAAGATACTAGGAACAGCTTTCTATTTACTAGTGGAGGTGCTGCCCAATTCATGAGTTGTTGAATAAAGCCAACTAAATATTTAATTTTATTCATTCATTCAGTCTTAACACTATTACAGATGTCCCCTATTTCCCCACCTTTGCCCCCCACCCCCAGCCTTCACCACATTGTTGTCTGTGTCCATGGGCTATGCATACGTGCATGCATGTTCTTTGGCTAATCTCTTACAGTCCTCCCCTCTGAGATCTGTCAGTCTGTCCCATGCATCCATGCCTCTGGTCCTGTTTTGTTCATCAGTTTATTTTGTTCATTGGATTCCACATGTGAATGAGATCACCTGGTATTTGTTTTCTCTAACTGACTTATTTTGCTTAGCATAATAATCTCTGGGTACATCCATGCTATTGCAAAGGGTAAGGGTTTCTTTTTTCCACCTATGTAGTATTCTATTATATAAATGTACCACAGCTTTTTTATCCAGTAATCTACCGATGGGTACTTGGGCTGCTTCCAGATCTTGGTGATTGTAAATAACACTGGTATAAACATAGACGTGCATAGGTTCTTTCTGATTGGTGTTTTGGGATTCTTAGAATATATTCCCAGGAGTGGGATCGCTGGGCCAAATGGCAGTTCCATTTTTAATTTTTTTAGGAAACTCCATACTGTTTTCCACAGTAATCTTAACTTTAAAGAAACATATATATTACTTTATGTTATTTTCATATATTTATAAAATATAGATTACTTTGTATAATTTCGCTTTAACTTTTTGTTGTTGTTTTGATCATAACGTTTTTAAAGGGCATCCAAAGTTTAAAGTAACGACTGTTTTTTGGCAAGGAAAGATGCTTCATTTGTGATAACCTCCCATTTCCTGCCAGATGAGAATTTCTTTTGGGTGAATATCATTTCGTTTGGATATACAGAAATGCTAGACTGCAGAGCAAGGGTAAAGCAACAAGGTCATTTTAAAGTTGAACAGACTCACTGATACTTCTAGTAGTATTTTTCCCCAAACTATTAAATATGTATGAGTTAGAATGCTTTCTGTTATGAGTGAAAAAAAATCAGCTTAATCTAGATTAAGCAATAAAGGTATTTTTTTTAACTCCTAACTAAAGAGTTTGAGGGTATATCTATTTAGCTTCAGGCATGGCTGGATCCAGCTCTTTTTTTTTTCCCACATCTCTTGGCTATCTCTGTGTTGGCATTATTGATAGGCCACAAGGTCGGAAATATGGCTGCTAGCAGCCTCAAGTTTATATTCTTATGGAGATTTTTATGGATTTTAATTCATAAGAAAGAAAATTTCTCACTCATCTAATGCTCATATATAAATCTCCAAAACATCTCTTTTTGGCCTTGCTGGAATCATATGCCCAACCCAGAACCAATCACTGTGACCTGCATGAGTTATGTGACCACTTCATGGGGCAGGAGAGGCCTGGCCACTGGCAGCACATTGAAGAGCTGGAAATGTAGGCCTCACTGGCAGCCCATCTGGCTCAAGAATGAAGATTTAGTTGAACTTTTTGGTGCCAGTTGTTTCTCCAGCCTCTATGTATGCATGGATATGGAGCTATCCCTGTAGGCTTTTTTTTTTGCCATTTATTATTTCAGCATTTTTCTTTCCTTTTTCTTCTGGTTTCTGGGAAATCATGAACTGTATCTCAGGTTAACAGTGACCATGATCTTTTCATTACCCCACCTTAGCAGGAGATCAGATGACAAATCTCAAACTCAGGGACCTTCTTATAAAGAGGCTTGTGTCTTGTTTTTCACATCTCACACATCTTGCTAAGCTTTTAGTTAATAACACACCAAGCCGATTTGAGTTTTCTTTAGTCAAAAAAAATACTTCTGCCTCCATTTTGCTGCCCCAACTTCCTTTTTTCTCCTTTTAAATATGTTGAGTTAGAAAATTAAAGTTTCTATAGATGTTTTACTTTTGTTGATGACAGTTTGGCTGTTACAAATGCAGGCTCCATTTGCAATGTGGGAAATTGGAGAAATTATGATAATCAGAAAATTCTGCACTGAACTTTCCTTCCCCCAAAATCACACCTGGACACCCCTTTTAAGCTGTGTTCTCTGCATAATGCCTAATTTCTTGATTCCATTTCACATAGACCATTCTCAAGAGTTTTTCTCCTGATTCTGAGTGAAAGGTGGAGATAAACATATGAGCAAGCAAGCAAGGCCTCATAAAGGAGCAGTGGCTAAAAGGTCATGTTTGGATGGCCATGTAAATATTGAGCCCTGGAAAACTTCTGCTTCAGACATTTTCGTCAGAAAGACAAGGCTTAATGTGTGACATGCACGTGCCTAAGACAGGTCGGGCATGTAATAAAATCCTTGAGTGAAAGAACTATTCAGTAAACACAGGAGATTGGTAAAACGGCTGCATTTGAAAGGGAAACTTGTCCAGCTGTGAGATGACACCTTCCCAGCTGCTGGGGAGGCCATTTCTGAGCAGTGCTTCCCCCAGATGACTGGGGAACTCCCAAAGTTTGGGGGAATAAGTCAGAACTGGATCAGGTATAGGCTTAGAGAAATTGTTACCACTCCCCCCAGGAAGGGCCCAGAATGCTCTGACGAGAAACACCGTCTCAGCTTCCTCATCATCCTCAAGACACTGCCTACCTCGTCAGGCGTCTTGCTTGTTCAATAAGTGTGTAATATACACCGGAGGCTTATGATTGATTTTCAGAAAGGAAGGACAGCATTTCTTTTGGCCGCTGAAAGGGGCCACGTCGAGATGATAGAAAAACTTATCTTCCTCGAGCTGCATACTTCAGAAAAGGACAAAGTGAGTTGGACTTTTGTTTATTCACTTTTTCACTTTTATTTTGTTAAAGAATAAGAGGAAGGGGAATGATGGTGTATATTTTGGTGATGGCATTTTGGTCACTAGTGGAGTTTTTAGTTGTTACTACAGTCAGAGAAAATCATGGAATATCCAGATTGTCAAATGACCCCACTTTTACAGTTTGGATTGGACAGATTGTCCATTTTTGATCGATAAATGGTTTTAAAATTAATAAACTACTCGGGTTTTCCTTCTCATTGCAGTCCTCTGATTCCACTCCTCTCTTTTCTTCCCCTGGGGTCTGTTGGAGGCTCAGCCCCACCTGCCTGGGGAGGGAACCCCCAATGGACATCTGTATCTATGTCACAGCGTTGATTATTTTCTTAGGACAAATTCCTGGGTGTGAAATTGCAGCCAGAGAGTTCTATACTTTTAAAACTACTTTGGGGTACATCGCTAAAATTTTCACCAGTTTACCTTCACAGAACTTATATGAAATCACTTTTATTTTTCTACTTTTACCACCAAATTGGCAGCAAAGATTTAACAAAAAGTATGGAGAGTTTTTTCCTTTTAGTTCCAACAGCAATGTATTTTTAGTTAAAACTTTAAAATATTACAAATTTCACTTGAAACTGTGGATAATGCGGCCCACAGCCTGGATCACAGCTTTAACCAAACGAAACCTCCCAGAAGCCCCACTGCAGCCTGACCAGAAAAAGGGCGTGTTCTCTGTACAGCGGATGCTGCCCGAGTGTGTCTGCGTTGCTGGAGGGGAACACGGCCCTGCACCTTGCGGCGAAGCATGGTCACAGCTCTGCGGTGCAGCTGCTGCTCCCAGCCGGGAAGAGGTGAATGAGATCAGTGAGGTACGTGGAGGTGCTCATCACAGTTGGGCATGGGGCTCACAAGGGTGGCAGGGGTAACTTTTGAGAAAGGAATGAGAAGAAAACAAAGATGTTCATGTCACAGGGTGTGAAATGTGATGCCGAAAGATTCCTACTTTTTTCTTTTAAGTAACCTATAGCAATTCATTTGTTAATCCATTTATTTATTCACTCATTCATCAAAAAAATGTTTACTATGTATGCTATGCTAGGTAGAGTATATATACTTATTCTAGAAACCTATAGGGCAGGAAGGGCATGCCAAAATAATATATTGGGCTAAATTAAATAATATATATCTATACAGTTTGCTGTGGGGACCCTGAGGAAACTGTGTTTCAGAAATCAGCCAGGCTTCACAAGGAGGTAATACATTATCCAGGTCCATTTAAATAGACAATGGTAGGAGGAGGTTTGAGGGGGATGCAAGCAAGCACAGAGCATTTCAGATAAAGGAAGAAGAGCCCATATAAAGAAACTGAGGCGTGAAAGAGCATGGTGTGTCCTGGGGGTTACAAGTTGAGTGGGGCACAAGTAAAGGACAAGTGGGCCAGGAAAGGTGGGAGCAGAGTGGGCCAAAGCAGAGAGGTGAGGAAAGGCTACACCTACCAGGCAGGGGGTTTGGCTTTGACCTGTTGGCAGCAGAAGGGTTTGAAGCAGCAAAGAAGGAGGGGATCCATCTTGGGTGTAGGCAGGTAACTAACTGTCATGGTGCCTGGAGAGGTTGTGGGGGTGGGGGATCCCAGTCAGGTGACTGTGCAGATGGCTAAAGCAAGAGCTATGGAAAGCTCTGGAAAGCCTCTCATCAAGGCACTCGTGGGCTGCAAACAGGATGAGGTGATAAGCTAAAGCAGGGGGCCACAGAAATTAGGACCAGAGATTAGGGAGAGGAGAGGCTTTCTGACCTCCAGCTCTCTGGCTTGCACTGTTGGGATGGCGGGGTACCCATCCCTAAGCCGTGGAGCACAGGGGAGGAGCAGGTGAGCAGGGGCTATATAGTAAAGGGTTTAGATGGGTTCACTTTGAAGTGCCTGGGGGGGGGCAGTGGGGTATATTCAGGTGGGGAGCGATAGGGAGAGGTTAACTGGGTCCGTGGTTCAGTGGAGAATAGGGAGATAAAAACTGGGTCTGAGGTTCAGTGGAGAGGCTGTGGCTGTGGAGGTAGATTCGTGTCATTCACTCTGGATAGTCAGTCACTTTTTAACCTTTGGGTCAATGAGTTTTGGGTTGGTTCTCTGGAAACTCAGATGAGTGGAGTCTTCTTGGACTTTAATGTTCTGATAAATTCTAAACTTGGCACCTCTCCTGAGAGATACTATAAGGAATATTATATAGTAATCATTTCATTTAAGACACCATGGATTGTAAGACACATCATTATTTTATATAATACTACAAAATAATCCTGCCAATTAAACTATGACACAAAAAATCCTTTCTTGTCTCTTAGAATACATTGTATTTATTGAAAGAGTTTTTTAGATTTTTATATTATATTTTTTATTATGTATATGTAAAGGAACAAATAAGGGAGTTAAGTATTCCTGTACTTCACGCATTGAGTCTTATTCTTCTAAATCCCTTTCTTACTCAGAGTCTTGAGGTCCTTGCTCTTCCAAACAAAATATTGTCCTCTGTGTCATCAAAGGGTGCCCCACTATTGTTTCTGAGATTGTCTTCTAAGCCAGGGACAGCCATTCTGCACATAATGAGCAATGACAGCTGTGTCACACCTGCTGCCTGGTCAACAGAGTTTGCGAGAAGGGTTCCGATCTCAGATAGGTTAACATATGAAAGAACATGTGACTTAGAACCAGTGGGGTGTGGACATAAAAACAGCAACTGTGGGTAACATAATGGAAACTAAAGGCTACGCAAGTGAGCATGTGTGATGCCTGGGACAAGAGTATATTCCCTTTGGGCCAGTGAAGCCCATCAGCCTGATCTGATGCTTCGCTGGACCTGGACATGCTGAGGTTAAAAGCAGGGCTTTGACTGTTGGTCCTGGCTCCATCACTCTTCCAGCTGGCTGATCTTGGGCATGTTACCTAGGCCTTTTCAGCCTCAATCTCCTCACCTGTAAAATAGTCTCATAAGGCCACTGGGAGCTTTAAATGGAAAGGCTGTGTTACACATGTGGTAAGTGTGCAGCAAGTGGTATCTTCTGTTATTATGGTGTTGTCTGGGTGCAATGAATGGGACTGTGGTTATTGTTGGTATCAGTGGTATGTACTGTTACCACTTTCACTATTTTCTCTTCCAGTTTCCAGAAGAATATAAGCCAGGCTTTTAGCTGAGGACCCTGGCCAAAAATAGAGCCTCCATTTGTTTCGTTTTGTGTGTGTGAGTTCACTCTTTTCTGACCCTCTGGCTTGATGACCAGGTTTAATTGATTTAACTCAATTAAAGAAGATTCCAGGAACTTGGTCTATTTGAATGAAAGTCAGGGCCAATGTTTTAGAAACTGAAAGTGAACACGAATCACCCCGGGTATGCCCCAGGCATGATTTGCATTCATAAATCAATATAGAGATCGAGTCCTGCAGTCACAGGATGTAAAGTCTTCGTTGTGCTTGCCCGGTTCTAGTGCTTTACCATTGGAATGTGCGCATTTGGGTTTCATCCACCTTTTAACTATTTTCCAGTTAGGGCACATTGGAGAGAACTCATAACATCCAACAAAGTGTAATTACAGATTGTGAGAGGATTCATTTGCATAAAGTGTCGGTTGATATTATTAGCCTTTTGGATAAGGCCCACAGTACTCATAGGGTTTCAGGCTGCCTCTGCTTCTCTGTAGAAGTTGTTTGTTGCCAGGGCAGCTGGAGTGACCCATGTGAATATGCACTAGAGCAGCTGTGTCCAAGTATTTGCTGGTAGCCAACTTGTACCAGTAAAGAAAGTTTGTGCATGTGCCTATCACATATACATTTATAATTAGATAAATGTGTTACAAAACAGATGCCAGAAATAGACATTTTAAAATCTTGAGATAAGCATAAATATAAATAGCAGTTCATATTTTCCCCGCGCTGGAAGGATTGTCCTGTGTACATCTGATATATTTTTCTGCCAGTGTCCTTTGAGTTCCTATGCATTTACACATTGTAGTGGCGGCCCCAAATTCATTTAGTCTGTTACATATTTAGTTAGTTTATTTCAGTGCTTCTTTGTTTTGTGCTATTGTGAACCTCTTCGTACATACCTTAGTGTGAATTCCTCACTGTTTCTTTTTGGTATATTCTTAGAGGTAGGATTGTTGGATCAAAGATATGAACATTTATTAGGCTCTTAATATGTTAAAGATGTGAATTCTTTCCTTCACATTTTGCAAATGTTTTTCCACTGGGCTTTGCCTTTTGGCATCTCTTTTCCTGGAAAACGAGAAGGTAGATTATGAAGAGAAATTCTGTTGTAACAGATGGCTGTCCCAGGCACTCAGGTAAAACAGCCTGGGATACAGCTTTTCCAATTTGTCGGAATGGGAATATTGTTCCCTGCTCTTGCATCCCTGTCAGCATGGCTGTTCATATCTAAGTAGCTACAAGTAAACCCTTGTGAATGTATGCTAATGCGGTTGTTAAGGATGTTTTTCTTAGCATCCAATGGGGGAAATGTTTGGGGAGTAAGGAAGGAATTCTGCATTCCTTCCCAATATTTATAGGAAAGAATCCGCACAAGGAGGGGAAAATATCCAAATAGCTCTTCTGTGTGAGACCAGTTCCTTCTTTTCTCTCTATGTTCTGGCCTAATCCAAACTCGCTTTTGTCCTGCTGGTGTTTATCATAAATTTTAGGAAACTTAATTACCAAGACAGCGTATTACTTTTTTTTTAGTGACATACAACATTTTAAATCAGTTTTAAAGGTTAAAGCTATACTTGATACAAGTGTACTTCTATTTTTGTATGTTTCACTGCATCATAATTCCTTATTTCTGCGATTATCTTTCTTAACAATCTGTTACCATCTGGTGGGTAGGGTCTGTGTCCTATTTGTCTTTCCAGTCCCAGTGCCCAGTAGTATCTAAGAGGTGTCTGGTTAGTAGGTGTCTAATAAATGTTTGCTGGATAAATTGATAAAGGTTAAGAGGGAAGATTAAGAATTATTACATGGTGGAGGGAAAGTCTGAAAGGAGGCTGTATAACCAATAGTTAAGAATGCAGGTTTTGGAGCCAAACAGCTGGACTTGCATCCCAGTTTTGCCACTTTTCAGCTGAGGCTCAGTTTCCATATCTGTAAAAAGAGGGTAGTATTAATCCTGACCTCAGGGGGCTATTATGCAATTTAACTGAGCCAAAGCATATGGCCTTGGCAGTGTATGCTGGCACATAGATGCTTAATAAGCACCATCCATTACTAAGAGTTATACATAAAAGATATAGAGAAAGCATGTTGTTTCTCAAGTAATTTCATTCCGTGCCAAGAGGTAATTAATTTTAACATATTTCCTTTTGTTAGAATGGAGAAACACCATTCTTCCTAGCTGCTGCAGGAGGCCATGAAGAATGCAGCAAAGTGCTGCTGGGAGCAGGGAGGGACATCAACATTCCAAACGAAGCATGTGCTGCGTGTCCGAGTGAGGGGCACTCGGGATGCTTCCTGGGCAATGTGGTCCTGTGCCGACCCACTCCCTGGGCTTTTGTAGGATTCCTACTTATAATTTGCTTGGTTTGGGATAAGAATCAATGATTTATATCTGATATTCCCTAATTATTGTCTCCTCAAAAGCAATGCTGTCCTCCCTATTTATGTGGGGAAGGAATAATTTAAAATGGGGCAAAAGGAGCAGATAGTTGTTATTTCTCAAATAGGGAGACACTGCTTTGTTTTCCCCCTAGCAACTAGTGCTTACCTGGCTTATTCACAGTAGGTATTGCAAAATAAATTATGTATATAAAATCCCAGCGCTCAGTCTGGGGCCTGGAGAAAACAGAATGGAGGCTTTTTCTAAATACTTCGGTGCTCAGATCCTTTCACACCTGCCTTCATTTTTTTTTAAGATGAGAAAACTTGAATTTAGAAAAGTTAAGAAACTCATCTAGTGTCATACAACTAGTTAATGGCAGTACAGATTCAAGCTGTGTGCCTGAGCTTCTAACCACTGCTATGGCCTTGTCTTCAGATGGTTTTATGTTCTTTTTCTGTTTTTTTTTTCTAATTAGTTTTGTATTATAATGATAGTAACAAAAAACTTTTGAAGAGTACCAAAGGGTATATGATAGCAAGTGTCTTATTCCACCTCCACATCTCAGTTTCACCTCTTCAGAGTTAACATTATTAACAGATGATTTAATCTTACAAGGAAAATGTGATTAAACGCATGCACATATACACACTGGCACCATATATGTTGCTCTGCACCTTGTTTTTTTTTAAAAAAATTTTAATTTATTTTTAGAGAGAGGGGAAGGGAGGGAGAAAGAAAGGGAGAGAAACATTGATATGAGAGAGAAACGTCTCAAATGCACCAGAGACCGAACCTGCAACCCAGGCATGTGTCCTGACCAAGGATTGAACTGGCGACCTTTCGCTTTGTGGGACGACGCCCAACCGACTGAGCCACACCAGCCAGGGCCTTGTTTTTGTTTTAGTTGCCAATATCTCTTGGAGATTGTTCCTTATCAGCACAATGTGTAAACAACTCTTCTTCGGAAGTGTTAAAGAATAAAGTCCTAGCCGATAATGCTTTATATCCTTGTATTCTGCTACCAGGAGTATACATTTATTTAATCCTCTTGAAAAGCAGTTTGTCACTTTCCTTTCACAACCCACCTTTGAGAAATTATTTTAAGGGAATACTATGAAAGGGGGAAAAAGCTTCAGGCATTAACAGAGATGTTAGTTTCCTCCAATAGCCAAGAATTAGGTACAACCTATAAGTGTAATGAATGGTAGAGGAAAGGCTGAATAAAAATTTGCTTCACCTGTTTCATGGAAAATTGTGTACCATTAAAATATTAATTATAAGGACACAGGGATGAGGACTAAGGGGGGTGGAAATGGGAGGGAGGTGGGGAGCACGGGGCGGGGGAGGCTGGGATGGGAGAAATAGACACAAAACTGTACTTGAAAAATAACTAAATAAAATTATTAAAAATATGAATTATAAATACTAAATATATTATAATATAGAAAATATTCATGATAGAACACTAATTGAAAAAAATAGTGTTTATACATATATTTTCATCATGTACAATTTATATATACACAGACAGGATTGTGAGAGTATGAAAAATGCAGATAATGTAAAGTGAGTCACACTGGTGTTGCAAGGTTACTTATGCAATAAATGAGCACGAAGTTAAGAATTCATGGGGCCCAGGAAATATTCAGAATGTGTACCCTCCCGCCCTTCTGGACCTAATTATTCGGCCCTTCGTAATATCTTTTACAAGCTCTCTTCTCTTCACCTGTCTAAGACTACAGACTCCACGTTGTCCATATCTTTATGGTCTTGGCCTCATGTAGGCAGCCTGGAAATTCTCCTGAGTCCGTTTTTTCAGCTCTTTTGTTATCTTGAGGTTTCCCACTGAGTTCATTAGCATACTTCCTGGATCTACAACCTCAGCTCCTACTGGCCACCACACCTGTCTCTGCCCAATGTAGTGAGGACCCCAGGGAAAGAGGCCTTGTGAAACAAGAGGCCAGCCACCTGCACACAGATATTACTCAGGGGATACACTAGACTTGTTTTGCTTTCACATCTGTAGGTGATTACTGTGTTTGATCCTGGAAGTGCTCCACCTGCTGCCATTGATTAGTCTTGGTCTCCACAAGATTGCTTTTGTGTCCCCACCCCCAACCAAACGGGGTGGTAAAGGGTTGAGTCATTTATGAGGAGGTAATTGAGGTAGATTGTGGATTTAGCTGATGGTACAGAGTTCCTCCATTAGTGTTGCGGGGAGAGACTGCTCAGGCTTCTGGGCAGCAGGCTCCCTTCAGGGCCCTACTAACTGCCCAGGTCCAGCGAAGACATTTGTAGATGGTAAGAATTTATATTTCTGGAGACCCTATCCTCACCTTATTAAACCTGTTTAAATTTTCCCATTTTTCAAGTTAAACAGTTTTTTTTTTTTTGCTGAAAATAATTTTTAAAGGATTTTTAAAATTTGTGCTTTCATTATTGCTTGGATATGATAAACTCCCCTAACTGCTGATTGACTGATTTCTTAGGCCTCTGTTTGTACTTGGAAATTTCAGGAAAGTGAAAAACTTTAACCTACAAATTGTTTACAAATGTAATGTATATTTTATGAATATTATATTTAACTATCAATGAAGTATAAATATGTCACTTAGATATTTAGTTTCTTTTGGTATCTTGGAAACATTTTTTTTAAAGATTTTAAATATTTCTTTGGCCCTAAGAAGTCTGCATGATACAGGGTGCAGCCAAAGGGGGCCCCCCCAGAAAAAGATTTAGAAAAGTGTCCAGAATTCAAAGTGTATAGGAATATTGGAGAGACATATAAGATGTCCTCACCCCCCCCCCCCACACACAGGGGAAAGGAATGAATAGAGCCAGGCCATTGAGAGCTATTTTGCATAGCAACAGTTTTGGAGCTAACCTCTGGAGGAATGGTTATTTAACATATCTATAACCTTTAACTGGTTTCATAGATATGTTAAATAGCAGTGGCCAAGTTATGTTAAATAGCAGTGGCCAAGTTATGTTAAATAGCAGTGGCCAAGTTTGGGGCCAGGAAGAAGGAGGCAGAAGGAAGAAGAGAGAAGGAACTAGCAGAGACTCAGGATGTAGCTAAGGGTTGCTCTCCGGAGTGAGAAGGGCTGGGACTCAGAATGTAACTAGGGGCTGCACTCCTGAGCGAGATGGCCTGGGTGGGAGCTTGGAAAAGACTGGCTCCAGGACATGAAGGGTCCCCGCTTGGCGAGAGAGCCACGCGGTTTCAGCAGAGTGAGGACCCCCTGTTGGTGAGGTGAAAGAGGGAGCCACGTGGTTTTGGCAGGGTGTGGACCCCCTCTTTCCCAGGTGAAAGGGAAAAACCACGCAGCTTTGCCAGAATGGAGATCCCTGCAGCCAGGTGAAGAAGACAGCCACATACTTTTGGTGGAGTGCGGACTCCTGCAGCTTTGGTAGAAGAGGCCCACGCGGCTTTGGGGTGCCCCCTTTGGCTGCGGGGCCTGAAAAAGCAACAGAGACTTTGACTGGAACTGGGTACAAAGGACTCTTGCCAGTGGACCATGAGAGGGTACCACAGTACTTTGGATTAACTCGAGATCCTGCACAGTGACACAGCTGACGGTGCCAGCGGCCTGCAACACAGACGTGTGCTCTTTTCCTGATTTACGGTACCCGGAGTTGGGACAAGAGGGAAGGGAGCGCTGTGTGGGTGTAGGTGTATACATAAAGGACTTTGATATTTTAGTGGTGGCATTAGGCCTGAATAGCATTAAATAAACATTTTGTTTCCTTTTCACAAATCTCTGGCATTAAGAGATGTGTTTCCAATTGGCGGCGGACAGAAGGGCCCAGTAGATTTTAGTATTTTGGTTTTTGGGAGGGGCCCCTGTTGTACAGCAGTTTTGGGCATCCCTAGGTGGGCCAAATATTGTATTGCCCCTCCCTCGGACCACCTCCTCTTGTTCGGTAACATGCAGGCCCTGTGCACTGAGCTTGTAGTACCTCATGGATACAATGCTGCAAAATCCCACAGATCTGCCTGCTACAGGGTCCTTGGCATTGGGTTCTTCACAAACTTGTTTCTGCTTCAGATCTCCTTACTGCGGCCCTTCTTATCATTCTGATCTCAGTCTAAATGTCACTCTATCCAAGAAGACTTTCTTGATTACTTGCTGGGAGTAGTCTTCCGGTTCTATTCTTACTTGTTATTGTAGTGCTTGATGGGGGAGTGGCAGGGTCACACTGCAGAAGAGCATCTGGGATGGGAGATACTTATGCAGCCTTTTTAGGAAAACGTAATATCCTACAGCATCCTTATTTGGAGGACCTGAAAATACTTCATAATGATCTTACAATGAGTTCATCAATCACTATTAATTGATCTTGTATTATTACAAGGCACCCGCTAGGCCTTTTGGAGGATGGCAGGATCATTAAAAGCAGGCCCTGATGTGAAACACTTTGGCACCTAATGTGGACACTGACTGAAGACATCGGAGCACAGGGAGCTGTGGGACACAGCTGCTGGCAGTGAAGGAGAGGAGGTGCTAAAGGAGTTGAGGAAAGGGGCCACGAGGGAACACTGCACGTAGGCAGCAATCCCGCTGAGCTATGCCGGAGGGGAGAGCTGCTAGCAAATAGTCAGGGAGGCAGGAGAATGCCAGGGCTTTTCTTGGGACCAAGTCAGCTATTTTGGCTCAGGGAGGGGGTTTGCAGGATGTATAGAAAGACTTGTCACTAGTCTACTTTGTACTTCCTAGACAAGAGGTATCTAGTCCTAGGTATGTATTACCTAGGACTCTGACTCTTTATTGGGAGACACTTAGAAGTAACCAAGTGCCCACACCCTGCAAATTACCAAAAACACATTGGGTTTTCTTTATTAAATAGTTGTACTACTTTGTTGTATTATTTGATTGCCATGTGATCAACCAGAAAGCATGCTGGATTCTAACAGGAATCCCTCTGGGCCCTCTTCACCTGTCTTGCAGCTCAGTGTCAGTGCTTTGCAGATAGCAACCCAGAATGGCCATGCATCGCTTGTCGGCTTTCTTCTCAGTGAGAATGTTGATCTGCACCAGAATGGGGAAGTGAGTCTATGCTAATAACTCGGGCTTTGATCCGGCTGGGAGGCGGGCTGTGCTGAGAGATGCTCCTTGCAGATACATGGTGGGGATGAGGTGTTCACAAAGGAGGAATTCTTTCTGGGATGGCCAGCTGACTTCTTTTGGAGGCTGAGACTTAATCTTGAGAAATAAAATCCAAGGGTTGAATTTTAGAAAGTCATTGAAGTTCCTGAACAAAATGAAATCTGTGTGCTTTAAATATTTATATTCACAGTAATAAAACTTTATCATGTGTCTAGAGATGCCATTATTCTTGGATTAAACTTATCAGTCTGGGAAAATGATGAAGCTGCTGTCAATAGGAATGAGAATGATTATTTCTACCCCCTTCACTGAACAATCTTGTTTTTCTTTTGAAAATCAATCCTTTATGCTGATTTAGGTTTTTTGAAGTTTGAATTGGCTTTGGTAAAATTTACAAAAGTTCTCTGTGCTGGAATTAGATGGGAAACATTCCTCTATTTTTCACTATGTTTTCATTTCTCCTGGGAGAATATTATTTCCTCTGATCATGCTTAGCCATTACTATTTCTTGTATGAACTCAAGAGAAGGGATGTGATTTGAATCATGACTGGTCGTTTTCAGAGAATGGCGTCAAGGGAACTGGCCCTGAACTCTCCTGGCTGGTCCAAAGATGCTTCCTGTGTCTCAGGAGGGGCTGGGCCCCAGCAAGGCTGGTGGTCCCAGCAGGAAGGACACTGCCCACTTCCTGGGAAGAGGGATGCCTGCTCTTCCTTCCTCCCTTCCCTCCTCCTCCCCCTCCCTCCTTCTTCCCTTCCTGAGTGGAAGGGTCCCGCACAGAAAGCCTTCCCCTCACATTGCCCGCTGCAGCCCCATCTGTCTCCCGTTTCCTTGGCTCACCCTCAGACAACCTGATTTACATAGCCATGGCATCCTACGTGCCCCTTCTTCTCCTCGTCCTCTGTGTGCTGCTGACACACCTGCCAGCTCACCACATCTCTCTTCTGTCAATCTACCCCTGTTTTCTGGGGAGGAGCCTGATGCAATATTGGCATCAGGAAGATCTGGGTTCACATCCTGTGTCTGCCACTTCCTCACTCCTATGACTAGTGGAAGTTACTTAATCTCTCTGTGCCTCATATACCACTCAGGGAGTAGAAAACCTAACTGCTAGGGTTATTGCGAATGAAAAGTTGTATTTAATACAGAGTACTGTTGGGGAAGTGAGTATACTCACTACCATTAGAAGAACACATTGGATGCAAGTAACTGCTGTTTATAAACACCCATTCCACTTGAGCACCACCGCCTCCATCCTCACCCATGCTCACACACACCTGCCTTCCTCCCTTCACTCACTTTGCTTTCAGCACAGCGACTCTTCACCAGTCGCACTGGATCTTCTGCCCTTGTGCTTTCACACCCGCCTCCAGTCCTCTCCACGGGATGCCTCTCACCTCACTCTCCCTCACAGCTCTGTTCTTCCCCTCCCCTGCTTTCAGCTGCCTTCTTTGCCCTGGAAACATCTTGTCTCTCATGCCTTCAGGGGCCGGTGGCAGCTGGGTGAGATTGAGGCAGCAAGAGGCCAAGTGTGTTCCTGGAGGTGGGCACTGCCGCCCAGAGGGCTGGGCAAGGAGCACGAGGTGGAGATGAGTGAGAGTGTGGGGGTGTGGCCGGAAAACAGGAATTTTAGCCAGAAACAAGAAGGAAAGGGAAGCAGGTTGCAAGTATGTGGTGAATACATCACGGCAGAACTCCATGTTGGTTGGAGGGCTGAGCACAAGAATGGTGCCTCTGGGTGAGTGGGGAGAGCTTGAGATCAAATCAGTTCAGGAAATGCTAGATGTGATTGCTGTTTCCTCCTGGTGGCTCTTCCCACTGCACTGTAGCTCTCTGAAGGCTCTGAGAAGTCCTGCAGTTATGCCTATTAATTGCTTTCTTATTCTTAACATTTGAGCTCACATGTCAGTTCTTAAGGAAAGCCTTTATTGACCTCCAGAATGAGGTCAGCCTTCTGCCAAACCCTGACATGTGCTCTCATACTACTCTCTACTTTTCCTTTAAAGCACTTATCATAATTTGTAATTGTGTGTATATATACATATATAGTGACTAGAAACAGTTAATAGTTGCTTACTGCACTGAATTGGAAGATTTCGGAGAATGGGCCATGCTCGCCACTCAGTCCTCAGCCTGGCCCACGGCAGGTGCTCAGTGTATAGTTCTAGAGTGATGAAGGGAGAAACCAATCGCTGGTGAGCAGGTTTGCTGCGTACTGTTGGTACGGAAATGACAGCTGGACACTTACCTTCAGTACTCAGCAGAGTATCAGGAAGTGTCTGCTGAAATGAGTTGCTTTTGATCTGAATGATGAAGCCAGAATATTTTGGATTTGAAGTTTTCATTTCTTCCTGCAGCCTAAGGAGTCCCCTCTTCATTTAGCTGTTATCAACAACCATGTCACCGTAGTAAACAGCTTATTAAGTGCACAGCATGACACTGACATCGTATCAAGCAAGTCAGCACCCGGAGTGTCTATTTTCTTATGTGTTTCAACTCAGTGTGTGTTTAGGGGTAGTTTTGATCAAATTCAAGGTACTTTAAAATTTCTTGGGAAGAATGTGCACGTTCTTTTTCTTCTTCCTTTGTTTTTCTGTAACCTGCAAATAAATACTGTGTCTTTTTCAAATGTACAACTGGGATTCAGCCAGTACATTCATTTAACAGGCCCAGCCCTTCTGATAAGCAATAGTTCAGAGGTAAATTGCCAGAGGCTCTTTAAATGAAAAGCCACTCACCCTGTATGAAATGTTGTAACTGGGGGAGCCCTTCACCTCTAGAAGGAAGCTTTGCTTCTATATTATATTATAGACAGTAAATGTGTCTTCTTTTAGCCCAGAGGCAAAATCTTCATATAAAAAAATCACCATGAATGCAATCCGCTGGAGCAGAATCATATTCCTCATAACCAGAATCTGTCACTGGCTGGAAATGGCAGCGGTGGACGACTAACAAGGATGGGGAGGGGCACCTTGGCCTCAGGGCCTGCTCCTGGCATTGGGCTGCCCCCTCCAGGAGTTGGAGGGAGGGACTGGGAAGAGAAACTCAGAGAGGAGCCTTTCCAGAGTCTTGAGGACAGAGACCTCTGGGCTCCTCCTGCCTTTCTCTGCCTCTTCCCAGAGTAGCCTCAGCAGAGCCCTCTGGGTGGGGACCAGCCAGGCCAGGTGGCTGGGCCATGCTCACCGGCTGTATAACACTCTGCTTCTCCTTTGTCCAACCAGAGCACCGGCTCAGATCTTTGCAGTCTTCTCCTGTGAGGTCGTCTGTGCCTTGAGCTGAATGGAGACTTATTTCCCCATTGGTCCTTTCCTTCCCCAGGGCCTTCCTCCCCCCTCATTGTTTACTATCCCAAAAGTTTGGGGAAAGAAAAACTCCTCATGTTATTAAATATAATCATGTGTTCAAATATGTCAGTGCCCCCAGTCTTTCCTCATGGGCAGGCTTTTTGCTACACACACAGACAGAACACAGATGTGGTTTTGGTTTCACCACAACTGGCCAAGTCCACTCCACAGACTACCCTCCAGTTACAGAGCCAGACTTCATCATTTCTTTTTTTTTTTGGTAGACCAGGAATACACTCAATGTATAAAAATAAGAAAACATAAATAAGCTGACAACTTGTAATTTGTTTGTAATTCCCCCCCAAAAGAGAACTCTTAACACTTTGGGGCAGTTTCCTGCCTTCTAGACTTACAACACCACTGTCACATGAAATTTCATTGGCATTTGACGTATTACACTTGTGTCTCTATTCCATGTTGGTACAGACCTTCAATAGGTTTGTCAGTGTAAATGTAATAATGTCTTGGATGATGAGCCCCCTGAGGGCACACTGCTGGCCAAAGGGGGTCTTTAGTAAGTGCTTTTCTACTTTAATTATGCTAACATCCTAAGCAAATTGTCCCTGTGCAAGTACGGGCTAGATGTTATTGCCCGGCTGTGTGACCCTGGGAAAGTTGTTTCCTCTGTCTGGTTTCGGGGCTGGGCTGTATCATAACCAGTGTTCTTTCTGTCCTAACAGTTTAGAAATGTTTCACATGAGCAGTGGTCTGGATGAGAGGTTATGATAGATGATTTCTTGAGATTTCATGTAATTTGTTGAAACACTCTCATTCTCTTGATAGGAAAATTATTATTCCAGAAAAAAATTAAAAGTCTTGTTGTTCTTTCTATATTACAATGCAGGAAATTTACAAAATATGAAATGGAGAAGGCAATAAAAATAAACTCTGATCCCTCCATCTAGATATTATCATTTAAAAACATTGTTGATATATTTTCTTTTTTTAAAAGATTTTATTTATTTATTTTTAGAGAGAGGAAGGAAGGGAGAAAGAGAGGGGGAGAAACTTTAATGTGTAGTCACCTTTCACGTGCCCCCTACTGGGGACCTGGCCTGCAACCCAGGAATGTGCCCAAGACTGGGAATCGAAATAGATCGAAATAGCGACCCTTCATTTCACAGTCCAACACTCAGTCCACTGTGCCACACCAGCCAGGGCTATTTTCTTATGTATATTGAGTTTTATATATATAAACATTCAGCCATGTAAATGAAAAATAGAGACAATTCTTGAAGAAGATACAAGGTACAATAAACATTGTACACAGGACAATGATGCCTTAGTGCCCTTCTAAGTAGGCACCTTGGGACCTCACATAGTTCTCCCAGTCACCATCAGCTGTCCTATCATATTTTCCTGAATCTCATCAACACTCTGAAATCTCTTCCCCTTCAAAGGTGATTTTAGTTTTGGGAAAAGCTGGAATTTGCAGGGCGCCAAATCTGGGCTGTAGCGGGGCTGAGTCACCTGGGTGATTCAATGTTTCTCAGAAAAACTCTGTATGCGATGTGATGCGTGAGCAGGCGTGTTGTCATGGTGAGACTGCCAGTCACCAGCTGCCCGTAGCTGCGGCCTTCTCAATCATCCAAATGGTTTTCGTGAAGGAATGTTTGAGCTTAATGCAAAAGTTGATGCATATTTGTTGTTCTACTTGCTGAGTTATTTTCAATGCAATGACCACACAGTATACACATGATCATTCAACAGAATCTACCACTCCCACTGACTGGTACACTGAAGTTGTCATTGTTCACATGTGCATTCCAGTCTTCTCCTTGGCTGCAAGGTTACATCGATGTCACACAAACTGTTCTTCTTATGTTAACAATGGTGTGTGTGTGTGTGTGTGTGTGTGTGTGTGTGTGTGTGTGTGTGTATAGAGAGAGAGAGAGAGATAGCTTGGCTAAATACAATGTCATTTCCTTATTTCCTAAGGCTTTTAATGTTAAGTAAGTATTTTTTCATTTAAAAAAAACAATCTTTGAAACCAGTTTTTATTATGGCAAAATACACATAACATACAATTTACCTTTCTAACCATTCGTAAATGTACAGTTCAGTGGCCTTGAGTACATTCACATTATTGAAGAACTACACCTCTCCCCATCTTTACAACTTTTTTGTCTTCCCAAACTGAAACTCTATACTTATTAAATAATAACTGCCCACCCTCCCCCCTCGGCCCTTGGCAATCACCATTCTACTTTCTGTCTCCATGAACTTGATTATTCTGGGTACTTCCTTCATATTGAAAAAAATTTTTTAAATACCTTTTTAATAGTTGCTTACTGTTATAATATGTGGACACACGATAGTTCATCTAATGAATCTCCTTGTTAAATGTGTAACTTCCTAACAGTTTTCACTGCCATAAACAACACTACCATGAATGTCCCCTGCACCTACTTAAAAACATGTGACTTTGTCTCTTTTTTTTATGCCTATATAGGCCATCTGTATTTTTCCCTTTGTCTTTTCATGATGCTCATTCCCCCCCTTTGTAGTGTGTGTGGATGACGTTTCTGAAGTTTCTCGTGGCAGAGGCAGCAGGCTCCTTTGCACCTGGCTGCTGACCTTGGAAATGTGGAACTGGGGGAACGCTGCTGAAGGCAGGCTGCCATCTGAAGGCTGCTGGTGAGGTGCTTTCACCCCGCTCAGCTAAGGTGGCTGCCAGAACACCGTGTAGGCGTTCCGCCCTTAGCAGCAGCATAGCCTGTGAGAAATGGACACAAACTGGAGAAAACCTGTGCCTTGATAGTCAGTAAAACATCCCATTTTTTATTAAGATAGGTCAGTAAGAAATTTAACTGTGAACAATTAAAAATGTATTTTTAAAACTCAAATTATTAACTTTCTGAAAAGATTATAGATTCATATGGTTCAATTAAAAATACATATAATTAGGAAAGGTTTGACAGTATAAGTTTTCCCCTACCCCTGCCACCCTTGCCCCGTAAATCCATTATTATGCGCTTCTCTCTTCGTCCCAGAAGGTCTCCATGCAGAGACAAGCAGGCAGAAGTGTGCTGCATCTCCTGCCGCTCCTCTGTCCTCTCTGCACAGTGGCGACGTGCCTCCGCATACTGCTCTGCACGCGACTTTTTTGCCTTAACAACAGAAAGTGGGGACCCTCCCATGTAAGTACGTGAACGGTCTCTTCATTCTTTTTTGCACAACTGCGTAATAGACTGTGGTATGGACACACTGTTAATTTAACTAATCCTCAGCCGACGGGCATTTAAATTGTTCCTAAGAGGTGTTATTATAAAAAGAGATGCCATGAATAAATGGACACATGCATGTCTAAACTTGTTTTCTTTATTTTAAAAAGTTTTTAAATTCTAAAATACATATAACATAAAATTTACCATCTTAACCATTTTAAGAGTGCAGTTTAGTATTGTTAATTACATTCACACTATTCTGCAACCAATCTCTAGAACTTTTCATCTTACGAAATTGAACTTTTGTGGACAACAACCACCCGTTTTCTCGTCCACACCACCCCCAACCCCTGGCAACTGCCATTCAAACTGTCTCTCGGTACCTCATGTAAGTATAACCATACAGGATTTACCAGTATATGGTAAGTATAACCACACAGTATTGACCCTTTTGTGACTGGTTTATTTCACTTAGCTTTGTGTCCTCAAGGTTCATTCATGTTGTGTGTGTGTCAGAATTTGATTCCTTTTTTAAGGCTGAGTTGTATTTATTGTATGACTGTACCGCATTTTATTCTTCCATTTGTGGGGACATTTGGGTGGCTCTCTCCTCTTGGCTGCTGCGCAGACTTGTTGGATGAGGTAGTGCTGGCTCAGCTGTCAGAGGGGAGTAAGACGACTGCCGTTAGAGTCCAGCTTCACTGAAAGGTGCACACACGGGAGACTGCTGTGTGGCAGCCCTGTTGGGGGCTCACACACATTCTGTGTTCTTTCAGTCTTGACATCTTCGCTGTGAGGCAGACAAAATAATCCCCGTTTTCAAAACAAGATTTGAGCGATTTAATGACAGCAGGATGCACATATAGTAAAAGCCTGGCTTCAGACCCAAGGCTACTGGCCAGTTGGTTGTCCAGTGCTTTCCTAGAACTGGCAGCAAAGGCAGCTTCCACAACTTGCAGCTTTTCCTGCCCTTGTCTCCCGCACACCATCCATCAGCTCAGCGCATCCCTAATTCCTAGGGTGAGCCTGAATCCATCCTGCTGGATTTCAGAATCACCTATTTTATATTTTTAGGATCTGAAGTAGTGACGTGCTATTTTACATATCTCTGTATGTTGGTTTTTTAAATTAACTTAAAATTTTTTTCTGATCATAAAAGTAATACAAGCCCTCTGCGGACAATCTGGAAAACGTAGAAAATCATTAGGAAAACACAATAACCCATAATTCATCACCTAGGTAGAATCCCACCAGTTAACTTCTGATAGCATTCAGCATTAGTATTAACATTTAGTGTTAGTATTTTTCTATGCTTTCTTTTTGTACTTTATTCTACTTTCTCATGAATACGTCACGGCCCCAGGGAAGTCTTGTGGGTAGAGAATCTAGGTTGGAGCGGCAGGGAATTCCCGTTGGGTCCCCTGGTGCTAGTGCACTGGCTGCTCCGGTAAACGCCATTACTGCTACCACTTGGTTTTGTTTTCAGAATGAAAGCCCGCAGTTTACTAGACCTCACAATGTGACTTTCCCTGATTTCCATTCTCCTCCTCCCTCTTTCTTCTCGGGGTCTGGAATATAGCTAGCACCAAATCCATATTTAATTAATGAATAAAAGCTACTTTTTCTATCTGCTCCTACAATTTTTACCAAAGATAAGTGACTGTTTCTAAAACTGAATTAAGATCTAATGGATAAAAGGAGCCGAGATTTGGTGTAAATTTGATTTTTCAGAAGCCTGTTCTCTGGGCCTGAGACTTACGTCACCAGGCCCCCGAGGGCCTTTTCCCCTCAATGGCTTCAGTGTTTAGATTTCCACCCCAGCACACACTCCCAGGAAAGGTTTCCTGGGAGCCTGGAGACTCTGGCTCTCAGAATGCTGCCTTCCCAAAATAGACTAATTATGATGACGCAAATGGCTTTACAAACCAGAATTTAAACAGTGTACAATTAGAGGCTTACTAAATGCCTGCAAAATGCAGTTCTTCCTAATTTCATTACCGTCTCTTTTGATTAGAACCTGATTACATTCAGCCTTAATTTTCAGGCTCACCTCCATCTTAATGCCTGAATTAACAGCCAAATCACTTGGGATGGTGGGAATTGCAAATAGTCATGTATGAGAGATTTACTGGGATACATTCGTGGATCCCTAAGAATAGAAACATCGGTTCCTAGGGTTGGAACTTCTTTTTTTTAAAATGTATTTATTTTTTATTGATTATGCCATTACAGTTGTTCTATTCCCCCCTTCATTCCCCTCCACCCTACCTCCCCATCCCCATTACCCCCCCTTTAGTTATGACCATGTGTCTCAAGTTCTTTAGATTCTATATTTCCCATACTATTCTTGCCCCCCCATCTATTTTCTATCTACTGTCTATGCTACTTATTTTCTGTACCTTCTCCTCCCTTCTCCTTCTCCCACTCCCCTGTTGCTAACCCTTCTTGAGATCCTCATTTCTATGTTTCTACTCCTGATCTAGCTGTCCTTTTAGTTTGCTTTTGTTTTAGGTGTGGTTATTAATAACTGTGAGTTTGCTGTCCTTTCACTGTTCATGTTTTTTTAACTTCTTTTTCTTAGATAAGTCCCTTTAACATTTCATATAATAAGGGCTTGGTGATGATGAACTCCTTGAATTTGATCTTATCTGAGAAGCACTTTATCTGGCCTTCCATTCTAAATGAAAGTTTTGCTGGATAAAGCAATCTTGGTTGTAGGTCTTTGGATTTCATGACTTGGAATACCTCTTTCCAGCCCCTTCTTGCCTGTAAGGTCTCTTTTGAGAAATCCGCTGATAGTCTGATGGGAACTCCTTTGTAGGTGACTGTCCCCTTAGCTCTTGCTGCTTCTAGGATTCTCTCCTTTATTTTAATCTTGGCTAATGTAATGATGATGTGCCTTGGTGTGTTTCTTCTTGGGTCCAACTTCTTTGGTACTCTCTGAGCTTCCTGGATTTCCTGGAAGTCTATTTCCTTTGCCAGATTGGGGAAATTCTCCTTTATTATTTGTTCAAATAAGTTTTCCACTTGTTGCTGTTCCTCTTCCCCTTCTGGTACCCGTATAATTTGGATGTTGGAGCGTTTAAAGATGTCCTGGAGGTTCCTAAGCCTCTCCTCATTTTTTTGAATTCTTGTTTCTTCACTCTTTTCTGTTTGGCCATTATTTGCTTTCTTCTGGTCCACTCCATTGATTTGAGTCTCAGTTTCCTTTTCATCGCTATTGGTTTCCTGTGCAATTCCATTCATTTCAATTAGTTTTGCCTTCATATGTTTGTCTAATTTGTGGCTATAATCAACCAGTTCTGTGAGGATCCTGATCACCAGTGTTTTAAACCATGCGTCTGAGAGTTTTGCTATTTCTTCATCACTTAGATTTATAGGCTCTGGGGCTTTGAGATCTTCTCGAGCCATTTTTGGTCTGTTCGTGCCCTTTAAGTGTGAGGAGCGGAGCCCTGGACTCCCAGGTCGCTGGGTTGTGACGCTATATTTGGGGGTGTGGTCAGAGCGGGGAAATGGCGGTACCCTCTGCTGTTTCGAGCTGCTGGGTGAGGAGCAGAGCCTTAGGTGGTTCACCAGGGCTGGGCCACTCAGAGTCGCTGGGTTATGACGCTGTATGTGGAGGTGGGGTCAGAGCCGGGAAATGGCGGCGCCCTCCGCTGCCGCTTGCCGCAGGGACCCGCTGGGTCCCAGTCCAATCGCCCACTCCCTTGCTTGTCTATCCGCGCACCAATGTGCGACCACAGTCAACCCGCAGCCCTGCTTCCTCGCTGTTTCCCCGAGGTCGCTCGCTCGGTCGCTTGCTCGGTCTCTCACTAGGTCCAACCCTGCGCCTGAATTCCGCGCACCTGAGTCCGTCTGACCGAGTTTTCCTGTGCAACCCCGCTCCACCAGCTGCTGGTTTCGCCCCTTACCGGTCAGGCTGAAGAATTTGTTGTTATCAGACTTCCGAAAAGTTCAATTTTCTGTGTCTGGCTGTGTTTTCTGTTGCTAATATTTAGTTGTCTCTAAACTTGGTTGTGTGAGAAGGCACCACGCGTGTTCACCTATGCCTCCATCTTGGCGGAAGTCCCCCCGGGTTGGAACTTCTTTTGGGGTATGTCTGACCACTCATTATAATTCTCGTAAGGATTCTTGAACAAAATTTCATGGGTGATTTGCAAAACAAATGAAAACCACCACCTTTTGCTCAGGAAAAAAACATGTAGAGACGTCTAGATCATGTGCTGCATAAAATCTAGGGAAACATATCTAGGGGACACTGTTTGCAAACCTGTATGTATCTATCATGACTGAGGTGTCTTTTGTAATTTGTGTAAGGTACCGTATGGGCACCAGACCACTCATGCCCCAAATGTCTAGAACAGCCCTTACCGATCATTCTGTTTGGTTAAGATTCCAACCATCACGCTGGGTTAGAAGCAGTATGATATAATAGAAAAAAGTTCTAGCGAGGAGTCCAGCAATCTGAATTCTGTACTATGAACTAGTCATGTTGTCACGTTTGATATTACTTTTAATAAGGTCCAGCCCTCTTCTGTCTCACTACTCTGCCTGCCTCAACACATGGCTTCCATTTCCAGGTCTAAGGTGGCCGTATAAGGTCCTGCACTAGTGACAGCATTCTACTCAGGAAGAAGAGGAACGGAAGGAGAATGACGCCCTTCCTCCCTCTAAAGATTCTTCCCAGAAGATGTGTGTGCCACTTCCATTTTTATACCATTGGCCAGAACTTAGGTCACATGCCTAAACGCAAGGAAAGCTAGAAAATGTTTAGAATGGCAAATGCCCAGCTAAAACTCAGAGGTCTCTTCCTATAGAAGAAAGGAAGAAAAGGCAATTGAGGGCTGGGGCATGGCCACTGGCTAAAGCTTCTGCCACAGGTGGAGTCTGCCTTTGAGGAGAAGAATGTAGAAGCACGTTATTTGCTGAGGACAGCCCAGTGCAGTGAGCCAGGGAGACCCCTGAGGGTATTGGAAAACATTTGGGTTCTCGTTGATAGACCCTGTGTAAAACGTTACTTGTTGATGGTGGGTCCCTGAACCCAAACTCTTTCCTTTGACCAGTTGCTACAGCACCAGACACTATCAATATCTACTATTTCTTGGACAATTTGCACATGTCACGCGCTGTCCTAAGAGCATGACATGTGTTATCACATATGCCTCTTCCACTACACCATGGGGTAGTTCTTGAGATGGAGAGAAGCTAAGGACTGGTGGTCCAGGTTCACCTGTCAATGAAGCAGTAGGATCCAGACCTGGACCCAGGCTCTCTTGTTTTTTAGAGTTCTTAACCACGAGGCTACATCACCTGACATTTTCATTTTCAACTTTTAGCAAAGGAAGACGGCCTTGGCTGTGGCCTCCAGGAGCAACCACAGACTTGTCATGGACATGCTCATAAAAGCAGAATAATACTACGGCTGGAGAGAGGTATGGAAGAATGATTCAATTAAAGATGCATCTGCTGTTGTGACATTTCTTTAGCCAAGGTATCACCTCTGTTTTCCTTGGAGGGTGGTAAATAGCAGGTTGAGACAGAAGCAAGGGACATGACACTGAAAATCCCTTACATTAATCTGTGTCAGACAGAGAGTATTCAAGCTCTTTATTTCAGATGTTTGTCTACATTTTGAATGACAGAAATGATCCAATAGCAGGTAACATTGAAAGCGTGGTCTCATTTACCACCTTACCAAGTTATATCTGAAAATATATATTCTGTAATAAGGCAATAAGAGGAAAAGGCAGTAAGTCTGAAACCATCTGATACTTTGATTTAGAAGCATGGTGAGAACATCAGGGTCCCAACAACCAACTTTCCTCTGACATTCAAGCAAGATCACAGTCAGGAGACTGAGCGTATTTGCAGTCTCCTCTGGCACCTGGCTTACCACCAAGCTGAAGGCCAGTGAGTGGCAGAGGCTGGCCCGTTCGTGGAACTTCACGGAGGACCAGATCAGAGCTATCAAGGAACAGTGGTCAGGTGAGCGTGGCATAGATGATGTGGCAGGAGGCATTCCGTGTTAGGGATAGCAGTCCTTCCTGGGGACAGATCTTCCAAGTAAGTGCCAGGGACACAGACTCTGGGCTCCCTCAGAGGATGCTGAGCCATGAACTCATTCAGCCAGGCTAGCTGTCAGGATTAATGAAGTCACGTCAGCCGGAGTCCTTAGCTTTGCTTCTTAATGATTTGGCCCAAATCTAGAAAATATAGAGTTTGTTTGGCATTAACCAACTAATTAAACACAGAAGGAAACACTTTTCTTGGAAAAATTTCCTACTTACAGCACTTCCCGTCGTGAATACAATGAGATGTGAATGCGTCCTATGCTGAGGCCAGTTCGAATTGCTTCCTGCTGGGGACCGTAGGTGCAGAAGCACAGCCCGTGGGCATGTGTGACTTGTACCACAAATTATGGCATGTTCATGGCTACTTCTAACAACATGACTTCATGTGAAGAAAATGGATGTTGACTCTTGACTACAGTTTCCAAAAAGAATTCTTTGTTATTTATCCCTTGTCATTAATTAGACATCTATAGTGTTCTGTGAAGTCTTAAGGAAAGATGTCTTCTGGAAATCTCTCGACCTAAAGAAATGAGTTGGAACTACAGTGTACCCTCAGAGTACTTGCCATCAGGGTAAGGGGAATTTGAAATGTTGCAGTCCAATGTTAGAGTGGTTAGAGCGTGTTTAGGACAGGCGAGGGTACATCTCCTGGGTAAACCGGTGCATGTTTGAGGGAGTTTATACTCCAGTTGGTCTAACAGTAACATTCACGATCTGCTTATACTGTGATCCAGGTACTGGCACTAGGGAGTTTGTGGACTTTTGAGCAAAAGAGTGACATGTTATTGATGATATTTGAGAAAAATTAGTTTGGGAAGGGTAAGATTAAGAGGATTCACCTCAGAGTACATTTTGCATGCATGTACTTTGCTCTCTCCAAAATGCCTGCCCCTTCAACAGTCTGTCCAACAAACTCCTTCCCTGGAGCTCAGTCCCTTCTCTTGTGGCATCTGTCTGCTCAGGGGCACACACTTGATAGAGCTAGAAGCCGGTCATGTGTCTGTAACTGTGAACTCCTGCTTGGATGAGAACCCTCCTGCCAGTGGATTCTCATCTCCACACTCCAGCACCCCTCCCCCAGCACTTCTCAGCGTTCAGTGTCCAGTGAGTATTTGGTCCAGTATGTAGTGCCCCAGATGGTGAGGATGCAGACTTCTGTCAGGAACTAGAGCAGAGGGACAGTCCATGCTTGTTGCTTGGAGTGCGGGTGACGGACAGCAGCAACAACAGCAGCACCTGAGAGCTTTTTAGACATGCAGATCCTCACCCCAGACCGACTGAATCAGAATTTGCATTTTATTTTATTTTTTAAAATATATTTTATTGATTATGCTATTATAGTTGTCCCATTCCCCCCTTCACTCCCCTCCACCCTGCACACTCCCTCCCACCCACCTTCCCCCCCTTTAGTTCATGTCCATGTGTCACAAGTTCTTTAGCTTCTACATCTCCCACACTACTCTTGCCCTCCCCCTATTTTCTCCCCACCTTCTACACTACTTATTCTCTGTACCTCCTCCCCTCTTCTCCTCCTCCCACTCCCCTGTTGCTAACCCTCAATGTGGTCTCCATTTCTGTGGCTCTGTTCCTGTTCTAGTTGTTTGCTTAGTTTCCTTTTGTTTTAGGTGTGGTTGTTAATAATTGTGAGTTTGCTGTCCTTTCACTGTTCATCTTTTTTATCTTCTTTTTCTTAGATAAGTCCCTTTAACATTTCATATAATAAGGGCTTGGTGATGATGAACTCCTTGAACTTGACCTTATCTGAGAAGCACTTTGTCTGCCCTTTCATTCTAAATGAAAGCTTTGCTGGATAGAGCAATCTTGGATGTAGGTCCTTGTCTTTCAAGAAGGGATTTGAAATACTTCTTTCCAGTCCCTTCTTGCCTATAAGGTATCTTTTGAGAAATCAGCTGACAGTCTAATGGGAAGTCCTTTGTAGGTAACTGACCCCTCATCTCTTGTTGCTTCTAGGATTCTCTCCATTTTAATCTTGGGTAATGTAATTATGATGTGTCTTGGTGCATTTCTCCTTGGGTCCAACTTCTTTGGGACTCTCTGAGCTTCCTGGACTTCATGGAAGTCTATTTCCTTTGTCAGATTGGTGAAGTTCTCCTTTATTATTTGTTCAGATAAGTTTTCCACTTGTCGCTCTTCCTCTTCCCCTCCTGGTACCCCTATAATTTGGATGTTGGAACGTTTAAAGATGTCCTGGAGGTTCCTAAGCCTGTCCTAATTTTTTTAAATTCTTGTTTCTTCATTTTTTTCTGTCTGGTTGTTTCTTTCTTCCTTCTGGTCCACTCCATTGATTTGAGTCCCAGTTTTCTTTCCATCACTATTGGTTTCGTGTGCATTTTCCTTCATTTCACTTAGCATAGCCTTCATTTTTCCATCTAATTTGCAATCAAATTCAACCAATTCTGTGAGCATCCTGATCACTAGTGTTTTTAACTGTGCACCTGATAGGTTGGCTAGCTCTTGGTCACTTAGTTGTATTATTTCTGGAGCTTTGATCTGTTCTTCTGTTTTGGCCATTTTTTTTTTTTTTTGTCTTGTTGCACGTGTTACGTAGTAAGGGGCGGAGCCTTAGGTGGGGCAACCCAGTTGCTGGGTTGTGATGTTGTATGTTGGGGCGGGCTCAGAGAGGGAGCAATGGTGCTTGCTTTACTTTCTCTTGGATTTCAGTCCCCTCTGCCGCTTCCCACAAGGAAATGGGGCCCTTCTGATGCTGGTTCCTGGGTGGGTGGGCTTGTGTGCATTCTAGGACCTTGTGGGTCTCTCCATTGAAATCTCCTGTGAGGCTGGGAGTTTCTTTCTATGCATCAATCCCCACAGGTGTTTTCAATCAGTGTTTTGACGCTTTATTTCCCAGTGCTGGGACCCTGGGTTGCATAGTCTGTCTTGCTCCCCAGTTATCTGCATGCAAACGTGGGACCACCTGGTCAGCCAGCCACCTTGCGTACAGTGCCTTGCTTTACACTCGTCCCTTCGCTGGGTCTGCCTGTATCCACCCCACACCCGGGGTCTTCCAACTGCTGCCTGGTTCCCAGGGTCTGCCTTTTGCTGTCTTGCACACCTAGGGTGCCTTGCGAACTCGGTGTCACTGCTTCTTGTGCTGCAACCCCTCTCTGCTTAGCCGCTGGACTCTGCCCCGTCTACCAGTGTGGATGAATGCATGTATTTCAGCTCCTTGGCTGTTTGACTTCCATACAGTTTGATTTCTGTCAGTTCTGGTTATTTTGTTTCTAAATTTTTGTTGTACTTATTTTGGTTGTGAGAGGAGGCAGTGTGTCCACCTACGCCTCCATCTTGGCCAGAAGTCCCCAGAATTTGCATTTTTACAAGATCCCCAGGTGAGACAATGCCCTTTGTGTTTGAAAAGCTCCACTTCTCATCGAGATGGCTCATGACTGCAGGGCAGGGACACAGCTGTACAATCTATCAGCTCCTTAGGGCTAGGTCATACCCAGTAGGTGCATGGGAAGTACTGGGGTCAGTCCGAACACTGGTTACCCAGAGGCAGCCCCAGTGAGGCCAACTGGAAGGGCTCTCATCCACTGGGCCTTGACCTAACTAACATTCATCAGGAGAGGAGTGAATTTGCAACCCCAGCCAGAGAGAAACCTCAGAATCGAGATCACAGCAATAAAAAGAGACATCATCAGCAGGTGGTGTTTGGCCTCTGACCTTTTGTGTGTGGCTCAGGGAAGGACAGCTTCCAAGAACACGGCTACAGGGCTCTGCTCATCTGGCTGCATGGGACCCTGGTGATGCAGGACACGCCAGTCAAGCACCTGTACAAAGAGCTGGTGCGTGCAGGTTTCCCAGAATTAGCCGGTGAGTGGCGGTTTTCAATAAACAGACACTCCTGCTCCCTTAAAATGTTAGGGGACCCTTGACAGAAATACAACTGCCCTGAACAGCAACAGCCCCAGCTGGGTGATCATTGTGGCTCAGTCAGAATATGCAGCTTCTCCTCTGGTGAGTGACTCAGTCAATACTTGTCTTGTTTTTTTTTAGCCCTGTGGTTCTGTGTCTACCTCAGTGTCAACTGGGTATTTGAACAAGTATAGGAGTCTTTTTGTTTATGTGTCTGTGTGGGCAGGGGTGAGAGGGTGGGGAAGGTGACAGGGGGACAGGAATCTATATATCAGGTTGTAGGTTCTCTACAACTAAGAATTGTCTCGCTCCAAAGGCTATTTGGTCCCTGTTTGGAAAACTGCAAGTCAGTGTACTTAACAATGGTATGTCTAGGTAGAAAGAAAAGAGTAGACAGGCTGTTGCTTTGCCAGCTGAGGTTACTGCTAAAAAAAGCACCCTGTCAAAGATCATACTGTCAGGGAAAATGCTTTGAAAACTTATCAGTAAATTAGCTGTTGTTATAACTTGCATGTAATAATAGCTACTCAAGCAAAGTACAGCAGCAGCTGCCATTATTCTCATGATGCAGCTTTACCTGAAGCTGAGACTATAAACGTACAAATGGATAAAGCCTACCTTCTATGACATTATACTCATAGCACTGGGGTTTTTCCTTCCACCTTATATTTATTCATTCCTGGGAAAGTGTCTCGATAAGAATTCCCAGGGGGTGACTAGGGCAGTTCTCTGAAGCGGTAAAGGGCGTGAGCTCTGGACTTGTACCTGCACTCCAACGCTCATAGGCTGTGTGGCCTTGAGACGTTGTGCCAGCCTGCCAGCGTTCTCATTTATTAACTAGTAAAAGAAGCAATCTGTGACGAAGGGCTGTTGTGGGGTTAAGTGCATAATAATGCCTGCACAGGAAGTGCTTAATAAGTGTTAGCCATTAATAATGTTATGCTATTTTTTCCAGAAAAAAAATCCATCAATTCAAAAGCGAAACCGACCCAGAGCCCAAGAAGTGTGCAGTTTCATAAGTGCCTAGAGAAACTGCATTTAAATGATTTTCCACTCAGCATCCAGTCCTTTTAAATTTAGTTCTTTAATGCCATAAAGCTGTAGCAGTAGGATTGATTTTCCTTTCCACTGTGAAGATGGTGGTAGCAGGATCCCTTAACAGAAAAAAATGGTATACTTCCCAACCACTGAGAAGTCGAAATTTGGGGAGGGTTTTGCTTCAGGCAAGTTGTATAAGATTTTCCCATTTCTTTCATTTGATGCAACATATGTGATAGCATAGTCTGGGAGGGTTCTGTACATCATGGTTTAAAAATGTGATGGGGCAGCATCACAGTGCAAGGGAAAACCTGGGGTTTTAAGATGAGACATGGTTTTGAGTCATGGTTTTGCTCCTTATTATTTATGAACCTTTGAGCATTCTAATATTCAAATCCCCAAATTTTTAGTTTCCTTCTCTACAAAATGGGAGAAATGCCTACCCTAGCATTTCGCTGAGAATGAAGGGACAATGCCTGTGAAACGTATCATTCCATGTCCATAGTGTTGAAATCATTAACTACTGTTTCTTTTGTAAGAGAAACTGGCTTTGGAAATTTGTAGTTGCTGTTGGCTTTAAATACACATATGTGTAATATTTTACTTAAAAAGAACAAAGTGTATATACCAATATTTTTTTTCTCTTGGGGATTTAATTAAAGGTGATTTTATTTTCTTTGTACTTTTTGGTACTTTCCAATTTTTTTCACAATGAACATGTATTATTTTTATAATCTGAGAAAGTTACTAAATAGATAAGAAATCAAGTATCAATTTATGTCAGCACACATGCACCTATTCATTAAAATTTAAGGCCCTTCATTCTCAAATTCTGACTGTAGGTCTATAAGGCCAGAAATAATATCATGAGCAATTTGGGTCCAGTTATTCTGTCATGAATTATATTTCTACATTTTTGGCCCATGTGACATTCTGAGTGTTTAAAACAGGTAACATGTTCACTTGATTCCCAACAGTTTTTAACAGAGGAATTCGGTGAAAAGTCTTGCCTCCATATGGTCTTCAGTCTGGCCAGTTTCTAGTGACTTTGATAATCCTCTCCCCTCCAAAATCTGGTAACCTCTTTATATAAAAATAAATATGAAAACATACTCTTATTGTACAAAGTGTTTTAATCATCGAATTTAAGTTAACATAGGCTGACACTAATTACTGGATGCTTTAGACAATATATAGTTTTCAGAGCTCAGGTAAAGTTTAAAAAGATATAATATTCTTAATTAGTGTTCATAGAATTGCCTTCAGTTTGTCCACATGGTTATGGCTTGCATACTGCAAACCATTCCTAATTGTAATCTAGGTCCTTCAAAAAGCAAAACCCGAAGCCCAAGTTTATTTGCCACTGCCTTTTTCAGGCATACAAATCCAAGGAAACGGGAGAGAAGGAAAAGGGGTGATATGGGGAAGGAGGGAGAGCCAAGACCAGAGTGAATTACTACATTGGCTGCCATTTGGTATCAAGCACAACTGATTTGACCTTGAGGGCACTCTCTTCCGAGAGATGAGAGACGGGGTGGTTGTGCATCTCAGGACCCTTCACATAGGCAGAGAGGAGGAACCGATCTGTTTACCACAACGGCAGAGCCCACCCATCTCTCATGACTAACTGGGAGTGGGGGAATCCTAGGGGAGGAGTGTGCCCCTCTGTACAGGCAGCAGAAGAGGTGCTGTTGGTTTGTGCTTATTTGTTGGCTGTTTGCCACAGGAGTAGCTTGGCTAGAATCCAGGACAAGCGTTTCGTGAGAAGGATCTAACACTCTTTAAGACATGGCCAGGTACTCTTAATAATAAATAAAAGCCTTTGTTTGTCCCTTTAGAAAATGGGATATTTGCCTCTCTTACAGATTCTCTGATGTCCTGTTGACAATGTAAGGCACTAAGAAAAACTGTTTCCTGTAGTACTATTAGAGCATACAGCTAGGTCATGTTCAAAATGGAACAGGCTTCAGATTAAATACATGCATTTCTGTTGAAAATATGAAAATTGAGGTCCGAGACAGATCCTCCAGACTCTACTTGTTTTTATGTAACCCGTAAGTACTTCAACCCAGACAGCCAGCAATCAAACCATTCGAAGCCTGGTCCTGTTCTGGCTCAGTTTCGCCCCAGTGGTTCCCTCCTAGAAGCCAGCCAATGAAAAGTCTCTACCAGGCTGGGAAGACCTGCTGCATTGCCTGGAGCCACACTACCGCAGGATGCTGTGCGGATGTTCAGAGAACACAGTATGAGTTCAGAACTACAGATTCAAAAGAGGCGAGGAGGAACACCAGAAATAGGTTCACTCTAAAAGGAAATGATCTTCTGATGTTTCTGAAAATTTTTGTGCTGGTAAATTTTTCCCTTTTAACATTAAAAATTATTCATAGGTATTGCTATTTCCCCCTATTTTAATCACTACAGTACTAGAAAAATGAAGATAAATATAGTACAGTCACAAAAAAATTTGTGATGAAAATACCATTACTCTTGGTCTTTATCTTTTTCACTTAAAGATAAAAGTACCTTAGTTTCTAATAGTTTTAATAATTTTTAAAGTATACTTTTGAAAAGTTTACTTGGTAACACTGGAAATGATTAATTTTGGAGTAATATAGAGAATAGAATTTATATACTTTGATGATATAATCAGCCACAGGCTGAATCTATTAAAGAATATAGTCCAGTTTCTTTTTAATTTAAAAAAGTTTTACTTAATTGCTTAAATTAAAAAATAACATTAAAATAATCCTACATATAGTTACAAATGATAGTGTGGCTTGAAAAAGTCTCTTGTGATTTTGAAAAGATGAGCATCATGTGTCCACGCTGGAAAAATGTGAAACTAAAGACTTATAATCCTTGGTAAACCCAGAGGACTTAAAAGAGCCTCATATGAACACATCCATTCTAATCAACCACTTTGATGGAGTGAACACTCGCAAGAGACTGAGTGTGAGTTGATCTGGTCCCGAGAGACCTGGAAGCCAAAGCAGTACTTTCAGGATGAATAGTCCGGGGATATTTTGCTGCAGCAGCTTGAGGAATGGTTTGCTGAAAAGATAAAAATCTGTTTTAATAATCCCATAGAATTATACATATCAAATATCATTTTATCATCTATAATTTAACCCAACAATCATTGTGCCAGTGGAAATACGCAATGAACTGGATGAAGCAGCCAGTGAGACAAACAAGATGTGGTCCTTGTCTGAAAGGAGCCCACACCAGTTAGACTGACTGCCCAGTGCCCACAGTGTGTATCAGAGCTGTGCTCCAGAGGAGCCACGGGGGCATCTACTCCTCAAGGAAGACTCAGGTGGGTGGGATCTTGTCATGTTTACAGAAGCTAAGTATAGAAAGGGCTTTGTGGTGTTTGGAAGAAGGGTTTGCCCCAAGCTCTCCTCTCCGCTCATTCTATCCAACTTCCTCCTCCTCGTATCCAACTGTTAGTAACTGTTAATACGTGGAGTCCAGTCCTGGGGAACATTTGCAGGAAGCCCTGGAGGAATCTGGCCTGGTCCTTGCTTCAAACCAGTAAAGCAGGTCCCTCATTCCACCTGGTTCACCTGGAAGTTGACTAAACATTTTATGATCACACATGAGGCAGTGTTCCCAGAGGCCTGGTGCTCTCTTAATATGGACCACAACTTTCTAAATAAAGGGGTAACTAGATGTTGAGCACCTATGTTAGAGGGAGGATATGTACACTACATCCATGCTCAGAGGGACATCTCAGACATGAGCACCGAAGCATTAAAGTCAGGGCATATCCACCTCCACCTGCACATGGAACATGTTTAAGTTCATACTATGCTAAGTACACGTTATGTGTATATACATGCATAATATGTACACACATAAGACTTTTCTGTATTATATCCAAAACAGCTTCTTCATAGGCAGTAGTGGAATTTGTTACGCAGATGAGTCACTCAGCCCACGTCACTGACCAGCGCATGTAGATTCTGAGTAAGTCTTCTACTTAGAAAAGTCATCTCAAATACTTGAAGTAAAATTATGTATTTCATTAAAACATTCACTATATATTTCAAAAGCTCAATGATATAGCTACACAGGTCTTCATTTCAGATTCTGCTTTAAGAATAAAAGTTCCTTTTTAATAAAATGGAAAAATAACCTTAAAATATTTTATATAAATGTCTCTTTGTACATAAATAACTGGGTAATCATTGCAAATGGAAGATAGTCTTGCCAGTAGTATGAACTTTTAGTTGGTAACCCCTTAATCTGACCCTGTTGAAAGAGATATTTTGCCTTGAGGAGGATGGGCAGGAGGAACTGAGGAAGTGGATTCGTGTTACCACTGTTATCATGATCTACAGACTCCGCCAGGAAGCAGCCCCAGGGGCAAGAAACCACCCAGCAGGTGGGGCCACCGTGTCAGAGATTTGATCACTGTTTTATTAGTAATAAGTGTTTCTGGCAGTTCTAGATCTTGGTGGGAAAAATGAAAAATTTTACAAAGGACTGCCACCGTGCCTGTCACACAATCCAAATTAGGCAACGCTGGGAGCAGGGCGTGGTTTCCTGATTCATGGCCAATCACTGCAGAAGTGCTGCACAGGCTGAATAAGCAAAGGACAGTTTGGGAGATACACACCAGAAACAGGCTGTACATCTTTAGTTTAGTCCTTCTTTCTCTTCTGTAAAATGTGAATTTCTATTATTAATCCAAAAGCAAAAGGTTGTCTAAATTAAAAATAAACACGTGTGTTCTCTGTGAGCCTTCTCTGTCTTAGCAGACATCTTTACGTACATAAGTGCTGATACAAATAGAAATGTGCTCATGTCTTCTCATTTCTGATTATCTACATATTAAACAATACGCAGAGATGTCATCCAAGGACTTTTGGAGTCCATCCAGTTGGTGAAGTCTGCGACAGCCCCTCTCCCTCCCCGTCCCCTCTCTGACTTGGTGCCCCATGTCAGTGTTCCACCTCACTGTGGTCACACTTTACCTGAGACTAAATTTAAATAATCAGTCTAGCTTCTCTGGATTTAATCTAGTGACCAGGAAAAAAGGATTTAAAATCATTCCATATGTCTTTTTCGCTAATACTCTGACATACTAAGCAGGAAGGATGTTGTCTACTATTGAGAATTTATATGGAGGGCTACTCTCTTTTGAAATCAATCCTGTTTCTCTTTAGGGATATATTCTTATAACTTTAAAAATTAAACTTTTTGAGATAATTATTAATTACATACAGTTATAAGAAACAATACATAGGTATCCCTGTATCTTTCTTAAGTAATTTTTATTAAATTAAACTTGCTTATAGTTTACAGTTTACAAAGTGTCTTTCTACATCTCATTTAATTTCACATTAACCCCAAATTCTGACCACAAACCCGAGGAGCTAAGTGGTCTCATCACTCCCATTTTACAAAAGACAAAATGAACGCTCCCATATTTTACTTGTTTTCCATATGATCACAGAGGCAATAAATAGCACACTGGGGCACTAACTTAGGGTTTTTTTGTTTATTATTGCTTAAATTCCGTGTACTTTTCTTTATGGCACATGAATTTATTGTAATTAAAAATTTTTTCCTAACTAGAGATATGCTGACACTTGTATTGAAAAAGGGGAAGAAGACTTTTTTTAAAAGGAGCAAAAATTAAGTAGGGAAGTGCTTCCTGTGATCAAAAACCTGCTACATGAACAGCTAGTTAATGAGTGGACCATTTTTCCTTCTTTTTTAAATTAATGAGTAATTATTTATATATTTTACCCTTCTGATGGCTGACATACTAGATTACTTTTTGTATTTGATCGTTTTTATACTGTCCAGAAGAAATGATGTTTTTGAAATTAATTTCTTAAAAGAAAAAAGGCAGATTCAGAGCAGGTGTGATAACTCTAAGTATAGAAAGACATAACAGTAAAAGGCAGAATAAGAACTGGTCATCATGAATGTTGATCTCAGCATGTCATTGAAGTGTTTATTAGTGTATAAATCTCAGGAAAAGGATTTTGACAAAAGGTTATTAAATGTGGACTCACCACTGTGACTGGATGATGTTTTTCCACCACAACCGAGCTCATGGGAGGAGAAACTCCCATTATAGCTAAACTGCTGCTAATTCTGTGTTTTGAAGCGAAGTCACATCTCCCTGTGACACGGGCCGTAATTGTCCTTCCAGCTTTCTGCTGTGCAGATGTCACAACTCTGGGTATGTGCTAGAGAAGCAAAGAAATACCAGTTGGTAGAAAATCCACAGCCAAATTTATAGTACTGTTGGTTCTATAACTTATAAAGGAAATACACAGGCACTTAAAATAATTGTATATTCAACCAATTTTAACATGCAAAATATAAAAAATTTAAACAATGAGACAAAAATCAAAACATAAAACAACATTGTACTTTAACTTTGGTATACCAGCTATTTTATAGGACTTCATAAAGTTTTTAAAGGAATTTTAACTTAGAAGTAATTATAGATTTACAGGAAGTTCCAAGAAGGTGTAGAGAGATCCTGTGATATTAAAACCAGGAAGCTAACATTGGCATAATGCGTGGGTACAGATCTGTATCACTTTATTACATGTGTAGGTTCCTGTAACAGTCATGGCCATTAAGAAGCATCACACAGAACTATCCCGTCACCACAAAGATCTTCAAATACCCTTCAGTGGTCTCCATCTCCCCCCACCCCCAACTCTGGGCAGCCACTCATCTCTCTTATGAACTCTTCTGATCCTTATGCATAATTAATATTATCATTAAGCATATGCTCTCTGTTCTGCCTTTTCTCTTAGCTTTTTTAGTATAATTTTTTTTATGAATAGAGAACTGCTATAATTTTTGAGAGATTTTAAAGTCAACAAACTACAGTTTATCTAGTTATCTCAGTTCTCTTACTATTATACATAGCAAAGTTTTGTAAAAAAAGAATTCGTATTTTCTTATGACATTTTCTGTAGAATATACTGCAAAACAATGCAATGATCAGATGAAAAGGTCACACATGGTAGCTTTTACAGCTTTTGTTGCTTCCTGCTAGACAACACTCCATAAAAATTAAATTTACATCAGGAACAATACATATGTGTACTCACTTTTTCCCTCTGTCAACTAATTACATTAGCTGGGCCAAAAGTGAAAGGAATAAGAAAAGAGGGAACTGAAGTATTCTATTTTCTACTTCTGTTACTAATCGTGCCCACAGCCAAGTTAGTCTGAGCCTCAAGCTCGTCATTTACAAAGTGGTAGAGCAGCAGCAACGGCCTAATGATGCCCTTTCATAGTCATTCAGATGAAGAGAAAATTAGAAGAGAAACTTTACTGAATAGCTTAAAAATCCAACAAAAATTCCTGTTATATATCTGAAATGGAGTTCGAAAAAGCAAAGTGCCATCTATTGTTCAAACTCATGAACTGCAATTTATTTGCTTGCATAACTGCCTAATGTAGTTTCGAAAAATGTTTTCCACCATGAAGTTCTTTGAGGATGTATGCAGAAAGGAAAGACTTTTACAGTGAGGAGATTATTTCACTAGAATGATTATCCTCCTTTCTCCAGTTATTTGTTTCCCAAATGACACTCTTCCCTTTAGCTATTGGGTATACTGAGGATGACTGGAAAAAGTTTTGAATGTCGCAGGAAGCCTCTGTGATTAAAATGGACAGAACAATAACTGGCCTGGATCACGAATCTCTCTTCTTCTTTTCCTGTTTCTAACAATGATGATTTCACATTAGGTTAGTTATCCAATTAATATAGAGGGTGGGGGAAAGTAGGTGTACAGTTGTGAGTGCACAAAACAGAGCTTATTCTTGTATTATTATTTATTGCATTAAATACAAACAACTGTAAATCCTACTTTTGTTATTTCGGTTCTTTTTAAAAACAAGAAGACATATTGAGGTGAATCTGAGTATTATAATTATACAAGGAAGGACAAAAGTAGCCTTACACTTTGGTTTGTGATTCTCTTTTCTCCCTGGCCCTAAAGGCTGTACATCTGTGAATGAAATTGAATGTGTATTTGTTTCTGAAGCAGTAGAACATAGTTGGAGGGTGGGGGTGAATAAAGGCTGTTTTTCAAGTTTCAAAGACTTCAAAATTAACTCAGGTGATCAGTTGTGTTTAAAAGTTAGTAACAAAAAGGTTGGTAAGCACATTCATTCCATTCTTCCCATGCATTTTCAGATTTATATATAAATGCAGATGAATAAATGGTATAGTCATATTTTAAGAGAATTTTGAAAAATTCTAGCTCATGTGTGTTATATGCAACGTGAATGACAAACAGGAAATTTAAATGTTTATTTAAATGAGATCATCTGTATAGAATTACAGTTCAAAATGCATAATCATGAAAAATAAACACAGCTGAACATATTCAGGGTTGAATTTTGGTGTCTTATTTCTAAGTCAAAGCTCCCTCACACATTCAAATTTCTCTTAACATTTTTTAAAACTTTTTTCAATCAAGAGCAAACATGATGAAGAGCAGATCTCAATATATTTTTCCTTAAAGTTGGCAGTTCCCAAAAGGCAGCTGGAATGCTAAGCATGACCAATTGCCCTAGTGACTCTGAGCAAAGGCACCTTCTGATGGCCTGTGGGGGGACTGTAAGACCTAAGACCTATTCTGCCATTACCTCCCCTCCTGTGTAAGTGGTCAGGTGGGGAAGAAAAGGGAGACAAGCACATCAAAACCATCTCAGGATCTTTACAAAATTATACATGCCTTTGTGCTGAGCTAGAGGAGGGAAGAGTATAGTGTTTTTAAAAAAGCCCTGCAGGACTTCCGCCAAGATGGAGGCATAGGTGGGAACACTTTGCGTCCTCCCACAACCAAATCTAAAAACAACAAAGTTTAACAACAATAAACGCAACCAAACCACACAGAAAATCGACAATACAGAGTCCGAAAACAACGACCTGCTCAGCTAAACCAGTGAGAGGGGTGAAGCCAGCAACGGAGCAGGTGGGGCAAAAAAGATCCCCCACCCGGGCGGTGCACAGGCAGCCGAGGGCACGGATCCCAGGTGCCGGCTAGCTACAGAAGGAACCCAGGGAAGAGGCGCGGCTGGCTGTCTGCAGTCGATCGCGCATTTGCACGCAGATAAACCACTGAAGAGGCAAGCATTGAGACCTCGTGGCACAGGGCGGTGGGCTCGCACATTTGTGCTCAGATAAACACAGGTGGGGGTGAGTGGTGAGGCAGACTGGGCGAGCTGAGAGGACCACCATTGCTCCCTCTCTGACCCCGCCCCCACATACAGTGTCACAAACCAGCAACCTGGGTGGCCCTGCCCTGGTGAACACCTAAGGCTCCGCCCCTCATACATAACAGGCACGAACAGATCAAAACATGGCTCAAGAAGAACTCAGAGCCCCAGAGCCAATAAATCTAAGCAATGAAGAAATAGCCAAACTATCAGACGCACAGTTCAAAACACTGGTGATCAGGATGCTCACAAAACTGGTTGATTTTAGTCACAAATTAGAGGAACATATGAAGGCTAAACTAATTGAAACGAATGGTAATGCACAGGAAAACAATAGTAATAGAAAGGAAACTGGGACTCAAATCAAGGGAACAGACCAGAAGGAAGGAAAAAAAATGACCAAACAAAAATATGAAGAATCAAGAATTCAAAAAAATGAGGAGAGGCTTAGGAACCTCCAGGACATCTTTAAACACTCCAACATCTGAATTCTAGGGGTACCAGAAGGGGAAGAGGAACAGCCATGAATGGAAAACTTATTTGAACAAATAATAAAGGAGAACTTCCCCATTCTGGCAAAGGAAATAGACTTCCAGGAAATCCAGGAAGCTCAGAGAGTCCCAAAGAAGTTGGATCCAAGAAGGAACACACCAAGGCACATCATCATTACATTAGCCAAGATTAAAATGAAGAAGAGAATCCTAGAAGCAGCAAGAGATAAGGGGACAGTCACCTACAAAGGAGTTCCTATCAGACTGTCAGCGAATTTCTCAAAAGACACCTTACAGGCAAGAAAGGCCTGGAAAGAAGTATTCCGAGTCATGAAAACCAAAGACCTACAACCAAGATTGCTCTATCCAGCAAAGTTTTCATTTAGAATGGAAGGGCAGATAAAGTGCTTCTCAGATAAGACCAAATTCAAGGAGTTTATCATCACCAAGCACTTATTATATGAAACGTTAAAGGGACTTAACCTAAGAAAAAGAAGATAAAAAAGATGAACAGTGAAAGGACAGCAAACTCACAGTTATCAACAACCACACCTAAAACAAAAGCAAATTAAGAGGACAGCTAGATCAGGAGCAGAACCATAGAAATGAAGATCACATGGAGGGTTAGCAACAGAGGAGTGGGAGGAGGAGAAGGTACAGTAAATAAGTAGCACAGACAGTAGATAGAAAATAGATAGGGGGGAGGGTAAGAATAGTAGGGGAAATATAGAATCTAAAGAACTTGAGACACATGTTCATGAACTAAAGGGGGGAATGGTGGGGGAGGGGTGTGCAGGGTGGAGGGGAATGGAGGGGGGGAAATAGAACAAATGTAATGGCATAATCAATAAAATTTTTAAAAAAGAAGCCCTGCAGAGGTGAGTCTGATAAGCTTGCCTTGTAGCCCTACACCTTTCTCTGAGAAACGCCGAAGATACAGGTTTAGCACCAGGAGGCTGAGGAGTCAGAAGCACAAGGTGCTCTCTGCGATTCTCACCGTGTTAACAGCATGGTTCTTTTCACTTCGGGTCAGTTCTTGCAGTTACTCCCCCAGACAACACTCTTCCCCTCTAAGCATTCTGTAATGGTGACTCTAGGAACACTGTTCCTATTTTCACTTCTTTTGTGAATTAAAAATTAAAGCCTAACCAAATCAAGATGGTGTTACTATAGAGTAGTACTGTTAATAACATGCCTGCATCCAGGAAAAGGGAAAGCTGCCTTTGAACAGCAAACATACAAAAGAGCCATTACCTCCTAAGTCCTTTAATATAACAGATTTTCTTTAAAATTTAAAAAAACCTCTAAATTAAATCTATTTTTCCCAAGTAGTTTTGGCAAATGTAAAATGAAGAAGTTTAGCTTTGTTCAATTATCACTACTGCAATAGAACTTTTAAAAGAACTTACAAATTAAGGTTTTAGTCACTTTGTGTACTGATTACTTTCTGTGACTTGGCCTAAAAGCATATCGGCATTTTTCTCCATGAGAAAATATGTTCTAAGTTCAAAACATCCAATATACAAACAAGTTGGGAATGCTTTCCCAGTGCAGGCACCCGCATGGACCTCACTAACCATTTCTTCTGGTGCAGCAGGAGCTGTAGGTCCAGCACCGAGAGGAGCAGAAACAGGAAGGTGGGTGTAGGAAGCGGAAGCAGCCCCGGTGGAAGTGATGGAAGCCACAGAGGGAAAGGCAGCAGTGCTGGTCACTCCCATGGTGGCTGCTGATGAGGATGGTGCTGGTGCAGCTGCTGAGGGTACTGGAGGAGCCGAAGGATCCAAATGAACAGGATGCTCTTTCCCTTGAACACCAGGACCATATTCTTCCTTTTTATTATTTGTGAAGTCTATCCCTATAAATCACAAATTAATTCCATTAAAATTCTTCCAAAATTACTTTCACCCCTGCAACAATAAAAATACATAATAGGTAGGGTACAGGGAGGAAGGGGATAAAAAGGATAAGAAAAAATAGAAAAAATACATAATAGTACAATGTTTTAAAAAATTTTTGATATAGTTTATTGATTATGCTATTACAGTTGTCCCATTTTTTTCTCCCCTTTATTCCCCTCCACCCTGTACCTCCCCTACAGGGGGAGGTACCATTATTCCACCACCTTAGTTCATGTCCACGGGCCATACATGTAAGTTCTTTGGCTTCTCCTTTTCCCATAGTATTCTTAACCTCCCCTTGTCTATTTTGTACCTACCAATTATGCTTCTTATTTTCTGTATCTTTTCTCCCATTCTCCCTCTGCCTCTTCCCTGCTGATAACCCTCCATGTGATTTCAATTTCTGTGATTCTGTTCCTGTTCTACTTGTTTGCTTAGTTTGTTTTTGTTTTCGAGGTTCAGTTGTTGATAGTTGTGAGTTTGTTGTCATTTTACCGTTTGTATTTTTGACCATCTTTTTTTTAGATAAGTCCCTTTAACATTTCATATAATAAGGGCTGGGTGATGATAAACTCCTTGAACTTGACCTTATCTGGGAAGCACTTTATCTGCCCTTCCATTCTAAATGAAAGCTTTGCTGGATGGAGTCATCTTGGATGTAGGTCCTTCCCTTTCATGACTTCGATACTTCTTTCCAGCCCCTTCTTGCCTGCATGGTTTCTTTTGAGAAATCAGTTGACAGTTTTACGGGAACTCCTTTGTTGATAACTGTCTCCTTTTCTTTTGCTGCTTTTAAGTTCTCTCCTTATCTTTCATCTTGGGTAATGTAATGATGATGTGCCTTGGTATGTTCTGTCTTGGGTCCAACTTCTTTGGGGCTCTCTGAGCTTCCTGGACTTCCTGGAAGTCTATTTCCTTTGTCAGATTAGGGAAGTTTTCCTTCATTATCTTTTTCAAGTGAGTTTTCAATTCATTGCTCTTCCTCTTCTCCTTCTGGCACCCCTATGTCTTGGATTTTGGGATGTTTAAAGTTGTCCTGGAAGTTCCTAAGCCTCTCATTTTTTTGAATTCTTGTTTCTTCATTCTGTTTTGGTTGAATGTTTGTTTCTTCCTTCTGCTCCAAATCATTGATTTGAGTCTTGGTGTCCTTCCCTTCACTGTTGCTTCCCTGTATATTTTCCTTTAATTCACTTTTCATAGCCTTAACTTTTTCCTCTATTTTGTGACCATACTCAACCATTTCTGTGAGCATACTGATCACCAGTGTTTTGAACTCTGCATCTGATAGGTTGGCTATCTCTTCATCACTTAGTTGTATTTTTTCTGGAGCTTTGACTTGTTCTTTCATTTGGGCCATATTTCTTTTTCTCTCAGTGCGCCTGTTAGTTATGTAGTGAGGGGCGGAGCCTTAAGTGTTCACTAGGGCGGGGCAATCCACGTTGCTGCGTGGTGACGCTGTATGTGGGGGAGCTGATGCTCCGAGAGGGAACAGTGCCATATGCTCCGCTCTCTGCCAGCTTTCAGTCACTTCTTCTGCTATTCACAAGCAAATTGGGCCCTTCAGGTACAGATTCCCAGGTGGGTGGGTTTTGTGTATATTCTAGGACCCTGTGTGTGGGTCTCTCCAACGAACTCTCCTGTGAAGCTGAGAGTTTCTCCCGCTGCCACCTCAGCCCCCACAGGTGTTTTCAATCAGTGTTTTGAGGCTTTATTCCCCTGCGCTGGAACCCTGGGTTGCATGGTCTCACTCCCCAGTTCTTCCTCCTGGTTTGTCTGCATGTGAATGCGGGACTGCCCGCTCCACCAGCCCCGGCCTTGTTGTGAGTCCTCTCCACCCAGCTGCAGTCTTTGCTTCTCCTACCAGCCTGGATCAGTGTTTCTTCTTTAACCCTTGGTTGTTGGACTTCCATACAATTTGATTTTCTGGAACTTCTGGTATTTTTTAGTTTTTACATTTGTTGTTGTCCTTCTTTTGGTTGTACGTGGAGGCAAAGTGTATCTACCTACACCTCCATCGTGGCTGAAAGTCCCTACAATTTGGTTTTAATAGAATTGTAGAAATTTGTCATAGATTGGATACAATGTTCAGCTACTAGTTTGTCAGTATTAACTGGTTAATGTCAGCATTAACCACCAAAGACTTCAGACCACTTCTTTCAACATGTAAAAGCTAATGAATGGCCCGCTCTTATTTAAAAGATAAAAATAAATTACGTGCTCAGCCAGTACCTCCGTTGAGAAAAGTGTACTGCTATCACAATCATTACAATAATAAGATCGCATGAGCCTAAGGACATATGCCCTTTTGCATTCTTTCATGCAATACCCGATAAATGACCTGTTATTTAGATCTTTAGAATAATTTTGTATCGCCATACACTCTCTTTTCCTTCCACTGCTCCTCGCCTAACCAAGACAATGTATTTTTATTTTTGATTTTTCAGCAAATAGTAATTAATCAGTAAGTAAATATTGACATTGTAAAAAAAACGAGCTCTTGTAGGTAGATTATGTAAATCATGAATTAAGAGCATATTTTGCACACTTAACTGATTTTTGTGAAACACAAGTAACCTTATCTCTTTAGATCAAGGGAGTGAATATCAGCTTCCACAAGCTAGGATGAAAGGTACTTTTTACAGTTTTCAGAGTATTAAAATTTGGTTGAAATTTCTAAAACTCTATCTATGTGATGCCAAAGACCAGGGTGAGGGTTTCACAATTCAGTCACTGAGATGTTTCAGACTATCTGAATAGAGTGTGTAACCCTGTGGATAAATAGTTTTCTATGTTGTTCTCTTTCCATCTACAAATTTAGGCTTTGGAATAAGTCCTCTTCTTAGACTAAATGTGTGTAAAATATGTAAACTTTATTAACAAAGTTTAATTAGGATTATAATGCAGAGGTCTTCTGAAATCATTCGGTGAAAGGGACTAATTTGATATAAAATACTTTTACTTTGAAATATACACATACACACACTGAGTTTTAACATGTTATTGACAGAAAGTGATTCTGACTGTAACTTTCTAGGTGGGTGGTAGACTTCGTATGAGATGTGGGACCAATGCACAGGTCGTGTCTGGCTAAGGGACTCCCTGGAAGAAAGGCAGATGACCAACTCTCACTGATGTGGGCAGGTGTATGCAGTTCCTGTTTGTGAGATAACTGTAAGTTTTCATAATTATTCTTACTTTCACTGCCATAAACTGAGATGCACTGCAGATGACAGACAGCAGAGAATCAGGACAAATAAATCAAATACTAGTTTTGTTCTAATAAGGCAGATAACATTAAGAACATCGTATTATTAAAAATTGCATTATGCCCTGGCTGGGTGGCTCAGTAGGTTGGAGCCCTGTCCCATACACCAAAGATGGCAGGTTCGATTCCTGGTCAGGGCACATACCTAGATTGCAGGTTCTATCCCTGGTTGGGGTATGGGAGGCAAGCGATTGATGCTTCTCTTTCCCATTGATGTTTGTTTCTCTCTGCCTCCTTCCTCTCTCTCTAAGATCAATAAACATATCCTTGGGTGAAGATTAAAATTTTTAAAAAAATAAATTGCATTATAAAAACCAATTGTCTTAAAAGAAAAAAAGAGCCCTGGCTGGTGTAGCTCAGTGGATTGAGCACAGGCCTGTGAACCACACAACTGCGGTTCGATTCCCAGTCAGGGCACATGCCTGGGTTGTAGGCCAGTTCCCGGCAGGGGACACACGAGAAGCAACCATACATTGATATTTCTCTCCTTCCCTTCCTCTCTAAAGATAAATAAATGAAATCTTAAAAAAAAAAAAAGAAAAGAAAAAAGAGGCCAAATGTAATTTTTTTTGTGTGAGAATTAATAGCTGTCTTTAAAATGCCACAAAACCTAAACATCATAGAGCAAATCCAGCATTAGATTATGAGGGGGGACCCCCAAAACCCTGGAATTCATTTATAAAACATTGTATATTTATTCTTACACGTTTAAACTTCGGTCACCTTCAAGGTGCCCTCCATTTGATGCACTACATCTATTGAGACTTTTTTCTACTGCTCAAAACCAGTTTTTGAACTCCTTAATTTTATGCCTTTTATTGTTTCTGCCATTTTTTCATTTCACTTCTTTCACATCAGCAAAACATTTCCCTTTGAGGACTTTTTTTAAATCAGGAAAACAACAAAAAAACTCTCACAGTGTGAGATTAGGTGAATAGGGAGGGTGGGCACAGGGATCATGCCATTTTTGGTCAAAAACTACTGGACACTCAGCACAGTGTGGGGAATTGCACTTGTAAATCAGCTATCACAAAATGGGCAAACATTAAAAGAGTCTTCAAAAAAATTGACTGAAGCCAAACACAACCTCTCACACCACCACCAGCTAATACACCGATACAGAGGAGTTCCTAGAACACTCACCTAGCGGGCGAAGCCTGCATTACAAGGGGCCCACCCTCCAGAAGACAATTCCCAGTTTTTTGGTCTTGCCTCATACATTGAACCTTTTTTTGCCTTTCATAGCTCCACCAATACTATTGCTTATTCTGTGTCTTCTTATTCCTGTTATACCTGTCCCTCACTGTTAAGATAAAGCACAAGGCCACTCAGAACAGCTGGGTTCCCAGAACTTGACAGTAGCTGCAGAAGATGCTAAACATGAATGCAACAGGAGCAAAACAAATCATGTTGGGCAATTATCAGAATATATTTTCTCTGAATCCTGTTATGAATGTTTGCCTGTAGGAGACAGCTGTATTTATTTAAGATGTTCAATTTACAAAAGTGGCAAAATACTTTGTCCTAAGTCAATTTATAATCTTCATAAGTAGATTATGAGAAACAGATTTTAAAAATTACACATAAGTTCTAATAATAATTTGTCACCTTACTTGTGAAGCCCAATATCTCCTCTAAGTAGATAAATTAAATTTTAAATTTAATACATATAACTTGCTAACAATTATAACTGAAAGCAGACTGTCCTATTATTGGAGATAGTCAGTTGTTTTCAGCATTGACGTTCAATTAAAAGACAATTTATTACAGGAATCAAGCACACTTTGGGGTATCAGCAAGATAAATTATTTAGCCTTGATAATCTATAATTCTAAGTTTCTAACTTACATATGGGCCACAGTCAAACTGTTTCAGAGAGAAAACAATTTGCCTTAACTCACTGACATCCCCAACATGAACAACTTAAATAATAAAAGTTTGTTGATGCACAAAAACGAGGCACAATAAGCACAGAGGAGCTATTCCCTGGAATGAAATCATGTAATGCTGTTACAAAATGAAATTGTTTCATTGATAAGTTAACTATGAGTCTCAAATAGGACTTACTATAATACTGCAAACATATTCACGTGTCTGCATGAAGCACGGGAGGCCAACTTGAATGAATGAAGACTACAGTAATCATATCATGACTATCATCTTACAGGCCCAAATATTTTTTGTCTTTTAAAGTGTTTTTAAGTATATTTCACTATATTCCCACAAGAACTGCCTATTAAGCAGGTAAAAAAGGTAAATTATCTTCTTTATTTCTTAAAGCCCAATAAGGAAAATAGGGCTAATTATAAATTGGTGGCAAAGGATTCTTATCATATGCTCTTCCAAGCCATGGTGATGAAACTGACAAACAACTCAGATCCAAGCCAATAATATTATTCTCGAAATTAAATTATTATGTTTTACTTCTATAGATAGTCCTGTGTTTATAACTATTGAAAATGAGTTTTAGTTGAGGTTTCTCTTAAATTGGAAAACAAGCAATATTTAAAAACAGGAAACCATGACTAGATAAGAAATATTTAATGAAAAAATAGTCCAAGGAATTTGGCTACTTAGGAAAAAACAAGAGAAGTTTTGAACTTAAAGGCATTATGATTATAAAGAACCTTAAAATGTTACACATTCAAAGCATTATGGTAACAATGAACCTAAATACTTAAGAGTTGACAGTTTACTTGTTCATATCTAAGATACCGTAAGTAACCCCACATGACTGAATTTTCATGACATTTAAAACTGGAAATGGCATGACACTATGAAATTAAAAATACGGTGCCTGAATGAGGCATAGTCGTTGCAGAAAATCAGCGCTGTAGGCCATACCAGTCACTGAAATCCCAAGTCCTTTCTGAAAGGCAGAGAATCATAAGACACTAACCTGTATCATTTCTGTTTTGAAATATTGTCATGGCTTCAAGATTTAATGCACAAACACCCCGCATAAAAGCTTTCTTCATGGAATCTTCAAACTGCTCTTTTTCATGCTGCATTCTTTGGATTTCAGCTTTTGCATTTTCCAAAGCTCCAGATAACTAAAATAAAGAGTTTTTTTTTTTTAAAGAAAAAGATTCACGATACAAGGAAGAATATTATTTATTGTTAAGAAATAAATTTATTCTGTGAAGTGATTTTTAGGTGAAATACTAAATACAATTTCCCACATACCTCTTCTGCTATGTGTCTCAATTTCTTTTGTTTCTGTCAACAAACCATTTTCATTTCTACCCATAAAGTCAAAGTTCAAACAAGGGGAATTTCATACCAGCCCCATTGAAGGTTGATGTGTTTTAATTATACGAAAAGATGTGCCACTTTTTACTGTAAATCTTTTATGTAGGATGTTAAACAAAATACATTAAGGGCCACAGACAAACCTCACCATTTTAGAAAAAAATAACTAAATGCCTGCAATATGAACAGAATTTAAAAAAACTAAATGTTATTATAGAATTTAAAGTGCAAAGTGATATTAGTTACAACACTTTCCCATAGACCAAATCTAAACAGGCTCTTTTTTGCATGTCATTTTCAACTGCAGAAAATTATGTGTATTATGACACTGACTTTTAATATTAAGAACTCGTACTATAATGATGATTTTTTTCCCTGTTAGTATTTGATTTCAAGAGGCCTACTGCATTTTTCAGTATGGTTTTTATTTCATTTTGAGTTTTAAATGTATTCCCATGGAAACAATGCTAACTTTATAATTAAAAGTCAATGAGAAAATAATTCCAATTTATACACAACTGCTTTAAATCAACCTTATATGAACAAAGTTTATTTAAATTAACAAGAGGAGGCTTCCGTCAAGATGGAGGTGTAGGTGGAAACACTTTGCGTCCTCCCACAACCAAATCTAAAAACAACAAAGTTTTAACAACAATAAACGCAACCAAACCACACCGAAAATCGACAATACAGAGTCTGAAAACAACGACCTGCTCAGCTAAACCAGTGAGAGGGGTGAAGCCAGCAGCGGAGCAGGTGGGGCAAAAAAGATCCCCTGACCCAGGTGGTGCACAGGCAGCCGAGGGCACGGATCCCAGGTGCAGGGTAGCTACAGGAGGAACCGAGGGAAGAGGCACGGCTGGCTGTCTGCAGTCGGTCGCGCATTTGCATGCAGATAAACTAGTAAAGAGCATTGAGACAGATCGAGCAGGCCCCGGTGGCCAGCGCAAGGTGGTGGGCTTGCACATTTGCGCTCGGATAAGCAGGCGGGGGTGAGCAGTGAGGCAGACTGGGGGAAAGGAGAGGACCACCATTGCTCCCTCTCTGACCCCACCCCCACATACAGTGTCACAAACCAGCAACCTGGATGGCCCTGCCCTGGTGAACACCTAAGGCTCCGCCCCTCATACGTAACAGGCACGAACAGATCAAAACATGGCTCAAGAACAACTCAGAGCCCCAGAGCCAATAAATCTAAGCAATGAAGAAATAGCCAAACTTTCAGATGCACAGTTCAAAACACTAGTGATCAGGATGCTCACAGAACTGGTTGATTTTAGTCACAAATTAGAGGAACATATGAAGGCTAAACTAATTGAAATGAAGGGAAATACACAGGAAAACAATAGTAATGGAAAGGAAACTGGGACTCAAATCAAGGGAGTAGACCAGAAGGAAGGAAAAAATGACCAAACAGAAAAATATGAAGAATCAAGAATTCAAAAAAATGAGGAGAGGCTTAGGAACCTCCAGGACATCTTTAAACACTCTAACATCCAAATTCTAGGGGTACCAGAAGGGGAAGAGGAACAGTCACGAAAACTTATTTGAACAAATAATAAAGGAGAATTTCCCCAATCTGGCAAAGGCAATAGACTTCCAGGAAGTCCAGGAAGCTCAGAAAGTCCCAAAGAAGTTGGATCCAAGAAGGAACACACCAAGGCACATCATCATTACATTAGCCAAGATTAAAATGAAGGAGAGAATCTTAGAAGCAGCAAGAGACAAGGGGACAGTCACCTACAAAGGAGTTCCCCTCAGACTGTCAGTGGATTTCTCAAAAGAGATCTTACAGGCAAGAAGGGGCTGGAAAGAAGTATTCCAAGTCATGAAAATCAAAGACCTACAACCAAGATTGCTCTATCCAGCAAAGTTTTTGTTGAAACCAGAAAAATAGGGAATAAAAGGAACAAGGAACTTAGAGCAGAAACGACAAGTAAGTTAAGAAAGAACATAGGGAGTGGGGAAGGCGGAACTACAAAACCAATGGGGCTGAACAAATAGAGGACCAAGCGTCTAGGTTAAAATTTTTCCATTCCTCAAAACCCAGAAATCTTAGGTCATGCTCGCGTCACCCAAATAGCCAATAGCTAACAGCCACATTTGCTTCTATACAATGCTTGCTTGCTCACGTCTATAAAAAGACTTAGCTGTAAGCGCTTAGCGTGGCTCTCGTTTGCAGCTCTTATGAGCACCGTGTCTCTGGGCACTCTGAGGGTTCGCCCCTGCGCAGGTTAAAACTTTGGCCAATAAAGTAACATTTCTGAATCCTGAAAGTTTCTGACAATTTGTCTCTCGCGTTGGTGGATGCAACAGTTTTCATTTAGAATGGAAGGACAGATAAAGTGCTTCTCAGATAAGACCAAATTCAAGGAGCTCATCATCACCAAGCCCTTATTATATGAAATGTTAAAGGGACTTACCTAAGAAAAAGAAGATAAAAGAGATGAACAGTGAAAGGACAGCAAACTCACAGTTAGTAACAACCACACCCAAAACAAAAGCAAACTAAGAGGACAGCTAGATCAGGAGCAGAACCATAGAAATGAAGATCTCATGGAGGGTTAGCAACAGGGGAGTGGGAGGAGGAGAAGGGGGGAGAAGGTACAGAAAATAAGTAGCATAGACAGTAGATAGAAAATAGGGGGGAGGGTAAGAATAGCAGGGGAAATATAGAATCTAAAGAAGTTGAGACACGTGTTCATGAACTAAAGGGGGGGAATGGTGGGGGAGGGGTTGCAGGGTGGAGGGGAATGAAGGGGGGAATAGAACAAATGTAATGGCATAATCAATAAAATTTAAAAAATAATAAAAATAAAAATAAATTAACAAGAGGATAAACATTTTTGTTTTTTGGTCTCTATTCTTGGCTAAATAAAAGCCAAAGAAGGGCATAAGAAAGTGTACTTTCTTAGAGATGTAAGGATCTATGGGTGATTTACATTTTCAAGAGACGGGTACACGTGTACACACAAGAAATCCAACACAAGTTTGGAGGCCATAAGAGTCACACCATCTGAAAGAGTAAGTAAGGCTGTGAGTCTGACTTATTAGTGTTGTTCTTTCCCAAATAGCCTAGTCTCATCTGAAGATACAGTGCGTTAAATGGAATTAGAGAGCTAGGTCATGCTGCCTAACCACAGACTAACTGTGAGGGATGCCACCCATCTTTATCTCTATTAAAGGAAAGTGAAAATTATAAAGAAAATGTTTTACCACAGCAACTTTGGCTTCATAATCATTGGAAATCTGGACACAAACTTCTTCAGCTCTTGCTTGACAAGCTCGCTCCACCACATCCTTCCACTTCTTCTGCACCGTGGAATGCCAGGCTCTCCACACTTTCTTCAGTAAAGTTCTCTGGAAGTACTGGTCAGCTAGTTTACCTTCGTAAACCTAAATGAAAGTGATATAACCTTAAAACACAGTGTACTGGAAAATGTACCGGCTGTAATAAGAAGAAATGTAACAGCATGGTAAGCACTGTACATACACTGTCATTCAATCCTGTGTAATTATTATCTGCAGAAAAGAGAACAGGCTTAGAGTGGTTAAGTAATCTCCCCAGGCCCCACAGTGGACAGCAAAAAGCCATCCTTGCTTTATCCCAGAGCCTAAACTCTTTCATATCCATTATATCATTTTAAGTAACTAATCAAGCTAGGGAAACAACAACCACAATAAACAAGCAAAAGAAAATGAGTGACTTGCCAATTGCCACCTTAGTTCTGACTCCACAGGCCCTGGAGCTGAAAGTAGGGCGAGGAGAACAGCAGAGCAGCTGGAAGGCAGGCAGCGGACTGTGGCTTCAGGGGGCACTGCTTTCTCTTCAGTTTAGTAGCCACAACCATAGGTAAGATTAACTTAATTTACACACTTTGTAGAATATATAGTGCCAAACTGATCCAAACAGGAATGAATGTATGCCATCCTTTTTATCAATGAATTTAAATTCTTTTAAAGTAGTTCTAATTTTCAATTTTCTGACATTTGAAAAGCTATTAAAAAAGTGATGGCAGTCTCAACTATTTTAGCAAACATTTAAACATAACATATTCTCATGTCACTTGATAAATAGCTTTCAAAATATGGTAAAAATACTCATTTTACATGGCTCTTTTCAGTTGATTAATGTAAATTTAATCTATTGGAAAGCACTAAGAAGTATGCTGAAAGAAAAACCATATACTAGAAATACCTTTTCCTCTTAGAAATATTATTTCTAAGAAATAATATTTCCCACTAGAAATATTAACCTCTTAGAACTAAATGCACAGCAATCACTTGATGGCTCACATGAGCATTACATGAAAGATTATATATATATATATATATATATATATATATATATATATACACACACACATATATATATACACATATATATACATATATATATATACATATATATATAGTTTTTCCCTCTAGACTGTTGAGCCTTTATACTCCATCTATGATATGTACATACTCATACTTTTCATTTTTAAAATAAAAAAACTTTATTGATTATACTATTATAGTTGTCCTGAGTTTTCCCCCTTTGTCCCCCTCCACCCAGCACCCCACTCTCCCTCAGGCAATCCCCACACCATTGTTCATGTCCAGGGTCATGCATGTAAGTTCTTTGGCTACTCCATTTCCTATACTGTACTTTATATCCCCATGGCTATTCTGTAACTACCTATTTGTACTTCTTAATCCCCTCACCTCTTCACTCATTCCCTCATACTCCCCTCCCCTCTGGCAACTAGCAAAACTCTCACTATATCCATAATTCTGTCTTTGTTCCTATTTGTTTTATAGATTCAATTGTTGACAGATTTATATTTTGGGCCATGTTTCTTTGTTTCCTCTTTTTGAAGCGTCCCTATTTCTGCTTCTGTGTATTAGGTGGCGCTGCTATGATTCCCTGCCTGGGGCTATGGAACAAGAGTTTCAGGGACTGGGGGGACAAACTAGGGCCTGCTGTTGTTTGGTTAATAGGATTTAGGGAGTTGTGAAGCATGAGCCAAGACCAGTCAATCATATGGAAAAGCCACCATTGACGGCTATAAATTTGGTGGGATGGAATCTCAGGGGATCTCCAGGGTGGGGCAAACAGTGTTATCCAGCTTGATAGAGTCTCAGATATGGCACCTGCCTGCCAGCTCTGTGGCTCTATGTGGGAAGGGCTCAGAAATGGGACAATAGCCTCTGCCTTCCTTTCTGTCTGGGAGAAAGCTGTCCTCCAGCTCCTGCCTTGATGCCAGACACTTGAGTTCCTCCCTGTATGTCACTGGTGCCTTTTAAACTGCTATCCCAGTGCTGGAGCTCAGAGGGAGCAAGTCTGAGTAAGTTCCTGTGTAGGTTCTTTAAGGAAAACTGCATGGGACTCCAAAAGTTTCTTCCATTTACTTAATCTGCCCTGGTTTTTGCAGCCAGAAGTTATGGGGACTTTTCTTTCTGGCTCTGGAACGCTGGGCTGGGCTGGGGTTGGGACTCCTTGCTCCTGAGATATTCCTCCTAAATTTTTATCTACCATATATGGATATGATACCAACGCATTCCTGTCTCTGCCTCTCCTACCAGTCTGATGGATGTGGTTTCTTTAATTCCATGGTTGTCAGACTTCCATTCAGCTCAATTTCTGATGGTTCTGCCTGATGGCTGTTCTATACATTAGTTGTAATTTGATGTGGTTGTGCAAGGAGGTGAGCCATGTTTACCTATGCCTCCATCTTGACCTGAAGTCCATACTTATACTTTTCAAATTTTGACGCAATAAACTATTATTCTGTCTCAGTTTTTATTTACTCTGATATACTGCTTCAGCTCTTATTTAATTAAAATAAAGAATGTTCAAATTTAAACTATGTACAAAGTGAGTATAATTAAAAAGCTATGCAGACATGGCTTTTTAAAATTCTTACTCTAAGGGAAGTCTACACAACAAACATTTATACAATTTTATAATGTATAAATACAACATTGGCTCTTCTTGAGAGAATGTATTCGGGCACTTTAGAAGTAGAAACAATACAGGAAGCATATTATGTTAAAGATTGTAAATTTTTTCCATATAATCTCATCTGAGTCAAATCTGTTAAAGGCATTCCATTACCAGGGCATTTATAATCTAGGCACAATTCTTACTGATATATTGTGAAGTAGAAAATGATATATCAATAGACCTATAAAATATGAGCTGTACTACAAGTATAGTTATAACCATACTATACTGTATCCCAAACTATACTGAATCAAATTCATTTAAAATCAGAGCTACATTAAATTGTAAATTCATTTTGACTTACTAGACAATAAAACCTTCTTTAACTTTTTTTCTAATGTGTGATCCTAAACACTTTCAAGTTCAGGAGTCTAATATTTGTCAGTTGTCTTTTCATTTTTATACTTACATCCTGTCTGGATTTGACATGGCCAATTCGCCAGTGGAAGAATGTTCTCATCAACTCTATCCTTTCCTTTTGCTTGCCTATGGCATGAGACAAGCTGGAAATCACCTGTAAACAGCAGTTAAACCAATTATTCTGATGTTGTAATAACAGCAACTGGTAAAGCAATTTTTCTCATATATTAACAAATGCTAGAGAATACCTAAGGATCACCACTACATTCATCCAGTTAATCTCATTATTATCTTTAGAAAACCCTCAAAACTGCCCAACAGAAATATATTAAATATCAATGAATGAAGAGGAACAAAATAGAAAAGAAATCTCATGTGTATGTTGGTAATCACCCCAAAAATTTTATATACACAAAAATGGTAATGGAAAAAATACAATAAAAAAATAAAAATAAAAATGAGTTTAAACTATAACAGGTAAAAAAAAGAATGAGTACCAGTGGGGCAAAAGTAGTTTTATAGTTGTTCATACGGAAAATAATACAATAATTAAAAGATAATACAAGAATAAACTCTGTGTTTCATGTTCTCACAGTTGTAAACCTACTTTTGCCCAACCCTGTATGGTCACTGACATTTAATTCAGAAAAACAACCATACATTGAAAGTTTTGCTACATACACAAAAAGGTCTTTATTGACTACAATTGAAGGCAGAGGCCAGATTTTAAACATCTTTCTGTTCCCTAAAATACCTTTAGTACATTTAATAAGATGTTTCTCAATTATTTAATAATAATTGTATTATTACATTCTGTATTCAATAAACTCATAAAAGCAAATAATTGTTACACTTTGACATACTTCTTCAGTGATCTTCTTCTTCTTCTTTTTAATAAAAAGCCATGAAATCTTTCAAATCCTAATACTCACTCTTATAACCGAGTTACTCTTAGAACTGAGTAACTGAAATATGTATCTGAAAAAAGGCCACATTAAAAAGAGATTTGGTAAACTGGACTCATTTACTGAGAGACATTTATTCTGGTTCTTTAAATAATTTCCATTTTTTTAAAAGATTTTTATTTATTTATATTTAGAGGGGAAGGGAAGGAGAAAGGGAGAGAAATGTCAATGTATAGTTGCCTCTCACGTGTCCCCTGCTGGGAACTGGCCTGCAACCCAGGTATATGACCTGACTGGGAATCGAACCACGATCCTTTGGTTCGCAGGCCTGCACTCAATCCACTGAGCTACACCAGCCGGGGCTTAATTTTCATTTTTAAAAACTGTTATTCTATTACAGTTGTCCCAATTTTCCCCCCTTTGCACTGCTCTGCCCAGCCCACCGCCTGCTCCCACAGTCCATCCCCACACTGCTGTCCATGTCTGTGGGCCATTCGTACTTGTTCTTTGACTAGTCCCTTCCCCTTCTTTCCCTCCTCATCTCCCTCCCACGACCCCTCCCTTCTGGTAACTGTCAGTCTGTTCCATGTTTCCGTGCCTGTGGTTCTATTTTATTCATTAGTTTATTTTGTTCATTAGTTTCCTCTCACAGGTGAGATCATATGGTATTTTTATTTCACTGCCTGGCTTATTTCACTTAGCATAACATTCTCCAGTTCCATCCATGCTGTCGCAAAAGGTAGGAATTCATTTTTTCTCTCTGCTGTGTAGTATATTGTATACATTTTCAAAAATGGAAAAGGGCATACATTCTTAGATGTTGTTAACATTCTTTCTTAAGCTGTATGTTGGCACATGGTTATTCATTTTTCATTTAAAAAATGTGACATATGTACAACTTTTTATGTGTGATACTTTAAAATTTAAAACATTAAACTTCAAATATTAAAAAACCTTAGGATATAGTTTTGAGGGTAATAGAGAAAATTACTAACATTAATATCTTGTTTCAAAAAAGTAAACTATGAAAAAGTTCAATGTTATATTATACCTTGTAATACCAATAGAAATGTGTGTTTTGTTTTTTTATTTTGAAAAACTCATAATCTTTATCTAGTTAATTCTATCTAGTCACAGTCTCTATCTAGAATAGTGAGTGATGCATCTGCAGACAAGCAACTGAAGTTTTTGCTGTGAGTCCCTCTTCTCTGAAAGCCACCATCCTCCTGGGGGTGGCCGCAGATTTGCTACCCATCTGCTTTGTTTAGGTTGCTGTCTGGAGGCAGTAAATCAGCAGACACCTGAACCTGACTCTCAGGTTCTAAACAGGCTAACACAACGTGAAATAAAAGGTTCTGTTTGCTGCCCCGACTTGTGTGCCTCGGTTGATTGGAGCATCGTCCTGTACCAAAGGATTGCAGGTCTGAACCCCAGTCCATCAGGGAAGCAACCAACTGATGTTTCTCCCTCTCCCTTTCCCTCTCTCTAAAAGCAATGAAAAAAAATGTCCTTGGGTAAGAATAAAAAAAAGTGCTGTTTACCAATAAAAGAAGAAAAGACTTCATCTGTGAATAAAAACATATCATAGATAGAAGTGAGATACTTAATATGACCCCTAAAAAGGATGGTTGAAAATGTGGATAATGCTGGTTCTCTAAAGTTCTCTTAAGGGCAGCCAGGAAGGAAAAAATCAGTGTTCCCATGTTTAGCATGCACTCTTAAAACATCAAGCACACTGAAGTTGATTTCAAAGATAATAAAATGGTGTGACCATAGAATGTTTAATAGGAAGAATAAATCATACATCTATGCACCTATTTTTCTAACAGTTTCTGAAGCGATCCCCCCACCTTGTATCTTGTATGACCTAAAAAACCACTTCCTGGTGTTTATTATTTAGTAAGGCATTTACTGAATCTTAGTTAAAAAGAAATATAAAAAAAGAACACCTCATCTTTTCTCCCAATAGAGATTTCATAGGCTTTTTGCAGCTCCTTCAAGCTGTTGATCTGGTTGCACAGTTGTTTTAAATGTGCTGCATGTTTTTCTTTCTCTTTTTTCATTTCTATACGATGCCAGTCAATAAAATTTAGTCTCCATTTCGTTAGTTCAGATATGACGTTTGTCTGAAAAGTAAAGATACTAATAACTAAGCAGTTTGTTCCTTCATGGTGCTTCTTAAAATTACACTAAAATTTAGAAACATAAAAAAAAAATCAGAACAAGCAATCAACATGGGAACTATTTAAAAAGAAATAAAGTCACTAATGAAAATGTTTACAAGTTCAACAGTTACAGTTCCTCTTAGTTCACATTCACCATACTACGGTTATGAAATATTTCCTATTTTAAGTCACTCTATATGGAATCTCATCATTTAAAAAAAATCCCAAGTCTCAGGCACTAATACACAGGTTCTTTGTTCATTCAAGGACTTAAATGTCCATATTAAGATGGATCAAGAAAAAAGAAACGTAGGGGCTCTGCCCCGCACTGAGCCAGAGGACCGAGAAGTTGTTTAGGCAGGTGGGGACGGCGGGAACCACAGGGATTCACGCTTTCTTCCCCCAGATCACTTCTCACAGTGGCCACGAGAACAAACTGCTAAGTCTGATCCATTTTCACCCTGCTGACTGGCCTAAGTAAAAAGACCAAATAATCATGTTATCTGAATACAGAACAATTTAAATGGTTGGTGGTACACAATTTCAGTTGACTGACACCATGATTGGAAGTATGAAACCTTTTCCATCGGGGAAAATGGTAGAAACTGTACTAAAAGATTTTATCTGGAATTTACAGTTCAAATAACTGAGAAATATAGATACCACAGAACTGTCATGACCATTATTTATCCACTCAGGTGGAATACTCAGCTTTGTTTTCTCAAACTGTTCAGAAAAATGATTATTTTCTTAATTATATTTAAATAGCAAAAAAACCCCCTGCCATTTCTATAATACTTTGTTTTACTTAAAGGCCACTAACATCACCAAAATAAGAACCAATATTTATAGACATATCAGTTATATATTGTGGTGCTATAAGAGTGGCTATAAAATGAATATATGTTGCTAAACTTGGATTTTGTGTTTCATATAAAAGGAGACATTTCCATTAGTCAGAGCTACAATACAGTAAAGGCTTAGTGGGTGTCTCAGTCACACGCAGGCGAGGTTTTTCAAAACCTCTGAGAAATTCAGTAGAATGTTCAAAGCTGTTCCAGCAACTGTTTAAAACTATGCTATTCAAAGTATGTTTTCTGAACAAGCGCATCATCTGAGAGCTTATTAGAAATGCACCTGAAGGCCTTGCCAAGACCAAGAGGCTGCAATTCAACAGGATTCCCAACAATGATTTATATGGACATTAAAGACTGAGAAGCACACATTTAAGACACTGCACTGATGTTATAAAACTAAAAAAAAAAAAAAAAAAACAACTTTCATTCAAGGAAAAGAAAAACAATGGAATTAAGAGCAAAACTGTTTGCCAATTCAATGACAGTACCTTAAGGCCTGAACTCCAAAGATCCAGTACGTTTTCCAACTTTTGAAGGTTTTCATCAGAAACAAGATCACCCACAGCCAGTTCATGAACACCTGCAGGACTAGAGTTGGACCCTGCAGAGGAAGAGTCGCCTAAAAGATTTGAGCTGAAAAAATCTATGACTGGGTGAGAAGGCTTCCTTGGTGATGATACTGGTGATGACCCTAGGATTTTAAAAAAGTTGTAGCTGTCAAGGCAAATTCAAAACAACCCAAATTAGGACTTTCTTTGGAAGACTAGAAGATGTCAGTTACAACAGAGGCTGAGAAAAATGCAGAGCAAAAACATTTCCATATAATCTGGCTATTTAGAAATTTAAAAAAAAAATTAAATTTCATTTTAGAGAGAGGAGAAGAGATAGAAAAAGAGAGAGAGAAACATCGACAGGTTGGCTTCTGCCTTCTACAAGGGCCCTGACGGGCAGGGCACAGAGGCTGGAACCCAGGCATGTACCCTGACTGGGAATTGAACCAGCAACCTTTAGATTTGCCAAAGGATGCCCAAACAACTAAACCACGCCGGCCAGGGCTAATGTGACTATCTTTGAAGACTTTTTCAATACTTTTCCCTATTTCATGATGGGTGACTTATGAGTGCACCTGTCCACACCATACTAACTGTACAGTAGTTTTTGACCAAAAATATTTTTGACCCTGTGCCCTTCCCTCTCTATTCACCCAATCCTGCCCTGAGCAATTTTTTGTTTCCCTCAATGAAAAAAAATCCTCAAAGGGAGATGTTTTGCTGATGTGGAAATAGGTGGGAAAAAAACTCAAAAAACCCCACAGGCATCAAAATCAATGAATTCAGTAACTGTTTGGAGCAGTGGGAAAACGTCTCAATAGGTGTACTGCATCAAATGGAGGGTACCTTAAAGGTGACTGAAGTTTAAACATGTAGAATAAATATACAATACAGTATTTTATAAGTAAATTCTGTTTTCTGGGGGGGTCTCCCCTCGTGTATCCTCTTCCAGCCTAAGCTGACTCCATTATCATCTGTGTAATCATATCAACATGTTCTAAGTGCTTTGTATGTTTCTATAATAAAAATATTATAAGGATTAGCTTATGTAATACATGCTACCCTAAAAGAAGGGTATTATTATCTGCATTTTACTGATGAAGAAACTGAGGTTCAGAAAGGATTAGATAATGGACCAAGGTCAGAGCGGTTGTATGTAGGTCATTGCTACTTTATGTCAAACACTGGGGTGGGTGTTAACACTACAAATTCAACCCTCTAAGTAGAGAAGAGACCAGGAATGTACTTCATGAGATAGTCAACTGTAAGGCACCCTTTTTGCCTCTGACACATAGAAGAGAAATATAATATTTATATATTTAAATAACACACACACACTTCCATTCCCTGCTCATATACATGGGGGATGGAAATGGGGGTGAAAGCCAGAGTCAGAAAGAGAACTGATATCTATCTTTAAAAAGTATAAACTAGAAAAGTCACTGTTTTATCACACATGTATATTAGAATTAGACAGGATTCATCATCATTTCTCACCTATCACACTTTTGTTATGAAGTTCCTACAACTAAGACTGAAAGATTTTTCTCTCATCCTTACAAAATGACTCAAAGATAATCTAATACAGAACTTGTTGTTTCAAAGAAAATCTTTCAAGATGTTTTTAAAAAAACTATTAGGAAAATCATTACCTAATATATATGGTTTCTTTTGTTGTTTTTTTAATACTTTAATTAATTAATTTATTTTTAGAGAGGGGAAGGGAGGGAGAAGGAGAGAGAAACATCAATGTGTGGTTGCCTCTCACATGGTCCCCACTGGGAACCTGGCCTGCAACCCAGGCATGTGCCCTGACTGGGAATCAAACCTGTGACCCTTTGGTTCGCAGGCCTGCGCTCAATCCACTGAGCTATACCAGCCAGGCCTAATATATATGTTGTGAAAAAAAAATCAACGGATGTTCACAAGCTAGTTAAACTAAGAACCACTACCTCGGCACTTCCAGTCAGGATGGCTACAGAGGTGAACACAGCTTGTCTCATATAACCACATCAAAATTACAACTAAAATATAGAACAGCCACCACTCAGAACCGTCAGAAATCGAGGTGAATGGAAGTCTGACGAGTACGGAATTAAGCCACATCCATCAGGACTGACAGGAGGGGTAGAGAAGCAGAGCGGGCTGGTCCCACAACCATGTGTGGTGGATAAAAATTTGGGAGGGATATCTCAGGAGCAAGGAGTCCCAACTCCACACCAGGGACCCCAACCCAGGGTTCTAGTGCCAGGAAGAAAAGTCCCCACAACTCCTGGCTGCAAAAACCAGGACAAATTGAGTCAGTGGAAGAAACTTCTAGAGTCCCAAGCAGTTCCTCTTAAAAATCTCACACATAGACTCATCTACTCAGACTCACTTCTCTGAGCTCCAGCACCAGGGTAGCATCTTGAAAGGCACCAGTGGCATATGAAAGGAACTGAAGTGTCTGGAATCAAAGTGAACACTGGGGGACAGTTTTTTCCCAGACAGAAAGGAGGGCAGAGGCCATTGTCTCTTTTCTGAGCCCTCCCCACACAGAGCCACAGAGCCACAGACCCAGCAGGCAGGTGCCATATCTGAGACTCCATCGAGCTGGCTAACACTGTTTGCCTCTCTCTGTAGATTCCCTGAGACCCTGTCCCACCCAATGTACAGGCCCATCCAAACTGTTAATCATGACTTTTCCATATGATGGCTGGTCTTGGATCAAGCTTCACAACTTCCTAAATCCCATCAAACAAGCAACAGCAGGCCTCAGTATGTCCCCAGCCCCTGTACCTCTTGCAAGTGTCCACAGGCCTGGCTATAGCAGCAGCCAGCTGAGATTCACAACTTGGCTTTGCCTAGGAATCTCTAAGACCAGCACAAGTAGCAGCCATCTCAGAATGCTTTATAGTCACCTTGGCCTGCACCACCCAGGAAACCCCAGAGACTGTGCAACCACTGGGCATCTGCCGACCATGTCGCAGCACCACCACTCTGCCTCTGTACAGCTGATCCTCCACAAAGGGCAGAGGTTGATGTCAGTGGTCACAGCCAGTCCTTGCAGCTGACAGGCCTGGGTAAATCCCTCCTATTAACCTATCAACAACAATCATGGCTCAAAGAGAAGGGTGTACTCAGCCCACATGAAGGGCACACCTTGAGTACACAGCTTGGGTGATAGGGGAGGCTGTGCCACTGGGCTCTACAGGACACCTGCTACATTAGGCCGCACTACCAAGACATGGAGTCAAAGCAGCTCTACCTAATATATAGAAACAAACACAGGGAGGCTGCTAAACAAAGAGACAAAGAAACATGGCCCAAATGAAAGAACAGATCAAAACTCCACAAAAACAACTAAATGAAATATAGATAAGCAATATATCAGATGCAGAGTTCAAAGCACTGATTATAAGGATGCTTAAGGAACTCAGTGAGGACCTCAACAACATAAAAAAGATCCAGCCAGAAACAAAGGATACACTCATCGAAATAAAGAACAATTTACAGGGAAACAGCAGTAGATTGGATAAAGATGAAAATTAAATCAATGATTTGGAATATAGGAAGTAAAAAAGAACCAATCAGAACAACAAGAAGGAAAAAGAATGCAAAAAAAAAAACCAACCCCAAAATGAGGATAGTGTAAGCAGCCACTGGGAAAACTTCAAGCATTCCACCATTTGCATCATAGGGGTGCAAGTAGGAGAAGAGGAAGAGCAAGAAACTGGAAATCTACCAGATAAAATAATGAAATAAAACTTCCTTAATTTGGTGAAGGAAACAGACATGCAAGCCCAGGAAGCACAGAGAGTCCCAAACACGATGGATGCAAAGAGGCCCACTCCAAGACACATCACAGTTAAAATCCCAAATGTTAAAGATAAAGAGAGAATCTTAAAAGCAGCAAGAGGAAAGAAGTTAGTTACCTACAGGGGAGTTCTCATAAGACTCTTGGGCGATTTCTCAAAAGAAACTTTGTAGGCTTTGAAAGCTGTTGGCAAGAAAATCTCAAGGTCATGAAAAGCAGAGTCCAACAGCCCAGACTGCTCTACCCAGCAAAGGTATCATTTAGAATCAAGGGCAGTGAAAGAGCTTCCCAGACAAGCAAAAAACTTTTTTTAAAAGGAGTTCATCTTCACCAAACCATTATTATATGAAATGTTAAAGGGATTTAAGAAAAATAAGTTCAAACCTATGAACAAGAAAATGACAAAAAATACAAATCTATCAATTGAATCTAAAAAACAAACTAAGCAAACAAGAAGAACAGAGACGGCACCATGGATACAGCAAGTGTTTTGATGGTTGCCATACGGGAGGGGAGTGTGGGGGAATGGGTGAAAAGGGGATTAAGTACAAATAGATAGTCACAGAATAGCCATGGGAGGTAAAGTACAGTAAAGGTAATGGAACAGCCAAAGAACTTACACGCATGGCCCATGGACATGACCTATGGTGTGGGGACTGCCCTAGGGACTGTGGGGTCCTGGAGAGATGGGGGAAAAGGGGGAAAAATTGGGACAACTATAATAGCAAAATCAATAAAATATAACTTAAAAGCATAAATAAAAGAAACCCTACTTATATATTCTGAAGATGGTTTAGGAACTCAATAAGATGGAATGACAAAGTACATGAATTATCTCTTTTAGTAGATTTTACCAACTACATCTGCATTCATGGGAAAAGCAATAGCCTCTGCTTTTTTTCTTTCTTTCTTTCTTTTTAAACCCTCACCTGAGGATATGTGTTTTAGAGAGGAAAGGGGAGGGAGGGGGAGAGAGAGAGCGAGCGAGTGAGCAAGAAATATTGATGTGCTGGAGAAACATCAATACACTGTCTCCCATATGTGCCCCAAGCAGGGATGGAACCCACAACCTAGGTTATGTACCCTGACTGGGGACTGAACAGCAATATTTTGGTGTATGGGATGCTGCCCCACCCACGGAGCCTATCTGGCCAGGGCTTTTATTTATTTATTCATTTATTTTTAAATATTCACCCTTAAAAAAAAAAAAGCATGTAACTTAGCTTGGGCTCTTCCAGAAAGCAGCCTGAGGTGACCTCTGAAAATAATTTGCTAATCACTTGACCTAGAAAACCCTATAAAGTCATGCAAATCAAGACATTCAAATCTTCAAGTTCACTTTAAGAGCACTTGTGAAACTGCCCAGGCTATCAAGAGTATGCATATCCAAAAAGCCACCAAGTATCTGAAGGGTGGCACTGTACAGAAGCAATGTGTGGCATTCTGTTGATACAATGGCGGAGTTGGTAAGTGTGCCCAGGCCAAACAGTGGAGATGGACACAGGGTCAGGGGATCAAAAAGAGTGCTAAAGTTTTGCCGCACATGCTTACAAATGAAGAGAGTAATGCTGACCTGAAGGGTTTACATGTAGATTCTCTGGTTATTGAGCACATTCAGGTGAACAAAGTTCCCAAGATGTGGCATAGAACTCAGAGCTCCTAGGCTGATTAGCCCACACAGGAGCTCTCCCTACCCCACTGAGATGATTCTCCCCAAAAATGAGCTGATTGTCCTCAACCAGAAGCAGAGGTTGCACAGAAAAACTCAGAAGGTCCCTCAGAGATTACATTGCCCGAGCCCTCTATTTACAAGTGAGGAAACTAAAGGATAGAGGCATTTCTTAAATAGTGGCTTAAATGACCCCTAAGTTAAATACCATTGAATCACGTAGTATGAAAAAGTGTTCTATTTTTATGGTATTAATTACTCCATGTCAAAGAAAGTTTCAAACTGGTGCCAGCACCCTTTTAAAACCATTGTAACACTTGCTAATCTCTCAACAGACTTCAGGTTGCACACACCGCCAACTGGTATTCAACCAAACTTTAGTAACTTTGTTTTAGATTCACTTATTTTTACCATTGCTTTCTATTTGTGACAAATGTATATTTGTTTTATGTTACCAATAGTAACATGTGAATGTTTCTTTTAAAATAAAGTTAAGGTAAAAATAAACATATCTGAAGAAAAGCATGTGACTGATAGAATAGGTGGTGTAAAGACAGGATGACAATCACTACGTCAGTGCACTTACTTGGGGACTGATGCACAGGTTTAGGACAAAATTTAAACTGGCCAAACTGTCTGGCATCCCATCGAACCTTTACAAATATTTGCCCTTAATCTAGCAGATTTAAGAAAGGATGTCACACACTATAATACATAGACCTGTCTTAACTGTATTCTTTTGAATCTTGTGAAATTATTTTAAATAATACTACCCACTAAATGAGCAACAATAGCATTTTAAAATCTTGCCAATAATATGCTAAAATTATTTCTCTTACTACATAGATGATATTCACCTATGATATTAATAAATGACATTTATCAAATATGATACTTAATAAATATTAATAAAATTTATTAATACCACTATCTATTGATATTAATAACAAATGAGCTAAGGGAAAGTCGTACCTTCTGTCTTTGGATGACTTACAGTATTTACATCCCGTCCTTTTCCAACTTCCATCTTTGCTTCTCTCTCTGCAGGGCTATTTCCTACTCAAAAGAAAAAGTGGTTTTAAAACCTTACACCAAAGCACTCTTGAATAAAATGCCTGACCACAGACACCTAATTTAAGAAGGTAAGGTACATAAGTAAATTTTAGAACAAGAAATATACAACATGCTAGGGTCATAGGAAGGTTAAAACAAAGAACAAGGATAAAGAAAAGACTCTCAAACTAGAGGAAGTGTTATTATGTCATTAATAAGCTCAATTTCACCCACCAAATATGGTGAAAGAGAATTCAGTCTACTATGGCATTCAATTCACACTAAGAGAATCAGTGGGTGAATGACATTAGAACTTAGAAAAGACTATGCTACCTAACAAGGGTGATATTTCCAGGGGCCTGCTGCTTTTCATTAGCTGCAATCGAACTGAAGTGATACCGCTTCCCCTCAAAACAGGGATATCCTTACTTCCATCTCAGTATTACTTCCATGTATTTAGTCAATATATGGTGAAAAGGAAACCAGGAAAAACCTCATAGGAATGACTTTGCCAACTTTGACACACCTCACTTACACCAAACAGTGGCAGTACTACAAGTAACGAGAATGGGGTGGTAAAGTTACACAGTCCATTCTAACGAAGTCTATGTGTGAAGCACAATCATCTAAATTCACTGAATGTTGTATGCTTAGGTCCCAAGTCCTTTCTGACAAAGGCAAAACTTAAAGAAATACTATCTTACATGCTAGAAAGAGCAGGGTCTTAAATCCCAAATGGTACTTTGAAAGGTTGCAGTTTGAGCAAGGAAAGGTCTTCCGCATCGCGTCACTGGGAACAACAGTACAGCAGTACTGTAGCCAATGGGAAACAAAGGTTTCGGTGACCACCTTCAGGACAGAGGTTGAGGACGATAACCCGGCTGTCTGTGCACATTTGTAAGAGTACACAGAACTTTGGGTTTGCTCAGCATGAACTCCATCTTGAGGTGCGCCATTGTAATCAAAACACTGTCAGGACCACTGATACTAATAAATAAATCTAAGGGTTATATCACTTCAAGATCAATAAAATTTGGGTATAAAATATTCAGTATTAGAATGTTTCAGTGGTAGAGTAAATAAATATATTTACTTTACAATTGTGGTCTATTTATTGATTCAATGCAGTAGGCCAAAGACTGAGAAGCAATGAAAACTCCACGTCTACAGAGAGAGAAGGACCACGGACACTAGGGCTGAGACTTACCAGAAACCCAGGAGCCTGCTGACACAGCTGTGTCATCTGCCTTCAAGGCGGAACCTTAGAGTTATACCTATTGTTTAACTGCCTATTATCAGGGCTATTTATGTGGGCTTTCTGTACCCTTATTCAGAGCAAGTTGCTTGGGATCCTGTACTTTACTGAGTAAGGAACGCGTAAGTAAAAGGAGTGTCACCCTCCTTTTTCTACCTTTACTCATCTGTCAATACACATCCTGGATTGTACTAGCTCTCAACTCTGTCACTGACATAGTCCCAAGATGGGTTCCCATTTGTGGTGATAATCCAAACAGTCCTTCGTGCCCACACACAGACTGCTGACAAAGCCCTAGCACATGGTTCATAACATTAAGGGGTTCTGAGGGCTGCCTACGGACCATCTTTAACTTGAGAGATTGGGCATTTATTTTCCAAGATGACAATGGCAAACTGCCCTTGGAGCAAGTACAGAGACACAACATACTGCACTAGGAGACATGCAATGTTGCTTTAACTTTATCACTTTTCGTAAGAGTAATAATCAAAAGAAGCTCATATAAAAATCCAGCTGTCCTAGAAGAGCCAAAATAACATATTAAAATGTAAAATGTTTCCCCAGATAATAGTGATACACACCATCGACTAAGAAGAATAACTGGAGAGGCATTCTCTGTACGTCAATAACATTAATAAGCTCAAATAACATCTTAAATTAAAAGATATTGAAAAATATACATAACCTTGATTATGAAGAATATCATCAATTATAGTAGGAAATCTAACATCTGTCACCACTTCTCCCTTAGAATGAGATGGCTGTGAAACACGCGATTCAATATTTGGCGTCACTATAGCATAACGAAGCAGTTCTTCATACTCTTCCTGTGAGAAACCAATAATAAATAATGTTTTATAGCACTGCTACAATGGACCCTCACACAAAAGAACAAAGGTGGTACATATTTACTATGTGTAAAAGTGTATAGCTATTTTAACATCATTTTTGTTATTTATCTTTGGAAATGTTTTCAATAATGGAACATGGGTAGGCGTTCAACTGTAGTCAAGAACCAGTAGGGTCACCGTTGAGGGTTTCTAAGAAACAGAATCTTAGTTGGGCTGACATTCTAACCAATAACCAATAACACAAAATGATTTCTGGCACGTCTAGAACATCCTTCCTTGTTCCTCTATTAAATTCTACTCCAGAGGTCTATTCTTTTGATGTAAAGCTTTGTCTCCTGACAACAACAACTTGAGATCTTCTGTAGGGTGTTGACATTTTAGTAATAAAGTGTCTAGACCCAACAATCACAATGTATGGGTTTTCGCCACCACCAACAGGCAATTCTTGGACATCAGTTGGGTGTCATACAATTCAACTCAATTCTGACACTATCACCAGAGACAGCATCAGATCACAGGTCAAGGGCTCAGCCCCACAAGACTGCTTACCCCACCCGCAACTTCCGATCCCTAGTGCTTCGAACAGACCAGCTATGCATCACTGGTTCTAATGACGCCTTCCTCGGGTCAGTTAATTTCCTAGAGTGGCTCACAGAACTCAAACATTTTACTAGGTTACCAGTATATTATAAAAGGATATAACTCAGGAACAGCCAGATAGAACTGAGGCATAGGGCAAGGTATGGGGAAGGGGCATGGACCATCCATGCCCTCTCCTAGCATGACAGTCACCTAGCACCTCCATGTGCTCACCAACCAAGAAGCTCCCCGAATTCTCTTTTTTGGGTTTCCATGGAGGCTCCATTACGTAGCCATAATTGATTAAATCGTGGCCAGTGGTGACTGAACTCAATTTCCAGACCCTCTCTCTTCCTGGGAGGCTGGGGGTTAGGGGGAAGGACTGAAAGTTCCAACTGCCTAATTGCATGGTTGGTTCCTCTGGCATCCAGCCCCACCTTGAGGTGAGGGTTCAAAAATCACCTGATAACAAAGGGTACCTTTATCATTCTCATCTCTTAAGACATTCCAATGGTTTTAGGAACGCTGTGCCAGCAATCAGGATGAAGATCAAACCAAATACATATTTCTTATTATAAATCACAATATCACAAGTATACATGAGTTAATCAGTTCCTTCTTGAATGAAGTCCGCATAAAGCAGAGATGAAGGGAGCAGGAAAGCAGTGTCACCTAAAAGACGGCACTAAGTGGGAGAGCTACCATCCAAAGGGAAGGCAAGGACAAAATGTCACAACTCACACGTTTTTACTGGTAAATAATCACAGATATTTAAAAAATAGCTCCCCATTTTTCAAATCTGTAATTTCAATTAAAGGAACACATTTGTTTTATATTTTTCTAAAGCTTTTCTCATATTGTATAGTGTCAGTAAGAACTTACTCTACTTAACATAATGTCCAGCTTTTTTTCCTCTTAAGCGATATAAATATAAAACTCAACATATACCATGTCAGTATTCTCTCTAAATCTATTCTAGAAATCCGAATCCATATTTTTGATGATAAAACTTTTAGAAATAATACATTTCATGTAAAATCCATACCTTCTGTAGTCAATTTACCTGTCACTGTCCAGATGCTGGGCAGCAGAATGTGTAACTGTTGTGGCAACGGGCCCTGGAACCCAGAGGAGAACTCTAAGGAGTCCAGGCCCCAGAACTCTGGGTGGTGTGATACTGTATTAATTGGCATGAAAGTGAAAGCAGCGTTCATGAAAGAAAAGTTTCTTGACATTTCCAGCTTTGCCTCCCTGTGTGTGTTTAAAGCCTTTGTACAGAGTGAAAATGATTATTTTCTGAAAGGTTAAAACAATGTAAGATATTTCCCAAAGTTTGTAACGTAATTCTCAAAGTTTGATACACTCTGATACACTTTATCCGTTATACACACATTACAATGATAAATGTGAACGGCACGAATGAGTGGAAGAGGTGTTCCTGGTTCTCCTCACATTGTTCCTTGCTGGAAAGAAGCCATGGCGCTGGCGCGTTCAGGCCCGTCTTCCTACCTGGAGGTCTGAAGAGACTGAGCTGCCTCGGTTGGAGTCGTTCTGCGTCCCTGGAAGGGAGCACCTCTCCTCATCTGATGACATTCTGCACCAACACTGTGAAACACAAGGAAACTTTAGTTTCTCCCCCACCATGTTTAAACTAAAATAAAATGTTTTACGTAGAGGTGGAATCCATCCTAAGCTATAAACAATCATTTGGACATGCTAAAATCATTCAACATATTGAGCAACTATAGACAAAAATCATTGGGTAAGGAAAAATAGTTAAAGACTCAATTCCCAGAATTAGCGAGTGTATAAGGTAGCAAAGGCGACGAGACAAATACACAAAAGGTTAAAGAAGAATGGAGGCTCCTCAAAGAATCTGCAGTCGAGCCGCAGAGAACAGCAGATTGTGATCTGTTCAACAACGTGTGACAGCCTGAGTGCTGTGCACTCTGTGAAGATCCAGAACCAAGGAGAATGAATTATCTGTGCTAATTCCCTGCTTGGGAAACTTATCTTTCAGGAGTATTATTTTAAGAAAAGCAAGCCTGTACAAAATGACAGATTCTAAAATACACACAAATTATTGAAAGCCTTAGCCAAACAACAACAACAACAACAAAGTACTTTTAGTAACAAGTAAATAAATTATTTAAAAGACAAGTTGTGAGTATTCAAACTACCGGGATACTAGTAACAGGTATGACATCGGTGAGGAAGTAAGATGAAGAGTCCTGAAGGACTTTACAGTCTATAGAGAGGGCCAGCGACTGATGAAAAAAGTGCTGCCAGATCCTAAAACAACAGAGGGGCAAGGGAGAGGGGAGGAGGAGCCACTTTTCCTGGGGTGAGATCATGAGTGTGTGAAGCAGTAGAAATGGACCCACAGAAAATTTTCATAGAGAAGAGAACCCTGGTGTTCAGACCTGAAAGACAGAAGCTATCAGGAGGTGCCAGGCAGTAGAGCAGCATAAGCAGAGACACAGAGGCGTGGACATGTGTGCTAGGAACGTTAAGTAGTTTATAAGGCTGAAGCAAAAGGTGCACAGCAAGGCACAGCAAGGCTAAGGATGAAATAGGCACACGTTAGGAACAGTCAGATTATGGAAAGTCATGATTATGTCATGTTAAAAAGTTTGGTCTTTATTTTGGAGAAGGTATTAAAGTGTTTTAAATAAGTGATAACCAGATCATGCTTGTCTTTTAGGAAGAGCACTCTGCCAACTTTCAGGATGAATTAGATGAATTAGAGAGTTGGGGTCCTGAAAAAAGAGATCAATTGAGAGCTGAATGCAGTAGTCCAAGAAGTAAGTGTTCCCTCTGGCAGTAATCCAGGAGATAAATGAGGCCCTGAATGTAGGAGTCAGCAGTGGGAGGTGGATGGAGGGTTTGACTATGAGACAGCTGTGTTATGGCAATGAGAATGACAGACCATGATCAGTAATTGGTTAAGGGGTTAAAGGGGGGAATTGTTGATGGCTTCCAGATGTCTAGCTTGGGTAACTGGATGAATGATAGTGCCATTCACCAAGGCAAAAAAAATGTAGGATGATGAACAGGTTGGGAGGAAGAACAGTGGGTTCAATATCAGATGTTTTGGGTACCAGGTCCCTATAAGGCACTGAGGTGAAGCTGCAGGTATGCAGTATATGGCCACGCCCATTATGTTGTGTACCACTCCACGGACTGCCACTAACAATGGGTGTGATGTGAATGGTGCTTCTTGGAGTTAAGCGATGTGGGAGCCCTGCACTGGAACTTTAGTTGGAGATACAGTTTGAGGTACTGTCAGCCAATGGGAAATGCTGAAAAAAGAAGATGATAAGATTACCTATGAAAAGGAGTATAAGAAAGATTTCTTACTCTGAAGCCCATATACCCAAATTGCATGCAATATTTTTTAGTATAAATGCACACATGTATTTTTCTAGGAAGAGGATCCCTAGCTGCCAATATGTGTTTAGAGGGAACCATACCCCTAATACAGTTAAGGATCACTACCATAGTGAGAAGAGGTTAAAGCCAGAACCACTAACATTTTAAGGGGCAAGAGAATAGCCAGCAAAGAAGACTAAAAAGGAAGCAGATTGGTAGAACTTTCAAAAAGAATGGCACCACAAAAGCTTCAAGGGAGAAGTCAGACTCACATGGCAAAGAAAGATGAGACCTGGAGAGAGTCTCTTGAATTCTGAAATTGGGAAGTTACTATGGTATTTGCCTGAACAATTTCAGTGGAAAGTAGAGCAGGTCTCAGTCACAGTGGGCTAAAAAATAAGTGAGAGGGGAGTAAATTGAAGGAGAAAGTGCTGTATAGAAGAAACATGGGTTGGGGCTAGATTGTGGAAAGGTTACTTCAACTTTATTCAATGAGTATCACTGAGTATGCACATAATAAGTAAACTAAATCTCAGCAGGACTGTCCTTAGTTAAGCCAATTAGGGAGGATAAAATAAGCACATACATCTAAGCAAAAAATGGCTGCTTCTCGGGACTTCAAATCCACCACTGTGATAACTTGGTCCATTTGTTTTCATTCATTTCTTCCTTTAGGATGTGTCTGCTGACCAGTTAAGATATAGGAGTGGGAGTGGGGTGAGGCTGATTATTTAAACAAAACAAAACAAAACAAATGAACTGAAAAGTATGATTGGACTTAAAAAGAGTTTTTAAATATAGATACTGCAGACACAAAACAACTATTATACTTTTGGAAAATATGCTCTAAATCTTCCAGCTGTCCTAATCTGATGCCAACAAGGTAAGACAATTTATTTGAAACTCTACAATTTTTTTTTTTTTGTAGGAAACTCAAGCATTTTCCTTGGTGCTTCTAGGCTCAGAAACAAAGGAGGAAAACGAAGCTTGCTTTACTAGGTGGCGGATGTATATCATCACTAAATTTTCATTATTCTCTAACCCAATGTATCAGAAACCAGGAGATAAAAAGTTCTGAGTGCTTCTCTATTGCAAGAGAAATCAAATTTTATCTTGGTAATGATCTGAAAGATGGGGAAAGAGGGTTCTGGGAACTCAAAAGTAACCCCTAAGAGGCAGAGGTAGAGTGAATTGAGGTGCAAGCCGGCGGCAGAGTGACGTCCCTGCGCCCATTTATGCAGGCAAGAAAAGAGAGCCCAACAGCCGCTCCCCACGCCAAGGACTAGAAGCAGAGGGGCAAAGCAGCTGCGAGTAAGCAAAGAGGGTAGTCCTCTTGGATGACCTTCCTACCCACCCGTTTTCATAAAATTCTTACTTAAAAGCAATAAAGCGTTACACATGGTTATTCTTCCCCTTACGTTTTAAATGACCAGAGCCTATGGCGACACAACTGCTATACTCCAGGCACTCCTTCCTGCCCTCTCTTCTCCACGCTTCGGTGAGGAAAAGCTCTCGACCTTGCCGCCCCGCAGAATAGCAGAAAGGCCCGCGTCCGGGGCAAGATGCTCCCAGCCCCGTCCTGTACGAGCCTCAGGAGCGAAAATCCGGGCCAAGGAACTTTAAATCCCACTCCACTGCCTTTGCCAGGGGTGCAGGATCGACCGAGGGCGCAGCTACCCACCGTCGCAGCTCTCTACGAACCCAGACTTCAGCGTCCGCTAATGCTGGCCGCGTCACCGCTAAAGCCACAGCCAGTACTGGGGCTTCCTTAGCAGCAACCTGACAGTTTCAAACTGCAGAAAGGAATTAAGGACGGCCCTGAGCATTGGTCTCGAGCTTCAGCAACCTACCGTGTGATTGGTCAGAGAGCCAGGGGCGGGGTTCCAGACCTAAGCTGGTAGAAACCGAACCAGCTTTGTAAGGAAAGCCCCGCCCCCTGCGCCGCAGGAAGCGAGGTGTAAGGAGCCCTGCCCCGCGTTTGGGAGAGCGTGCTCAGTTCGGTTCTGCGACTGTGGACTGGGAGGTGACTTCTGTTCTGAGGGGACTTGGTCACGCTGAGCAGTCCTGAAATCAGCAGAGGTGAATGCTGTTGTGTTTCCATAATACCAAGTCTTGGCGTGTGGTCCTCCTGCATAAAAGTCACCTGCGTCAACAGGTTCTTTGCAAAATGATCTCTTGGATGTGGGCTTTTTTTAAAGTACAGATTCCTCGCTACTACCCCCCCTCCCGCCCTTGCCATTCCTTTAGTTTTGAGTAGGCCTAGGGAATGTGAATTTTTAACTATGTTCTGGAAACTGTACTCAGCTCACTTAATTCTTAAAATATCTCTGAAATGGAGATGCTATTTCCATCGTCATTTTACGGATATAAAAACTGAAGCCTAGAGAGGTTATGTGACTTGCCTATGATCACATGGCTAATTGAGACAATCTGGGCTCCGGAGTCCGTGTTCTTATCACTCATGTTCTGCTGGGGTCAGTGAGGCTGTTATGGATTGAACGGTGTCCTCAAAAAACAGTATGTTCAAGTCCGAACCTCTACTACCTGTGAATGTGATCATACTTGAAAGTAGGGCATTATAAATGTAATCAAGTGAAAATAAATTAGATCATACTGTATTGGGGGCGAACCTAAATTCAATAACTAATGTTCTTATCGAAGGAAATTTAACTTGATTGGAGTGATGTCTCTATAAACTAGGAAACAGAGGATGCCATCAACCACTAGCAGCTGGAAGAGGCAGAAAGATCTTTGGCTAGAGCTTTCAGGAGAGCATGGCTCTGCCCATACATTGCTTTTGGACTTCCAGTCTCCAGGACTGAGAATACATTTGTGGTGTGTAAGCCACCCAGATTGTGATCATTTGTTATGGCATCCCTACGAAATAAATATAGTGGCTCAGACCTTGATATAAGAAAGTGTTTAGTGTATTTGGATGATGAATAAAAGTTGTAGTGAGGGGCAGAGTGGCAAAGGTTATGGCTACAGATAGAGATGGGGACCTATGTTAAGGATTTGAGATTTTATTTAGAATTCAGTGAGATGTTTTTAGATGTTCTGGAAAGAGATGAAAACAACTTTAACTAAAGGGATGACGAGGGTAAATAAATGTCACTTCCATTCATGTTACTTTGACTTCAAAGTAGACTGGGAGGTGTAGTCTAACTAGGCAGGTAGTCACCCAGCTTCAATTTTTTTTATAATAGAAGGAGGGAATAAATGTTTATTGATGGATAAATGGATATATACCTATGTATTTATGTATGTATCTATCCATCCATCAATCAAAAGAACATTGTAGATTATTTTGGGGCAAGTGACACCATGCATGTCTCCAAATAGATCTGTAGCTGGACTACACAGTCTGTTTAGAGTCGCTTCATACAGCGAGAGCCAAGAAGAGCAGAGGAAGAAAGACTGTCACTAAGCAAAGACTCAGGTTGTTGTAGGCATCGTGGCTGCAGCAGACAGTGCTGTGCAGGGTTGGATGTTTGTTGTGGAGTAAGAGCTTGTTCAGAATATTTTGTTTGATGTCCTGGATTCCACAGTTGTGTTTTGCACTTCCTGACTCTTTTACTGCAGAAGGGACTTATTTCTTAGCCTTCATCATCAGCCCTCTGATCTTTCTAGTTATAAAGACTCATCCCTGAACCTTTCTGTTACCATCCTCTAGCTGATACAGGGTGCAGACAGAGGGGCCCCCCAAAAAGATTTAGAAAAGTGTCCAGAATTCAAAGTGTATAGAAATATTGGAGAGACATATTAAGATGTCCTCACCACACCCCCCCCCCCCAGGGGGAAGGGATGAATGGAGCCAGGCCATTGAGAGCTATTTTGCATAGCAATAGTTTTGGAGCTAACCTCCGGAGGAATGGTTATTTAACATATCTATAACCTTTAACTGGTTTCATAGATATGTTAAATAGCAGTGGCCAAGTTTGGGGCCAGAGAGAAGGTGGTGGCAGAGACTCAGAATGTAACTAGGGTCGGCGCTCCTGAGAAGGGAGAAGGGGAGTAAGATGGAACTCAGGAGGATGTAACTAAAGTCTGCACTCCTGAAGGAGAAGTTTGTAGCAGGGACTGAGGATGGAACTTGGGGGACTCAGGATGGGAACTAAGGTCTGGGCTCCGGAGTGAGAAGGCCTGTGTGGGAGCTTGGAAAAGACTGGCTCCGAGACATGAAGGGTCCCCGCTTGGCCAGATGAGGGAGAGCCACGCGGTTTCAGCAGAGTAAGGACCCCCTGTTGGTGGGGTGAAAGGGAGAGCCACACGGTTTTGGCAGGGTGTGGACCCCCTCTTTCCCAGGTGAAAGGGAAAAACCACGCAGCTTGGCCAGAATGGAGATCCCTGCAGCCAGGTGAAGAAGACAGCCACATGCTTTTGGTGGAGTGTGGACTCCTGCAGCTTTGGTAGAAGAGGCCCACGCGGCTTTGGGGTGCCCCCTTTGGCCTCGTAGCCTGAAAAGCAAGAGAGACTTTGACTGGAACTGGGTACAAAGGACTCTTGCCAGTGGACTATGAGAGGGTACCACAGTACTTTGGATTAACTCGAGATCCTGCCTGCACAGTGACACAGCTGATGGTGCCAGCGGCCTGCAACACAGACGTGTGCTCTTTTCCTGATTTACGGTACCCGGAGTTGGGACAGAGGGAAGGGAGCGCTGTGTGGGTGTAGGTGTATAACCTAAAGGACTTTGATATTTTAGTGGTGGCATTAGGCCTAAATAGCATTAAATAAACATTTTGTTTCCTTTTCACAAATCTCTGGCATTAAGAGATGTGTTTCCAATTGGCGGCGGACAGAAGGGCCCAGTAGATTTCAGTATTTTGGTTTTTGGGAGGGGCCCCTGTTGTACAGCAGTTTTGGGCATCCCTAGGTGGGCCGAATATTGTATTGCCCCTCCCTCGGACCACCTCCTCCTCTTGTTCGGTAACAGTTTTTGGCGACCCAGATGGGACGATAATTGTCCGTGGCAGACCGACCCCCTCAGGTGCGAGAGAGTGAGGCTCTGGAATTTTCCCAGTCTCTGAGCATTTCTCTGCGCTCTTGAGGGCATCGGCCGCCTAATCACGCCTGGAAAGGTGAAAAGGAAACAAAGAGGGAAGGGAGCAGAGACGTGAAAGTGTTTTGGGTTGAAAACTTGGTTTCTGACTGCTCTTTGGCAATAATGGAGCTGGAATGGTCGGCGATAGCAAGGGAAATACCTGGTCTTTGCGCCCTCTGTATTCTTTTTACTCTGAGCCTTTGTTTTCCTTGTTGGAACTATATGAGTAGTTCTACAGAGAAGTGTGTAATGGTCCAGAAGGAGAAAGGGGTCTTAGAACCCCTCCCTGATAGTAGATCACAGGAGGAGAGAGATGATGAGGAAAGAAACCTCATTAATGCTCTGAACCCAGGGAATGAGGGACCCCAGACAGCAGTGTCTCCCATGGTGACACTGCTTTCTGGGGAGGTGAGGCCCACTATGGCTTCTCCTGCCCTGCAGGTGGGAGAAGTCTCCACCATGGATTCGCAGCCTCTGCAAATGGGCTCTGCTCACCCACTGCAGCAGGGGTTGCCAGGAGCCACTTTGGCTCCCGAAATCAGAGCTACAGAGCCCCCACCTTCACAGGTGGGTGGAGACTGCTCTCCACCTGCATTGGTGACTGCAGCCTCAGTGCACCACCCCCGCTGGGCAGAGGGCAGCTTTGTGGTGCCCCCTTGCCCACTGGTGGAAGGGGCCTTGGGGGCTTCCGGGGCTCCTGAAACCGGAGTCTTGGAACCTTCCCAGGTGGGTGGAAACAGAGTCGGGGTGCTACCATTTTGGGTAAAATGGATGAGCCACGTGAGTGCCCCACCATGGAGGACAGAGCATGCATGGGCATCGCCATCTTGGATGACCCTGCATGCTTGGGTGCCGCCATGTTGGATGACCCCACGTGCATGGGCGCCGCCATCTTGGACCTGGATAAGGCTTCTCTTCTGATTTATGGTCTGTATGCTGCTGCTGTGTGGGTACTGCAGCAGTCAGGTTCTCTGTGTAACTGGTTCTGATAGTAATGACTCTGGTTTTGAAGGTCATGAACTGAGGTCCAAGAGTGACCATCTGATTTATAAGGTATTTGCAAGGTCTAAGTTTCAGAAAGGTGCAAAATGTCCCTGCAAATCTAGGGACTTTTAGTGGAGGGTACCTATCTGTAGTGCTAGGGACTTTTGGCTGCCACATACTGAGTTTAACTACTGAGTTGAAGTATAGTCCTTCCCAGTGTGGGAAAGGGACCAAGATTAAAAGAGAGTGATGGTTAAATCTAGATGAGTAGGAATAAGTATAAAGGATATGAAAGTTTTGAACCTGGAATAAAGGAAACCTCAACTACTTGTTTTCTAGTTTCATGGGGAAAACAAATTTCTCACATGTGGTTCTATTTCTGATCAGAAACCCTGTGTATTGTAAGACCTATTGAAGGTCACTGTAGCCGGTTGGGGAGAATGCCTTTGCCACCCGGGACCCAGGAAGGGTCATTTGGGTCTGATGGGTATATCAGCCTGAGACAAACAGCATGTCTCCACCAAAGGACCGGATCGGAAGGAGCATGTCTCCGTACCTGAAGACCTGTTTAAGGTCACCTGTAGCCGGTTGGGGAGAGTGCTTTTGCCACCTGGGACCCAGGAAGGGTCATTTGGGGATGACGAGTGTTTCATCCCGAGGCAAAGCAGCATGTCTCTGCCAAGAGACCGGGCCTGAAGAAGCATGTCTCCATACCTGTATTGTAAGACCTAGTGGTCACTGTAGCCGGTTGGGGAGAATGCCTTTGCCACCCGGGACCCAGGAAGGGTCATTTGGGGCTGATGAGTGTATCAGCCTGAGGCAAAGAGCATGTCTCTGCCATGAGACCGGATTAGAAGAGAGCAAGTCTCTGCCATTAGTTTTACTTCTGATCAGAAACCCTGTGTACCTGAAGACCTAAGAAAGGTCACCTGTAACCGGTTGGGGAGAATGCCTTTGCCACCCGGGACCCAGGAAGGGTCATTTGGGGCTGACAAGCATTTCAGCCTGAGGCAAAGCGGCATGTCTCTGCCATGAGACCGGGCCTGAAGGAGCACGTCTCCATACCTGTATTGTAAGACCTAGTGGTCACTGTAGCCAGTTGGGGAGAATGCCTTTGCCACCTGGGACCCAGGAAGGGTCAGTTGTGGCTGATGAGTGTTTCAGCCTGAGGCAAAGCAGCATGTCTCTGCCAAGAGACCGGGCCTGAAGAAGCATGTCTCTGTGAGGCACCAGTGGATGCATTGGTGCCAGAGAATGCCTCTACCTGTATTGTTTCGGAACACTGTGTTTGAGATTTTGCTCTGTATCTGCTCTGAAAAGGAAATTGAGGATTCCAGGAAAGATTGAAACTTCATACTCTGTAGGAAAGTGAACAAGGAAAAGGATTTTCCATTATGATTTATATTTTTCTCCCTACGTGATCTCTCCAGAAATTGGCATTCTAAAGGAATGAGTGATAATATAAGGTTTCTTTGCATAAAACCAGTAAGACCAGTCTTTGATAGTAGTTTTGTTAACCAGGACTTTGGCTGGAATGTCACGCCTGAAGGAGGCATGTATGAGTTCTGGTCCTTACCAGAAAGCTCAGAGGAACTGGGATTGACCTGTGAAGGTAGCGAAAGCCCACAAGAAAAGCCTGGTACTTTAGTTGGTTGTGCGGTTCGTGCCAGTATTTCCAGGGGAGAAACGAAGGTTGCTTTCCTGAAAGATGGCTAAAAAGGAACCTGTAGGCACAATGGAGGCTCAAGGACTTGAGTGAAAAAACTGGTACAGGCAAAGCCAGATGGCAGGTGTGTGGCTCTGCGTTTGTGCCCTGAGGGGCGGAGTGAGAAGTCAATCTGAAGGTTCCCTGTGTCAGTTCCAGCAAAGTAGACTTAGGGATCATAAGTGATCCAGGCTGCTCTTGGTGTGTTTATGCAAATGAACAGTCAAAATCAAAAGCGGGACCCAAAGTAGTCCCTGTAATAACAGTGAGGGTGATCTTAAGGAGAAAAATTATAATTCAAGGAAAATCACAATGCTCAGTATTACACATCAGAATGGCGCAGCTAATTGTCTTGAAAGTTTGTTTTCATTTGAAAGTTGAAACCAGGTTTGTGATGTTACTGAAAATGTACAATTTACAGGTGCAAAGGATCTTGCAATGGAATGTTTTCCCAAAAGACAGTCTCACAGCGCAGAGACTGGTTTGGGAATTGTTGTGTGAATTAACCTGTGTGTTCTCTGTTTTCATAGAGTGTATGCCTATGACCTGCCTATGCCTGTGAGTGATTGGTTGCAATATAGGCCTCACTTAAGGAGCCCATCTTTGTCATCACCCCCCGAGACTCAACGGTTTGGCTGAACTAAGTAGTTGGGTTGGTAAAAGGCTGGAGCGGTCTGTGGCCTCACTTTAAACTGGTTTTCCCTTTTCTGTCTCGATGGCTTGGGCAGAAAGGGCGCAGAAATCTGAAAGGAGGGAAATCTTAATGTATTCCCCTCAGCCTGAGTGAAGTATAGTAGAGCGCAAGAGTTTTTAGATAGGTGTAGCATGCCTTGTACACCTTCCACTGGATAAGCCATTCTTTACTGGAGTGTCTGCCTTTGTCAATTAATGGTTATGATTTAATTGTGCTTCCAATTTCTTGCCTAATCTGTCACCTCCAGAATATGACCTGACCAGAATGCCAACAGTCCAGTAATGCCAGCCTTTGGACACCAAGCCTGCGACGTCCGGGTGACAGCCAACTGACCAGGACCCTGTAAGGTCTTTCCCCTTACAGGAAGGACCCCCTCCATGCTGCACCCCCCTCCCCTTTCAGGGCAGCCCTGACCTCGGAGTACATAGGACAGCGTCCATTTTCAGCTCGAAGCAGTTACAAGAAGATGAGATCTGCGTCCATTTTCCTTTATATGATTATAAAGAACGTGTATATCTGAAAGGAGGGAATTGATACAGGGTGCAGACAGAGGGGCCCCCCCAAAAAGATTTAGAAAAGTGTCCAGAATTCAAAGTGTATAGAAATATTGGAGAGACATATTAAGATGTCCTCACCACACCCCCCCCCCCCAGGGGGAAGGGATGAATGGAGCCAGGCCATTGAGAGCTATTTTGCATAGCAATAGTTTTGGAGCTAACCTCTGGAGGAATGGTTATTTAACATATCTATAACCTTTAACTGGTTTCATAGATATGTTAAATAGCAGTGGCCAAGTTTGGGGCCAGAGAGAAGGTGGTGGCAGAGACTCAGAATGTAACTAGGGTCGGCGCTCCTGAGAAGGGAGAAGGGAGTAAGATGGAACTCAGGAGGATGTAACTAAAGTCTGCACTCCTGAAGGAGAAGTTTGTAGCAGGGACTGAGGATGGAACTTGGGGGACTCAGGATGGGAACTAAGGTCTGGGCTCCGGAGTGAGAAGGCCTGTGTGGGAGCTTGGAAAAGACTGGCTCCGAGACATGAAGGGTCCCCGCTTGGCCAGATGAGAGAGAGCCACGCGGTTTCAGCAGAGTGAGGACCCCCTCTTGGTGGGGTGAAAGGGAGAGCCACACGGTTTTGGCAGGGTGTGGACCCCCTCTTTCCCAGGTGAAAGGGAAAAACCACGCAGCTTGGCCAGAATGGAGATCCCTGCAGCCAGGTGAAGAAGACAGCCACATGCTTTTGGTGGAGTGTGGACTCCTGCAGCTTTGGTAGAAGAGGCCCACGCGGCTTTGGGGTGCCCCCTTTGGCCGCGGGGCCTGAAAAGCAACAGAGACTTTGACTGGAACTGGGTACAAAGGACTCTTGCCAGTGGACTATGAGAGGGTACCACAGTACTTTGGATTAACTCGAGATCCTGCCTGCACAGTGACACAGCTGATGGTGCCAGCGGCCTGCAACACAGACGTGTGCTCTTTTCCTGATTTACGGTACCCGGAGTTGGGACAGAGGGAAGGGAGCGCTGTGTGGGTGTAGGTGTATAACCTAAAGGACTTTGATATTTTAGTGGTGGCATTAGGCCTAAATAGCATTAAATAAACATTTTGTTTCCTTTTCACAAATCTCTGGCATTAAGAGATGTGTTTCCAATTGGCGGCGGACAGAAGGGCCCAGTAGATTTCAGTATTTTGGTTTTTGGGAGGGGCCCCTGTTGTACAGCAGTTTTGGGCATCCCTAGGTGGGCCGAATATTGTATTGCCCCTCCCTCGGACCACCTCCTCCTCTTGTTCGGTAACATAGCCATATAAAAATCTTCTTACCCTTAGCATTTCTTTCCCCTGATAAAGCAGTCTTGGGACTAGCTGTGAGGTAGGGTTAATTCATTTTTTAGAGGACAATGTTATTGAGTCCCACTGATGTTCGAGTCCTATACGGATACTGTATTTCGAGTCTTTAGGGCTTCTGAGGGTGGCTTTGAACATCAGGGTAACTTCTTGCTGAGAGAAAGGGCAGATCCTTAGATTGTGGGGTGCTTAACTCAAAATGTATTACACAATATACTAGCAGAATATTTCATATATTTTGCTATTAGTTGTTACAAAATTACAAAATTCTACATCATTAAACCATGGCACCAGAAATACATTCACAGTAAAAATTGGATAATGTGCAAAATATTGTGCTGTACTATTAACTGTTATTACATATTACAATACTGTATTGTGTATTTTCCTCAAAAGTTTAAGAACTTTTAGAATGATTTTTGCCCTTCAGAATTTTTATTAATAAGAAAGCAAATACATGAAACCAGATTAATTAAAGGTTATGTCTAGTCTACAAACATCTAGAAGAGAAATTACATTAAAAAATGAGATTTTGAAATCCTCAAGTGTCATATTTATCTATTAAGATATATAAGATATGTAATCTGAACACTATGTAAAGCAATTCTATCATATAACTTTAAAAAATATATAGATTTTCTTAACATGAAAAAAGCAAAAAGTTCTTTTTGAAAGTTAGGAGTTAATAGAATGATATATTTAGAAAGTATTTTGTGTTGAGTATTATTCAATTTACATGAAACATTATTTTCCCAAAATGAGTGGGTATGTATTTAAGACTATTGTAATGAAAATTCAGGTCATCAATTTATTTCTGTGACACAGAACACTTACAGAATTTATGCAAACACCACAGAAATCTAAGAAAAATATATGCCAAGGGCACACTCTTCTGTAAAATCAAAATTTAAATTAAAGATTGCAAAATAAACTGATAGCTGTCTGGACTATCTCAATTATTTCAATTCAAATAATTGAAATGGTATTTGAAGATATTGACATCTACAGTATAAAAGCATTAATTTTATAATTAGAATGGGGATGAAACTAATTTGCTGAATTTCTAAGAACATTCAAGTATCAAGAAAAACTTTAAAAGTGAACAGTTATTAATTCATTTATGGCCAGTGAATATGCAATTGTATTAACATAATATAAATATATTATCTAAATTTTATTTAAATGATAATTTTAATAAAATTATGAAAAATCTATATGGGAGGGTTTTTGTCTTTTTTTGAGGCAAAGGGGATTTAAAGAAACCTTAAAAGTATTGCTATCAAATACTTAGAAATTACTTCTTAGGAAAAGCAAAATTTAACTCAATTTTTCAATGTAAATATTTTTCACCCTTCTAATAATAGAATTCTAATCACAAGTGACTGTGAAAACTATAAATTTTCTCTTGTGCACTTTGCTGATGATAAAATAAGATAATAAAATAAGACTTTTTTTAACTAGAAATTTAAATTTATTATTTTAGTATTTTTGGCATATATATTTTCTCATCCTCTTCATTTCTCTGATCATAAAATCCCCGATCTCCTTCTAGGCCTATTCCAAACACCACTCCTCTAAGAGGTCTGTTTTTGTTTTGTTTCCTCTTGTTTTGATATTTCTTCTTGTGATTCTTACCTATTCATGCACTTTGTGTGCTTAACTCATACTATATTTTCTGCTGCAGGGATTGTCTTCCTCATTTTTGGGTCACCTGTAGGACCAAGCACAAACCTTATCTGCAGTGGCCCTTTAATAATAAACATTTGCTGAATTAAAAACGCTGAATACTTATGGTTTCCCCCTTCCTTTATGAAATGATTTGTGTTTGCCGTTGATGTAAACCTCTCTCCTGGCTTTCTGTATGCCTGCAAAGTTCTCCAGAACGGAGTTGAACCTGCGGTATGACTCAGCAATGCAGGGTCTGAGTGTGGTCCCTGCGGGAGCAGTTTCCACAGAATGGGAGTAAGTCTGCGTCAGCACGCCAGGTGGCAGTGTGACCCATGCCTGCATAGCCACCAAGGCAGGTGTATGAGGAAAAATAAGGCAGTGATTCTACGAAGAAAACATTTGAAAATAATTCGACACAAAAGGGCTAAATGAGCTTAATTTTTTGCATTTCAATCAGAGATTTCAGACTCATGTGATTTATACAATTGCTACTGACAAGGAACAGTGAAAAAAGTTTTATTATTTGCACTGTCAACAGGTACACAGAGAGAATAAATATGTGTCCTGGAAGATCAGAGCCAACTTCTGCATTTATATAAAGGAGTAGAGGTGATCATACTGAAAGTTAATGTTGCTATATTATTTTGTAAATGAGAGTAGCTTAAAGGCACAATTATTTTTTAGAATGCAAATGTTCAAACAATCTTTCCTATAAAAAATTAAGATATTAATCTGATTCTTAAGAAACAGTATTTTGGGGGTTATAAAATGCTTAGCTTTTGTTGCAGGTGAATTATTTGTGCAAAATGTTTTCTGAGCTTTTAAATACTGTTATTGTCTTAGAGTTGGGATTATCGCTGAAGTTCCTCTGAATCTGGAATATGATGAAATAAGGGACAATTGCATTATTCTGGTATTGGTACCATATTCCTCTATGAAGGAGCACACTCTGAAGTACTTGGTAAGTGTCATCATTTCCACATTTCAGTAGGTTTTCTGAGTATTTGATGAAACCCTCAGATAGAGGAAGTGAAGGAGGAACTCAGTAGTTGGAAAATTTTAGTTTTAGGTAATAATTAATAAGTTTTAACTAATAGTTAAAGTTTAGGTAATAGCTAATAGTTAATAGCATGTAAAAAGCTATTGTTTTAGGAACTGAAGGTACAGCCCACCCTGACTCCAGGAGACCATGAGCAATTCAGTCTTTGTGCTTCAGAAGAAATCATAAGCAATTAAGATGGTATCTGAGCCATTGTGTTCCTGAGGGAGACATCCTGATGTCCAGCACCCAGGACCCAGATAGAAAAGCACTGGTCAGGGGATTAAAGGACATTAGGGAAATTGCCAAACTGCAGCTTTTACCTGTTAACCTCTTTCCTGAGTTCCAAATCCCTTACCTACACTTTTTCCTCCTTATACAAAGGCTGGCTTGAAAGGAAATGTAAGACAGTCTGTTAGGGTACATAACTGGCTGTCTTCTTAGATTGCCAGCAATCTGAATGAAGCATCCATAAAGAGTCAATTCCTGTCTCTGCTTATTGGTTCTGGTAGAGACAGGCAGCAAGAACGCCAACTTTTCTGGTTTCAGAAGCACTCACTAAGAGAGAAATCTTTCTCTGTGGACATTTGTCTTGTGAACATTTCTGATTGCCCACGACCCTTTAAACACTCTAATGCTTGGGAAATGTCTTGTCTTATGAGTTTCACTTCCGCAGGTTGAAGCAGAAAATTGGCTTTCCCAGGTTCCCTTGCAGCAAGACCACAGGCTTGGATTTAACCAATCAGATGTAGTTGCATCCAGAAGCGAGCAATGGAAGAATGAAGGCATGCAAAATTTGTCTGCTGGAAAGCATGACAACAGTAGTACTGGGCTGTTCAGGGGCATCAGTGCCAGAGTTTCTGGCATTCGCTCCTGAGCATCACCAGTGTGAGCTGCACAGCATCTGTGCAAGTCCTGGCAGAGGTGCCGACCAGTGGCAGCAGGGCTGTGGGAGCTGCAGTGGCTCCTGCAGGAAGAATTGAACGTTGCTCCTGGCTGCTCAGCCTGGAGCCAGATTCTTAAGCCCCCACAGAGCTTCTGTGAGCTACCTACTAGCCTTTGATCCTTTTTCCACCTAAGAAGCCAACCAAAGTAGATATTATCGTTTGCCACCTCCAACCCTGATGGGAACAAGGAATAAAAATATCTACTCTTCTTTCTAGACATAAACTTTGGGATAACTTGTAAAAATTCTACCATGTTATAAATCTAGGGAAATTTTCATATGAAAATAAGAAGGGAAAAAAGAAAGAATATAATATAATATAATATTATAATCTGGAAATGATTTAAGATCTAATAAATGAGATAAAGCAACCACAAGTGATTAAATGTAAAGTCATTTTAATATTTACCTCTGTAAGTAGCATGTTTTCTATAAATAAAGGATGTTTGAAACTAGGAATTTTAATGCTCATACTAGGAAACACTTCAATTTGATATCAAAGAGGAAGTTATCAAAGTACCAGCCTTTTAAAAAGCAGAATAGAAGACTGTTGCCATTTTCTGACCAGAACTCCATTTTACTTCTAATTACAGAATTCTTTTTTCTTCTGGGGAACCCTTCCATGAGAAGATAAGAAATGGTTGCTGAGAAGAGTGGAGCAGAGGGTTAACTAGGCAATGTGGGTAGTGCCATGGGCCACCTGGAGTTAGTGGTCATGAATTTAAAATGAGTCCAGTCATCCTAGTTGTATAGTTTTCTCTAACCCCACTCAGCTGGTTAGATGAAAGTGTGAAGTAGGCAGAGTGTTTTAACCTGGGATACCATTTAACCAGTTGAAGTGCAGGGCAAGAATGATGAGGGATGCATGGGAGTGATTCTAAAGATAGACAATGGAACCTAAGTGGGATGAGGGAGAAAAGGAGGACACGAAGTAGGAGGAGAGTGAAAAGTTGGAGGGCCCACTGGGGTCAAAGAATTGTAGCATTGGTGATACACAGACTGGGAGAGGAAGAGGTGGTGGTCAGAAAATGGAATAATTGTGTTGGGAACCACCCTGACTGGTTTCAGAAGCTGTAACCACCCCCGTGGCTAAGGTTTGAGTAAAGAGACCTTGAGACCTTAAGCCACTGAGGAGACGGAGCTTATCTTCCTGACAGGGGCACCACCTCTGACCCCTTTTACTTCACCCTGTCTGGCCCTAGGCAGATGACTGGTTAGCCAATGACAAGTAAGATTCCTCAAGGAAGGGATGACCTAAGACAGGCATGGTTTCAAAGGGGCCCTCAGGGAAGGACTTTGGGGGGCCATAGAAAGAGGGGATGATGGGCCCTTCCTTACCCCTTGGCTTTAACATAACCTGAGTCCTCATTCTGTCTGCAAGAAGTCTCCTAATCTCTTGGCTGCCTTACTTCTCCTACCTGACTTAAGCCTGAAACAATGCTGGAGTGCAGTGCAGCTCTGGGCAGGAACAGGTTTAAGAAAGAATGCATAAAATCCTGTGAAACCTGCTTTGATAAGAATGTCCTCAATTTTCTGAAAAGGATCCAAGCAGGAAATGAGTTTGTTCCCCCAAGTTTTATGGCCCGTTAGCTAACTGACCCTGACTCAGAATAAGCCCTCATAGTTTTTTGCGTGTTATCTATTGTTTAACCTTACTACCTGAGAATGATTGATGAGCTTTACCTGTATTTCTGTGCAAATCGAACCTAGTGAAAGTCCACTGAGGAACAGGCTCCTGGTCCTTCTCCTTCGAGAGACTGGACACCTTTCCTCCCCAAGTAGATCATGCCTTAGACAGATGGAATGGGGTGGAGGGAGAGCTCTGTGAGCGGAGCACCCCCCAAATTAAAATGGATACTTACTTTTTTTTAATAAAAAAGATGGTTTTTTCATCACTTTTCAATAATACCCTTTCTTTAAGTCAATTTTAATATACAATTTATAATCCTGTATAGGAGACTGTTCTGCGTGGCCTGGGCCCAGCTCTCACTCAGACAAACTGAGGTCCGGCACACAGGACCCAGGCCCATGGATAGGTTCTACCATGGGGAATCAGGCCTGCATTGTACCTAGGCCACTTTGAGACTTGCTTTTTGCTAAAACTCCCTCACCCTGAATTGAGGCAGAAAACATTTACTGCATATCTTTAAAATAACTTCCTAAAATCTATGCTAAACCTTCCAAGGATAAGTGTAACTAGTTCAACCACTTTTCCCTTTACTTTTGCAAATATCCTTCCTCATTTGCAAATGAGGACCATCCTCAATGTCATGCGCCCAGAAAAATCAGTAAAAGCTTGTCAAGGCGAGGGTTGGGGTGTTCTCTTGAGAGAGCGGCCGAGCCTTCCCTTTTCCTCCACAGGACTCGGTAGTCCGTGTGAATTCATTTCCTCTCATCCATAATGCCGTGGACACATCAATAATGAAACTCACATATTTTAAGTATATAGGTTGATGACTTGTCAAGTGTATCTACCTATGTAATGGCAATCAAAATCAAGGTATAGAAGATTGCATTTTTCATAGTTTGCTTGTGCCACTTGGCAGTTAACCTCCTTGCCATGGACTGAATGTTTCTGCTCACCAAGTTCACAGGTTGAAATCCTAACCTTTAATGTGCTGGTACTACGAGGTGGGGCCTCCCTCATAAACAGCATTAGTATCCTTACAAAAAAAGAGAAGAGAGCTAGCTAGCCTTCCTCCACCATGTGAGAAACAGAAGACAGCCGTCTGTGAACTAGGAAGCAGGCTTTCACCAGGCACTGAATCTGCTGGCTTCTTATCTTGGACTTCCCAGCCTCCAGAACTGTGAGAAATAAATGTTTGCCATTTAAGTCACCCAGTCTATCGTATTTTTGTTATAGCTGCCCTGATGGGCCAAACACTCCTCCACCCTCACCTTAATGAAACACTGGTGTGGTTTTTAAAAGTTACCATAGATGAGTTTTAACTTATTCTAGAATTTCATGCAGGTGGAATCATACAGTATGTACTTTTTTACCCCGGCCACTTTTCCCCAGTGTAAGGTTTGTGAAATTCATCATGTTACTATGTTTCTGAGTAATTTGTTCTTTTTAAATGTTGAATGGTATTTCATTGTGTAAATATATAACGATTTATTTATTCACCTGTGAATAGATATTTGGACTGTTATTAACATCCCTATACAAGTTGTTTAATGGGCATATGTTTTCATTCTTGGGTAAATACTAGAAACTATAGTTGCTGTCATGTATCATATGTTTTTATTTTTGTTGGGTTTGATTTGCTAATGTTTTATTTAGGATTTTCCTGTCAGTACTCACAGGACTAAGGGATGTCACCACAACTATTAGTCAAAGAGGGAAACATGTAGTCCTTTGCTGGAAGGTGAAGGCAAAATGAACCCTTTGGGTCTTTACTGTATTGGAACCATGGATAAAGAGGTGAACAATGGGTAAAGTGGGGAAAGGAGGGAAGCGTCATCAAGGAACATGTATAAAGGACTCCTAGACAAAGCCAACAAGGGGTAGGATTGAGGGTGGGAGGCGGGGATGGCTGGGGTGGGTGGGAGTGTGGAAAAAAAAATGAGGTGATGTATGTTTAACTAGACTTGCTGTAATGATCATTTTGTAATGTATACAAATATCAAATCATTATGTTGTATACCTAAAACTAACATGATATGTTAATTATACCTCGATAAAAATAATAAAATAAAATGAAATAAGAAAAAAAAAACAATGGCAAATGGAACCAGAGTGTAAGCCAGGTGGAATCATCCACCCCCACAGGAAGGAAGGCATAAAAAGTAAATATGGGGTCACAGCAATAAGGAAAAATGCAGATGTGCAGGGGCCACACGACTCCCTCCTCGTAACTAAATAAACTTGCCCTATATTCTTTCTAATCTCTGTTCTTTGGAGATCTATGTACATATATTCTTAGGCAACCAATCCTTAAGTAGCTTGTGTTTCCTGAATTGAAATTCCTCTGCTGTTCTGAATAAACTCAATTTCTTTGTTTTCAAAATGCAAGTCTACAAATCACAGAGCTGAGAGTAGGGGCAACTCTTAAAAAAAAAAAGCTCAGACAGTTGGTGACTCCCCAGAGGGCCACCACATTTTCGGGAGGCCGACTGTTTTCAGCTGTAGCAGGGTAACCACTAAACCACTGCACCTGTAGGTGGGTCCCGAGTGAAGCAGCCCCCTGGATCCATGGAATTACAGCTTTTGACACCTGGGTCAAATATCCTTTTCCCTAAGTGTTAAGTGATTCTGGAGGGTTATTGAATTAAAGACTGTCAAATTCAGCAAAAGTAAGAATTATTTATTCCATAGTAAATAATTCAATTTGCAAGTTCAGGTTTGTAACTAATTTATAGGGGCTTTTCTTTCTTATACACTTTTTAAAAATTTAATTATTGTTCAAGTACAGTTTTCTATCTTTTACTCCCATCCCAGCCCACCCTCCCAGTGCTCCCTACCTCCCTCCCATTTCCACCTCCCTTAGTTGTTGTCTATGTGTCCTTTATACTTGTTCCTGTAAATCCTTCCCCTTTTTCTCCTGAAATTCCCTTCCCTCTCCCCTCTGGTCCCTGTCAGCCTGTTCTCTATTTCAGTGTTTTTGGTTTTATTTTGCTTGCTTGTTTGTTTTATTGTTTAGCTTCCTGTTAAAGGTGAGATCATATGGTATTTGTCTTTCAACACTTGACTTATTTCACTAAGCGTAATGTTTTCCATTTCCATCCATGTTGTTGCAAAGGGTAGTAGCTCCTTCTTTCTTTCTGCTGCATAGAATTCCATTGTATATATGTACCATAATTTTTTGATCCATTCATTTGCTGACAGGCATCTAGGTTGCTTCCAACTCTTGGCTATTTGTAAATTGTGCTGCTATGAACATTGGGGTGCATAGGTTCTTTTGGGTTGGTGTTTTAGGGTTCTTAGGATATAATCCCAGCAGTGGAATTGCTGGGTCAAAAGGCAGGTCCATTTTTAGTTTTCTGAGAAAATTCCATACTGTTTTCCATAGTGGTTGTATGAGTCTGCAATCCTACCACCAACGGATTAGGGTCCCCTCTTCTCCGCAACCTCTCCAACACTTGTTTGTTGCTTTGTTTATGATTTTTAAATACCAACCGAACCTCTGGCATGTACTAAGGCAATCAGTAGATTCTTAAGAAAGCAATCAATATTCCAAAAAGTTCCTTCATAAAATTAGGTATTAAGATTATTGAAGTAAAAGACAAATAACACATTGTTTACTTCACTAATTTCACTTCTTTCCTGACAATGAATTTTTATGAGCTGCTTGGACCATGAAGGTAATTGACATTTTAAAGTCCATGATTATTTGAGACAGGAGTACAATATTGTAGGTTTTTGTTTGTATATTTATATTGACTATTGGTGAGCAATTGTAAGTAAAATAGCTTCTGTTTTTAAATTGCTCATTTAGTATAGTATTTGCCAAACATCACTTAAATGCATACTTATTACACAGCATGGGGCAAAACTAGGTTTACAGTTCATATGGAAAGATACACAATAATTAATAATAATAGAAAAATAAACTGTTACCTGTACTCACACTGTAAGGCTACTTTTGCCCCGCCCTGTATGTGAAACACAAGTGCTTTGTGAATTGGCTTTAAAATATTTAATTAAGAAATGGAGGGTAAAGGAACTTAGAGTCTAATATAAATGGCTTGTATGACTTTGAGGGGAAGGACATGTTAGAATAAGTTTTCTGAACACCTAAAACTAATACCTTCAAGAGCTGCCTTTTTCCTTTTAACTAATGAACTACTTTTAAAAAACTGTATTGCTTGAATTCCTGCCATATTAAGCAGAACATATAGAATATAAATTATGCATTCTGTAGATTGATGATTACATGTCAGTTCACCAGGAGTTGCTGCCCTTGAGGTTTATTGAAGTGCAGACACAAAGGAGGAGATTAGAAAATAGGCAACAAAGCAGCTTGAGGCCATATATTAAATGATGGGCCACATATTAATGCCTCTTCTCTCCCCCGCTGCCCTCCTTACCACGCCCATTTGCTTCTAATCTATTTATTTACAAATAGGAAGACTGGGGGTAGGTACAAGGAACCAGATAACCTTGGTTATTCCCTCACTAACTTAACTTTACATTCTTGTGCATTTTGGTTTTGCAGTGGGGTCCAAGGATAACTCCAAAAGCTTTCGTGTGGACGTTAAGTGGATATATTCATAGGCCTTTTTCTCTTATTTTTGTTCCATAGGTCTTCCAGTTTATCAAAGTGACCAAAGAGTGACTTCTGGAGACATGGCACAGTATTGAACTAAGGTCTGTATACTTCACAAACTTGCGGTTATAAGATGAATAATTCATGGGGATTTAATGTACAGCATGGTGATTAGAGTTTATAATAATGTATTATATACTTGAAATTTGCTAAGGGAGTGGATCTGAAGTGTTCTTACCACACACACAAACGCGCACACACTGGTAACTATGTGAGGTGATGGACGTGGTAACTAACTTGATTGTGGTAATTATTTCACAATGTACAAATATTAAATCACACTTTTTACCCTAAATATATGCAATTCTTATTAGTTACTTATACCTTAATAAAGCTGGAGAAAAAAGGATCTGTGTACTTCAAAGTTAGAAAAAGCTTGAATGGCCCACTGAAGACACGGTTCTTTCACGCTGTTTCTTGTCCTAGAAGCAGATCCTGCGATAAGAAATCAACTGAGTACAGCAATTCCTCAAATAAAATCATTGTGTTCAATGCTGTTTTAACATTTTGTGAAATGCTATAGGAGTGTAACTTGTTTCTATCAATTAATCTATGGTAAAGTTGATTGCTTTATGCTTCTTTCACTCAAAGTTGCAGAACCTATGGACAGTGTTACCTGGGGACTTAGTTTATTTGGAAGGTGAAGGAAATACAAGCAGGGAAGCGGGAGAAAGAAGGGAAGGCAGCCAAGAGTGTGTGTTATCAAAATTCTGCCCACTGGGCACTCCGGTGGACAGCACAGCCCCAAGCCCCCAGTCAGTGGAGAATGTTGAAGGAGTGTTAGGACTTCTGCATGTTCTGCGTTCATGCAGGGCGTGCTTGCGTGCTTGCGTGCGTGCTTGCGTGCACGTACGGACGGGTGCATGTGTGGGTGGGTGGGGGGTGTGGAGGTGGCCAAAGATAGATTTCGGGTAAAGAAATGCTGTCCTGGTAAGGTGGAGGAAAAACAGAGGCTTGTTAAAATTTTAAGAATTTATTGAGCACAAATTGATTCAACTGGCCAGGGCCAAACTCAAAATGGTGCTGAGCATTCCATGGCAGGAGTGCTGAGAGAGGTGTTTATAGAGAAAAGGTAGAAATAGTAAGAAAATTACTGGTGAGCTAGGCCACAGGTGGCAAACACAAGGCCTGGGGCTGAATCTGGCCCTCCACCTCGTTTTATTTGGCCCAGCACCTTGTTTCTACCCAGCAGCAGTGCTGAGCTCCTTGTCCCTACTTAAGGGGTAGTTGCATTTATACAGACCTAAAATTACATTTCGCTGTTTGAAGGCAACCTGGAGGCTGATGTAGCCCCCGGGTGAAAGTGGGTTTGCCACCCCTGGGCTAGGCTTCAGCTTAAAACCTTGTGTGTTGTGTGTGGTTGGTTGTCCTTAGGTTTTCGTTTCATAACCTTGAGGCCTTTGGAGCATAACACAGGCCACCATGGCATTAAAACCATCTTGATCTAATGGTGTCCTTGTTTAGTTAACAGTCTACTTACACTGAAGTGGCCTTGTCAGGGGATTAGATGGGGAACTAGTAGTGTCCTCTGTAGCTGGAGACCTTGGCAGAAGAATGACCCCTGCTCTCAGCGCTGTGATTTGTAGACTCAAGCTTTGAGAACAAATTGTCCACTTAAATACAGACGCAAACAGGCAGATGACCAGAAATTGAGTTTATTCAGAGTAGCAGAGCAATGTTAATTCAGGAAACACAAGCTACAGGGGAATGGGGGAGGGTTTGGGTGAACTTTATTTATGGGCAAAGAGTATAAAGTGGACCAGTTCGGCCAGCGCCCGCACAGTGAGTTCATTGTTTTCAGGACAGGAGAGAGATTCTTGGCTGAACTTCATTGGGCAGGAGATAAGTTTCTGGTTTTCTGTAAATAAGGTGAGTCTCTCAGTAAGTTTCATTTTCCTCGGGGTGCCTGCGTGAGATTCTCCTGTTCATATCCACTGGTTCTATTTTAGACTAAAATTCTTTCACAAAATTAAGAGACAGTTATGCTTCCTTCTACTCTACTGGTGAATGTTTCTTTATTGTTCTACTGATACAGTGTTTCTGGAAGAAAAGCTCAAGCACTATTAAGTAGGTCCATCATGTAGCCTTTTCTGGTTTATTTCCTGAATAAGACAATGAATTGTCCATCTCTACTTTCCCTGTCTCTACTTATATAATAATTTATTGCCAATTGTAATTTCTTCTGTCTTGAGTAGTTAGATGGGGTGGGATGAAGGAGAAGCGTTTGATTTTCTAGTGTCAATCAATTTGCTCCTTTAAATCAGACAGTTCTTAAAATTCTAGAGTAATGATTCTGAAAAATATAAGTAAAGCACTGCCTACTTATAAAAACCATACTGTTGATAAGATATTTTGCTGTGGGTGGGAACAGAGAGTACATTAAACAGAGTTCCTGTCCTAGGTTGTATTGGGAAGCTTTTTTTTTTTTGGCCAGCATCTTTTTCTTGTGGATCTCTCTTTCTCTAACTTTGTTTGACTGTGTATCTATGTCTGTAATGAGGTCTTACACATCTACATACCCTTTCTGTGGTTCATACATGGCGATGATTAATTTTATGTATCAACCTGACTGGGACACCAGGTGCCCAGATTAAACACGATTTCTGGGTGTGTCTGTTAGATTAGCATTTGAATCCATAGATTCAGTGAAGTATGTGGCCCTTCTCGGTGTGGGTGGGCATCATGCAGTCCTCTATTGTCGAGGGCCTGAATAGAACAAAAAGTGGAAGAAAGGAGGATTTATTTCCTTCTTGCTTGCCTGCTTGAGCCAGGTCATTTTCAATCTTCTGCTCTTGAACTGGGATTTACACCATTTGTTCCCCTGGTGCTCAGGGCTGTGGACTCAAATTAGAATTATACCACTGGCGTTTCTGGTCTCCAACTTGCACATTTTGGGGTTTCTCAGCTTCCATCATAATGTGAGCTAATTCCTCATAATAAATCTCCTTCTATATGATATCAATCGCCATATGCCATATAGAGATAAATATCACATATAATACAGTGGCACCTTGGTACTTGTTGTTAATTGGTTCCAGAACCCGTGACAAGTGCCAACACCATGAGTGGTGCCCTGGCTGGTGTGGCTCCATGGATTAAGTGCTGGTCTGTGAACCCAGAAGCTGCTGACTTGATTCCCAGTCAGGGCACATGCTTGGCTTGTGGGCCAGGTTCCCAATTGGGGGTGTGTAAGAATCAACTGACTGATGTATCTCTCACACATTGATGTTTCTTTCCTTCTCTTTCTCCTTTCCTTCTCTTGTCTTTTAAAAAAAGTCCATAAATAAATAAAATCTTTAAAAAAACCTACAAGTGGCAAGTAAGTGATTAGTGATGAAGCATTTTCTCTTGTGGGGCAGCATCATGACTCATGCAAGTTCAGGCAAGTGCGATGAGTCCTGAGCAAGTGCCAAGTGCTGAAACATTTATTCTCGTCAAAATGCGATGAGTACAGGGTTTCACAGGTTCTGAAGCTGTATGACTGTATATGTGGCTATATATGTGTGTATATATATGTTTGTGATATATTGTATATGTACAATGGTTCTAGTTCTACGAAGAATCTTCAGACAGCATGTGACCAGGGCTGGACTAATCTTAGTGCACTATTTGGTTGGGCACACAAACTGTGTATACTGACAGACCGAAGGTCTCTTTCTGCCTTATTTGCTAATCTGAGATAATATAAAACTAGCCATGATTGCGGTCACTATCTTGACTGCTTAGGTGGAGCGACTACCTGCAGAATGAACCATTTAGAGGCAGGTAGTGGAGTCAAAGGGTCCTGAAGCTTTAGTCCCTGGATCTGGCTATGCTTGAGCTCTGTGTCAGCACCTGCTGAGTAAATTTTTCTGAGCTAATATGTATTTCTTTGGTCTAGTTTAAGTAAGGTTCTAGCACCTGCTAGAGAAAGAGTTCTGACTAATACATACTCAGAACTGGCAAGAAGCTGAAGATGCAAATTAGAAAATGTTTGTATCAGAAAAAAATTGTTTTGAGAAACTTAGCTTGATGATTTAAAAAATCTCCTTAAACACAATGAAACTGATTTGCTATCACCTAAGAAGATGTTTTTAAAAACCAGAATATGTGTAAAATTATGACCTTTTGCATTACCATGCCCCTGAGAGAAAAGAGTGGCTTCTATTTATATTTCCTTGCAGAAGAGAAAATTATTACATTATTGTTATTATGTTTGTCTCCTGGTCTCCAATTCCAAATAAGTTTGTGAAAATGGCAAGTGAATAAGTGTGTGTGTATTCTTTTATAATTTTAATTTTTGTGTACAACTTTATTTCCAGGGCTGGGGGTTAGGGTATGGGGTGAATCCCAAATGCGAAAAGCACATGTTGGTATGCAATATTATAATGTACAGTGAATCAGATGGTATTTGCTATTTCTTTAAGAACTGGTCAGAAAACCATTTCTGGCCTTGGAAACCTGAAAGGCCTATTTTGGGGGTGGTGAGTTTTGTGTCAAATTCCTGCTCTCTCCTAATCACCAGGACCTCTCGCTCCCACTAAGCAATGATCTCAGCTAGAGATGCCCCACCTTCAAAGCAACCCTTAGTTGTCCAACAAAAATAAATGATTTATAGACAGGCAGTGGGCCAGGGGCCTCTCAGTGCAGCAGTGCACAGCTCTGTGTTTTGCTACGCAATGGACCCATGGAGGCAGCTGGGGCTGTAAGGAAAATCAAGGAGGGTCACATGATTATTGGGACAAATCATCTGTTGTCAGACTTTTTGTTTTCGGGACCCCTTATACATTACTGAAAAACCCAAAGGACTTTGGTTTATGTGGTCTACATCTATTTATATTTACCATATTAGAAGTTAGATCAGAAAAATCTGTAAGTTTTAGGAAGCTTACAATACTTAACCTATAAGTATTACATTCCCATTATTCTAATTTATATTGAAAGGTTAGAGTTTGTAATCAGCAGCAAACACTGTGTTCTTTTTCTTAAAGTAACTAGAGTGTGAAGTAAAAATGTCTACCAGCACCCAAATCGGAATAACCATACCTTGTCAGTGTTTTTTCAAGACAACATTGCGTTCCATGAAAAAAGTGTCTAGTTTGTCTAGCAACTGAAAGACATAGTTGTTTTCCTTGAGCCATTGTATTTTGGTATACTGAAGTGCTTTATAAGTGCTTCCCATGTCGTAAAATAGAATGTTAAAAAGAAGTATACTCAAGGGTCGATAACTAACCATTTACAGTGCTTTATCAAGGGTGTTCTTAAGTGAACCTGTTTTTTTTTTTTTTAAACTGGAGCATGTGGTGATGAAGAATTCAATGACTGCTAGAATAATTTGGTGTCACTGTCTTGATTGGTGCTAAGGTGCCAGCAGTTTTACTCACATTGCTTTGCACCATCAGTGTAAATATCAATTAGTGAAGAAGACAGCTATCATCTTAGTAGTGTTATGAAAACAGGTTTGACATTGTGGGTTCCTCGAAAGGATTTGGGAATCCCCAGTGGTTGGCAGACCATATTTTGAGAATCACTGTTTCAAAATGCTAGCATTTTATTATTCAGAAACAGACTTAATGAATACCTATTTTTACCAGGCACTTCTGAGGGCACGGGATGTGTCAGTGGACAAGATGAAGATCTCTCCCTTTTTGGAGGTTATTTTCTAGCAGCAGTGGAGACAGACAATAAGACAATATATAATAAATAGGTAAATTTGGAGATGCATTAGGAGATAGTAACCGCTATGGAAAAATAAAAATTAGAGCAAGATAAGGGTGATTAGGAATGCTTGTAGGTCACAAGTAGCAGGTTGAAATGTTAGAGTGATCAGGATAGACCTCATCACAAAGGTGGTATTTGAGTCAAGTCTTAAAGGAGATGAGGCAGTTAGCCATGTGGTTGGTTGTCTGGTGGAGGAGCATTTGAATCAAGGGAACAACCGTATGAAGAGTACAAAGTGGAAGTATGTCTGTCATGGTCAAAGAAGCACCAGGAAGTCGGTGAGGAGGTAGTGGAGGGATTGGACGATAAAGTCCTAGCATGAGTAGCCAGAAACAGAAGGGAGGGTGCAGATCACGTAGAGAAATGGGAGCTACTGAAGGGTTTTTAGTGGAAGGGCGACCTGATCTCTCTTATGCTTTTAAAAGGTTATTTTAAAATATACTTTATTGATTATGCTATTACAGTTATCCCATTTTTCCCCCTTTATTCCCCTCTGCCCTGCACATCCTCTCCCAGCTGCATCCCCCCCGCCCTGTAGTTCATAACCATGGGTCATATATATAAGTTCTTTGACTCTACTTTTCCTACTCTATTCTTAGCCTCCCCCTGTCTATTTTCTACCTACCATTTATGCTACTTATTCTCTGTATCTAAAAGGTTATTTTTACTGCTGCATTGAGGATAGACTGGACAGGACAGGGAAGGGATATGGAGATTAATTAGGAGGCATGTATAGTAATGGGATGAAAGATAATAGTGGGTTAGGCCAGAGTGGTAGATGTGAAACTGGTGAGAAAAGAGAATCAGAACTCCTGAATGGTTTTGATGTAGGGTATAAAAGAAAGAGACAAGTCAAATGCAATGTCAAAATTTTTGGCCTTAATAACTGAAAAGATAGTGTATCCCATACAAAAATTACCTCAAAATTTACCATCAGTCTAAGTGTAAAGTTCTAAAATTTTTAGAAGAAAATCTTCATGACCTAAATGGGTAGCAAAGAGTTCTTCACCATGACATCAAAAGCATGATTCATAAAAGAAAAAACCTAAAACATTGGACTTCATCAAAATTAAAAATATTTGCTCTCTGAAAGATACCATTAAAATCTTGAAAAGATTCAACAGTAAGAAAACAAAGAATCCTATTTAAAAATAAGAAAAGGATTTTAACAGATACTTTAAAAAAGGGATGGCAAATAAGCACATGAAAAGATGCTTAAATCATTAGCCATTAGGGAAATGCAAATTGAAATCACTATGAGCTGCGTTGTACCTATTAGAATGCCTAAACCAAAAATATAGATAGTAGCAAGTGCTGGTGAGGATGTGGGACAATTGGGTCTCACACATTGGTGACAGAAATATAACATGGCATGACTACTTTGGAAAATAGCTTGGTGGTTTCTTATAAAGTTAAATATCTACTCATAAAACCTAGAAATCCCAATCTTTGATATTCACCGCAGAGAAATCAAAACATATTCAACAAAAACCTACACATGACTATTCATAGGTTTTATTTATATTAGGGAAAAACTAGAAACAATCCCAATGTTCACCAAGTGAATGGATAAACAAATTGCAGGATTTCTACATTGAAGAATATTGGCTTTCCAATTAAAAATGGACATTTCTCCAAGGAGGACATACAGAGGGCCCAGAGACATATGAAAAGCTGCTCAGCATCACTAGCGATCAGAGAGATGCAAATTAAAACCACAATGAGATACCACTTCACACCTATGGCAGTGGCCATCAACAAGCAAGTGTTGGAGAGGATGCAGGGAAAAGGGAACCCTAGAGCATTGTTGGTGAGAATGCAGACTGGTATAGCCACTGTGGAAAACAGTATGGAATTTCCTCAGAAAATTAAAAATGGCGCTGCCTTTTGCCCTGGCAATTCCACTGCTGGGATTATATCCTAAGAACTCTGAAACACCAATCCAAAAGAACCTATGCACCCCAATGTTCATAGCAGCACAATTTATAATAGCCAAGTGTTGGAAGCAACCTAAGGTCCCATCAGTAAATGAATGGATCAAAAAACTACAGTACACTTACACAATGGAATACTATGCAACAGAGAGGAAAAAGGAGCTCCTACCCTTTACAACAGCATGGATGGAACTGGAGAGCATTATGCTAAGTGAAATAAGCCAGGCAATGAGGGAAAAATACCATATGATCTCACCTTTAACAGGAACCTAATCAACAAAAGAAAAAAGCAAGCAAAATATAACCAGAGACATTGAAATAAAGAACAATCTGACAGTAACCAGAGGGGAGTTGGGAGGGGATAGTGGGGGGAAGAGGAGAAGGGTTTTCAGGAACAACCATAAAGGACACATGGACAAAACCAAGCGGTGGGGGTGGAAGCAAGGGAAGGAGGGAGGTTTGGCTGGGTTTGGGCAGGGAGTGGTGGGTGTTAAACACAGAAAACTATAATTGACAATAATAAAATAATTTAAACAAATACTGGCTCAGAAAGAAAAAAAATGAAATACATGGATAGATGTCAAGAGTATTATGCTGAGTGAAAAAAAGTCAATCTCTCTTTTTTTGTTTCTTTTAAAGTATATTTTATGGATTATGCTATTACAGTTGTCCCATTTTCTCCTCCCCTTTTTCTCCCCTCTACCCCCCTCCTCAAATATTCCCTCCCCGGTTAGTTCATGTCCATGGGTTGTACATACAAGTTCTCTGGCTTCTTCATTTCCTGTACTATTGTTTACCTCCCCCTGTCTATTTTGTGCCTACCAGTTATGCTTCTTATTCATTGTACCCTTTTCCCTCCATTCTCCACCCACCCCCTACTTGCTGATAACTCTCCATGTGATCTCCGTTTCTGTGCCTCTGTTCCAGTTGTAGTTGTTTGCTTAGTTTGTTTTTGTTTTTTAGGTTCAGTTGGTGATAGTTGTGAGTTTGTTGTCATTTTAATATTCATAGTTATCTTCTTTTCCTCAGATAAATCCATTTAACATTTCTTATAATAAGGGCTTGATGATGATGAACTCCTTTAACTTGACCTTATCTGGGAAGCATTTTATCTGCCTTTCCATTCTAAATGATAGCTTTGCTAGATGGAGTAATCTAGGTTGTAGGTCCTTGCTTTTCATGACTTGGAATACTTCTTTTCAGCCCCTTCTTGCCTGTAAGATCTCTTTTGAGAAATCAGCTGATAATCTTATGGGAACTCCTTTGTAGGTAACTATCTTCTTTCCTCTTGCTGCTTTTAAGATTCTCTCCTTATCTTTAACCTTGGGTAATATACTCAATCATGTTGTCTCTTGGTGTGTTTCTTCTTGGATTCAACTTCTTTGGAACTCTCTGAGCTTCCTGGACTTTCTAAGTCTATTGGGGAACTTTTCCTTCATTATTTGTTCAAATAAATTTTCAGTTTCTTGCTGTTCCTTTTCTCCTCCTGGCAGCCCTATGATTCAGATGCTAAAGTGCTTAAAGTTGGCCCAGAGGTTCCTGAGCCTCCCCTCATTTTTTAGAATTCTTGTTTCTTCATTCTGTTCTGGATGATGAATGTGTATTTCTTCCTTCTGTTCCAAATTTTTTATGTGAGTCCCAGTTTCCTTCCCTTCACTTTGGTTCCCTGCCTATATAGTTCAATCTTTATTTCACTTTGCATAGCCTGCACTTCTTCCTCTATTTTGCATCTGTACTCAATCATTTCTGTGAGCATCCTGATTACCAGTGTTTTGAAGTCTGCATCTGATAGGTTGGCTATCTCCTTATTGCTTAGTTCTTTTTCTGGAGCTTTGATCTGTTCTTTCATTTGGGCCATATTTCTTAGTCTTGGCACACATATTATATTGTAAGGGATGGAGCCTTAGATAATTACCAGTGTGGTGCAACCCACTTCACTGTGTTGTGGCACTGTATGTGGAGGTGGGGTCAGAGGAGGAGCAATGCTGCTTGCTCAGCTCTCTCCCTGCTCTCAGTCACTTCCCTTGCTTCCCACAAGCAGATTGTGCCCTTTCTGGTGCAGATTCCTGGGTGGGTGGACTTGTGTACATTCTAGAGTCTTGTGTGCCCCTCTGATGAACTCTCCTGTGAAACTGGGAGTTTCTCCCACTGCCACAACCCCCACAGGTTCTTACAGCCAGTGCTTTTGAGGCTTTATTTTTCTGGATATAGAAAAATATATCTATTTTTCTATACTTTGAGGCTGGAACCCTTGGTCGCATGGTCTGTCTCACTCCCCAGTTGTTCCTCCCAGCTTATCTGCATGCTGCTGCCTCATCTGCTGTCTTGCCACGTGTCCTCTCTGACCTGGTTTCCTGTTTCTGCCCCTCCTACCAGTCTGGATGAATGTTTCTTCTTTAACTCCTTGGTTGTTGGACTCCCATACAGTTCAATATTTTGGCAGTTCTTGATTAAAAAAAAATTAGTTGTTACCATCCTTTGATTGTGCAAGGAAACAAAGAGTATTTACCTATACCTCCATCTTCGCTGGAAGTCAAAAGTCAATCTCAAAAGGGTACATACTATGTAATTCCATTATATAAACATTCTTGAATGACAAAATTATAGTGATGGAACAGATTAGTGGTTGATCAGTGTTTGCTAGGGGTTAGGGCTGTAGTGAGAAGGATGTGACTTTAAATAAAGTAGCATGACCTTCACGATGATAAGCATATACTGACTGAAAAAAAAAATAAGCATGAGGAAGTATCCTTAGGGTAATGAAACAGTTCTATATACTTATTTTATCTGCTGCTGTTTACAAACATCTAGACCTGTGATAACACTTTATAGAACTATGTACCAAACAAAAAAAGAATACACATGAAAACTGGTGAAATCCAAATAAATTCTTTATTTAGTGACTGGTATTGTACCAGTGACAACTCCCTGGTTATGTAAGATGTTATTTTTGGGGGAAGGTAGATGAAATGTTCATATGATATCTGTACTATTTTTGAAACTTCTCAATGAGCCGAACATTATTTCAAAAGAAAAAAGAAAAAACAGCATTTCTATTAACTGGGATGTAAAAGGCTGCGGTAAAGCAGGTTTTAGAGAGGATGAGGAGTTCAGTTTGGGACATTATAAATTGGAGATATCTGCTACACATTCATGTGTGCACATTTCTGGAGTTTGGGAGAGGAATCTGAATGAAAAATACACTGGGAGACGATATATAAAATTTCTGCAACCTAGAAGACTGGGTCAGCTAATCAAGGCAGGAGTGTAGATCAAGAAGAAAAGGAATCAGGACTAAGCCTTGGGATTCTCTACTACCAGAAAACATGAAAAAATAAAGAGGACTCTGGGAAGATAATAGTTCCAAGTTTACTATTTTCCTTTTCTCAAAACTCTTTGGTGTGCATGTGTGTGCATGTGTGCATGTGTGTGACTTGATAGAGTTCTGTTCCATCAGTAGACAGATTTACTAGTAGATACCAGTTTCTTGTAGTTATTGTGGTCATTTTTCTCTCTTCCTCTGTACTTTAACAATTCCAGTAAAATTTTACAATATATTAGTAAAAATGGCCCTCCAGTCCTTCATCTGTTCAGTCCTGATCAATGACTTTGCAACCTGTTCTCCCCATCCCTGCTACCTTTCAGGGGTCATGTATGATAATCTCAAAGCTTTGGGAGAAATGAATATTAGTTTCATTAAAATAAGATGAAACATCTGTTGTAAGACTACTTCCCTTAATGAGGAAATAAAGACAAAATTTGATTCACTTTTAGGAATAAATTTCTCATTATCTTCTTTTTTTAGTTTCCTGAAATTTGTGCTCATTTATGGTCAGTCTCTCCCTAGCCAATTTTACCTTTAATCCAAAGTTCTGTCTCCTTGCTACTTACTATCTTTCCATTATCATTGCTACTAAAAATGAATTCACTTAATTAACTGACTTTAGTTTCATGACTAGGCAAACTGTTGTAGCTATTTTAAAGTTTAGGGATGCTCCCTTGTTTAGAAGGAAGTTCATAATCCATAATTCATATTAGGAAACAAGAAAGGTGAAAATCAATAATTTAGGCATCTATCTCAAGAAGCTGGAAGAACAGCAAATGAAACCCAAAGGAAGAAAGTTATAATAGATATAATAAAGATAAAGAAAATAGAACAAACATATAGTAAAGAGGATCAACATAAATGAAAGCTGGCTCTGTGCTAGAAAGGTTGTCCAGGAAAAAAGAGAGAAGCTATACATTACCGATATCAGGTATCAAAAATGGACATCACATTAAATCTTACAGACATTAAAAAGATATGAGAATATTATAAATATTTATTCCAGTGAGTGTTAAAAAATAAATGAAATCTAACTCCTAAACGACAGTTGACTAAAACTGACATGTAGTTCTGATGTAAGCAGAAATAGAAAATCTGAACAGTCCTTTTATAAGTTGCCTGTTCATAATCTTTGTCCATATTTCTGTTGATATTTTTGTCTTTTTTGATTGATGGATGGAGCTTCTTTACATATTAATATATTAACTCTTAACTCTCATATACATTGCAAATATTTCCTCTAGTGTTTTTTACCTTTATATTTTATTCATAAAAATATAGAAATTTTTTATTACATGATTAAATTTGTCGAACGTTTTCTTTGTACTTTTTTAATTTTTAAAAATATATTATATTGTTATGCTATTACAGTTGTCCCATTTCCCCCCTTCATTCCCCTCCACCCTGCACACTCTTTCCCACCCACATTCCCCATCTTTAGTTCATGTCCATGTGTCACAAGTTCTTTAGCTTCTACATTTCCCATACTATTCTTGCCTTCTCTCTGTCTATTTTCTACCTACCATCTATGCTACGTATTCTCTTACCTTTCCCTCTCTCTCCTCCTTCCACGCCCCTGTTGCTAACCCTCTATGTGGTCTCCATTTCTGTGGTTCTGTACTTCTTCTAGTTGTTTGCTTAGTTTACTTTTGTTTTTGTTTTAGGTGTGGTTAATAATTGTGAGTTTGCTGTCACTTTACTGTACATGTTTTTTATCTTCTTTTTCTTAGATAAACATTCCCTTTAACATTTCAAATAATAAGGGCTTGGTGATGATGAACTCCTTGAACTTGACCTTATCTGAGAAGCACTTTATCTGTCCTTCCATTCTAAATGAAAGCTTTGCTGGATAGAGCAATCTTGGTTGTAGGTCCTTGCCTTTTATGACTTGGAATACTTCTTTCCAGCCCCTTCTTGCCTGCACGGTTTCTTTTGAGAAATCTGCTGACAGTCTGATGGGAGCTCCTTTGTAGGTAACTGTCCCCTTATCTCTTGCTGCTTCTAAGATTCTCTCCTTCATTCTTATCTTGGGTAATGATAATTATGATGTGCCTTGGTGTGTTCCTCCTTGGGTCCACCTTCTTTGGGACTCTGAGCTTCCTGGACTTCCTGGAAGTCTATTTCCTTTGCCAGATTGGAGAACTTCTCCTTTATTAGTTGTTCAAATAAGTTTTCCACTTGTTGCTGTTCCTCTTCCCCTTCTGGTACCCCTATAATTCAGATGTTGGAATGTTTAAAGATGTCCTAGAGATTCCTAAGCCTCTCCTCATTTTTGGAATTCTTGTTTCTTCATTATTTTCTGTTTGGTTGTTTCTTTCTTCTTTCTGGTCCACTCCATTGATTTGAGTCCCTGTTCGCTTCCCATCACTATTGGTTCCCTGTGCATTTCAATTATTGATTCCTTCATTTCAATTAGTTTAGCCTTCATTTTTTTCATCTCAATTGTCCAGTGAGAAATGTACAGCAGGAAACTTCACAAACCATTTTTGACACATTTGATCAATTATAGCACCTTCTTCATATGCTGCACAAATCTTTGTTTGCATTTCAGTTGCATTTTTACCTTTCTTGAAGTAAAGCATAATATGCTGAAAATGTTGTGTATTTTCTTCCATCTTCAGTATTAAAATGGCTACACAAAAATTCACCAGTTCTGATAAGTTTTTTTAAAAATGCATGCTGAGATGACAGCTGTCACAATGCAATCTAAAAAATTGTTTCAAATGAAGTTAAAGACAACTAAGCACTATTAAAGCCATCTTACAGAACAAGCTAAAATGAACATTCTGGGCAACGCAATATATAAAACTTTGTAAAGCTACCTATACACAGGGCAGAAAATTGGGGCACTACAAAAAAGTAAATGCAAAGAACAGGTTTTTGACACATACCGCTGATTTCTTGGAAGAACAGGTAAGTGTTTTATTTTGCCAGAATGTGTTTAAATAACAGAATGTTTTGCTATCCTTTGGAAGAAAAACCTGCTCTACATTCTTTCTGTTCTTTTCCTTTTTAAAAAAGATTTTATTTATTTTTTTAGATGGAGGGGAAGGAAGGGAGAAAGAGAGGGAGAGAAACATCAATGTATGGTTGCCTCTCATGCGCCCCCTACTGGGGACCTGGCCTGAAACCCAGGCCTGTGCCCTGACTGGGAATTGAACCAGCAACCGTCTGGTTCGCAGGTTGGCGTTCAATCCACTGAGCCACACCAGCCAGGGCCATTTTACCTGTTCTTTGAAGAATGCAGCAGGCATGACAACTAGTTCTTGGGTAACTGTAATCAGCAATGTAGCCTTTTTCTGGTCATAGGTTGACATTTAGTTCTTAAGCTGCAATTATTTTTTTTTCTCTCCATCTGATTCATTCTGAGTCTTAGGGTGTACCCTCTTCAGTGTGGTGGGGTAGACTGCTGAGAGGCCTGCTTTACTTGTTCTGTACCATTAAATGCTTGCTTGACTCTATCAGAAATAGTTTGAAGAGTCACAAAACAAGAAATAAGGAGAGAGTGTATGTGAGAGTTCTGCCTGGGAGGACTTGAATTGGGAGAAATGAAATTAATGAAGAGAGTTTCCTGTTGTGTTCCAAAAGTAATATACTAACATGCTTATGGGCTGCTAAATCTGTGTCTTGATTCTTAAGCAACCAAAGAGCCATTTAACAATGGCATTCTCTCCTGATGAAAGATTCCATTTGAGCATGCCAGGTTTCCGGGGAGGGGTTAGGGGTGGAGGTCACCTTAGAGGCAGAACAGCATTACCATTGTCAAATGTCTTTGGTTATTAGTCTTCCCTAATATATTTGTCTGTAATCCCTCAGTGGGGAATTGAAGGTTATCATCTCAGTCACACTGAAGGGACATGATTTTTCAGGATGTGGGAGGCTTCTTTTCACTAAGAGCCTGCTGAAAGAGCATTGCTTGAAAAAATTTCATCTGAACAAAAGTGGCCCTGTGCTCAATGAAAATTACTTCCAAGGAGCTAAGGGTACTAGAAGATATCCTCAAGGAGCTTGAGGATATTAGAAGCTTCAGTGGAATGGACTTGTGGTACATTTCTATTTTTTGTCCTTTCTGTGCTTAATATAATCATTTCAAATATAAGTATAATACATGTAGATTATGGAGACAATGAATCAAAAACTCTTTGTACTCTTTCATCTCAAAACATTAAATCCAATCAATTTATTGTAGGTGTAATAATTCCATTCAGAAAAGAAGAATCATAGCACCAGTGAAATGGTAGAAAAATGTAATTTGATACATTACTGGCAAGCAGTTGGAACAAAATGTATCATAGTTTAGAAACCATTCTGTGAGTGATTGTGTGCTTTTTATTAAGAAATCCACAAAATGGAAGGAGATGGGGGATAATAGCTTTTCATTGGCATTAATCCTATTACCTGAGAGTCCTTCTATAGTGGTAAGTTATAAGAAAGCATATTTGTCCCCAAAATGTGTGGTCTGCAGTAAAGTCCATTTACAGTACTTCAGAACTCAGCTCACATAGCCTCCTTGTAGGCTGTGAGGAGATTCAGGCTGCTCTCCAACAATCATCATGATCCATTACACTTTGTTCCCTGCAGCTTTGCCCCCCCAGTTACAGGTGATACTGTAATTGCATAAGAACTTTAAAGTATATGCTGATTTTATATATGGAAGGATGATCGTTTTGTTTGTTCAAAGGATTCTTCAATATTCCATCCAGAATCTAGTGTGAACAATCTGAGGCAAAGGTAACATTTCAAAAGGTGATGTATCAAATTAACTTAGGAGAAAAATACTTCTTGAGATTGTGGTTTGGTTTTCATGTGGGAAACAGAAAATTCAAGCCAATAATTTAAGCCCCAAAGATTTACTGTGAACATCTGTATCATAGAAGCAAAATTATTTTTTCTTAAGTACACAGTTATATAATTGTATCCTCAATTGGAGATTATATTGATTCCATTTCTAATAAATGATAAAAGGTACCATATATAATATTTTAGGTTATATTGGAAATATTGCCTAAATAATTTTTTTTAGAGACCCAGCAGCTGACAATACAATTAGATCCTCCTCAGTTTTGTTGAAAGCACAGAAGTGAACATCATCCTGAATTGTGAAGAGATTACCCATCATTAAAAACATCAATTTTTCAATTTGGGGGAAATTCATCAAAAACACTTCTCTAAGACTGATCAAATAACTACTAATTAGACTGCTTACTCTTTTATTTAGAGGCATCTTCTTTGGCCTAATAGACTCATAACAGGTTGGGAAAACTAAGAAATCATTAGTTATTTAAAAAATTATTTTATTATTTTTTAAATGATAATTTAAACATTTAAATTATGTTCTTTTAAATAACATAATCTTTTTGGGTGTTTCAGATTATATCTTAAAATCTAATTTGAAAGGATTACAAAACAGTGAAGAAAAAATACAAAATTTCATCCTAGTTTATTCCTCAAACTAGGGAAAACTCAACATTCCTCCCAGGAACTAACTCCTGCTCCTTTTGATCATTATTGCTTCTTGTCTTTCAGCCATTCATTCTTGTTTGAGACCTTTCACTCTTTCCTTCTCTATGCAATCAGTTGCAAACTCCTATGAAGTCTTTTCTTGTAAATTTGCTCTCTTCCATAGAATCCCAAATTTTATCTTTTTGAAGAAAGCCCATATAGTCCAGTTTTTTTCAAAACTTTTTAAGTAGCAGAAAGTTTTCTCCAAATGACACCCCCAATTAACTATTATAATGATGACAACAATAACTACCACTGCTACTACTACTAAATCTGATTTGATCCATTCTTGTTGGCTTGCTGTTGCCTTCAAGGATGCTTTATTTAACCGCAAGGATTCCCTGGAGTGGGGGGAAAAAAAAAGAGATGCAGAGTTTAAGTGCTTTGTCCAAGATCATTAAGCCAGTTAGTACAAAGCTGGGACTAGAAGTCAAGTTTAAGTTTATTGCCCTTTTGGCTCCATTGCCCATACCATCACTGTCACCACTTGAGACTTGGTTTATTGCAATAAGCTCTTAGCACTCTCCAGTCTTTACTCTTACACTTTTCCATTTATGAAACGTAAGATATTTGTATTTCTCCTTTGTACACAAGCTCCTGTGGCTCTCCATTGTTGATAAAATCAAGCTGCAGTCTGTCTAGGTTCATTTCAGGCTTTTTATAATCTGAAGTTTTTCTTACATTGTTTTCAAATTCAGTGTCACTGTGTCAGGCTGGTGGTTTCTTCACTGATCCTCGAATCACCTCCAAGTAATTCCTCACTTTTCTCCCTCTACCTGGAATGCCTGTTTTCCTTTCACTCTGTCTTTTAAGGCTCAGATCAAGATCCTTGAAGCCTGTTCTAACTATACCAGTTCACAGTTATCCCTTTTGTTTTTTGAAGGACTGTATTCTGTGACTTTTTTTTTTTTTGGCTTTTAAATTTTATATGGGTAAGAATATGTATTATCTTTTCAGTAAAAATATAAGTTCTGCCAGGACGTGGACCACAGCCTATTTCGCACTTAATACTGACATTGTGTTGTGTGAAAATCAGCTGTATTTTGTAAGTTAAATTGGACTGGCATGATGAAAACTATCTCTGCTCTCAACACCACACAAGGAGCCACAGCAAAAGTTTTTGTGTAGCTGATGATGTGGTTCCTCCAGCGGACTCTCATCCTCTTCCTTTCCCACCACAAAATACTGGATCTAAGATTTCCTATTTGATTTTATTTTGTAACTATGCCATCAGCCTAATCATTAAACAAATCTAATAGAATATAAACAGATGTTAATGATAATAGTTACATAAATGTTTTATTACAAATACCTTAATGTTGACTGGAACAATGAATATAATTCCTTTTCAGAAATTAGTATGAATCATGGCAAAAGCCATAATTACTCCTAGAACAGGGGCTGTCCATGCCTCTCTCTTATCCAGGTGACAGACTTGGCATGGCTCCATGCTTTGCCTACATAGGCATCTACAATTAGAATTCAGAAGGTGGGTTTATTTGAAATAGAAAATGGAGTCAGAATTTTGATTGGTTATTGCTTGACAATGAAAAGTAACTTTTCTAATTAGGTTATGTGATGAGTATTTTCAATATACCTTTGTTAGTATGTTTTTAAAAAACTTTATAAGCTGCAGATTTAACAATTTACTGAAAACATGTTAACAACATTAGATATAACTAATGATCTCTTAGTTTTCCCAACTTGTTATGAGTCTATTGGGCCAAGGAAGATGCCTCTAAATAAAAGAGTAAGCAGTCTAATTAGTAGTTATTTGATCAGTCTTAGAGAAGTGTTTTTGATGAATTTCCCCCAAATTGAAAAATTGATGTTTTTAATGATGGGTAATCTCTTCACAATTCAGGATGATGTTCACTTCTGTGCTTTCAACAAAATTGAGGAGGATCTAACTGCATTGTCAGCTGATGGGTCACAAAAATAATATTTGAAGGACAAAAATAATATGTGAAGCACATTAGAATTGGTGCTGAACACAGTCTCATAGCAATAAATGATACTAATCCATAAAAACATGGTATCCAGGGTGAGCAGATATTGAGGGTGTGAAGTTCTTGCTAAACTGACTTAGCAGGGTTTGTTAAAACTTGATTTTACATGGCAGTGCACAGATGGGCCCAGGAGAGGGCTTAGGATTCTGACTGAAGTTTAATCAAGCAAAGAATCTTTGTCAATAGGTTCACAGAAGTGATTCTATGTGATTCAGTATTTGTTGAATGGATGAATGAATAATAGAGCTTTAAAAAAAGTTTATTCTTAATAGGTTTGTGTGGTCACAGATACTTGTAGGGCATTATTATTAATTTAAGGAGGAAGAACTTTATATTCATGAAGGATCTCAATAAAACCTTACAAATATATGAATCAAATAAGATTATGTACAAAAAAGACTTTGAGAGAGTTAAAGTCAATATTCAGATGTTGATTATTTCATGTAAAACTCTGCATCATTTGGTTTCTTGGGTAAACAGTCACCAAGATAGGCATAGGTTTGCAGATTTACTGAGGGAGATGGCAGTGAAAGATAAAAGGGAGAGAGAACAGCAGTGATGGAGAGAGCTGCAGGCTCTGATATAAGTCTGATACCCGTGACGGAGAGGGAGAGTCTCAGACTGCAGTGCAGTTCTAGGAATGTGTCAGCCAGATAAATGGAGAGTTCTCCAGCCTGTCTCCTGTTGGAGTTTCACATCCTACAGGATGGACTGCTCTAGTACCACACCCCCCATACCCCAGTGCACAGTCAAGACTCAGAAGCATGGCTGGTCTTGGTGCAGACATGGTGATGGATCCAGAGGGATGCAGCTGGGGCAGTCAGTCCATTCTGCTCTTGCCAACAGACCTGAGCAGTGCATTCTCATGGCTCCCACCACGCAGAACTGTAGAGGAGCATCATTGGTGCTGCCATATTCTCTTTTATCTATCAGATTACTGTACACAGGACTGGGGGCAGCCAATTCTCTAGTTTCCAGTTTGTAATTCATAGAGAGTACTTTTCTTTGACAAAGGCTGAACTTGTTCAGTTAACACCACCAAGGTTTCAGGTGTACCTACTCTTTGCTGTCAGCTCATTGCATAGTCTAGTCAATATGTATCTCATTTCTTTGCAGATCCCAGTCCATTTACTAGTCCATGGAACTGATGGGTTGGTCCCTGGTTTTTCCAGTGTTGGGTTAGGGAATCAAAAAAAGAAATGTGGAATAAGGGCACACCTTTAGCAAATAGTCCTTCATTGTTGTAAAACTCTCTGGGATAACCACTTGCAAATTTTATAACAAGGAATAAGAATTCAAAGGGTCAGAAACATGGTAACATTTAATTATAAAAGCACCTCCAATTCCAGTAGCTGGTACTGTTACTTGGTGGTGGATTTCCCTTTGGAGAAGTGCAGAGACCCAGGGGATTATGTCATGGCACTCAAAGGCCAGAGAAGACCAGCTCCTGTCTTCTCCTTGGGGCTCCACCTGTGCTCACGAGTTATAATTGCACCATCAGTTCCATTGTCTCTAGGGAAGTTTTGTTAATGATTCTGCTACTCTCTGTTGTCAAGTCACCCTTGGAGGAACAATTTTAAGTATGGTCACCATGATGATGTCATATGGGTCACTTTGTACTCTTGCATGACCCAGACTTCACAGACTATGATTTCAGGCCCAGCTCTGCAGTCTCTGTTGGAGATATGTAATTATGAATCAATCACATAGAGCATTAATACTAATCTCATGTTGAAATAGCATTGAGGGGTAAAAAAATCTTTCACATTTTCTCCCTCTCTCGTCTTCCTCAGGGCAGCACAGTTTTGAGTGGTTATATAATTGCATGGTTGTTTTGCTGGCTGTTCCTTTTTTCTTTTTTCTCTCCAGATTCTCTACTTTGTTTAGACCTTTGAAGGCCTTTATGAAGTAGAGTATTGATTAGGAAATGCAAAGAATATATGTTTTCTATATATAGTAACTACCTATTTTTATTACCAAAGGAATATAAAAGCATCTGGTCAAGACAGAATCAATGGGTGAAGGGAGTCAAAAGTTCATAAACAAACAAATTCCTAGGGACCTTGTACACACTGTGCGTGTGTGTGCTTTTTAAGGGGCAAGATCAGGAACCTCTCCTGATTTCTCTTTTCTCTTACAAATTGCCATGGTGACAGGAGGGGAATCAAATTGGGAGAGAAGTAGAACTTATTGTAAATATGTAAAGCTTATAAAATCCATGTGAACATTTATTTCTGACTTGCGCATTGACTGGTTCCTCTTATGTGATGGATACTATCTGTCTAAAAAGGTCTTTTAACATCCTCCCTGTTCTCCCAGGACTTTAGAGATTGTGGTTGAGGGGCAATAGGTTCTTGCATCTGTAACCCTTTTTAGCTTCATCCACACAATATCTGGTACCAAGAATGAAAACTATCCTGGGGTTGCTTTGGGGTATTTAATGGTGTCAGGCAGGACTTAGAGAAGCTCAAAAGGAGGATCCCTTTCCACCTACTCTTTGAGCATGCAAGAGTGGTGACACCTCCAAAAAACCCATCCTCCAGTGACAGAGAGAGAAAGAGAGAGACCCCTCTATCACAGCCACAATAATACTGTAGAGCTAACTAGAGGGAAGCAAATCTTTCATGCTAACCAATGGTAATGACTTAATCCTCAATGACTATGCATGCACAAGTTCATGGAGGAAGAGTGAGAGCTATCTGCGACCAGACACAAGGGGATCTGAGGAAAGGAGACATCACAGCATGGTGGAAAATTGGGAAGAGGGACAAGTACAGCAGGGTTCATGGTAGAGCACTGAGACAGCAGCATCCCATTTACTGCTTCCTAGGCCTTCTGGGTAAGACAGTTTCTTGAACTGTGTTCTGTAGAACATCAGTTCTGCAAGATATTAAGATAGGACATACCAAAAAGAGGGTTCCTTAGTCAAATAAACTAGAGAAATGCTACCTATCATATCTTCCCATGTGGAGACAGCTATTGGAAGTAAAGAAAATGCTCTAACTTTATTTAAACCAAGTGTTTCTCAAATTTTTTAAATATAGAACCTTACTTTTGTTTGTGCATTTAGATATTTATTTATTATTAACATCTCATAGAAAGCATGTCCTGATGAATATAGTATGGAAATGTCATGTTAATGGTTATTAGTTATGAAGTGTGGAGGAGAATTGGCTATCAGAACCCACTGAATGGCCTGTCGAGTTCTTGTATGTATATGTATATCCAGCTCTAGGTGTGCATCAGGATCATGGGATGAAGCTTGGAAAAACAAAATGCCCATTCCAGACCTCACTCCTAGTCTAAAACATCTGAATCTAGAGGAGAGGGCCCTGGGATCTGTATTTTTAAAATGGTTTTTTTTCAGCTGATTCTTTTTTTTAAAAATACTTTATTTATTTTTATTTAATTATTGTTTAAGTACAGTTTTCTGTCTTTTACTCCCATCCCAGCCCCCCCCGCCCCAGTGCTCCCCACCTCCCTCCCATTTCCACCTCTTGTTAGTTTTTGTCCATGTGTCCTTTATACTTGTTCCTGTGAATCCTTCCCTTTTCCCCTGAAATTCCCTCCCCTCTCCCCTCTGGTCCCTGTCTGCCGGTTCTGTATTTCAGTGTCTTTGGTTATATTTTGCTTGCTTGTTTGTTTTGTTGTTTAGGTTCCTGTTAAAGGCGAGCCACTGCTAGGAGTATATCCTAAGAACCCTGAAACACCAATCCAAAAGAACCTATGTACCCCAATGTTCATAGCATCACAATTTACAATAGCCAAGAGTTGGAAGCGACCTAGGTGCCCATCAGTAAATGAATGGATCAAAAACTATGGTACATTTACATAATGGAATTCTATGCAGCAGAAAGAAAGAAGGAGCTCCTATCCATTGCAACAGCATGGATGGAACTGGAGAGCATTATACAGAGTGAAATAAGCCAGGCAGGAAAAGACAAATACCGTATGATCCAGGTGATTCTTAGGAGCCAGTGGCACTACTCTAAAGACCAGCATTTAGAAACCACAAATACATCCATTTTTATTCTCTCTTGAAAGGTTAACTTCCAGTTCTTTTGCTTCTCATCTGAAATGTTACTCCTTCACTGAAGCCTGTTCACTGAATCACCGATATCCAGCAGTTTTTAAAATATGGTTAACATTTGATTGATTTTACTCCTATTTTTGCTGCTGAGCAGTGTTGTAGGTAATGTCAAAGTGCACCTCTCCATCCACATTTCAGGTTATTTCCTCAGGTACATACGTAGAGGTGACTGGGTTTAAAAGGTACAAACACTTTAAGACTGCAGCTATGGATATTGCAAAATTGCTCTCTAGCACTTGTTCCATTTCCACTGACACCTCCAGGATGGTCTTTCTGCATCCCAAAGAGGAAGCAATTAAATTTTGGGCTCGTTGTTTTCAGGCTTCCTAAATTCTGCAGTTTTATTTTAAATTCATTGAAAATGTATTTTCATTCCCTTTTAATTTTTCTCTGTTGCTGGCTTATTTTTTTAAAAATCTCATTTTAGTGGATAGGCATGTTGCTGTCACACAATTATTTATTGTCTTACAGTTTTCTTATTCAGTATCATGAACCTCATGAACAGAGATATTCAGCATCTCTATTCCAAAAGGCAATATATATATATATAAATATGTTTTGCCAAAACTGCAAATGATTTCTCTAAAGCCTTTTTAATGCCTCAGATTGAGCTGTCATCTAGTTTACTGACCCAAAAAGAATGATAATATGTTTTATATAAATAATTATGGGAGGATTCCTCCTGTCAAAAAAAGTTCCCTTGAAAATAAACCAATATTAACTGTAATAATTCAGAAAGAATACTATAGCAAATCCATGAATGGTATTTCACATGTATCTTATGCTTTATATGTGAAGACCAAACCATATATTGCAAATAATAAGCTATATTTTAACATCAGGTTTTTAATTCACAATATTATATAGCAATTGAGGGTATTGAATAAAAGCATAAATGTTCCTTTACAGAAAGCATGGCAAAAATCAATCACCAACAGGTAAATTAAGGGTTTTCTTCAAATGGCTAGCACATAAACAACATAAATTTGAGTTTGGATATGCTGATGTTTTATATTAACTTGGAATACATGATAGCCTATGCCAGGGGTTGACAAACTTCTTTCTGTAAAGGACCAATAGTGACTATTTTAGGCTTTGTGGGGCCATTGGATATCTGTCACAACTACTCAACTCAGCAAAAGCAGCCATAGGCAATCAGTAAACAATGAGTATGGCAGCGAACCAACAGAACTGTTTACCAAAACAGAATGGTAAGGTGGGATGTGCTGGCCCTTGGCCTGTATTTTAGGATGGTGTTGCTCAGAACATGACTGAGAGTCTAAAACATAAATGTTAGAAAATGTGGCAACATTTACAAAAGCATGTTACAAAATCATGAAGAAACCACATATTAAACATGGCAAATAAAACCCTCAAACCCATAGATAGGTCAAGTATGAAATAATGTCATAGAAGTTTTCAAAGCTGGTAGAAAGAGAAGAAAAGAGATGGAGTCTCTTGCCACTCAAGTAATTGAGATGGTGCTGATGGTGGGTGAGGACTAGAGATGTTTATTGAAGCGTGGACTGTAGAATGCCTTTGGTGTCAGAAGCCCCAGGAGAAAGGACCTTGTTTCGTTTAGTCTCTAGGGGAGAAACTAGCTACTGAGATGGATTTAGCTTGGTGTTTGGTGTGTTTTTTACTTGGTCTCACCCTGCCTTTCCCATAGTAGTGATCTTGGGGACCAGCAAGGAATCTAGGTTACCCAAATGTACCCAGATTATGATGGCTTACGTCCTACTGCCTTTATTTATCCTCCCCAAGGTATACTCAGATATGTGGGAGAAGTCCTCAGGTACTGCCTCATATGTGGTAAGCCCCACTTCCTCACTGTCTTGCTTCCATTCTCCCTGTCACACCTTCACAGTGGTGCCTCTCTGGCTGATAGCTCTCATGCTTTGCATGGCCCAGCTGTGCCTCTACTGGGGAGCTCCACTGCTTCAGGAGAAAAGGTATAGTTTTCTCCTTAAAGAGATGGCATTCAGCTTTCACAACACTGTAGTGGCTTAAATGGTACAAATCTATTTTTGTCACAAAACAAGTTCAGAGGTGTATCATCTATACTCCTTTTGTGCCACCAATTTTACCCTGTGGTTTTCATCCTCATGGTTGCAAAATGGCTGCTTGTATCTCCAGATCCTAGTTCAGTCCAGGCAGGAACAAGGCACACAGGAAAGAGTTAGTACCAGCAGGCTTGTACATATATATTTATGGCCAGAACTCTGTCAAGTGGCCATATTTAGCTGCCAAGAGTATTTATATATTATATATGTATATCTCTAAAAATAGTGATTGGGTTAGCCAATCTATATTGAATTCTCAACTTCTTGTCTATTTCATTCCATAAGTAGGACAGACCCTTCCATTAAGTTCCCTAAAATATGGTAGAGATTGGGCTATAACTTATTAAAAACAGCTCTTTTTACAAAATAGTTTAAGACTCATAAGTTGCAAAATGCTGGTATAATTCCTGCATACCTTTTACCAAGCTTCCCCAATGATAATATCTTACATAAGCATAGTACATCAGCACAGCCAGAAGACTGATGTTGGCACGATACCATTAACTCAGGTATTAATCCATGTGTGGCAACATGGATTAATCTTTAATAATGCTGAGTAAAATAAGCCATACCAAAAAAGACTACATACAATATGATTGCATTTATATACCATTTTAGGAAAATGCAAACTAATGTATGGTAACAAAAAAACATAGTTGTTGCCTGATGTTGGGGGGTATAGGGTAGATTCGGGAGGGAGATTACAAAAGAATGATGTGGAAACTTTTCAGGGTGATGAATATGTTCACTATTTTGCTTTTGGTCATGGTTCTGGGGTGTGTATATATGTTAAAATTTCTCAAGTTGTCATTTTAAATAATTTATTTATACCTCAGTAAAGCTTGAAATAATAACACCTAAATAAAGTACAATAAAATTTAATTCCATGTATCAGCACCCAAATGATAATAATGATGTTATAATTTTGTGAATGATTACTGTTTTCCAGGAATGCTAAGCACTTTACATGTTTCCAAACATTTAGTCATTGCATTAACCATGTGAGGTAGTACTATGCTTACTAGCTTTTACAGAGGAGGAGACTGAGGCCTGTGCAGAGGTCAGGAAATTTAAACGAAATTATATGACTAGAAAGTGGAAGAGCCCAGTGGTTTGGCTGCGGATTGTCCTTGTAGGACCAGCTGTGTGGAGGTGAAAGCTGGGAGAGAACGTGTGAGTGACAGAGCAAAGGTCCAGGGTGAGACCCGTAGGTACCGTCAGCGAGCTGATGTTGCAGGGCTCTCTTCAGGCCAGTATTTAAAAATAGGTAAGATCTTTTTCTTACATATTCGTTTTGTGGAGCTAGAAGGAAACTGATTTTCTATTAATCATAAAGTTATACTTTTTATTTATGTTTCTTTTTATTGTTGTTCAATTACAGTTGTCCCCATTTTTTCCAAAATTATACTTGTTAAATGTTCAAGACAAACAATTACTTCAGAAAATTCTAACTTTTTAAAAGCTACCTTTCATTTCTCTGTTTTTCCAGCTGATTAGAGGTAACAGCTGGAAGGAGGGTCTTGTTCATATCGGAAGCTTGTTTGTTTTTTTCCCCCACTTGTCTGTGTATCTTGTCCTTTCTTCAGTTTTCTTGGGAAAACAAAAAATCAAACAAGTTTTTGGAGGTGTATCATAGAACTTGAAATTTCTTTCTTCTTTTCAATAACACACTATGCTATGTGTCATTTAACTCTAATTTTGTCAGTTTCCAGGCTTCTGCTAGATGACTGTTCTCAGAATTGGTGCCACTGATTGTTGGGCCATGTAATCTTTGTGTGTCACAAAAAATGCTCAGAAGACATGGGTTGGCTCTAGCAAGGAGTGTTTTTACCCTCTGTAAAGATTACTTTCTACCTCAGAGGAAATAGGGGGAGATTACATTTTACCAATTATGTAAGGGATTGATTTTGAAAGCCTGAGTTAATGACATTCTCCTTATGATTCACTCCAGCATTCTTTAAATGCCCATTAGAGCTGGCTGCTGCTTGCTAGCCCATCTCTTAACCCAGTTCTGGGAATACTCAAATCCTAACAATCAGATCAGAATTACACTCAAAGAAATAGATGGAGTAAGACAGTAACTCAAAAGAGTCCAACTATACTGCAATCTCTGTGTGAAGAGCTAGAAAGTAGAGTCCCTAAAGAAGAAATTGTGTAGTGTTTAGCTGGCAGTGCTGAAGGCATTTTGGCCCCTATACTTTTCTCCATAACAGGAATAATGGGTTAATATGGAGTGAGAGGGAGAATGGATTGGATCTCTTCAGTTCAAATGAATAGCTTCATTTTCAAGCTCATTATGATGAACTCTCTCATGCTTTTGAGAGTCTCCTTTAGCTCAGTTAAAAAGGAAACCTATTCTGAAGGGTAAAAGCGCTATGGTTATTGATTCATTGTCTAATAACTAAAGCTCAACTGACATATTTGCGTGTGACAGTCACATTGGCCATCAATGAGGGAAAACACCCACTAGTTTTCTCACCATCAAAGTATGCTCAACGAAAACAACAATAATGAAATAATCATGTTAGGCTTATCTATGCTCTTTCTTCTCCAGGGATTTAATAAGCTAAATTATTGATTAATTTGTACTTCAATTTATTATCTATAATAACAGTGTAGACTAGGGAAATGAAGATATTGATTTATAACTTGGAAAAATGGTCAAAATATTGATGTGCGATCAACATATATAGCAAATAAATTATTGAAATCTTGACTAGGAATATGGACGTGTGTAACTGAATGTGAAATGTCAAGAAATCTTTGATGATGGCTAGAACAGAATAATGTAAAGAAAGAGACCAGTCTCATGTTTACTGTTGACTCTAATGAAGTGATTTTGCATGAAGCACTTCACCTTTGGTATATCTTGGTCTTTTCATTAAAAATAAAAAACAAAAAAATTTAAAGACTGTTTCTGACTTTCTGAATAAGGATTTCTTGGTAAGGCTGAATTTGAAATGTTTCAAGGACTTACTTAAGAAAGATGGACTCAGATACTCAGATCAACTGAGCATATGTCAAACTGTTAATAATGGAGGTATCATAGGTGATTTTTAGTTTCTGTAGTTCCCAAACTTCTGATATAAATAGCTATTAATATTATAATTAGGAAAAATTAAAAATTTAGTGAAGAAAAATAAACTCAAAACCTCATTGGTGGGCATTGTTATGTCTAGATGGGCAAGTAGGTACATTAAATTTCAAAAAGAGAACAATCTGAAGTCCAGAGGAGGGTATATGACATTTTTTGCTTTTTCCAGCCCCTGTAAACTCAGTCCTAGACCGACTACCTCCTGTACTCATGCCCTTCCCTCTTTCCTTTCCTGTGTTTTCCCTTTCTCCACATGCCCAGCTTTCTTTTGCTTGTGTGGTGAAGGCTGGGCAGTCATGGTTTCTGGCTGTGGTAAGCTTCTGGATAATGGCCTTCAAAGAGATCTGGATCCTAATCTCTGGAACCCTTGTGAATGTTACCTTATATGACAAAAGGGACTTTGCAGCTGTGATTAGGTTAAAGATTATGAGATGAGGAGATTGTCTAGGATTATCTGGTTGGGCCCTAAATATAATCACAAGTGTTCTCATAAAAGAGAAGCAGAGGGGTTTTGACTATAGAAGGAAAATAAATGAGAAGAGAGACACAAGATGCTATGCTGCTGTCTGTGGAGTTGGAGGAAGGGGCCATGAACCAAGGAATGCAAAGTATGCAGTTAAAGGTGAAAAAAAGCAAGGAAACAAATTCTCCACTAAAGCCTCTGGAAGAAATGAAGCTCTGCACCTTGATTTCAGCTCTTCCCACATCAAGAACTATAAGCTATAAGAGAATAAATGTGTTACTTTGAGCCACCAATTTATGGTGATTTGTTCAGCCACAGGGAGTGAATCAACTGGTTATTTCCTGAACAGATGGTAGTGTGCTCTTGTCAATAGCTCCCTTAGGTCTTTTATTGTGACAGGAGCTAACCTTTCTCTAGTTAGTAAGGATTGATTTCGGTTCTGGCCAAGATGGAAGCATAGGCAGAAATGCTTTGCTTCCTCACACAACCAAAAGAAGGATACCAACCAATTAAAAGACAAACAACCAGAACTGCCAGAAAATCAAACTACATGGAACTCCAACAACCAAGGAGTTAAAGAAACATTCATCAAGACTGGTAGGAGGGGCAGAGATGGGCAGCTGGGTGGAATGCAGCAAGGTGTGGGCGAGGCAGGGCTGGCCAACTGGGAAACTAGAGACTTAAAATCTCTAGCTATAAAATTCTATGGGGGTTACGAAGGCTGGAGAAACCCCCAGTGTCACAGGAGAGTTCATTGGAAAATGGGGCTAGAGTGGAGTGACTGAGCAGCATTGTTCCCTCTCTGACCCCTCCTCCACACACAGCACCACAATGCAGCAAAGAGGGTTGCTCAGCCCTGGTGAATATCTAAAGTTCCACCCCTTATAATGTAATAGGTACAGGGAGACAAAGAAATATGGCCCAAATGAAAGAACAGATCAAAACTCCAGAAAAAGAGCTAAGTGATAAGGAGATAGACAACCTATCTGATGCAGAGTTCAAAACACTGGTAATCAGGATGCTCACAGAATGGATTGAGCTTAGTCACAAGATTAAGGAAGAAATGAAGGCTATACAAAATGAAATAAAGGAAAATATATAGGAAACTAACAGTGAAGGGAAGGAAACGAGGACTCAAATCAATGATTTGGAGCAAAACAAAGAAATAAATACCCAACCAGAGCAGAATGAAGAATTCAAAAAAGAGGAGAGGATGAGGAACCTCTGGGACAACTGTAAGTGTTCCAACATCTGAATCATAGGGCTGCCAGAAGGAGAAGAGGAAGAGCAAGAAATTGAAAACTTATTTGAACAAATAATGAAGAAAACTTGCCCAGGCTGGTGAAGGAAATAGAATTTCAGAAAGCCCAGAGAAGGTCAAAGAAATTGAACCCAAAGAGGAACACACCAAGGCACTTCATAATTACATTACCCAAGATTAAAGTAAAGGAGAGAATCTTAAAAGTAACAAGAGGAAAAAGGGGACAATTACCTACAAAGGAGTTCTCATAAGACTATCAGCTGATTTCTCAAAAGAAATCTTTCAGTCAAGAAGGGGCTGGGAAGAAATATTTAAAGTCATGAAAGACAACGACCTACATCCAAGATGACTCTATCTATCAAAGCTATCATTTAGAATGGGAAAGCAGATAGAATGCTTCCTACATAAAGTAAAGTTAAAGGGGTTCATCATTACCAAGCCCTTATTATGTGAAACTATAAAGGGACTTACCTAAGAAATAGAAGACCATAAACTATGAACAGTAAAATGACAACAAACTCACAACTATAAAAAACTGAACCTAGAAAACAAAAACAAAAACTAAGCAAACAACTAGAATAACAATAGAATCACAGAAATGGAGATCACATGGAGGGATATCAATGGGGAGGGGGTGCTGGGAAGAATGGGAAGGAAAAGGTACAGGGAGTAAGAAGCATAATTGGTAGGCATAGAATAGATGGGGCAGGGGTGGGGGTTAAATAGAGAAGTGTAGGAAATAGAGAAGGCAAAGAACTTACATGTACAACCCAAGACATGAACTAAGGAAGGTGGAGTGCTGGAGGGTGGGGGGGTGTAGGGTGAGGGCAATAAAGGGGAGAAAAAGAATTGGGACAATTGTAATAGCATAATCAAAAGAAACTGATTTTTCTTAAAAAAACAAGAATAAGGATCGATTTTAATGGCTTAATGTTTTTATTAAAAGACTCCCAACCACCTGGGAAAAATTGAAACAGATAAAGGAGACTGAAAACTCCACCCTGACACAGTGTGAGCATCCCATGCCTTTCTTCTATGCATTAATGTTGGTCCTGACCCACTTTCTGTGAACCAGGTAATGGAAATGTACCACAACAGTCCAATCTGCTCTGGTTGACCGATTGGCAACATGGAGAGGTTATCTGTTTTGGGATGATCTTCTCTAGAAGAAACTCTTAGGGAAAGCTTACTGTTAAATATTTGTTATGCTTCTCTATCCATGCAAGATATAAATTGATCACAGCATCCTTCCCACACAGTTGGCACTTGGGGCTGGGTCTCTGAGTGTCTCTCAATACAGAGCTCCAAAAAGTACTGCCAACTGAGGGATCTGGCTGAGAGGTTTTCCATCTTAGTCCTAAGGGTGTGCTGGGCTGAGGCACACCCATGACAACTTGGGAAAACAATATTTGTCCCACTAGGTGGTGGACAAAAATGACCTGACTCCACATACAAGTATTTCTTCCCCTTTAAAAATATTCCTTCAGAATCTCTCATGTAAAATTTTACAGATGATTTTACAGTCATCTCTAAAATCTTCTCAGTTATGAGAAACTTCGAACTACGAGAACTCATTAAGTGTGAATATTAATTGTCCTGAGCTCTTCAGAGAAAGAGGTATTATAGAAATAAATATTTTAGCTGTTTTTTAAAGTTGTGAGCAAGTTTAATATTTATTCTCTGTTAGTTGTTTTTTGCATGTTGGTCATAAAATATTAATGTGTGCCCCTCCATCTTCAGCACCTTTGCCCTCAACTTTGGGTCACATCAAATTCCAATTTGGTTTCCATCTAAGGTACCCAGTGTCCTCTCTGTGCCCTTGGATGGTCTTGAGCTGAGCATTGCACCTCTCCTCTAGCTGTTTCACTGTCCCCACTGACTTGCAAGGTAATGTGATATCTATTACCTTTGCTCCATTACCAGGAGCCCAGTGAAAAAGCTCTTTGTACCCCTGGTTGCCTTAGCCATGCTTTTTTCTTGATCTCCACAGAGGGACTTGCACTTAGCAAAGGTAGGTTCAGTTCATTAGTAGGGAAGACCCAGCCAATGAGCTGCTGGGACTTCAGCACATGAGGTGGCTGAGACAGGATTTTATGCCTTGGTGAATTCAAGGGTAGCAGAGCTGGCTTAATGGAATCTCTTATGCGTCTCTACATTTTCATTTTCTTTTATTTTTATGTAGCTTAAACATAAGTAATAAGCTTTGAGATGGGAATCTGAAGTGACAATATGCTTTATAAATTAGAAATTGAGTCACTGCAAGTGGTATATGCCTAGAAGTCATAAAATGTGCTCATTTTGTTGGATAACTTTCCCCAGTGCTCACTATTTGCACCTTCACAGCCACTATTCTGGAAAGCTATTTAGGTAATTCTGAAAACTGTAGTCATCAGATAATTAAAGCTCTCTGCGGAAAGGAGAACTAACATTCCAGTTTTAAAAAGAAAAATCTCTTGACAGATTGACTGCTCGTGTTGAGGCCCCTGTTATATTATTGTTCTTAAAGATTCATGTTAAAGTTGAAAGGAAGAGTCAACACACTTAATTTTGGGGAGACATATAAAAGAGGATGACCATAGGTAGGTTTACTAGAAATATCTCTGAATGTTTTAAAAGAAATGTGACCACTTCTGTGTATTCATATATACAAAATATCTTTATTCTATAAATTGCTGGATGGAAGCAGCTGGCTTTTCTTAGCAAGGAAAGGGAATCACTGAGTTTTGACATTTAATAACATAATTTCCTCTCTGCAGGGTTTGGTTGGGCCCCAGTGCCATTAGGTATCATTTTATTTCTTGTTCCAGGTTGCTGTCATTCCATGGCATGGCTCCTTTACTTTTTTTGTGGGCTTTTGCCTGTGGGCAAATCAACACAGCTCTGAAAATCCCACACTTCTGGAGCTAATTATTAAATCTCTATTTCAATAACTACCAGTCATCTCTGCTTTCCTAATAGTGACTTATTTCAATAATTGACTTCTGCTATTAAACTTTCTTCAAATCTTACTTTGATCTTATTCTATTGATGTAGTCTAGGTGCACTGGGGAACTTTTGCCAGCTGAAAAATCTCTTTTCTGGTCTTTCCGCTCATCCTAGCTCATCATCCACCAGCATTACTAGCAATGCTAAGGAGATGTTAAAGTTTAACCATTGAAGTGGGTCATCGCTTTGGAGAGTGTGAGGACCACTCTGTCCACAGGGGAGAAGTGGTCCTTCATGTGAAGGACTGAGGAATGCGTTACTGCAGTGCACATAAAGCCATGGACCTGGGGCCTGGGAATGAACAACAGTCATCAATAGTAATTGTGATGGTGATGCTACTTGTCTTAGGTGGAGATGTGTGTGCAGGAAGTTAGGAAGAGATCTCAGGAATAACACTTAAAATAAAGGAGACAGGATTGGGCAGAGGAAGAAGTTGAAATAAGATGAAACTGCAACATAAGGTTCTGCCAATTCTACTTCAAGCTCGAGAATTGGATGACCCTTCAGAGTTGTCCTGAGTTGAGTGAGGCAAGGGGGTTGGGCGTTGACAGCCATTATGTACTGGTTGAATAAGACTGCACTATGAGAAGAGTATTATTGTTGCTCTCATTTTATAGTTGGGAAATCAGAGCCTAGTGAGATTAAGAAACATGCCTAGTAGGATGTGGTTAATACATAGCAAAGGCTGATTTTGAATGCAGAGCTGGGATAGAGTATGTGCGTGTCTAACTTTTTCTGTTGTTAAATTACTTACCACTTTACATTCCCAGCAAATGTGCATTCGAATCTTATTTCTTGACGTCCTCTACAATACTTGTTATTATCAGATGTGAGTATTTTTGCTTATCTGATGGGTAGGATGTGAATATTACATTATAGTTCTTATTTTCTTCTCTGATGTCAACTCTTGGTAGCAGGTATTATTGTTAATATTGTGTTATAGTTGGGGAATCAAACTCTTAGAAAATAATTTGTCCACGGCTTCACATTAGTAGGGGACAGGAAATCAGTAATGACCATGGAGTATCTAACTCTTGAGCATCAACATTCTAGCTTACACTTCCCTGTTAAGCCAGGATGTGTTGTTATAAAGTGGAAACAGCACAGGGAGTCGTTTTTCTCTTTATTCTGTGCTCTTCCAGTACTGTGCTCGCTATCTGAACTTTTTCCTATTCACCTTTTTTATTCTTTTCATGTTTCTTTCCTCTCATCATTTTCTTCCCTTCTCTTCTTTATTCTTCAGTCACTCTCTCCCTTAGTCCTTCCTTTCTTTCATCTCCACATTTTAAAAAGTGATTTTAATGGGATTATCCTGCATGGCTATGCATAGAATTTTAAAAAATGAAGTAAATAGGCCTAATAAAATCTTGAGATATTACCTGATTTTTTTTATACTGCATGTGAAAAAATTACAACCCACACATATCAAGGTTGAAAGGAAAAGATACAAGCCGAGTGCATTGGCGTGTGTGTAATTTGGAAATGACTCTTAGCAGAAATTCTTTCTGGAGCAGCTGCTTCTGATACACACCACTTGTCTTTTATAATTAAAACTAAATGTAAGCTTCCTTATGAAATGAAATTATGCAGTAAATTTATAATTAGCAATAAAATATAAAATGGAGAGTTGCCCCACCATTCATTCCTGCATTAACTTTTCTGTAAATTTTTTAGGAAAATTCTATTTTTAGCTGAAAGGGAATGACTGCCTAAGCAGGTAATGTGAGAAATATCATTGCAAAACAGAATATAAGCTCAGAATGTTCTAAACCTTGCAGTTGGAAGAGCAGTGAAGCAAATTGAACTTAGTCACCAAAGCACCAAGTTCAGCAAGTTTCTAGCCCTCAGGCTTTGCTACAAAAAAGATGCAAGAAATTGAATCAATATTTTTAGGTAAAATATTAAAGTTTTGATTTTGTCATGCTGCTTTTCTTTTTTCTTTCACCCAAGGACTTTTTTTTTTTCATTACTTTTAGAGAGAGAGAAGAAGGGAGAGAAAGAGAGATGAGATGAGAGAGAAGCATTGATTGGTTGCCTCTTATAAGCACCTGGACTGGGAATCAAACCTGCAAGGTAGGTATATGCCCTGGCCAGGAATCACACCTACAACCTTTCAGTTACTGTATGAAGTTCCAACCAAATGAGTGACACTGGCCAGGGCAAAGTTTTGGTTTTGTCATGTTGCTTTTTTTCTTACCTAAATAGGAAGTTTCTCTTCTGTGCCTACACAGCGTCTCTGCATCCTTAGGACAATTTGCCTCCCCAAAGCTTTTTGGTTTATATGGTTGCCACCATCACAAAGTGAAAGATCCTTGACAACAGGGCCCATGACTTTTTCATCTTTGAGTCCTTACAGAAATTAGCACCTTGTCTGACACAATATATGATTATTGAATTAAGTTAAACTGAATTCAGTTCCGGTAACAACATATGATTGCTTTCTAATTCTGATCGTGTCTGTGAAGAACTGGCCCTCAGCACATGATGAACCCTACTGATTAAAGCAAATCTCTTGATCTCCATAGCCCCAAACTCAGGAACACAGCACTGTTAATAGAAAAATCAAAGTGTCCTAGTGGGATATTAGTAGTGAGTTGTGGTGTAGGTTAGCAGATATCTGGTAAGAGCAATTCCATTTCCTGAAAAGGTCCTGAGGAAGTGACGATGGTGCCTTATCCTGGGTAGGTAGATTTAGTCTTGCACAATTTCCCCCCTTGAATGAGGATTTATCAGAGTTTTGGGTTGGGGGCAGATTGAAAAGAATATTTGGAAGTAAAATTTGCAAAATTTCTCAAAACATGCCAAAGTATTAAAACATATCACTAACTAGTTATTTTTACTTAACTTATTTTTTACATCATTTTTAATTGTATTTGTCTCTTCTGTATTCTCTTCCAACCCCACCCACCTCCCTCACCCCCACAATCACCACACTGTTGTCCATGTCCATGAGTTCTTTCTCTTTTTTCCCTTCTTGCTAATTCCTCCACCACCCCAAACGACTCCCCACTGAGCCGTCAGCCCATTCTCTATGAGTCTGCTTCTATTTTGCATGTTAGTTTAGTTCATTAGATTCCACAGATGAGTGAAATCATATGGTAATTTTCTTTCTCTGACTGGCTTATTGCACTTAGCATAGTGTTCTCCCGGTCCACGCATGCAGTGGCACTGGGGTAGGAACAGATCAACTTGTTTATCTGTTCACGTATTGGTAGATATTTGTATTGTTTTCAGTTTTTATCTATTATGAATGGAACTTCTGTGAACATTCTTGTGCAAGTATTTACATTCTTGTAAATGCTTAGGAGTAGAATTGCTAAGTCTTATGGCAAGAGTAGGTTTAACTTTGTAAGAGCTTGTTACACATTTTTCCAAAGTGATAGTTTGATTTTGCATTTCCACCAGCAATGGTTAGAATTTTAGTTGCTCCACATTCTTTTCAACATTTGGTATTGTAATATTTGAAATTTTAACTATTCTAGTGGGAACAGTGAATCTTCAATGTACTTTTAGTTTGCATTCCCCTTATCGCCAATAATGCTGAGCATATTTTTTATGTGCTTATTGTACATTTGTCAAATTTTTCTTGAGTTGTTTTTCTTCTTGTATCTAAGTTTAAAAGATCTTATATAGTATTTTGTATACAAATGCTTTGCCCCATTTATGTTGTCTTAGGGTTCTCCAGGAAAAAAAAGAACCATTAGGATATTTGTAAGAGGAGGTTTATTATAGGAATGGCTTACATGATTATGGAGGTGGAGAAGCCCCAGGACCTGCCATCTGCAAGTGGAGAACCAGGAAAGCTGGTAGTGTGAATCCACACTTGAGGACCCCAGAGTGGAGGGACTGCTGTTATACCTCATTCCACCCTTTTACTTTTAACATATCTGTGGATTTCATTTTTAATATATTTTATTGATTATGCCATTACAGTTCTATTTCCCCCTTCGTTCCCTTCCACCTGCACACCCCTCCCCCACCATTCCCCCCCTTTAATTTATGACCACGTGTCTCAAGTTCTTTAGGTTCTATATTTCCCATACTATTCTTGCCCTCCCCCTATCTATTTTCTACCTACTGTCTATGCTACTTATTTTCTGTACCTTCTCCCCCCTTCTCCTTCTCCCACTTCCCTGTTGCTAGCCCTCCGTGTTATCTTCATTTCTATGGTTCTGCTCCTGATCTAGCTGTCCTCTTAGTTTGCTTTTGTTTTAGGTGTGGTTGTTAATAACTGTGAGCTTGCTGTCCTTTCACTGTTCATGTTTTTAATCTTCTTCTTTTTCTTAGGTAAGTCCCTTTAACATTTCATATAATAAGGGCTTGGTGATGATGAACTCCTTGAATTTGATCTTATTTGAGAAGCACTTTATCTGTCCTTCCATTCTAAATGAAAGTTTTGCTGGATAGAGCAATCTTGGTTGTAGGTCTTTGGATTTCTTGACTTGGAATACCTCTTTCCAGCCCCTTCTTGCCTGTAAGGTGTCTTTTGAGAAATTCGCTGACAGTCTGATGGGGAACTCCTTTGTAGGTGACTGTCCCCTTATCTCTTGCTGCTTCTAGGATTCTCTCCTTCATTTTAATCTTGGCTAATGTAATGATGATGTGCCTTGGTGTATTCCTTCTTGGGTCCAACTTCTTTGGGAATCTTCCTGGATTTCCTGGAAGTCTATTTCCTTTGCCAGATTGGGAAAATTCTTCTTTATTATTTGTTCAAATAAGTTTTCCACTGGTGGCTGTTCCTCTCCCCCTTCTGGTACCCCTATAATTTGGATGTTGGAACGTTTAAAGATGTCCTGGAGGTTCCTAAGCCTCTCCTCATTTTTTTGAATTCTTGTTTCTTCATCCTTTTCTGTTTGGTCATTTTTTTTCTTTTTCTGGTCCACTCCTTTGATTTGAGTCCCAGTTTCCTTTCCATTACTATTGGTTTCCTGTGCATTTCCCTTCATTTCAATTAGTTTAGCCTTCATATGTTCCTCTAATTTGTGACTAAAATCAACCAGTTCTGTGAGCATCCTGATCACCAGTGTTTTGAACTGTGCATCTGAAAGTTTGGCTATTTCTTCATTGCTTAGATTTATCGGCTCTGGGGCTCTGAGTTGTTCTTAAGCCATGTTTTGATCTGTTCATGCCTGTTATGTACGAGAAGGTGTTCACCAGGGTGGGGCCACCCAGGTCACTGGTTTGTGATGCCGTATGTAGGGACGGGGTCAGAGAGGGACAATGGCGGTCCCCTCTGCCACTTTCTGCCACTGGGGCCTGCACGGTCTGTCTCATCTCTCACTCCTTCACCAGTTTATCTGCGCGCAAATGTGTGACTGTGGTCAGCCCTCAGTGAGTCCACCGCCTTGAGCCCTCAGTGGGTCTGCCCACTACTCCACACCTGGGATCCACCCACAGCTGCCGGCGTGCCTGGGTCATGTGCCTGGGTCGGTCCAGTGGATCTTTCCTGCCTGACCCCGCACTGCTACTGGCTCTGCCCCTCTTACCGGTTTGGCTGAAGGGTTCGTTGTTGTCAGACTTCCATATAGTTCAATTTTCTGTGGTTTGGCTGCATTTTTGTTGCTAAAACTTTGTTATTTTTAAACTTGGTTGTGTGAGAAGGCACAGTGCTTCCACCTACGCCTCCATCTTGGCAGAAGTCCCTCTGTGGATTTCTTTTAAACCACTCTGATAATCTCTGCCTTTTAGTTAGAGTGTTCTAGTTATTTACATTTAATATAATTATTGATATGGTTAGATTTAAAGCTATTATTTTGTCCCTGTTTTTTATTTCTCCCATTTGTTCCTTTTTTCCTCTTTTGAGGAGGGTCAATTGATTATTTTATAATATTTCATCTCCACTATTAACTTCTTAGCTATGTTTAGGGTTTTTTTGTTGTTGTTTGTTTGAGGTTGTTTTGAGTTTAGATGTACATCCTTTGCTTATCACATTCTACTGGGGTGACAGGGTTTGCTGCCCTTACCCAGTTCCACAGAAGAGAAAGTTTTCAGTGGACTTTGTGTCTCCTGTCTCCCACCCTGCCCCAATTTTTCTTATGTGGATGTCTGTGGAGAACTGCAGAGAAGTGTGAACTCTCCTTGTGCCTGAAACTCCATGGTTCTATAATATCGCAGTATTCCACACAGAGCCTTTAGCAACTTGTTAAGAATTTTAGCTGAATTCTTCTCGCCTGCTTGTTTGGTGCCCAGTTTTTCATCCTCTCATACTCTGCCATAAATAAGCAAGTGCTTCCATTTCCTTGGAAGCTCCTGTCTTTCCTTGGCTTTTGATCTACTTGGTTGCTTTTTGATTTCAGTTCTCTGATGTGTTAAAGAAAGTAATGAATTTGTACTTTACCATATTTGTACTTGGAATGACACTTTTTCAGCCACATGCTAGGCAAAAACAAAACTCTCATAATAGAGTAACCTTTATGCAGGAATTAGTAAAGGAAAAGCTGAGAGGCCAAATGGGGCCTGGTGAGCAACTCAAAGATTTGTAACATCAGGAAGCCTAGGATGGAGAGACATGGGGGGAGGTGCTGTTCAGCTCAGTAGCCAGGGTAATGAAGCAGAACCTAGAACCATGGGAGACTTGTCTGGCAGGAGCTAATGTCATTGAGGAAACACAGTGCTTGAGATGAGACAGTGCTTGAGATGAGACCTGAAGCATAGAAGGAGGAGAAAAATACTGTATTTTCTCTTCCTCTTGCTATTTAGCTTCCTGACAGTGCCACCCATTGGCCAAGCCATCTGTTTTCAATTGACAGGGCAGCCTGAGGAATAATGCCTGCAGAGATCAGATATCTCCCTTATTAGAGAGAAGAGAACAGGTGGAGGATGAACTATAGAGCTTAAACACCTAATACCAGCACAGGTGTTTATCCTGTGTTTCTGAAAAGCATGTTTATGCTATTTTTTCAAATTTAGAATTTATCTATTGACAATTTATCATTAAAAATTTGATTCTCTTGAGGTTTTTCCATCCCCCAAGTTAAGCTTCCTTGATTTTGCAAATAGTGTTATGTTGCAATTTTTGTCTAAATAATAAGTGCTGTATTATTATGAATAAGTATGCAAATGATGTTCACAGCTGAGCTATGTAATGCATTATGATTACTTTCCATTAATCATTTTTAAAATTCTGGCTAAATACCCAGAGCATAAAATTTCTTATCTTAAGTACTTTTAAGTGTACAGTTCAGTAATGCTAAGTATATTCACAGTGTTGTACAACCAATCTCTAGAGCTTTTTCATACCTCTGCATTCCCCATTTTCTTCTTCCCCAGCCCAACAATCACCATCCTACTTTTTGTTTCTACGAGTTTGACTGCTGTCATGTAAGTGCAATTGCATATACAACATTTGTGTCAACAGAGTGTCCTCAAGGTTCATCCATGTTACAGCATCTCAGAATTTTCTTCCTCTTAAAGACTGAATTATATTCCATTGCATGTACATTTTACATGTAGATTTTGTTTATTCATTCATCCATCAATGTTTATTTGGGTTGCTTCTGTCTTTTGGTTATTGTGAATAATGCCATTATGAATATGGGTGTATAAATGTCTCTTTGAGACCCTGCTTTTAATTCTTTTGGATACCTATCCAGAGGTGGAATTGTTGGCTTATATGGTGTTTCTATTTTTAGTTTTTTTTAAATTTATTGAGTTATTTTTCAAGTACAGTTTTATTTTGTCAATTTTTCCCATCCCAACCCCCCCCTCTGCCCCGTCTCTCTATTTTTAGTTTTTTGAGGAACCATCATACCACTTTTCATAGTGGCTACACTCTTCCTTATTTTCACCAACAATGTACAAGAGTTTTAATTTCTTCACACCCTAGCCAACATTTGTTACTTTCTGTTGTTTTTTTTATAGCAGCCATCCTAATTGATCTGAAGTGATATCTCATTGTAGTTTACTTTTTAAAAATCAAGAATGTTGAAATGAATTTGTTAATAGAGATGCAAAACTGGCCTTCACCACAAAAAACTCATTTGAAGTATAGTAGACCCCTTATCAGCAGTTTCTTTTTCTTTTTCTAAAAACAATTGTTATTGTATTTTTTCATTACCTTTTAAAACTTAATCTTTACTGTATTTTTCCATTTTTGTTATTGTTGTTGTTGGTCCCCTTATACCAACAACATTCTAAATGAAAGCTTCTCTGGATACAGCAGTCTTGGATGTAGGTCTTTGGATTTCATGAGTTGGAATACTTCTTTCCAGCCCTTCTTGCCTGTAAGGTCTCTTTTGAGAAATCCACTGACAGTCTGATGGGAACTCCTTTTAGGTGACTGTCCCCTTAGCTCTTGCTGCTTCTAGAATTCTCTCCTTCATTTCAATCTTGGCTAATGTAATGATGATGTGCCTTGGTGTGTTCCTTCTTGGGTCCAACTTCTTTGGGACTCTCTGAGCTTCCTGGACTTCCTGGAAGTCTATTGCCTTTGCCAGGTTGAGGAAGTTTTCCTTTATAATTTGTTCAAATAAGTTTTCCATTTGTTGCTGTTCCTCTTCCCCTTCTGGTACCCCTGTAATTCAGATGTTGGAATGTTTAAAGATTTCCTGGAGGTTCCTAAGCCTCTCCTCATTTTTTGAATTCTTGTTTCTTCATCCTTTTCTGTTTGGTCATTTTTTCCCTTCTTCTGGTCCACTCCTTTGATTTGAATCCCAGTTTCCTTTCCATTACTATTGGTTTCCTGTGCATTTCCCTTCATTTCAATTAGTTTAGCCTTCATATGTTCCTCTAATTTGTGACTAAAATCAACCAGTTCTGTGAGCATCCTGATCACCAGTGTTTTGGACTGTGCATCTGATAGGTTGGCTACCTCTTCATCGCTTAGTTGTATTTGCAGTGGAGCTTTGATCTGTTCTTTTGTTTGGGCCATTTTTTTTTGTCTTGTCGCACCTATTGAGGGGGTGGAGCCTTAGGTGTTCACCAGGGCAGGACAACCCAGTCTCTGGGTTGTAACACTGTATGTGGGGGTGGGATCCGAGAGGGAACAATGGCGCTTGCTCCACTCTCTGTTGGATTTCAGTCCCTTCCACCACTTCCCCCAAGCACACCGGGCCCTTCTGGTGCTGATTCCTGGTGGGTGGGCTTGTGTACATTCTAGGACTCTGTGGTTTCTCCAACGAACTCTACTGTGAGGCTGGGAGTCTCTCCCAGCACCTCACCCCCCACAGGTGTTTTTTTTTTTTTTTTTTTTAATATCATGACCTTTCTGTTTTTTTTTAAATTTTATTTAGTTATTTTTCAGGTACAGTTTTTTGTCTATTTCTTCCAGCCTAGCCCCCCCCCCCCAGGTGTTTTTAATCGGTATTATGAGGCTTTATTTTCTGGTGCTGGGACCCTGGGTTGCATGGTCTGTCTTGCTCCCCAATTTTGCCTGGTTTATCTGTGTGTAAATGTGGGACTGCCTGGTCAGCCAGTGGCCTTGTGCTACAGGCCTCACTTCCCAATTGCCCCTCACTGGGTCTGCCTGTTGCCACCCCATACCCAGGGTCTGCTAGCCACCACCTGTGTGCCCAGGGTCTGTGCATGCCTGGGGTGTTTCAGCTGCTGCCTTCCATGCCTGGTATCACTGCTTTTTTTGCAGTGATCCCTCTCTGCCCGGCTCTGCCCCTCCTACCTGTCTGGATGAATGTATCTATTTTAACTCTTTGATTGTTGGACTTCCATACAGTTCAGTTTTCTGTCAGTTCTGGTTGTAATTTCATTTCTAAAATGTCCTTATTTTGGTTGTGCAAGAAGGCACAGTGTGTCTACCTACGCCTTCATCTTGGCTGGAAGTGCATGTTACATTTTAAATTAAGAAAAAAACCTTGAAATAAAAGAAGTGATTAATAGAGTTATAGTTAGGCAAATTAGTTTGCTGGGCCATTCAACTTAAAAATAAAATGTTTTGTTAGTAAGGTGAGGAAAAATAGAAATAGCAAATTTCTTATTAGATATTTACTTCAAGTGTTCTCTTTTGACTATTTTTTTTGTTAATTGATTATAAAGAGGAAGTACAGGGAGCCATTTCACATGGTGTGGGAATATAGCTCAGCCCCCATTCGGAAAGGCCAGTGGGGAGTGAGTTGGCACACAGGAGCCACACCCACAGATAGGTTCTCCCATGGGGAACCAGGCCTGCATTGTACCTAGGCTTCTATGAGACTTGCTTTTGCTAAAACTCCCTCACCCTGAATTGAGGCATAAGTGCTCAATTGTAACTTCCTAAAATCTGAGCTAAACCCCCCAAGTATGGTGTGTAACCAGTCCAACCACTTTTCTCCTTGATCTGTAACATCCTTCTCTTTGAAATAATTAGCAACATTCTTTCCTTTGTTATCTGTAAAAGGTAATCACCTACAGTGAACCTGTGCATAGTAAATGAGGACCATCCTCCATGTAATGTGCCCATAAAAGCAATAAAAGCCTGTGCAGGCAGGGACTGGGGCACTCTCTCTTTCTTTTAGAGCGTGGCCATGCCATCCCTTTTTCTCCACAAGACTTCTATTGCCTGTGTATATTTGTTCATAGCTGCCACTACACACGGATCCTGCCAGCCAGGATCTGAATCAAGGAAGCACAAGATTTAGGAGATTATAATAATAATAAAAAGCTTATAATACTAACAGAAAATGCAGAATGCAAATTTGTAGATACTGCTCAATCACAAGTGTATAAATCTAGAATTTCAGATGGTCATTTATTTGCCCTTTGCTCTCAAATGAAAATTATTATTATGAATATTACTTACTTTTTCTTTATTGTCTTCAGAGTGCTTTGTGAACAGGTTGAGTTCACAAAAGGGTAATAAATAACATTTGGATGGGAGGAACAGGGCAAAAGGAGAACAGAAAAAAGGCTAGACTTCAGTGAAGGCTCTGGACTCTGAGGTAGGCAAGCAGCTATTAAAGCAGCCCTTTGACACTTTCTCTGGATGCTGTAACTCTTCATGAGTTTGGGTTGCTTTCCTATTAGCAGAAGGGTAGCATGTTTGTGGTTGTAAACATGTCAGTTAAACCTTGTTGGGAGTAAGCATCTCTAGAACTTTTAATGTCAGAGGAAGGGTATTTTCTCTCCATTATAGTTTTCTGTGTTCTCTAAATTTTGTGTAAAGAATGTTTATTAATGTCTAGTGAAGAGAAGTTCAAGAAATGTTCTATAGATGGAATGAATCAATAGGATGTAGAAGGTGTAGAGCATAAAAAATAGGAAGGATCCTTGGTGCCAGGAGGGAGGGGGGCTAGTGCTCTGAATAGCCAATGTAGCTCCTTCTAAGGGGGACATCTCTGCCCCGTCCCCTTACAAAGGAACAACTGTAGGTGCACCTATGACCTCACCAACCCTGAACATAGCTCATTAGAATAGGAATGAGCTTTGGCTCAGAGCTGAACTGTGGTGGTTTAAGAGACATTGACATATTCTTTGAAACCTCTCTCTTGGAAAGGTGGCTTATAAGTCTTCCCATTCCTTGAATCTAAGCTAAATTTAGTGACCAGTTAACCATGAAGTGTAGTAGAAATAATGCTATATGACTTAGGAAACTAGGTAAAAAAAAAAGGCAACATATCTGCCACCAGGTTCCTTGGGACAGTCACAGTGGAGTCCTGAATCACCTTGTAATAATTTATCATTTTGAGTCTGCCATGATTTAGTGAGGCCCAGCGCAGCCCAGAGGAAGGGACCACACAGAGAGCTCTTGAAACCTTACAAGAAAGGTACCCAGTCAGCCACCAGCTGCTTCAGCCCTGATGGTCTTGTAGCTCCAGCCTTCAACTGATTGCAGCTGCATAGGAGACCCTGAGCCACAACTACCCAGCTGAGTGCTTCTCAAATTCTTGACCCCCCAGTAATAGGAGAAAAAAGGAGATTGTTGCTTTAAGCCAGTGAAATGTGTTATTAACTCACACAGCTATGAATAATTGATTTATTATAGCAAAATCTTTTCCAATTATCTATTGCTACAGAACAAACTGGTAGTATTAAGCATACATTTTATAATGCTCATAGATGCTGTAAATTAAGAATTCTGACAGGGCCCTGTAAGGACAGAGCGCCGTTATGTTATCTGAAGCATCAGCTAGAGTGACTGGGAGCAACTGAATGGCTGGGGATTGGTATCATTTGGGGATTGGCTTGGGATTGCTATCATTTGGAGAGAGCTTTACTCACACTTGTCTGGTGGTTGATGTTGGCTATTGACTGGAACCTGAGCTGGAATTCTCAGCCACAGCACCTACCAGGTCCCTCTGTGAGGCCAGGGGCTCCCTTGTAGCATGATGGCCGAATTCCAAGAGCAAGTTGTTAGTTTCTTAAGGTCAGGTCCTGGAAATCAGGACAGCAATGCCAATTATACTATGTTCACATAACCCACATTTAAGGGGAGAAGACATAGGGACCCCCCTGCCAAATCCCTGGATAAGAGGAGTGTTTAAGGATTTAGTATAGACCTCTACTATAGGCCAGGTAGTGTATACCATGGTCTGGCTTAAAAAGATAAACCGGGTTAGTCATTTTCTGTTTTTCAAAAATTTAAACTGAGTAATGAGGAAGAGTGATCTCATTTGAAGTGGGAGGTAGAGATGAAAGAGTAACATGATCCATACATGAGGCCATGCATCAATCAGTGTCATGGAAGAGTCAGGAACTATGAGAAAGCAGAAGATGCAATGAGGACAGAAGGAGAAATGGAATGAGAGAAAATTCATGTAGCCCTGGAGAGGGACCATGATAGGCAGGGGGCCTCTGGAATGGCCCCTGTCTGGCAGTCCCTGTTCAGTTCCAGGGTATTCATTGGTCTCGATGTTAGTCTTAACTTTCTTACCTAGTTTTCTAGGTCACAGCCAGTAATAGTGCCCTACATGGCAATAAGATTTGCTGAAATGGCGAGGCTGGAAAACAAGATTCTTCTTTCCCCAGAATTTTTACTGCCATGATGGGGAGAGCCACCATTAGAGAGAAATAGCCGCGTAAATGGTCGCTGCTGAGCTGGACGGAAGAGCCGGTCAGTGCTCATTACCTCCATCTGTACTTGGTCATTATGGTCTGGAAGGAGATGTGGGAAGTGGGTTCAAGAAAATGCTTTACTGTTTCTAAACATGTATTGTTTTATAATGCATTTTAAAAGGAAATGCATAGCTTAGTAGAGTTCTGGTTTTATTCAACCATCAGAATTCTTTTTTTTAGAAAGAGGAAATGAGTAGAACTTCAAAATATATTTGTTCAGTAGGTTTACCCCGGAATTTGAGAACACATATTATCTACTGTTAACTAAATTCAGAGGCATACTATTTTATTTTTTCTTTATTTATTTTTATAATCTCTTTAAAGATTTTATTTAGTTCTAGAGAGGAAAAGGGAAGGAGAAAGAGAGGGAAATATCAGTGTGATAATATGTAATAATCAGTTGCAGAAGCATACTATTTTAAAATAAATATTTTGTCTCCCAAGAAACAAGGTGTTTTCTTGATACTTTTAAACAGGGGCAGTTAGAGTTCACTTACTGTTACATATTGATCTTCTTATCTAGAGGAATAGTTAGGCAGTCATTAAGGTACCACTATCGAAACAGCCTTGGCTCCAAGAATGTCATCATCTGATTAGAGATAATGAAGAATTTGGAGTTGTGAGTAATACTTATATAGGTTTTCTTTTTCTTACATACCTCTTCTACCAAAGACTCATGTAAAATTCTGCCAGTAAAGTGAAGTGTTTTGAGCTGCTCTGGTTCCACAGGAAAGACACTATGTAAAGTCAGGTCAGGGGAGGCTTGTACCTGCTGGCAAGGGCCATTCTTTGGAACACTCCTGGGCTTTCTTTTACATGTGTTCACCACGACACACCAACATTCAGTACTTATAGTAGTTATTTAACCTAATCATTGCACCAAAGATATAATTGATCTTTCTTATGTAGGAGGAACATGGCATAATAATGCCCTTTGTATGTCTCTACTCTGTAATGACAGGCTGTCATTTTCTATAATTTACCAGGGACGATGAATAATTTGTGTAGGCTGAATGTAGTTGCTTAGTTACCACCTCTTGAAACTTTCTTAAATGCAATTGCCTGGGAAACACCGATCCAGTTAATTTGCATTGAACCACTTTCTAGCTCAACATATTAAATATGCCTGTGCTCTTTATTCCAAATTAGTTGCCTTTTAAATTTTGTTAAGTCACCTTTGTTATGATCATTATTTGACTTTGAACAAAGTGGGGCTTCCAAATGATTATCTGTTCATTGTCAGTTCCCCATTGTTTTTCTGTGTCTGTTTTCATATTGCTCTTTCAGAGCTGAGGATTATAAACTTGTGAAGAATCACAAAAATCTCCAGTTTCTCTGAGTGATTCTAAATGCTTTCAAACAACACCAGTCTTGTGTTGAGGATTATAAACTTGTGAAGAATTATGAAAATCTCCATTTTCTCTCTGAATGATTCTAACTGCTTTCAAACAACATGAATCTGGCTTTCGTTGACTGTATCAAAATTTGTACTACATGAATGTTCTCTTGGCTTCTCTTCAGACTTTCAAACTATTGTGTTGCCATCTAAGAAAGTGTGGTGTCCATGTAGATGCCTAGCACACAAGTTCACTTTTTTTAGTTGTGTTTGTCTGTGTGCACTGACTTGAAAGAGGAAATGGTTAAAAGCTAGAATTCTGTCAAGTTTTTATAGTTAGTGTCGCAGGATGATGTTACAAACCATTCCTTGTTGCACTATTTCAAGTCTACTTTATAGTTGCCCACTTCTTCCCATCGGGCAGAAAGAGTTTCTATTGATGTAGAAATAATTCACAGCTGAGAACAAAGCCTCCTTATTCTTTGATCTAAGTTTGAGGGGTGTGAGGAGCTCTAGGGCGATATCTGGGAATATAAAGCAGGATCCACCCATAGAGTAAGTCCCGAATAAAAGGAGGAAACTTAGATCCCAGTGTAATGAAGGGAAGAGACGGTGGTTATAAATGGTGCATCTCAGGTGAGCACATTTTTATCAGAGTGAGGGAAACAAAAACAGGTTTTTTCATATGCACACATATGTTTACAATAGAATGAGAACAGAAATCCATGGTCTGGCTAGACCAAAAAAAGTCCTCAGCCAGAAGAGGATATGAGGCCTGTCCAGAAAGTATTCAGCCATATAATGTGAAAAGCAGAGACGTTTTTTGAAGAGGATACAAGTTACAAGAAACATTGTACATAGGACAATGATGCCTTAGTCCCTTTCAAAGTAGGCCTTTTGGGACCTCGCATAATTCTCCTAATTGCCATCAGCTGCTCCATCATATTATCCTGAATCTCATTGATGGTCTGAAGTCTCTTCCCTTTCAGAGGTGATTTTAGTTCTGGGAAAAGCCAGAAGTTGCAGGGTGTCATATCTGGGCTGTAGCGGGGCTGAGTCACCTGGGTGATTGGATGTTTTGCCAAAAAACTGCGCCAGACGCGATGTGTAAGTGGGCGTGTTGTCGTGATGAAGCTTTCGATCCCCAGTTGCCTGTAGCTGAGGCCTTCTGAATCATCTGAATATTCTCTGCAGAGAAATGTTCAAGCTTAATGCAAAATCTGATGCAGATTCATTGTTCTGCTTGCTCAGTCCCTTTGAATGCTGCAGCCACACAGTACACATGCTCACTCAACCATGTCTACTGCCCCCACTGACGAGTACAGTGAATTTACCATTGTTCACATCACACATGCCCATTCCAGTCCACTCTCCTTGGCTACCAGGTTACACTGATGCTGTGCAAACCATTCTCCTTACATTAACAATGGCTGGACTTTTTCCGGACAGATTTCATACCTTTATAGACCACTGGCTGTGTATTCCAACAGTGTGCATGTGTTTGTGGGAAGGACACTTGTTTCTCTTTCTAGTGTGTGTTTCTGAATAATACTTGGCCTGGATTTTTCCATTTTACCTGATCGTTTTGGACCTCTGTGTCTGCCTGCCTATTTATCTAACTATCTATCTATGTATCCCATGCAAACTGGTTTTTCTGTATCAAAAAATGTGAATGGAATTTACTCCATTATAAGGTTAGTCAGTACTAATGCTTTAAGAATTTTAAAAGCTTGTAAAGATGAAAAAATTTTAAAAGATTTTCATTTGACATTTCAAGATCATTGTGGATTTTCAGAATATAATTAACCCTTAGACTTTGTTCATTTATAAAATGGGTAACAGCCTTGACCTTGGAATAAGTGCAAAATCTTACGGGGCAATTGAATTAGAACACAATTGAATTAGAACATAGTACACCTTCCTTCCTTCCTTTAAATTTTTTCCAAAAAATATTTTAATATCTCATGTTTGTAGTTTTCATTATTTTTATTATAACTGCTGGGAATGATGGCTAGTGGTTTTCTGAAGAGAGAAAAAATTTATATTTCTAATGTTTGAAAAGATTTGATATTCTTGACATAGTAAATGATGCTGTTTAATTCTATTTTTTTCTTGAAAATCTTCATCATTTGAATCCGTATTTATTAGTACATAAGGAATGCCATGTGCACAAAGTGGTCTGTGCTAATATTATAACATTCTTAAGAAACCATAAATAAATGTTCTTTATGAGAAAAGAAAAAGGTTAGTTCTTGGGTTCTTTTGAAAATCATTGTATGACTATGTTGTCATTCAATACTGTGGAATGAACATTTCATGTTTCCCCTAAAGATTTTTCTCTGAGACCAGTGGTAGGAAATGTTGACCAGGAGAAGCTGTAATGGAACCCAGAGATTCTGATTTAACGAGTGGTTTAGAGGATTGAACAGTGTCCTCCAAAAAAATATATTCACTTGTCTGTGAATGTTGCCTCATTTGGAAAAAAATCTCTAGTAGATATAATTCAGGATCTCCAGATGAGATCATCCTGGATTATCTGGGTGGGCCCTGAATCCAGGGACAGGAGTCCTACTCAGACAGAGAAAAGGAAAGACGCACAGGGAAGACAGCCCTGTGAACGCGGAGACTGCAGTTTTGCAGCCACAAACCAAGGAGTACCCGGAGCCGCTAGAAGCTGCATGAGGCAAAGCATGATTCTCTCCTGGAGACTTTGAAGGAATCATAGTTCTGCTGACACCTTGACTTTCAACGGCCGGCCCCCAGAACTCTGAGAGAATACATTTTTCTTGTTTAAAACCATATCTGAGGATGAATAAGAATGAAACTAAGAAGTTATTTTGCATTGCTTTCTCCCCTTTTGATACTTTCTGCTGCATGGGTGTTCTATGCTCACAGGGCCTTTTACCTCCTGCTTATACTCAGGCTTCAGTTTAAACTTTACTTCCTAGATTAGGTTAGTCTCTTTTTTTAAAAGGGATATTTTTTATCCTCACCCAAGGACATGTTCATTGATTCTAGAGAGAAGGGAAGGGAGGAAGAGAAAACGGGAGAGAACATCGATGTGAGAAACATCAATTGTTGCCTCTTATATGCACCCCAACCAGGGGCAGAACCTGCAACTGAGGCATGTGCCCTAACTGGGATTTGAACCTGCAACCCCTCTGTCCACAGGACAATACTCCAACCAACTGAGCCACACTAGCCAGGGAAGTTTCAGTTAGTCTTTTTTTTTTAAATTAAAAAAAAATTCTATTTAGGTTAATTTTTAAAAGATTTTTAAAAATTTATTTGTCTTTAGAGGGGACAGGAAGGCAAGAGGGAGAGAAATATCAATGTACGGTTGCCTCTCGTGTGCCCCCCACTGGGAACTAGCCTGCAACCCAGGCATGTGCCCTGACTGGGAATCGAACAGTGATGGTGTGGTTCGCAGGCCCACGCTCAATCCACTGAGCTACACCAGCCAGGGCTTTGGTTTGGTTAGTCTTGATTCTAATAGTGCAATAGCATTTTTTTTGGTAGCACTTACCACCTAGTTACAATGATTATTTCAAACGTGCTTTTGGAAGCATTGTAAAAATTTTAAGGACAGGCCATACAAGTCTTATTCCAGTTCCTAACACAGAGCCTGACACACAGTAGTTATTCAATAAACTTATCAATGACTGGAAGGAGAGTCCTGCCTTAAGGTAGAGTTAGAGGCTCAGAGATGACTATTCTTAGTGGAATGTTTGCTATTTCTTTATTTACTTTATTTTTTAATATTTTATTCATTTTTAGAGAGAGGGGAAGGGAAGGGAAGGAGAAAAAGTGGGAGAGAAACATCAATGTGTGGTTGCCTCTCATGTGTCCCCCACTGGGGACCTGGCCTGCAACCCAGGCATGTGCCCCAACTGGGAATTGAACCGGTGACCCTTTGCTTCACGGGCCCACACTCAATCCACTGAGCTACACCAGCCAGGGCGCTATTTCTCTATTGATTGTTGATTTTTATTAAGGATATTTAGCAGATAAAACTAGATGTTAGACTAACAAATGTATTAAGTAATTCTTTCTCTGCAGAATTTGTTGAATTAGAAGCTTTGAATCAAAGTATACATATGTTCTATAAAGATATTCAGGCACTGTTAGCTCCGATAATTGCTCTGAGCATGCTTTCCCCTCTGAGGCAAGTTGATTTCCTGTCAGTTTGTGTTGTACCTGTGTAAAGAAAGATGACACTTTTTGGAACGCACTCATTTCAATGACCACCAAATACTTAGGATTTTATTAGGCTTTTAAAGACAAGGTTTGAAACCGCAGTTTCTTCTTTTCTTCTAGTCAACAGTATGAAATTAGCTCTTTGAGTAGATCACCACTTTTCATTTCCAAGAACAAAATGACCCATTTGTTGCTATGACTACATAACATTGGTCAGAATTTAACTGTTAAATGCCAGGCCAGCACACATACTAGTATTCAGTTTTGGTGGGATCACTAGCTCCAGCGATAGCTATGCAGGGTGACCCAGGAGATAAATCTCATCTCACAATAGCTTATTCTTTTCTGTGGGATTATGGTATGTATGCATTCTGTCCAGAAGGTATCCAGCCATGTAATATGAAAAATAGAGGCATTTATTGAAAAAAATAGAAGATACGAGAAACATTATACATGGGACAATGATACTTCAATTCCCTTTAAAGTAGGCACCTTGGGACCTAACACAATCCTTCCAATCACCATCAGCTGCCCCATCATATTTTCCTGAATCTCATTGATGGCCTGAAATCTCTTCCCTTTCAAAGGTGATTTTAGTTCTGGAACAAGCCAGAAGTCACAGGGCTCCAAATCTGGGCTGTAGAGGGGTGAGTCACCTGGGTGACTTGATGTTTTGTCAAAAAACTGCACCATAGGTGATGCATGAGTGGGCACATTGTCGTGATGAAGCTGTCAATCACCTGGTGCCCATACAGATTCGTTGCTCTACTTGCTCAGTCATTTAGAATGTGATGGCCACACAGTCCACATGCTCACTCAACTGTGTCTACCACCCTTGCTGACCAGTACAGTGAAGTCGTAGTTGTCCATGCATATGCATTTCAGTCCACTCTCCTTGGCTGCCAGATTACATCGATGTTGCTCAAACTGTTCTTGTTATATTAACAATGGCTGTACTTTTCCCAGACAGACCTCAATATGTAAATGTGTGTATACACTTACATGTGTATATGTATATACAAAACATGCATATCTGCAGGTACATATATATGTATAATGTATATGTGTATATATATCAAAGTTTACTTTTTTCAGCTGTATTGAGGTGTAGTTGACATAATTGTAACATATTTAAAGTGTACAGTGTGATGTTTTGATATATGTATACATCATGAAAGGATTCTTCAGGGGGATATCTTAGAGGGTTTTATAAACTAGATAATATTTTATATATTAGCTATTTGCTAAACTATATTCTGCAAGTAAGTTCAGTTTTGAATTAAAAACGTGAGTCCAGTGTTTGAATTCATGTCTGCTTGAATCCCAAAACCATATTCTTTGTATAAGACTACATTAAAAATAACTGGTATAGGCAGTTCTGCTTCAGTCCAGGGTGGGAAAGTACTGTATTATGACTTATAAGAAGTGTTCCTTTGGTCACTCAGGTGACCAAAATGTATTCTCAAAATGTGACAAAATGTGTGTGTGCTCTTCACCCAGTTCCCAGCTCACAGCTCTCAAAGCCCGTGTAATTTCCTGAGAAGTAAGAGCAATGGGAGCATCTTTGGTCACATTTGTCCTCAGTTTCTGAAACCCTTCAGAGCCATAAAGGTGAAATATGTCTTGTTATTGTAACAAGCCCCATTCCACCACATCTGGGTTTATGTTAACGAGGTGACTTTGGAACCACACCTAAGGAGGTGGACTAGTTGCAGGGGAGACTAGTGGTCATGTGGTTAGAGGATTGGAACTTTCACCCCCCCAGCCCTGCTCACCTCCCTGATCCCAGCCCATACCTCCTTGGAGGAGAGAAGGGCTGGAGACTGAATTCAATCAAATGATCCAATCAGTCTGCCTGTATAATGAAATCTCCATAAAATTCCCAAAGCATGGGGTTTGGAATCCTTCCAGGTTGGTGAACATGGGGAGGTTTGGGGGGAGAGTGTGCTTGGAAAGGGCTTAGAAGCTCTACACCCGTTTCCCATACCTTGCTCTGTGCATTTGACTGGGACTGAGTTGCATCCTTTTGTAGTAGACCAGTGATCTAAGTAAAATGTTTCTGAGTTTCGTGAGCTGCTTTAGTAAATCGAACCCAAGGACAGGGGTGGTCACTGGAATCTTTGATCTAGCTAGAGCTGGTCAGACCTGTGACTGGTATGTGAAGTGGAGTGACAGTCTTGTGGGACTGAGCTCTTAACCTGTGGAATCCAATGCTATCTCTGAATAGATAGTGTCAGAATTAAGTTGAATTGTAGGACACTCGGCTGATGTCAGAGAACTCCTTAGATGTGTGGACCCCCGCCCCCCACACACATTGGAATTGGGTGCTCAGAACCTTTAGAAAGAGTGTGGAAGAGTTTTCTTTGCATTAATTTTTGTGTGTGTGTTTTTTCTTGCAGTCTACAAAAAAGTCTGTACAACATAAAATTTATCTATGGGACTTTTGAAGAATATTGGATGTAAGGAAAAACTGATTACCTGTGCTTTAAGTTCTTCAACTTTGTTATTTTTTCCAAAATTATTTTGGCTGTTGTATGTCTGTTGCATTTTCATATGAAGTTGGCTTGTCAACATTTATTTAAAAATTCCACTGGAATTTTGAATGGAATTGCATTGAAGCTATAAATAAATTCGGGGAGATTTTAATAATATTGAGTTTTCTAAAACAAGGACACAGCACAGCTCTTCATTTGCTTGGTTCTTCTCTCAGTCCTCTCAGCACTGTACCGTAGTTTTCCGTTTACTGATCTTACAGAGATGTTTTGTTAAATTTATTCCTAAGTGAATTGTGTGTTTTCCCTCTATTGCAAATGGCACTAAGAATTTCAATTTCCACTTTAATTGCTGTGTGAGAGAAGTACTTATTTTTTATATTTTTACCTCATATCCTATCACCTTATATGTGCCTTTTACTTTTTTTTCTTACTTTGTGGAACCAGCTGGAATCTCTAGTACAATGATTAATAGGAGTGGTGAAGGAGGTTTGTCTTCCTACCAATTTTAGGAGGAATGTGGTGACTCTTCCACCATCACATGTGCTATTAGCAGTAATCTGAAAGTATACAACATGTTTTAGTAATGAAGTCACCTTGCTAGTCTCTCTTAGGAAGTTTGATCCTGATACAAGCATGATGACTAGGCCATAGTAAATACTACACAGCAGTAGGTGTTATTTTTGTTAGTGTACTTACTAAATCTTAAAAGTATATAACAAATTTTAGATTTTTTTAACAAAGTGAATTATTTCAGGCATATTCTTTTTAACCCTGTTAACTGGGAAATAAAATTAACTGAAGCAGACCATTGTCTAAATATTCTACTCAATTGAGTTTTCAGAATTAGTATCATTTCCCAGTTGACCTCTTAATTGAAGATGATGCAAGAGATTGAAAATTTTGATTAATAAAGAAATTCATAAAGGCACTCAATAAAAGTGAGTTTGGTTTCTATTAAACTCTGTAAAGATACACTGCAGTCTTGGGGAATTTTCTTGGGGAAGGGAAACTGAAAAAATAACACAGTGAATTAATCATGCTACCCAGGTGTAAGCGCAGCTTTTGAGAAGCACCAGAGAGGACCTGGTGCACCGACTGTTTGATTGGCTTTGCAGTAGCACTAATAAATGCTTCACTTTGTCAGTGTGGTAATTTAGGAATGATAAGTGGAACCTGCCAACAATGCCATTTTGCTTGATTGTACCATAATTGCTTTTATGTCATTGATATCAAACTGTGCATAATTAGAGACTATTTTAACTTTAATAACAAATAATACACTTTGTTTTTACATGGCCAAATAATATCCTACAAAAGCATTAAAGGAAGACTTGCCTTTTCTGATTGTTAAAGTATTATTATACAGGGTTGATGGCTTGTTTATTTTTATTTCGTGATGTAAAACTGGGCTGATGTGTGCTTGTTGCTTGTGTTACAAACTCACAGAAATGTTAAGTGAGACACGTTCTATAGAACTCAGCAACAACATACAGGTGCACACAGTATTGGATATTCATAGCAAAATTAATAGTCATAATATTTAAAAACCTTTGTGACAATTCAGATGCTAGGTAATATTGAAATTCAAGGCAACAAAAGCAAGTTAACAATAGACTAAAGGCTGTGCTGGGTGTAATACATTCATGATTCAACATATGAAAATGTTACAAACTGGTTTATCATAGAGCTGTGACACAGACAAGAAATTTACTGCTTATTGTCTCAAATGTGGCTTTTGGGGCAAAACAAATTCTAGAGATTATCAAGTAAACTCCCCCCTCTTCTCTCACAACTCCAGCACCACTGACATTTTAGGCCAGATAATCCTTTATTGTGTATATTGGCTATCCTGTGCCTTGTAGTTTGTCTAGCAGCTTCCCTGGCCTTACCCACAAGATGTCTGGAGCCCCAGCTGCCCCATGATTTGCTTACCAAAAGTGTCAGGCATTGCTGGAGCTGCCCCCAATTGGGAGCCTCTGTTCTAAGGTGATATATCCTAGCACACGTGCACGGCTTGAATTGCCACCACAGCACGCCCATGGGGTGTTTGTGTAGACTGTGCTTGAAATCATCCAGCAAACTCAGTTGTTTCTGGAAAAGTCCCGTGTTCGTTTTTCCTTTGAGCTGAAATCTGCCACCTGGTATATCACTGTGGAACATGCAGAATCCCCTGCCCATTGCATACAAAGTCATTTACATGTTTAAAGACAACCCTGGTCATCTTAAAGATTCTATGCAGGTTTCAGGCTCCATGATGCTTCTTTAGAATCATCAAAACTCATTGTTCAAGGTGGTAGACAATGTAGTGTAATGTCTAGTGGCCTGACAACTGTGTTGTCCTCAAAATGCTTCCCACACCTGGCTCTCTCAAGCATTAGAGAGAGTAGATCTCTCAAGCATTGTAGAGAGTTCTACAACTCAAGCATTAGGACTTCTGTCTTTGGTGAGAGTCAAACAGGAAATAAAGTAAAAATCTTCCTGGGAAAATTATACCACTTAACTTTATTAATAATTTATACCAGTATGGGAAACAGGAGAATCGGCAACAACAAATGACACAGCATGCACAGTCACACACACAAGCACAAGTTAAGGTCATCATTTTTTTTATCCTGCTTTATGTACCTGACCTCTGAGTCAACCTGATCTTACATCATTCAGGTGATTGGCACCTCCCACCCTCTACACACACCCCCGCTGTCACCAGTACTTTCCTGGCTGTTCTCAGAATTCTTTCTGGACTCCCAAGGATTCTTTCTGAGCTGTTGTTATTGCCCCAAATCCTGCTAATGCTGAATTATTTTATATTACTATTTTTTTGTAAATTTAATGTAACTTTAGGTTGAGATATAACACAGTTAAAAATGGGCACAAATTATAAATGTGCAGCTTCATGATTATACAAAATAAAAAAATTCATTAAGAATAAAAAATTATAGTCCCCAGGGAAGGCCCCACATGCCCTCTTCTGGTCACTCCGAGGGTCACCACGATTGTGACGTGTAACAGCATAGACTAGTTGTCTGTTTTTGAGCTTTATATGGAATCATGCAGTCTGTGTTCTGTTTTGACTCGTTTCACACAACATCATGATTATGAGATTCTTCCATGTGTGTAAATCATGTCTGTTCCCATTATTGTGTGGTGTCTGCTGTATAAGTAGATCACAGTTTGTGTTTTGTTCATTCTGTGGGTGGATGTGGGTTGTTTTCAGTTTGGGTCCACCGTGACCATCATTGTGCCTGTCTTTTGTTAAAGCAGCACGGGCATGCAGTTTCGTTGAGTATCCACTTAGGAGGTGAATAGCCAAGTCGCGAACCGTGCCTGTATTCAACCTCAGTAAATGCTGCCAAACAGTTTTCTTGAGTGCTGGTACCAATTTAGGCCCCCACCAGCAGCGCACACCAATATTTGTAAACGTAGCCATACTTGCGGATATGCGGTATAGTATCTCACTGCAGTGTTAATGCAGTGTCTCATTCGCATTTCTCTTACTAATGAAGTAGACTACCCTGTCGTTTATTAAGAAGACTGAAAATATTTTGTGTAGTGGCTGTTCATTTTTTGTACATTTTAGTTGAATTGTCTTCCTCCTTATTGATTTGTAGGATTTTTAAAAACAACTTTTGGATTTAAGTCCTTTGTTGGACTTATGTATTGTAAATATAGCGTGGGGCAAAAGTGTGTTTACCATTGTTTGTATGGAAAAATAAGGCAATAATTAATAAGTAACAGTAAGAATAAACTCACATAACCACAACTGTAAACCTACTTTTGCCCACCCTGTATTTTGTCCTATTTTATGGCTTACCTTCTCCCTGTGCTGATGGCATCTTTGGATAAGTAGAAGTTTTCATTTTAGTGTAGTCCCATTTATCATCTCTTCCTTTAGGGTTAGAGTTTTGTGTGGACCTATTTTAGAAACACTTCTAAGTTATCTCTTGAAAACTTTATTCTTTTCATATTTAAGTTGAAAATCCACCTGCAACTGACTTTTGCTTTTATGAAGTAGAGGCCAAGATTAATTTTTTTAATGAAGATATTCAAATGAACCAGGACCATTTATGAAGAAGGTCATCCTGCAGTGCACTACATAGAACCTGTGCCATAAGCAGGCATTTGTCCACATGTGGGTGTGAATCCCGAGTCCTGAATGCCGAACTCCTCTCTGAGCTAAAACAAGTGTGCAGGGGAGGCAGGGTGAGTGTCAGACTTCGGTGCCGGCAGACTGTCACTGCCCTGACACACCAGCTGCTCCCTGGAGTGAACCTGAGCTGTCTCAGAACCTTGGAGGGATTTATTTCTCAGTTCTAAAATCTAAATTTATCTAGTATTTGAATGGACGCTAATTTCTATTGGCTCTATGTGTGTGGGCACACACATGTGCATATAAGTCTGAATGTACCTCAAATGCAGGCAGCTGTGACTTGCACAATTTGCTACCTCAAACCACAGCCATCATAGAAGTTATGAGAACAAACCAGTATAACAATGGCAAGTGGCATTGCCAAGCAGCTTTTGCTTCCTTGCTAAACCATTTCAAATAAACCGTATTATAAGTCTTATTTCATCAATATAGCTTAAGACTGTCCTACCATCATCCCTTCCTTTTTGATGAAATTACGCCTTCTAAGCCCTCTGATAATATAGAAATTCTAATACCTAATATAGATATTGATGGTGCCACTGCTGCTAATAATCATGGCATTTGACATTTTTTGGAGGAGTTATCAAGTAATGTTCTCAGTACGCTAGTTCATTTTACCCTTACAGTAGTCTTACAAAACAAGTACTGTTGTTTCCTACTTTTTACCCTCTTCTCCCTCCTCCTACTTCCTCTGGGGTCACAAAGCTAGTAAGTTGCAGAGAGAGAGCTCAGACAAGGGCCTGCCAGGCTCCAGGAGTGGTGGTCAGGCACGGTTCAGCCTAGAGCCATAGCACACATTCTTGGCACAGTGCCCTGTGGGCATCACACGCAGTGAGTGTTCTCTGCTCTGCAACCAAAGCATGTGTGAACATGGCTGCAGGCGTGTGTGGTGGACAGTAGTGCTGCACATCCCACGCTTCCTTCTGTTGCAGTTAGTACAGCATCAGAATTCTGACTCACCACCTTGTGCTGCAGAATTTCTCTGGTTGCAAGGCATTCTCAGTAGAGGCTTTTAGACAAACTGTATTTATAATAATGGCTGCTCAGTGGTAAAGAAAGCTGAATTTCCCACTTGGATAACTCTGAAAATCTGTGACAACTGATTTTTTCATTGCTGGGTCCAGGAAAAGTTAAAACTTAACTGTGGCTTATGTGATTTGGCCCCTCCCTCTCCCCTTCCTTCCTTCCTTCTTTGCTTGCTTGCTTATTTGTTTTTCTTTTTTCTTTCTTTTCCTTTTTTCTGGGAGTTTGGCTGCCATGTTATCTAAAGAAGAGGGCTAGGTTAAATGACCTTTGATACTGACATTTGAGAGCTCCTTCCAAGAAAGGCCAGGATCCCATTCATTCAACAATATTAAAAACTTTCTGTTGATATGTCTGACTTATTCATATAATACTTCTAATTGGCATTTGAATCCTCACTACTAATCACAGTAGACAGTTTAAGATCACCTGACATTTGAAGATACCCCCTAACATGTACACAGGCCAAAATTAACACATTGGGATGCAATAAATGCAGTAAATGCAGGGGAAACCATCAAGCATCTATAACTGACAATCATTCCAGAAAGGTTAAAGGTAATGCATTTATGAAACAAGAATAAGATACTGTGAAAAAGGAAGAAATAAAAAGTATGTCAGAGAATAACAACAACAAAAAACCTCTTGGAACTTAAAAATGTAAGAACAAAGATTTAAACTTCAAGAGAGGTGTTGGAAGATAAAGATGAGTACATTTTTAGAAAGAACAATAGATAAAATTAAGGTAGAATGTACAAAGTAGTCAAGAAAAAATAAGGGTAGTAAAGGATATATTCAGGAGTTTCAATATTCACTTAGCAGAATTCCAGAACCAGAGAACTGAGAAAATGAAATGGAGAAAATTATTCACGTACATTCCTGGAACCGAAAGAAATATTTCCAGATTGAAAGTGCCCTGCCCACTGAGTAAAAGAAGATGCTTTTTAATAGAAGAGAGATGCTAAATTCTCCCAGAGATATAAAACAGCACACAAAAGATTAAGAAGTAGAAAGAGAGCAAATTTCTTAAAAGAAACTCTGGAGGCCAGAACTTGATTCATGATTTCTTTAAAATTTGATACCCAAACCAATTGGTATTCGAGTATATGGAGAGGAAAAAGCCACACTCATACCTCCAGGGTCTACAGATTTTACCACCTGTGCACCGTTTTGTTTTGTTTTTAAGGAAATATTAGAGGATAGTTGTTTTACCAGAAGGAGGGAGAAAGGTGGAGGAAATGCTCCTAGATAATTCCCACGGGGACCCAGGGGTCGCATCGGTGTATCTGTCCCAGAGAGCAGCCTTCCCACACTGGAAAAGGATGTTACAGGGAAGCTCCAAGAGGAGTGCCTTCCGGAGAATTTGGACTGGTAGGTTCCTGATAGTTTGGCCATGTGTAAAGTTGAGTTGGGAGGCATTTTCTGAAGCCACTCCAAGACAGTGGGAACACTTGGAGATTCAAACCAAACGTGGGGAAAAAAGTAATTAATTCCAGGAAAGAAGTGAATAAGGAAGGAAATATAATCATAAGGAAGGAAATATAATCATATATACTACTTGACTTCTTGGTACACATTTAATCATAAATATGAAAATGTGCATTAACCAAAATATAATTTAAAACATACACTGAGATGATGGGAGAGGAAAAATGTGTGTAATGACAGTTGATATGAATTAAATCCTTTAATTTTGTAGGAGGTCAACAAATCCTATTTAAGAGAAACAGACAAAAATGACATGATCAGTATTTTTAAAAATTATGACTATGAAGGTAGATACCAGAGCAATTAGCTACAGCAATTAAAAGTTGTTGCTTTTAGGAAATTGTAAATAGTAAGGTGGATTGAGTAGGGGACTACTGTTTTTAAAAAGTTATGTACATATTTAAAGATAAAAATGAAAGCAAAAACAGATGATGGTAACTCCCACATACATAATTGAAAATGATAAAACACTCCTCTCTGAAAACTAATAAAGACACACGTGTGTGAGCACAAAGGTGTGCGTGCCTGTGTGCAGCACCGGCCGCTTCCACAAGTGCTGGGAGGCGCCTCTCCATGGTTTTCTCATGTGCCTCCATGCCTTCTATCCATTTTTTCTGAACTATCTATTGAAGGGTTTGTATATGGCAAACAGGCTTAGAAGATAGAGATAGTATCTGCCTCCAGAACAGAAGGCAGGTTTGTTTCCTGACTAGTATAATAAATATAATGTCTCCTTTTAGGGGAAAGGGAAGGCAGGTTTCCTAGTAATCCCATTCAAAAGATGGGGGTTTCCTGAGTTCAGGCTACCTCAGCTACGATGTAAGCCCACGTGTGTTTTGTATCCCACTGTGGGATTTGGGGAGCACGAAAAGACAATTTGAACATGAAGTTCATGTTGGCTGCTGTGCCATGAGTAATAACATTTTTTTTGTGCTCCACCCAGGAGTCTCTATTGAGTCTTCTGCCAGAAATCTACGAACCTGTGGCAGCTTAACTTAACTTGCAAGTTGGTAAAAATTTCAGACCCTTCACAGTTTTGACACCAATAAGCAGACTCTAAGAGGGATATTTGCGTGCACAAATGGGAAATGCTCATGACATCAACAGCATCATGGAAATGAAGGTAAGAGGGCTGGGCTGAAGCAGTTAAGCTGTTGCATTGTAGTGCAGCCACAACAGAAGCTTCAGTCAATTCCGTAGACTGTTCTCAAGGCAGAATGGCCATTCCGAGTCTTGTGGAGTTGAGAGGAGGCTTGGGTCTTTGTCCTTGCATGGGCTAATCTTTGGCTTTAGGCCACTCCCAGGAAGGGAGCTTGACCTTGGGTGAGCCAGACCTATTTAGCCAGGGCAAATCTAGATGGACCATTTCTCAGCTGCAGTCACCTCAGGAGCTAATGGGATGAGTATAGGCAGGACAGCATGGAGTTTCCTTTGATGCATCTCTCTCTTTTCTAAGAAAGTCTCTAGGTATCAAATTCTTCCCTTTTTTCCCCTGAGGAATATTTGTTGGGGCTCCTTAATGACACACTGCCTTCCCTCAGAGCCAGCAAAGGAGGCTAGAGACCTCCTCAGTTTCTTCCCCTGATCCTGCCTGGGGCAGGTCCTGCCTTGTCCATTTGAGTGGAGCAATTTTTCCAGAACTTGAGTTTTTACTGAGCTAATGTTTCTCCTTTTCAGTCTTTCATCCAGCCTTTTAACATTTCTTTTGTTCTGGCTAACATTCTAGCTTTAAGCAGATATTTGCCAAATGCGTCTGTGATCTAGGGACTGCGTTAGATGCACAAGATGCAGCAGCCGGAGATGCCCTTGTTGTTTGCTCAGGAACAGTTAATTCAGCTTAGAGCTCCATTCAAACACAGACATTCACAGTCTCTACTCCGTGCTGGATCTCTTTGAGACTTTGGGATAATGTGTGTTAGAATGCTACTAAAAACAGAGACCTACTCAAAGTGACTTTAAAAAAATAAGAGGTGAACTGGGCTGACTAACTATCCAGGTTCGCCTGGGACTTTTCGGTTTTCACTCTGCCCCTTAAAAAGTCCTGGAATATCCTGGGTGGTCAGTCAGCCTAGGCCTGCCTGGCATGGTGCCTCCTTCTCAGTGGTGGGAGGTGAAGATGAAGTAGTTCGTCCTTCACTTTGGAGGGGATGTCTCAGCATCTTCTCAGAGTTTATCTCCTGTCCTTTGGAATTTGGTACTTAAGAAGGCCTCAATATACTTGTTGCTTGTTTACCCAGTCAAATCGACGAGATATTATTGACAAAGTGGACTAAGGAGGTGTTCTGGGCAATAATGTATAGTGGGACTTAGGGCATTCTCATAGTTCTCACCACAATTCTTTTTTTTAAAGTTCCCTAACCTCTTTTTTAAATCTCCAGATGTTTTTATACACAAAATGTGGCAAAACAGCTTAGGTGTCATGTAACCAGTTCTTAGACGCCTACTGTGAAATAGCAGCGTGGGTCTGACTTCGGTCTACTGCCTTCGTGCCGCAGCCAGAAACTGAGATAGCAGGAGCCTGTTTTCCTTTCCATTACACTTAAATTCTAATTCCCTGCTTAAAAGCATTCAAATGTGTGTGTGGGTTTTTCTAAGAAATAAGCATAAACTTTTATTCTATTTCCAGTGAAAATAGGATCTCATAACCCGAGTTTGGTTTAGCAAATTTAAAGAGTAACATTTCTGTTCATCTCAGTCCATTGTGTATATTTTATTTTATTTTTTAAGTTTATTAAATTTTTAATTTATTTTCATTTTAACCATTTTATTGTATTTTTATTACTATTTATCCCCTTATTCCCTCCCTCTCCTACACCCACCTCTCTTCCCCCAATAATCACCACACTATGTGGTTGTCTATGTGTCCATCAGTCCTATCTCTCTTTAGTATTTATCTTTGCTCAAACCTCCCATTGTACTGATTTTCCTGGACTTTGGGGCCTGCTCACTATGTGTAGGGGGGCTAGGCCTGTGACTGAAGTGGGCCAGAGCTTCTACATCAGTGTCAGTAGAGGCAAATGAGGGCAAGCCACTCAGTGACCATCCCCCGCCATTTCTCTGGTTGGCCATGTAGAGACATTAGAGGCAAGGTACTACTGAAATAGTCTTTTCTTCTCTGAGCAACATCGCTGTGTTCCTGCCAGGGGAGGCTGGCGGTAAATATCTCATCCTATTTGTTTTGTTTTGTTCTTAAGCACCTCAGCCATATGCCTGACTGAATGTTTTGATTCCTTTTGATTCTGAGGTACTCGTGCCATCCCTAATTCAGGGAGTCTTAATTGTTTTCTATATAAATCAGCCATTGGTATTGATCACAATGAAAACTAAGTCACTCTGAGGCTTGAGGTCCCAACGCCAGGTCTCCCTGGGCCTGCAGTGGATGCCCAGACCTCCTGGCCATTGGCCAGCTGCCTTCGTTTACCATCTCAGATTTCAGAGGGAAGCTGCACAACGGACCATTTTTCAGGCAAATGCCCACATGTTAGTACTCGAGTTAGGAAATTTGTCAAGTAGGTAAAATGTTCACTTGCATTTCTAGTTTTATTTCAGGAAAAGGTTTAATTTATTATCATTTTGGTCTATCTAAGAACACTGATGTGTAATCAGTAATCTGTGAGTAAATTTTAAATTAAAAAATAGATTCAGTACTTTTAAAGTGATCCATTTATCATCATTTAAAAATATATTTCCTATTAAAAATTGATCTCTTTTTTTTGCATCATTTCTGGTGAATAATCAATTTGCTGAAAACTTGAATTGTAACAGATGACATGAAATAGAAAGGCTACCTCCGCAATTTAAAATCCACTTTTCTTTCATTCCTGAAGTTTATTTTGGGGGTCTCTGCCTTGCAATCTCAGACCATGTAAATGTGTTCGTGACTCGAAAAAGAAATGTGCACCGCCTGGCATTGAACTGCAGGATACATTTCCTTCTCCTGTTTGTCTCTATGGGGGCTGCGTTTAGACTGTGAGTGGGGACCACCCGCTCTGCGCTGCGGAGATCTAGGTGATGCCAAGGAGGGACAGTCAGTCAGTCGCAGGCCCAGGCCAGCTGAGCACTCAGGGTCATTTAAAACAGCTCAGATTTGGTTTTGGTCTTGTAGGAAAACTCTAACCCTTACTTCAGGGGCTAAAAGGATTCATTTCTTCCCTGGTATTAAGGATCTTCACGTGCCCCTGGTTTGGTCCTTCTGTGGTTTATGTCATGTCAGTCACTACCTACTAACTGACCTGCCTAATGAGAAGATTTATGAAGGAGGCTCCGTGGGTGGAATGAGGGTGAGCTGTGTCACATGGCTGCATGTTATAGGGCGGAGTCCTCTAGATGGTCATTATTTTAAATCCACCCTGCAATGTCATGGATTTTTATCCCATCCAAATAATGTTATTATTACTCTTCAATATACAGATTTCTAGTTGACAGCTCACATTTGCTTTTATTCTGGAACATATTATGGGATTCTTATGTGATGTAGATAGTTAGGCAGTGAGATGTATCATTTTTTTCTCATGTAACAATTTGAAAAAATTGTACTTCTTGATATGTCTGACAAGGTAATTTCTGTTAGGGAGAAAATTATGTTTGGGAAAATAAGCACCTGGGTAGAAAGTGAAGACACCGAAGGCATAGATAGGTGTCAGCTAGTAACAGCACTGAAGGAAAGAAGGCAGACCCGCATGAACGAGGAGGGGCCTGTATGTGTCATTTCCAGGGGAAAAGAGGTGGTGAAGAAGAGACAGGCAGAAGGATAAGGAGAAAGGTACAAAAGATGCATCTTTAGAGCTAAGGTGAGCATAAGAAGTTTGGAGAGTAGGAATGACTAATAGGGGTTTTTATATTACTTTCTTGTACCATCTGCAAGATGGTACTCTTCTGAACTCTTCCTAGAAGTCCCAGATATTTTTAAAAACCAAAGTGTTTTGTACAAGAGTTTGTGGGTTTGTAAGCTGGTGAGCTGATTTCATATCTAAGGTGATGGAGCATGTTGAGCTGTCAGATGAGGAAAAGGCTCCTGAGACAGAGAGAAAGCACACCAGGGACTCACAGACCGAATAGCCTGGGAGAAGTATTGCAGTCCCGAAGGCCAGAGAGCTGTGTGAGATGAGACAGTTTTTCCTAGATCTCAAGAGGCTGAAGACTCCAACTGATGTTTGAATTATATAGCCTAGATATTGAATAAAAGGCTTTAGCTTTTGAGTAGTAGCCTCTGGGTGAGGAAATCAGGAACACATTGATCTCTGGAGACTCTTAATTGCTAAGTGGGTGATGTTAATCAAGGACCTACAAGATTCACCCTGTGAATTAGCAGTGTTATGGAAGGCGTACTCAAGGAATAGGAGGTTTACATAAGCACACATATATGTTTAAAGCATGAATTATACATTATAGCTCAAGACCAAATGTCTGCTCTTCCCATCTTTTATAGTTTTGATTTGTAGTTTGGTATGTTTGAAAAGGTTAAGGAGAAACTGGTGGGGTTTTTTTTTCTGATCCAGGTGAACAAATTCCTGCTTATAGAAATATTATTTCTGCCCCAGCTGGTGTGGCTCAGTGAATTGAATGCTGGCCTTTGAGCCAGGGGGCTGCTGGTTTGGTTCCCAGTCAGGGTACATGACTGGGTTGCTGGTCAGGTTCCCTTGTGTGGGGCATGCAAGAGGCAGACAAACATTGAGGGAGTTTCTCTCCCTCACTTTGTCCCTCCCTTCCCCTCTGTCTAAAAATAAATAAATAAAAATTTAAACAACAATTAAAATAAAAAATATTTTAATAAGTTATTTATTTTTGGCTAGGATATCTTGTTTGCTCAAAAGAGGTCTTTGGAAGTTAAGGGGAGTACCAGCTCACTGTCTGGGGGCCCATGAGATATTTCTAATCTAGATTACCTGGCGTCAGGCATCCCAGAGGCCACAGTCCTGAAAAAGTGGCTGTGGGTGGGCTTAGTCAAATGAAATACCCCGGCCACTCTGAGTGTCCTGTGACTTTTCACTGTCTTGTTACATATTGATCAGAATTGTCCTGTATTCAGAATTCAAGAACAAAGCTCTTCTCTGTATGTGGAACAGTAAAATGGAGCCCTGAAACCCAACTCACGATTCATCTGTCTGCACAATTTAATGGCTTGACTTCCTGTCCCACTCCCAAGTTTGAGCCATTGTTTCTGGGACTGGATCCTCAGAAGACATAGTTTCCATCTATCACCCGACCCCTGGACAGACATAGACACAGATAGCTAATGTCTGTGCCGTGAGGATCCATTTTAGTGAATCCATCCCTTTAAGTACTATTTATGGTCTGGTTATGATGCATAACACTTTGTTACATAAAGATAGTACATCTTAGTAAGAATTATTGCTCTTTTGAATTCTTGAGTTGGCTAGATCCTGATAGTACACAGAGAGGACACATAATCCACTTTTGCGAATAAAATTGAAGCCTCATTTCTTACTGGCAAGCAAAAATAATTGTAGGTAATTCCAGCACTTTAAATTATTATCAGTGATAACTGGAGGTAAGCATGACCCTGCTTCCAGTGTATCCTTGGAGTAATGCTTTTAGCTCCAATTTAGGATTTAGTCCTGCCATATGGTATTGCGGCCACGAAGGAACACAAATTCTTTTATATTAAAGGATTCCTGAGTGTTTAAGGATTCTCCAGTGATGTTGAATCTTTCACCCTGAGATCTGTGAAACAAAGCAAAGTTGCCTTTTCTTTTATCCTTTGCTTCTACCCAAGAGTCCTGTTAGTTATCAGATGAGAACAAAGGCTCTTGATATACAATAACTCTCAAATGCCAAACTCCTGGCTGTTGCTGCTCTGCCAGAGTCCTTGTGCTCTTCCTCGGGGTCAGACCATCTAGTAAGCAGTTTGATTAGTACATGCACTGAGACATGCATACCCACCCTGGCCGGGTAGCTCAGTTGAATAGAGTGTTGTTTAGATATGCCAAGGTTGTGGGTTAGGTCTGTGGTCAGGGCATGTACGGGAAGCCACCAATGAATGTGTGAGTGAGTGGGGCAGCAAATTGATATTTTTCTATCTTTCTCTCTCTTCCTTTCCCATCCTCTGTCTGTCTAAAAGCCAATACAATTTTTTAAAAGAAAAAGAAAAGAAATGCATACACATGTTGCAAAATAAACTGGAAAGAGGAATAGCAACTCCTTTGGCTGGCTGTAGTGTTATATTGTTTGGATAGAATTCCAAATGGAGGTTCAGATGACTCTTGAAACATATACAAAGCACTGAGATCCTTGTGCTGAGGCTGCAGATAATATTTGAGTCAGAGAGGGGGAGACAGGGGTAGTGGTCTGTAGACAGGCAGGCCAACTTGTCTCCAGTTCCCTAGCCGATGCTCTGAAGGTGGTTCTCCAGCTCACTCTGTGGAGCTCACGTTTCTCTACTTACCTTCAGGGCATCATTCAAACAGGTGACTTGCATGCTTGCCACTCTAGTTCTTTAAAAAATACTTTGGGAGCTGTAACTCTTTCTAATAAAAGGTACTATTATGCCATCTATAGTGGGCTGATTGGCGTTCCCCACAAATTCACATCTACCTGGGACCTCAGAATGCAACCTTATTTGTAATTAAGGTCTTTGCAGATATAATTGTTAAGATGAGGTCCTACTGGATTAGGGCAGATCCTAAATCCAATGACTGATGTTCTTTTGAGAGGACACTTGTATCCATGGACACACAGGAAGAAGGCCAGGTGAGGCGGAGGTTGGAGTGATGCAGCTATAAGCCAAGGGACACCAAGGGTTGCTGGCAATCACTGGAAGGCAGGACAGAGGCATGGAAGAGGTTTTCCCTAAGTTCTTCTGGGAGCAACCAATCCTGCTGACACCTGGCTTTCAGACTTCCGGCCTCTAGAACAGTGAGAGAATAAAATTCTCTTGTTTAAGCCCCCCAGTTTGTGGTAATTTGTTCAGGCACCCTTACGGAACTAGCACACCATTTTCAACCACTTTTGGGTGATAGCTATGTTGTGTCCTCCACACTGTACTAAAAGGGATGTGAGGAATAGAGAAGGTGGACAGGATGAGCAGGTTTGCTCGTCTGTTTTTGGCAGATTGTAAGTCTTTTTGACCAGCTGACTTCCTTTGGTTAGAGTAGGCGAATGTATCTCAGAAAGATATCCTGGGGTCATGCTTGGTTTCGGAGAAGATGTTACATATGGATATAATGTCAGGAGTCTATTTCAATTGCAGGTCACCTGAAAATCAAACCCAGACGAGGTTTAAAAGGCGTCCCTAGATCCCGTCCCTCAGCTTTCTTTTTCTGTCTCCGTCAGCCTCACGCTCTCCTCCTGCAGACGGCTTCTCCGTGGAAGTTCCCCCCAGGCAGCCCCAGGGAACGGGATCCAGGAAAATCTAGTTCACTTTGTCATCACAGGCACACCTTGCAGCAGCGGTTCCTAAATGAGGTTAGTTTTGCATTTCCTGCTAGATTTTGGGCAAAGTCTAGAATAATTTTGATGGTCACAACTGAGGCTCATTATTGGCGTCTATGGGAAGGCTGGTGTACATCCTAGAGTGTATGGGATAGACTCCCATATCAGACAGTTATCTTGGTCAGAAAGTGAATAGTGCTGATGTTGAAAAACCCCATCTTAGAGCATCTTTTCTGAATATGCTGGTGGAGATGTTTCAGGGGGATTCTGACTGGCCCAACCTTGAACCAATCAAAGTGGCCGTAATAACAGCCTGAACCATAGCTGCAGGGCCACATGGCTACCCCCATCTATACCACATAGATGAGGATGGTCCTGAAAGGGAGGAGTGCCTTGGGGGAAAATGTGTGCTCATTACAAATTTGGCTTAAGGAGACAGGTGTAGGAGTTCTGACTCCTGACTGGGAAATATTACATTAAAGAAACGAGGCGGTCTTGATCACGGCACCCCTCCATTATTATTATTGCTTCAATAGATGCTTCCAGGAAGTCTGGTCTATGCCAGTCCCTGTGCCAGGGGCAGGGGCAAAGCTGTCTCACTGTCAGGGTTGCTACACTATGGTGACACCATCAGGCCAATGGAGGAGGTAGATAGGAGCAAATACCAGTATAAAACTGAGATAAGCCGAAAGGAAAAGGGCCCTGAGAGAGAATAACAGGAATGACTAGTTTTGTGTGGGACAGTTGTCATCTGGCATGTGTCAGAGCAAAGCTGAGAACTGTGGATTTGTGCATAGGTGTCAGCTAGTGGTTGCTGGTGGGGACCACGGCTGGAGCTAACCTGGACAGAGCCTCTTTAAACAGGTCTGAGGTTTGAAAGGTGGGGAGATTGTTCATTTTGGTTTTTTCGTCTGATTCTGAGTAACCATAAAAGAAAACAGATGAAGCAAAATATCTGAGTTGTTCCAATTTAGTAGAGGCTGGAAGAAAGACAGGGTAGCCTAAGAGCCGCTAGCATGGGCCTCTGATCAGGTCCCTGAGCCCGGTAGCTGCACAGCCTTGCCCGTGCTCTTTCTCTTCTCTTGGTAGAGCACTCCCAGGACAGACACCTGGGTGGTGTCCCGCAGTGACCTTTATTCATCGGTGTGTGTGCCAGATGAGCGAGGGCAACGATGAACCCACATGTGCCCCTTTCCCCGGTTCTGCGGGCCCCCGTTTTGTCTTCTCCTCCAACACTGTAGACCTGTTGTTGCCAGTGGTCTGGTTCCACCAGCCTCTGATACTGCTTCTTCCTGAGCTCGGTAACCTCTTCAGCGGTAAAAAGTTGCCTCCCTTAATACTTAAAAACCTCTTTGGTATTCAACAATGTCATTCGGATTTAATAGTTCCTATGGGCATCATGCTCTACAATTTGCAAAAGCATGGTGACATAATATCCCACTCGATTTTCATTCTTGTGTCAGGAGGGAAGGAGGTGGACGTTACTGTGCTCGTTCATCAGAGAGGCTCAGACTTAGAAGCCAGAGGCAGCGCATTGGCTCCAGAATTGGGTTTCCTTCTCTTCTCTCTTTCCTAAGGCTTCATGCTGAATTCCACAGGGCAGGGTTGGCCACAGCAAGATGTGGCCGAATTGCTCTGTGAATGACAGCCTGTCCATGTGTGTCAGCGTCCTGAATGCTCTCCCTGCTTCCTTGGCAGGACACCGAGGAATTGTCCTTCTTATCTGGAGATTGCAGTGGCATCTGTGTTCCTGCTTGCCTTTTCTTGGGGACCACAGATATAGTTAAGATGTCACTTATTGTAAACAGCGTCATGACTAGCTAATTGCAGCTGCTGAGTACGGGCTCTTATTTCTGTTGACGCGCCGTGGGAGTGTGAGGACTAGAAAGCAGCGTGTCTGCAGGAGAGGGAGACGCCAGCAAGAGAGAGATGAAAAGTGGGCTAAAGGTAGAGGGGGAGTGTTTGTTCTCTGTGGTGTTTTATCTGTTCGACAGTACCAGAGAGTGGTAAAATTGTTTCTGATTTCGGTCTCTTCCCATTAAGCAACTGTTGGAACAGTAGGAGAGCATGTGTAGCATAAACACAGGTTTTGACCTTTAGTTTTAGCCTCTTTTTTCCTCTAAGCCCAGGCTACTGTTAAATATGTTCTCGAATTTTCTCAATGGTGTCTTCCATGAATAGTTTTTTTTGTTCTTCTTGTGATGGGGAGCAAAGTTGGAAATGGCCTATATTGACATCTTGGTGATAGGTGTTGAAAACCTACAAATTTGGTATTAGAAGTGTTGTGAGTAGAGAAATGGATTTAAAAAAAACTTTCCAATGAAACTTTTTGCACGTTAATCCTTGTATTAGTATCTGTTTAATGTAGACTAAGGTCTAGATAGATTTTATTTTAAAATAGCAGACTTTCTTTAAAGATGTCTAGGACAATTAACTACTACCATGCTAACACAAAAAAGTATTTAAAAACCAAAACAACAATAGAGAATTTGGCCACTGGAAGGCAGCATGAGTATCTGACAGGTGTGTGCAATGTTTTTGTCCTTCTGTGCATGTGACCCCTGAAGTGCGGGAGTTAGGTGCGGAGCCATACCCGGAGTGAAGCACACCTGAATGCTACCAAACGGAGAGAAGGGAACGTGTGACAGGAGGCATTACCACAGAGCTGGCTCCAGTTCAGGCTCTTACCACATGTGATGACCTCATTTAAACCTCACAACCCAGGGAAGTAGGTTTTATTACCTTATTTTTCAGCTGAAAACATCACTATGCCATAAGGCTAGGATAGTAAGGATTTTATTTTACTTGGCACTGTATCCATAAACTCCAAAATATATTTGCTTAACGAACGAACAAGTGATATTTGAAGTAGCTTGGATAAGGTCACAGGGCCAGTGGTTTGTGGAACTGGTGTCACACCACAGTGTGCCACTCAAGGAACAGTGACCTCCTGATGGCCCCAAACAGTACCACAGCCCTTTGAAACATACAGTAAGCCCAACCAGATTTCTTCTCAATGTTTCTAGAAGGAATGAAAGCTGAGGCTTTACACTCCTTTTCCTGTATATTATGCAATTTATAGTCAATTGAACAGAACAACAGTGGCATATTTATTGTCATTTCAATGACAAACAATTTGCTGTGACTTTTTAATTAAGTAAATGTTACATCTTGGTGAATGATGGAGGCTCTGTGAAGAAAAGATGCTGAGTTGGGGAAATGAGAGGAAGAACTCGCTCCTCACGAGATTGCACGTGCGTGGCAGCCGTTGTGACGTTTGGGGTTGAGGGGCTGTAGCCTGCTCATGCTGAGCAGCTCTTCTCTCCTTGTCATCTACCACTGAGCCTGTTGCAATTAATCAAAACTGAAAGGACTAGTTCCCTAAGGATGGCATTTGGCACGCTCGTGGTAGATGACAGGAGTGATAGGTGCCCCTCAGGTCAGAGAACAAGAGGAGAGATGGGTTATGGTAGAGAGTGGATAATGCAGAAAAAAGACAAACACAACCCTCAGAACCATCGTAACCCACACATGTTTATGACTGGAAATCAGAAGCACTCCCCCTGTGAACGTTTCCCGTTCAAAAGGCGGTAGGGGTAGGAGCAAACTGGCAGGTCTAGTGTTTACTGTATGGCGAGCCTACATTGTCAGCCTGATGCCAGGGAAGTGTCACACGCCAGCAGAATCCGAGATTCTTTTATTTTTTTCTGTTATATCCAGATGGGATTACACCAACTTCAAAGCTTTGTTGAATGAACTAACTCTAAGTGAGAATGTAAACTTATGATCCCAAGGCTTATCATGGAATACCCCATTTTGGATTGGTTCATTCTTTTTGATCAACATGAGAAAACACTACCAGTTATTGGTTGGACAGAGTGATGACCCAGAGTGTCTGGAGGCAAGGCGGCCTGGACCAGGGAGAAAAAACATACCGTACTTTCTGCAGTAAGGGTGGCCTTCTGAAGTCAAAACATCGGTGCAATTCTGATTCTGTTCCTGACCTGTGTAGTGTTTCTCTGCTTCATGCTTATGTTTTCTTGTTTACTTCTTCTGCTTTGGGATGAGTACCAAAACCATTTACATCACTGACTATGTTCATCAGCATACCTGTACTGTATTCCAGGAGACTCTTCCCCAGGAAAATAAAAGTTACAAATACTTTTATTGTTCATTTCAGGAATTTCCTGAAAGGTCCATCAATTTTTCAATAGAATGCATCCCAAATCAGTTTATACCTAAGATTCTTTGAGCCCTTCTCCTCAAAATCTTCACCTAGCCTTGTGCAGCAACCCTAATTCATTGTATCCTAGACCTGACTCCATCTGAATGAAGCCCTCCCACTCATTGAAAGGACCCGTCTTAAACCAGACCTCAAAGTTTCAGTCCATATCCTGACTTTGCCACTTACTCTTCGAGATGCTGCTGTGACTCCATGGAGGTGGGATGCTCTCTCAGGAGGTAAACTCCGCAGGAACACAATAAACCCAGCTCTCTGTTATCAATAGGTTGTTTTGCTGATGTGTTGGGGAGCCAGCGCAGGACAGCGGTATTTGTATACTGCATTGTCTGTGTCTTCCTGCTTCAACTTCTTTACGCTCTGCCAAATTCTCTATTTTTAAATTTCAAATTCCAGAGTGTAAGAATTTGATATGTTTTGATTAACTGCTTTTTCAGTTTTGGACAAAGCTGAAGTCCCTACGGTCTCTTTAGGGACTGATGTTCAACTTGGGGATTTGTTGCCTTTGGATCAGGTCCCTCCCCTGGGCCAAAACGTGCAGTTGGGTGGCAGAGATATGTGATACGACAGGTGGTTACACAAGTATAAGGAATCGACATCAGTAACTTTCTTAGGCAAGAATTCAAGGACAGGAGCTCTTTAGAAGGGAGCCGAGGGCACAGGGGCATTCTGAGAGCAGATGCTGGTAGAGGTGCAGAGGAGACGAACATTGTCCAGGAGCCGAGGACACGTATATGGTGCTAACATCATGGTTTAAAGATTGCACCCACTTTCATGTGTTATCAGTCTTTGGTACAACCAGCGAACAACAGAGAGGAATCAGGTGTTTGCGGGGCCCCCAGCATTTTGTTTCAAAGGCTCATGGTGTCCACCAAGCTTGTGCCAAGAACCATTGTGAGGATTCCATGAGATAATGTACAGGAGGTTATTTTAAAGGTATAAAGTGTAAAATGGTACCAGGTACCATTAGTTATTCATTTAAGAAATAGTCATCTAGTGTTTACTATATGTCAAAAACTGTGGGAGATTCCAGACATACAAACACAAATGAGGCCTGAATACCTTCAGAAAGCTCAGAGTCCAGTGTGAGAAACAGCTATAGGAACAAATCATTGCAAAACAGAACATGTGCCGTGATAAAGGAATAAAGTTTTATAAAAACATAGGTAAATATGGTTAAAATATTTATACTTATGCATATTTCACCAATCCCTATTTTATCCTGTAAAATATGTATTATTTTTCCTTATAGATTCAATAACTGAAGGGCTAGATGATGCAGGCAGTAATGATAGGTCTGTTACTCGAAGCTAAATATTCCACTTCAAAGTCTAGTTGCCTGCCTCCTTCCTTCTCCCCCCCCCACACACTATGTCAAGCTGCTTTATTTAGGAGTGAGGGAGACCTTATAAACAGGACTGGAAATGCAGGAGCTAGTAAAAAAAGCACATTTTGAAGAATATTTAATGAAATAGGAGACTATTCACTACAGAATATTCTGCAAAAAGCAAGATACAAAACATCCAGAAAATGAAATCCCCATGTCATGAAAAATTATGACTCTATAATATGTTTTCATAACCCTCACCTGCCTGTTAGATACTAATGAGTTTATACGAATAGCAAAACCCCTCACTTGCTCTGGCTCTGCCTCTTCCCTGCATTAAATAGAACTTAAGTGCCTTATAAAACATGTTCCAGATAGATCTTGGCAGTTTGGAAGTGGGGGGTTTTATATGTGCTCACCAGCAAGGATGCGCCCAGTGGGCACCAAAGCCAGTCCAGTGTTCCACGAGGCTCATCGCAGCCGCATCCAAGCCACCTCTGGGCCCTGGGAAACAATGTCTCTTCTTTGTCATGCATGATCTGTAGGAGGGTCTCAAGGTAGTGTTGTCTGGGCCCCCATGTATCAGAGTATGTAGTGAAATTGCTTTTTACAATTTTTGTTCATGGCATCTCCCCATACCCTCACAGGACAGACTCAGATAGTAATCAACCCACAACAGCTAAGGGCTTTCTCATGTGAGGCTCAATATGGGCACTTCTTCAGAAGAGTTCCCTCCTGAGGCTTCCAAGTCTTCACACAAATTAGGTGCTGACACGCTGTCCCTGAAACCCCAGGAGCATCTGAGTCATCCATGGGCTCAAAAGCACAAACTTGGTGCCAGTACCAGGGGTGGGGCAAGAAGGAGAGTTCCTCTTTATTATTTTTTCTATTATATACATTAAAAATATTAATTTTATAAATAGGAAATAATTTTAAAAACAGAACATAGATTATTAGAATAAATGATTTGAGAAGGTTATAGATTTTAAAAATATGATTTATCATCTTCTGGGGTAGCTAGAAATGTGACCTTTTAAATGAACTGAATGACCTCTTAATCTTAGGTTTCTGTGAATCACTTGGGTTTCTTTGACTCCTTTTGTTTTTGACCTATATCTGAGCCAGAGATTGTAGGACTCTGTATGAATTATTGAGCATTAAAATTATTAATATAATTTTAATATTGGGGCTTCTTTGAGTTTCAAGTTGTATGTCTTCCATATAGATCTCATTTGACTGTGGCTGATAGAAAATAGCAACATTCACTTTAATCAAAGTTGTTATGTGATTTAGGAAAAGAATTGCAAGCCAGTGTAGCTTGACACAGAAATAAATTCTCCTCCCTTAGCTTGCCCTAACTCACATCTGCTCCAAGGTTGCAGCTGTATGATAGAAGTTTCTTTCAGAGTTATCGTAGTTCATTTCAATAAAAAATTATCAAGTATAATAAAACATTCTTGGAAAGACAGGAGGGGTCTGTGGCATTTCAGTTGACATAAAAAGAACTAATGAGCTTTGCTACTGATACAGAATTTCGGGCTCTTACTTGCTTTAAAGAATGATAACCAATTATAATAACTCAAACACATGTATCTTTTCCATTTTTGTTTTCCCTACATAGTGCCAGAGTTTTCTTGGTAAGGACTGGAACCTACCGAATAGGCTGGCTCTACTTCCTATCTGCATAGGCCGTGTATCTGATGGCTCTAAATCCAAGTCACTTGGATGATGATAGAGACCAAATGCTCCTAATGAACATACATTGTATATAACCGGATATTGCCAATAAATAGGGAAAAAGGGGTACTGTGGGCCAGAGTAGTACATATAAGCTGTGTTCCTGCTAAGCTGAATGTATGCACAGCCACAATGGGCCAAACTCCGTTGGTAAGCAGTCCTCATACATCTCTGCTAGTCCTCCTGTTAGTGGTTCCTTTTAATCCCTCTGGCTCCTCCTCCCTCTCCCCAAGGCCCCCCACCCCACTACCCCACCCCCAGACCAGAAGTATCAATTTCCTCTGGAAGGACTGTTACAGCAGACAAAAAAGATAAGGAATCACTTTTCAGGTTTGATGTGCAAAATGGACTCATCAGTTTGAAAGAAAAAGTTTTGATTTCAAAAGCCTGAATTTTTTAATATCAAAGGCTAAGATCCTGAAGGACTCAGTGCATAAAAGTTTTGCAATTGACACATTAGATTGGAAGGGATAGTGTGGATGACAAAGCTTGTTTTTCCTGTTGGAAATGAGCTGTGGGTTCTGCAGACTGGGGAAGAGAGAAGAGTTGAACAGGGAGACAGTTTGTTATCACTGTGTCTCTCTGAGAAAGGATCCTGCGCTCTGACATGTGGAGCTGAGCGCAGGGTGGAAGATCAGAGGCATGTGTGTTCCAAACCATGTGTAGATTTGCATGGGTTTCTGCCAACAAGCAGGGCCCATTCTTTGCTTTCTAAATGAAGCCCAGTCAGGTGTTCAGCATGTAGAAAACCTACCTTCAGTATGGCATGGGAGCAGTAGAGTAGGTAGGAATGGATGGATGAGGCACCTAGGTCTGAGGGAGCCCACCAACCCTATTGTGAATAATGCTGCAATGAACATGGGCGTGCAGGTATCTCTTTCAGATATTTATTTTGTTTCCTTAGGATAATGACCCAGAAATAGGATTGCTGGACCATGTAGTAACTCTGTTTTTAATTTTCTGAGGAACCTTCATTTCTCTAATGCCTGTACCAGTCTGCATTCCCCCCAACAGTATTCAAGGGTTCCCTTCTCTCTACATCTTCACACACACTTATTTCTTGTCTCTTTGATAAAAGCCTGTCTCTTTGATAACAGGTATGAGGCAGTATGTAATTGTGGTTTTGATTTGCATTTCTCTGATGATTACTGGTGCTGAGCGCCTTTCCATTAAGTATTGGCCATTTGTATGTCTTCAGTGGAAAGATGTCTTTTGGCTTCTTTGCCCATTTTTAAATTAGGTTATTTATTTTTGCTATTGAGTTGTATTAATTCTGTATATATTTTGGATTTTAACCCATTACTGAAGATATGGTTTGGGAATACTTTCTCCCATCCTGCACATTGCCTTTTCATTTTTTTGCTTGTTCCTTTGCTGTGCAGAAGCTTTTCGGTTTAATGTAGTCCCACTTGTTTACTGGTTTTGTTGCCTGTGCTTTGGTGTTACATCCAAAAAACCATTGCCCAGACCACGCCAGGGAGCATTCTTTGTTTTCACTTGGGGAGTTTCTCGGTCTCAGGTCTTACATGTAAGTCTCTGACCCATTCTGAGTTAATTTTTGTAAGTGGTATAAGATGAAATTCAACATTCTTTCATGATAAAAACTCTCAACAACAAAGTGGGATATTGAAGCCCCTGCTGTTACTGTATTGCTGTCTGTTTTTCTCTTCAGATCTAATATGTTTAGGTGCCCCTATACTGGGTTCATAAATATTTAGGATTTCTATCGCCTCATTGAACTAATCCCTTTATCATTATATAATTACCTTTTTTTGTCTCTTGCTATAGTTTTTTGTTCCTTGTTACAGTTCTTGACTTAAAGTCTATTCCATCTGAAAAAAGTACAGCTACCCCTGTTCTCTTCCAGTTTCCATTTGCATGGACTATCTTTTTCCATTCCTTTACTTTCAGTCTCTGTGTTTCCTCATACTTCAGCCTATTATAGTATTAGCATATTCTAAATTTTATTGTATAGCTACTTTTACTAGTATGTTTTATATTTTTATGTTGCTATTTGCTGTTCTTTAATTTCAGCCTTAAAAACTCCTTTTAGCATTACTTGTAAGGCGAGTCTCATAGTTGTGAACTCCTTCAGCTTTTGTTTGTCTGAGAAAAGTCTTTTTATCTCCTCTTCATTTTTGAAGGGCACCTTTGCTGGTTAGAGTTCTTGGTTGGAGTTTTTTCTTTCAGCACTTTGAATACATTCTTTCACTCTCTCCTGACCTGCAGAGTTTGTGCTGAGAAATTAAACGGCTCATGGGCATTTCCCTCCCTACTGGGAGCCCAGTCCTGGCCCAGCTGGATCCCTCCCACCCATCCTACCTGCAGGCTCTGCTGAAAACCCCTCAGGGTTTGGGATTGACTGTCACTTGGCCCTTTCCCTAGAACAATTCAATCCCCTGGCTCTGAATCTCCCTGATCCTAGCCTGTCCCTCTACACCTACTCTTTCTCTGGGTGGGGATGCTGCTGGCCCGCTCTGTACTGCCTGCTTTCCAGAGTCAGCAGCCTGGAGCCCTCTGCCCTCAGCTACCAAGGCCAGGCTCCCTCCAGAGGAGATCCAGCCAATGTTTGCCCAAGGCCAGGAGGGGGAGTAGGGACACTTGCTTGGGGGATACTGTCTGGGCTCTATGGCTTCCAGGAGTGGAATCATCATGACTGCAGAAAGGATTAACTTGCACTTGGGGAAAATATAAACAACAGTACATTATAAAGATGGAGACCCTAAAGCAAAACAAAGATAAAGTAGATATGGTTCTCTGAAGGCAGTATTAATTGCAATGATTTATCATTGATTAATTATCACATGCACTACATTTGTCTACAGTAGTAATTTGTCTAATTAATTTTTTGTAAGTTTTATTGGTTGCACTACTACACAAATAGTAATGTTATTGTCTGAGACTCTTCTAAGTGTCAGGTACTATACTAATCATTTTATATAAATTTTCTTATTTAGTCTCATACTCTTTGCTCTCAGTCTTCAGTTGTTCATTGAGCATATTCACTACCTTTTTTATTTTAAGGGAAATACACTACATTTTGTAAAATGCTGGCAGGATCCTAAAACTCTGGAAGTCCCAAGTATGAACTAATTGTGTATGTTTGGTATTTACCAGAACTTTTGCTATCAAAATTATATCTATCATGCCAACAAATTTCCCAAATTTCTTCTCAGTTCTAGGAGCAAACATTGAAGGGAAAAGCTTAATGAGAGCTGGTTCATGAGCATTCCTTCCCTCTCCCCCCTTCTTCCCTTTGCCTCCACTTCTCCTCTCACCTTCTCCTCCACTCTCTTCCACTCCCCTCTCCTTGCCTCCCCTTCACTCTGTCTCTCTCCGCTCTCCCCGCTAAGTCTGACAACATCCATCAAATGGTCTCAGGTGCAATGTGGAGACATTGAAGGGAACTATCCAAATGCAGGCAGAAAGTTTTCATGCTTTCTCACATTATTCTGGAAAAGGACAAAAGTGCCCAATTTTAAGTTTTACAATATCCTAGAAGAGCACACGGTCCTCTGTGGATACCCAGCCTTGGTGCGCTGGAAATTTAAGATTGAATTCAGTTGAGGCTCACTGGTTCTGTTAACGAAAGTAATTGTACAAAAGGTCTGTGTGACGGCTCGTTTCTTCATGGGTCAGGAATTGGTTGTGCAGTGTGCACACGGCTTGAACAGTGACAGAATTCTCTAGAAGGGTTGTAATCTAGGGGATTGCATTTCAGAATGCAATTTTTGTTCACTGACCTTTATGAAAAAGGAAGACACTGCAAATTGATGGTATGAAAGTTGGAAGTTCACGGTTATGAGCACTGTCCTAATGGCACATTTAAAACTTGGGGGAGCTTCTGAGGAAATTAAAAAATGTGAATACAGTCTACATTCAAGAGAAAAAACACATTTGAGAATAATATGTTAACTATTTTATAGACTGTTTATGTTAACTCGATAATCAGTTTCTTTTGGTGGGGAGTCACAATAAGCAACCCCTCTAAGTCGTGTCCTAAGAGACAGAATCCAAGTTTTAGGAATAACCAGCTAAGGAGCCCCATTCTGCAGCCTTTCTTCCATCTCTAGTCGTTTGAGAGGTAGTGGGTATAATGGAAAATGCCCAGGGTATGAAGCTGCGTGTCAGTTTATGCTGTGTCCCAAATCTCCTCATCGTGGCCACATTGACATGCGGTCATCAGTCAGTCAATTACTCTGAGTCGTAGGCTTCCTATCTGTACAATGGAAGAGTTGGATCATATGTTTTCTAAAGGTCCCTTCCAGCTCTAAAACACTGTGGTTCGAAGTGGTGATGATTAAAAGTGCCCTTATAACAGCGTGTAACTTTGTGTTTGCTGTTGTAAGCTATAATGCATGAACAAATCTTTGTCTGGCAGAGTTTTGTTCCAAAGGACATGCTGCCTTTTCCACAGATGCTGCCTTAATCACTTGTTTGAGGACCAATCCATTGCTGGCCTATTATGTTAATGTCAAATGAAAGGCTGAGACTGCATTAAACCTAATTTGTTGTTGAAAACAGCAAGTTCAAAGCTATGTTCCAAAACAACCAGATTCTTTTGACAGTATCCTGCAAAAGACACTTAGATAAATGAAATTTACATTTGGAAGAATACTGGGTTCTTTTGCACAACCTTTGATTTTGTACATTTTTCTCTCGTGTCAGTGGATTTCATATTCAATAGAAGAGTTTAATTCTATCGTTTTTTCTAAGTTTGAACTGAATTTGGCTTTTCAGATTTCCTTACTTTTTCCAAGTAAGTCCTTGAGTGGTAAGTTTTTAGAATTTTGTTTTTGTTTTTTTTAATTAATACAGCATTGCTACATATCACTTTCTTCCCCAGGACAATGCTGTATCAGTCCCTCACTAGCTGACTTCTTGAAAGGATCCCTAGATCCAGGGCTTCAGTGATACCCCTCAGGCCTCTGGGGAACCAGGATCCATCTGGTTCTATCCTCTGCTCACTCACTAAGCCCTCACTAATTCCTTTCTTTTCTTATTCCATGCATTTTGAATCTCTTCACCTCTTTCCATCTCCATTCTTTCCACCCTAGTCCCAGCCTCCATTACTCTTGCCTGGACAACAGCCTCCCTCTGTTCCCAAGTTTATGCCCTCAGATCTCATCTCCACACAGCAGCCATAGTGGCCATGGATGCCAAGTCATATCAGTCACTCCACTCCTGTTCCTTTGCATAGGAATAAGATCCTAGCTGAATGCTTTGCTATAGGTAAGTACCTACCTCATTTAGCGGTGAACTACCTGGGCTCCAGCTGCCGCGCCTGCCCCCCTACATTCCTGTTTCTATCACCTCCCTCTTTTTACAGCAGTCTGTTTCAGTTTTTCATCTATGATCGCTTTATGCTTTATGTTCTCACCCTGCCTGCCCTAGCTTGGCTCACACCACTGTATCCAGCCCCAATAAAGACACCTCATTCCTCTGTTCTTTCTTAGTCCTTTTGGGACCTACCTTAGGGCACATACAGGCTATCCGTATCTAGGAAAACACAGGATCACTATTCAACTCCATTGAAATTTAATACTGTTTACTTAGCATTTAGGTGGGACTGGGCAGAGGCTCAGAACTTTACCGGGATGATTGCATTCAATTCTCATTCGATTCCAACCATTCTGTGGAGTACTTACTATTATTATGTGCATTTTACAAGTTTAGACCAATGAAAGTGAGTTGGCCAAAGTAAGATTGGGATTCAAACCCAGATGGTCTGAGTACAGGGCCAGCCCATACTCTTAATTCTCCACTGCATTAGACTATGATTATGTAACATGTTCCACTCAGACCAAAGTACATTGCTTTATTTCCTAGGAAAGAGAGTTTCTTTTAAATTCTGTGTAAGGGTCCAGTTTGTTTAGGTCTGGCAAATGTGACTCAGCTCTGTATGGAAAACCTATAGATGCAAAGTGGTGGGCAGGAGCCAGATCTTCAAACTGAGTTTTCCCATGGGAATCAGGCCTAGAAATTGCTTACAGACTGTTATGGCTTGCTCTTGCTAAAACTCCATCACCCTGGTCTAAAACAACAAACGTGTATTGTCTATATTCAAGGTAATTTCCAAAGCCTCTGTGAGTTCTCCCAAAAATAGAGCTAATCAGCTCATCATCATTCCCTTCTGTATGTTATTTTTATTTCCTTGATTGTGCCTAGAATGTAGACAATAATATTCTATGTAATAGATAATAAACCTTTCTATGATGTAAGACCTAAGGAAAACAATAAAAGCCTGTCTAGGGAAGGGTCGGGGCACTCTCCTCTTGAGGGAGTGGCCAAGGCACCCAGAGGTGCCCTCCCCTTGAGAGAGTAGTTGTGCCTTTTTCTCCACAGGGTTGTTGTTGCCTGTGCATTCATTCTTGCTGTAAGCCACAACAGGCAGACTCTGCTGGCCAGGGTCCGCCACAATTCTGCTTTGGTTTATTTCTCTCCTTGTTTCAAAACATGAAGAAATTTTAAAAAGGAAATTAGAATGACTTGAGCCTTAGAGAAATCAGGTGTATTATGTTATTGTCTTACTAATTTTATTGCCTTTGAGTCCTATTCTACCACGAGGAGGGGAGGAGGGTTCAAGTTAGTTGTGGGGCCTGTGCACAGATATTCTCTCTGCTACACAGGCGGAGAGAGGCAGAGAGGGGCGGTGAGCACACAGTGATGCTGATGTAATGGGCAGGAGCAGATGGAGCAAAACAACTCTTCTTCTTTTTTTGCATTTTAAGTCATCCTGTGTTGTCTATCTTGTGTCTCACCTTTGTTACATTATAGAAAAACAACAGAGGCTTATAAGATATTGCTATATAAAAATGTCACCGGTGTAATTAATTACATGGCAAGTTTACTTAAAAGAAATGTCCATGGGTTTGTTATTTTTTATAATTACCATAATAGTTTATATATTGATTTTTTCAGACATGGCTGAAATTTCATACTTAATTTCCCTATATGAACCCAGGTATTCTAAATTAAATACTCAAAAGTCAGTTACATAAAATTTTTAAAATGTATGTTCTTGCTCTTTGAATGATAAGAATTATAGCAACAAAAAGTGAACTTTTTCACCTACCCAATTAGTAAAAATTTTACCATTTTTTAAATAAAAATATTGATAATATATAATGTCTGAAAAAATGTGTTGTCTTGTATAGTGGGAGAGTGTTACTGGACTAACAGGGTCTGTTTTCTGGGCACATCAGTACCCGATGAGACATGAACAGGAGTTTGCAGCAAATAAAGTAAGGGTTTGTTTTCAGGGAGTAGCCCACGCTGGGAGACAGGCTGGCTGATGCTCAAAAATCCGGCTCCCGGATGGCTTCCAGGGGATGGGTCGTAAAGGGGAAAATCATTAATCACGGTGACTCAGGGAGTTAGGGTCATGGTCAAGGTCATGGTCTCTCCTGATTAGCTGACACCAGGGTAGAGGGCAGTTGATCAGTGTATCTGGTCCTCATGTCTTCTTCATCCTGTTTCACAGCTTTTTTTGGGCCTGGAACTGAAACACAGCTGAGGTCTGGATGATATTTCTAGTCAACAAAACTCTGTCTCTGGGGTCAGCCGACCCGAGGCTTTGTTCCTCCACAGTGAAGGACTCCCACTTCAGTGTCTCCACATTGTATTCACTACCCGCACATTAGTCACTTAGTAGCCACCTCTGTTATCACCTTAGGGGTCAGGGTATCACAGTGCTTATGTCCAGGTAACCCTTATTTTACTTAATAATGGCCCACCAGCATAAGAATAGTGATCCTGGCAATTCAGACATGTCAAAGAGAAACTGTGGAGTACTTCCTTGAATTTAAAAGATGAGTACAGTACAATAAGCGATTTAGAGAAGTAGACCACATTCACATAACTTTTATTAACATATTGTTACAATTGTTCTATTTTATTATTAGTGTTGTTGATCTCTTAATAGGCCTAATTTATAAATTAAACTTTATCATAGGCATGTATGCAGGGTGGGCAAAAGTAGGTTTGCAGTTGTTCATATGGATAAATATAACAATAAGTAATAATACAAAAATAAACTCAGTGTTTTTGCATACTCACAACTGTACACATAGGAAAAAACATAGCGTATGTAGGGTTCAGTACTATGTGTAATTTCAGACATCCACTGGGGGTCTTGGAACATGTCCTCCGCAGGTAAGGGGGCACTACTGTGATGGGCATTCCATAACTGTTCAGTTAACAAATACAGTTGAAGTGATATTTGGTACTTTCATTCACCTCTGCTTCCAGGGGTTGTTTTTCTTAATATCTACTACCTTTGCTTTGATGGCTCTAAAATTGTTTCCTACCAGTTAATGGTCCTCCTGGTTCACAATAAAATTTGCAAGCCAGGCACAATGCACAAAGATTTTAATATCTCATAGACAAGAGTCTCTGTCACACTTGATTTACTTCTTAATGGGTGTGTTTCTTACTTCAAAGTGTGACTGCTCCCTGCCTCTCAGAGGTGGCTTGTACTAACTAAATCAATAAAAGAGAGTTAGAGAAAAGGGCAGATAATCCTTGTAGAAGTTACAGCACTATTTCATGATGAGAAAACAAGATCAGAATGTTTAATGCCTGAAAGGGTTTAAACTGCAGGAGATTCTTAATCTTTTGTTACTTTATAAGTGAAATTGATAACCCTTGGGTAACAAGAATATTTTTAATGTAATTTTATGTTTGCTTTATCACTTTCTTAAGACCCTACAGCTCTTTTCAAATGGCTTGTAATTTTTTTCTTTATTTCATTCTCTTATAAACTTTGTTTTTTAGCACGGTTTTAGGTTCACAGCAAAATTAAGGGGAAGATATGGAGATTTCCCACATACTTTCTGCCTCACACATGCATATTATCAACATCCTTCACCAGAGTACATTTGTTAGAATTGATGAGCCTACATGCACTTTTGGAATGTTCCTTTTGGAACTGCCTTTCGATTCAGCAATCCCACTGCTGGGACTATACCCTAAGAACCCTGAAATACCAGTTCAAAAGAACCTATGCACCCCAATGTTCATAGCAGTGTTATTTATAATAGCCAAGTGCTGGAAACAGCATAAGTACCCATCAGTAAATGAGTGGATCAAAAAACTGTGTCACATTTAGACAATGGAATACTGAGCAACAGAAAGAAAGAAGGAGCTCCTACCCTTCATGACAACATGGATGGATCTGGAGAGTATTATGCTAAGTGAAAGAAACCAGGTGGTGAAAGACAAATACCATATAATCTCACCTATAAGTGGAACCTAATCAACAAAACAAACAAATGAACAAAATAGAATCATGGACATGGAAATAAAGAACAAGCTGACAGTGACCAGAGGGGAGGTCGGAGGTGGATAACAGGGGAAGGGGCAAACCAAGGAACATGAATATAGGACTCAATGGGCCTGGAAAATCAGAGGGATGACTGTGGGAATGAGGAGGTGGGGCATGAAAGAGCAATGGAGAAAAGGTGGGACAACTGTAACTGAACAACAATAAAAAAATGACAAAGTAAAATAAAATAAAAGGCATGCTGTCTCTCATTCTCTTCTCCCCTACCCATTGGTAAAATTTATGTTGGGAGCCGACCAACAGCCGACCATTGACACAGTCAGGACAGATGAGATGCATCTGCACAGCAGAGACAACTGTGGCTGGATTTCCTGTCTGTCTCTTCTTGCATGTCTGTCTTTGCTACTAATAGGTGGTGGGATTTTTAGACACCTGTATTTTAGGCCCAGTGATTCACAGAATTCCAATGAGGTTGTACAAAATGATTTCTTGGCCATAGAACAAAAGTACCCCCTGATGGGGTAGTTCCTGAACATCTAAAAGTTGATAGAGTAACAGTCCCTCTTATACCTTGGACAGAAATACATATTAATGGATTAGACAGGTAAAGAAGCAGGGGAAGCTGGTTAACTATTACAAATGAAGGAAAAATTACAAAGGAGTTAGAGTCCAAAGTACATAAAGAAAGATTATAGACAGGAAGATAGCTAAGTTAGACACTCCAACCACAAAGGCCTTTTAATAAATTTCCTATAACCACTGTTTAGTCTAGCATATCCTTTTGACATATGCCAAATTCTAAGAATTTTAATAAACATCTATTCATCAATAGACACTTTTCTAATTGCTTAATGGTCCTCCTGGTCAAAATAACCTTTGTTTAGCATAATTGAATCTATAGAACTCAGAGGAAAGACTGGAGATAAGGATCACTTAATTCTCTGCCTGAACCAACACTGGGTCTAGGATCCAAGTTAGGACACTTGTAGACCAGACTCAAAGAAACATAGCAAAGACTTCAAGAAATAAACTGCCACATAAAAGACTGGCCACATCCCAGTCTAACTTCTGGATCTTCACCAAGCAGACCCAACAGTTAGCAGACCCATTTCATAATGAACTGATACCGGGACTAACAACACACAGAAGGCAAGTTGGACTTGGCGGTTCAAAGAAACCAGGTTGATTGCTTTAAAATCACATTCTCCAGAGGATTTTAATAGGAGCCAGTGTCTCACAGCATAATATTCCGAAATTACTCAGTATATGAATAAATTTTTAAGTGACTAAAATATAAACAAAAATAATTCATTAAAACCCAGGAAACAATAATCAATGGAGAGCAACATCCAGGTGACCCAAATGCTGGAATCACTGGAACAAGACTTAAAGCAACTATCATGCTTCATGACATGATGGTGAACACTCTCAAAATGAATTGGAAGATACGAGTTCTCAGCAGAGTAGAAATTATGAAAAGAAACAAACAAATTTTAGAACTAAAAAATATGGTATCTGAAGACCTGATACTGTACACCAGGGTTGTCAAACTCTTTTATCGGGGGCTACATCAGCCTCGCTAATGCTAAGCAAGGGCCCAATGTAATTTCAACTTCTTCACAGTTAAGGAGTAGTTACATTTATACAGTCTTAAAGTTATTTCAGTGCCTTGAACCAAGAGGCTGATGTGGCCCCCAGTGAAAATGAGTCTGACACCCCTGCTGTAGGCTATCAATGAACTTGACATAACTGATATTTATACAAAATTTCAGGCAACAACCACAAAACATATTACCTTTAAGTGCACATGGAACATTTGCCAAGATAGATTATATCTTGGAAAATAAAATGAACCTTAAATAATTTCTAAAAATTGAACTTATACAAAGCATATGTGGTGAAGGCCAGGGTGGGTGGATGCCAGGTGGATGGGGACAGTGGAATGGAGGGCATCTGTAATGATGTCAACAATAAAATTTTTAAATTAAAATTACATAAAGTATTCTTTCTAGCCATAATTACATTATATAAAAAATTAACAGCTGAATGATATTCAGAAAATCATCAGATATTTGAAAATTAAGTAACAGACTTTTAAACAATGAGTCAAAGGCAGGCAAGACAGTGCTTAGAGTAAAGTTGATAGCGTTAAATGCTTATGTTAGAAAAATAAAAGGTCTCAACAAAAGGTCTTGGAAATAATCTAAGCTTCCATGTTACAAAGCTGGGAAAAAATGAAGTGCAAAGCAATGGAAAATAGAAATTAAGAAGAGAAATGAAAGGCACACAGTAATATCTGTGAAACTAAAACCTGGTTCTGAGTAAAGATTGAAAATATATCAACTTCCATCTGGATTGACCCGGGAAAAAAGAGAAGACACAGATTACTGATATCATGAATGAAAGAGATGTAAATAAAGACCCCACAAATACTAAAAGAATAAGGTGTGGAGTAAATATTTTACATTTTTGCATATGGATAGCCAATTGTTCCAGCACGGTTTGTTAAAAAAGACCATTCATTTTCCATTGAATTACCTTTGCGTCTTAGTAAAAAAAAAAAAAAAAAGACTGTATTACGTGGGCTATTTTCTGAACTGTAGTCAGTTCCATGAATTTATGTAGCTGTTCTTTTGTCAGTTCCATAGTGTCTGGATCCCTGTAACTTTACAGTCTGTCTTTTTAAATTTTTTTAAATTTTTAATTTTTTAAATTTAATTGTTGTTCAAGCACAGTTTTCTGTCTTTTACTCCCATCCCAGCCCACCCCCCTACAGTCTGTCTTGAAATCAGGTTGTGTGAATCTTCTGACTTTGTTCTTATTTTTTGAAATTGTTTTAACTATTCTAAGCCCTGTGCAATTAGCATTATGCATAACAATGAAATATTACACAGTAATATAGATGAATGAGCTATCAATATACCTAACAAAAAAGATGAATGTCAAATGTATTATCCTAAGTGTAACAGGACAGACTCCAAAGGTTACATATTTTCTGATTACATTTACAAAAAGCTTTGGAAAAGCTAAACCCCAGGGACAGAGATCAGATGAGTGGTTGCCAGGGTGAGGGTTTGAGTACAAAAGGGTATTAGCATGAAGGAGTTTTTGGAGGGTGATGGAGCTGTTCTGGATCTTAATTGTGGTCATAGGTACATGATTCTATCCATTTGTGAGAACTGGAGGAGCTGTATAACAAAATGAGTAAAATTTACTGTGTCATTTAAAATTTAAAAAACCTTAAAATAGTATTTATTAATAATCTTTTATCTTTGCATATTTTGCTCAAGACTGAAAGGTCCATGTGTGAGAATCTGAAGGGCGGAGCTGGCTGGTGACCACGCCTTAACTTCCAGGGATGGAGGGAGGTAGTCTTAGGTTGCTCTTGGCCTCTTTAATCGGACTCCCTTAAAGTTTTATACAATTGAGAAGTTTTCCACAATAAAAAGAGTTTGGAGGTGGCTGTGGGAATAAAGATAAACGTTCATTAGGACATCTTAATCAGTACAGAGAGTGAGGATTAGGAAGGAATTGCCTTAATCCAACTAAATGAGTAACTGGAAGTGGTGCTAAGGAAGAACGAGGCCTTCAGGTTTTGCCTTTCAAGTGATCACTCACTCCATATTCCTTTTCATCTCATTTTTAGTTTTTCATTCTGCAGCCTCTATTCAGAACCCACTTTACAATCTGTTTTCCTTGTCCCCTCCTTTGGAAAACCCTGCCACTTTTCACATTAGGGATGCATCATAATCCTAAAATTGTTTTCAGGTCTTATTAAGTCTGATGCCTCAGACTCTGGGATGCTGAAAGATTTCTTCTGTGAGGCTGGATATGAGGTGGGAGGGGCAGGCGAGGGCATGTGCTTGGTTTGTTGAATGAAAGAAAGATAACAGGTGTCGTCGTTCCGCCTGTGGTGGCCACGGATCATTTTCTGAGTCACCCAAGGGCACAGTATTCCTGACTAGAGCGAATACATTTTTTTTTCTAGTAACTAAAACACCCTGTCTCAAATGAGAAAGATATGACCCCTTATCAACATATCTTTGAAACTTTTTACAAAATAATCACCCTGGGCATTATCAGACTATGTAACGTTTGTCTCCTCCATGATCCTACTTTTATTAAAAGGGTCCCAAATATGTTTTATGTTTTCCACATTTTTACCAAGAGTGGGAGGTCTCATTGCACTCCATAAATCTCAGTGAGAACTATTACTTAGCAATGACTGGTGGATTTATATAGTGGTCAGTTACAAAAGCATATTTCTTGTAAGAGCACATCCAGAAATTTCCTTTTGGAAACAACCTTTCCAGGGTCCCCTTAGATTAAATGGTCTCTTTCTATATTTTCATGGCAACCTTCATGTACATCTATTTTCTCACTTTCCACATTACATTGAATTATCTGTTTATGTTTCACCTGCTACTCTAGACTGGCAGCACATGTATGGCAGGACTGTATCTTATGTTCATGAGATTGCAAAGTGCATTCAATAAGCTGCTACTAAGACAAAGTGACAGAAAATGGAAGCAATAAAGGTTAAACAAGCAGAAGCTCTCGATAAGAGACAAGAGGAAAGCATCAGAGCTTTTATTCCACCTGAAGAAAAACCAGTTGTGAAACCTGAGCAAGTTTCTGCTGAAACTAAAATTGATGGGGCTACCATCAAGGAAAAGATTAAGAAAGCAAAGAATAAGAAACTGGCAGCTCTTACAGCTGAAGGGTTAAGCTTTAAATGGAAGCAGATGAAAAGAAAAAGATGGAAAAAAGTAATATGCATAAAAAAATCTGAACTAGAACTTTTTAAACTATCTCCTTTTGCAAAGAATTTTGAAATATTAAGGCATTAGTTGCCTTGTGTGTAAGAAGTAATACTCTGATTGATTTTTTCTGAGTTTGTCTTGTTCTTTATAACAGTGTGTGTGTGTGTGTGTGTGTGTATATATATGTACAGCTGTTTATAAACATAAATTATTATGTGTTTTTTTGAAAAATTTTACACTACAGGGTGGTGTATATGTCTTTGTATACATTGCACCTAATCTAGTCCTGGCAGTCTTTATCTAGCATAATTTTAGGAGTAATTCTTTAGGTCATTTATATAAAAACTTTTGGAATGTGGCTGTTATAATTACCCATCAAATCAAATGTCTGATGCCATTTGGTTAGTCTAAACACAACTATGTCCCAGCATTTGATTTTGAGGAAAATGAGTGCAGGTTGTTCAGTGTTCTCTCTACTGACCAACAACAACATAATAAGCCGCTACTAGGCATTATGCTTTAAAATGTGGTTTTGTAGATACACGTGACTGCATATTTACTACAGGGTCTCTCAGAAACTTTCAGACATTTATTTATTCAACAAATATTTATTGAGAATCCACTATGCCAATCACCATTCTGGACACTGGGAAATCAGTCAAAAACAGTAAGAACAAGATACACTTCTCACAGAGCTTACATCCTAGTGGGCAAACACATAAATAAACAAACAGAGATATGATGTGCTAGGTGGTGACAGGTGCCACGAGGAGAAACAAAGCAGGGTGAGCATAGAGAGACATTCTGGGTGAGGAAGTCGGGAGTAATTATGCAGGATGGTGCTCAGGAGAGGCTTTGTGATAAGATGACATTTGTGTAGAAACTTGAAGAAAGTAAGGAGGAGAACCATGCAGATATCTGGAAGGGAATGTTTACGGAAAGCATCAATACAAAAACTGATATGTGTGCCTAGTGTGTTCCAGAAATGGCAAAGGCGCTGGTTTGACAGGAATGGATTAATCTAGGTTGACAGTGAGCAGAAAAGAGATAAGAGAGAGGGGATAGAGACGAGAGGCAGGATAGGGGGGCAGAATAACAGGCCATATGTAGTAGATTATCTGAAGGTTAGAACTGGAATTTTGGTGGGATGTAGGTAGAGGGATGACATAAGTTGGGTTGTTATGTTGACAGTAGATTGAAGGGGGACAAAGGCAAAGGTAGGGAAACAAGTTAGGAGGCAGGTGTAATAATTTAGAAGAGAGTTGGTGATCCTTTGTAATGATAGTGGTGGAGGTGGCAAGAGATGTGACAAATTTTAAATTAGACCAACAGGATTTCCTGATGGATTAGATAGAGAAAACAGGGGAGTCAAGGGTTATAGGGGACAGTTCTGAATGGTGTGGGGAATGTAGCCCAGCCCCTGATTTGGAAAACTGACAGGGAGCCATGTCAGCACACAGGACCCATGCCCACAGACAGGTTCTCTTGTGGGGAATCAGGCATGCATTGTACCTAGGCTGCTTTGAGTTTTGCTTTTGCTAAAACTCCCTCACCCTGAATTGAGGCAGAAAATGTTTACTGCATATCTCTAAAGTAATTCCCTACAATTTGTGCTAAATCTCCCAAGGATGGAGTGTAACCAGTTTAAACACCTTTCCCCTTGATATGCAATATCCTTCTAAGTAATTAGCAACATTCTTTCCTTTGTTATTTGTAAAAGGCAATCACCTACAGCAAACCTGTGCATAGTAAATGAGGAAACTGTGCATAGTAAATGAGGACCATCCTTGATGTAATGTGCCCATAAAGACAATAAAAGCCTGTCCAGGAAGGGGTCAGGCCCTCTCTCTCACTTAGAGAGCAGCCATGCCATCCCTTTTTCTCCACGGGACTTCTGTAGTCTGTGTAAATTTGTTTATCGCAGCCACAACACGCAGACCCTGTGGGCCAGGGTCTGCATCAAAGGGTGACTACAAAGATTCCAGCTCAGGCAACTGGAAGAATAACATTGCCATTGACTGAGATGGGGAGAACTGGGGGAGGAGAGGATTGTGGGAGCAAAGCCTGAGCCTTAGCAAATCCACTCAGGAAGTAGATGTGGCTGGAACTGAGCTCTGGCACGCCTTTGATGTGCTTGTATACATTGTAAACATCAAAGAGAGAATACAGTAGGCTGCACTTTTTTTATTTATTCCATTATAGAACCTGTGCTTTATCTTATGAGTTTAGTATTTAATGGCACATACTTTGGGAATAAACATAATTAAACTAAATTAAACCTGAGGTTGGTATGAAGAGAATACATTTGAGGGATAGACCATCACAAATGAGTTCAATAATTACAATCACTCAAGTATGCTATGGTTTTCAAAAAAACCTCACACAGAGGGGAAGAATTAGAAAGTTACTTTGCATTTTGATAAATTTTAAAATGTTAATATTATAAAATATGACTAATTCTTAACAAACATATGAAAACTTATGTGTTCAGAGGAATACTGCCTCTTTTGAAGTAGTTCCTTTAGATGGCTAGAAACTTACTCTAATGATACTAAAGTTGGTCAAAATATATTTGGAAATTATGCTTACCCTATCCCTCATAGACATTGCTTTGAGAATCCTTAGGGATGGCAAAATGTCTTTTGAGGGTGGATTTTCATTTTTAAAACTTCCAAAAGTCATTCAGAGTCAAGCCAGATATAAATGGATGCACAAGTTAAGAAATGTCTTATTGTTAACTCGGAGTTGGGTTTATAAGATTGAATTTCCTGATGGGCTTGAGGGACACTCTGAAGAAGGAATTTATAAATATTTTGAACAATGGCAATATCCTGGAATGATTATGTTTCTTTCATGGTGTACACCTTCATTTAGGTATACAAGCACCACTGCTGAAATCTCTTTTATGTTATAACTACATGCTCAAAGTCAAATGAGGGAACCTGATTGTCTTTAAAATGAGGAAAGATAGTAAAGGGTGAAATTAGATTCCCTCATGCTGACTTTCACCACCCATCCTCCCTCTCTATTCTTGGCCTATAGTTTTGCATACAAAAATGCCATAGGATATTAAAAACTATTGTTATTATTGTAAGCTAGGTTTGAGCTAGTTCTGTCTGGATAGTCTAGATGGCAGGAAGAAATGGATAGGATTCTTGTAGAAGAGAGTATAAAATTGAGTTTGCTTCTAAGACCTAGTTTAGACTAAGGAATTAATATACCAAATGGGCTTGGCCTGGTGCCTGATGTTTACTGTTTTCCAATTGGGTGCAAATATGTCTGTGAATTTTTGGTGGCGAGCCAGCTGCTCTGTGCTCATTCTGGTTGATTAAAATGCTCTCAGTAGAGATGCTGTTCAGAATTGATCACTCTGCTTTTGCCTGCTGGGAAGTGGGAACTGCCAGGGCTTCTTAAGCTGAAAGAAAAAATTATTCCATCTCAGCAAGACTCTCTCAGATCCAAGGTTTCCAAATTTTTCAAGGTTGGAAAGCCTTTCTGGATTGTAAGCCATGCCAGTGAGTCCCAACATGTGACTTGTGGGGGATATGTTGGCCAAACTAGGAAAGAACAAAGCAGATTCTAACTAAATATAATGGTCTGAATCTAGGAATTTACTTGACCTTGTGGAAAAAAAAAAAAGGACAGGGCAGTGATTTGTTAACGCTAAAACCAGACACTCATTCCGGATATGGATATAGATTGCCTTCCTGATGACCCATGCTCCTGCCAACAGCTCTGCTTGTGAGGTTACAGAAAGCCTTCTTCACCATTATAGTGTCTCCCATAACACTTTTCACCAAAAAACTAATTTCACAACAAAGGAAGTAAGAACATATAAAAAATTAATTGTGTCCTGGCTGGTGTGGTTCAGTGGATTGAGTGCTGGCCTGTGAACCAAAGGGTCACTGGTTTAATTCCCAGCCAGGGCACATGCCTGGGTTGTGGGCCAGGTCCCCAGTAGGGGGTACATGAGAGGCAACCACGTATTGATGTTTCTCTCCCTCTCTCCCTCCCTTCCCCTCTTTATAAAAATTAATTAATTAATTTAAAAAACTTATTCCCTTGCTCCCACCTCAAGCAAGAAAATCTTTTGAAGTGATTGGTGAGCAGTAGTAAGAACAATAAGGAATCATACTTATATAGCCCAAAAAACTCACAAGTCTTTATTATAACCCAGAGTTCAGTAAGTACAGCCAGTAAAAATAGAATAAAAGTTGATATCCCAACTTGCTTTTAGTGAGCTTGAAGTACAGAGCAATGAAATAACACTGACCAAGACAATTTATCTGACCTTGTTGAACTTGAATTTCTTTACTTATTCTGACTTCGTTGAACTTGAATTTCTACACTTTTACAATGTGTCACACATGTGTCTTACCAGAGGGATGAAAATACTTAGCATGTGGCGCTTTTCAGGTTTGGTTAATATGTCAAACATGTTAACTAACATGTATACCAGTATGATAAGTGGGATGTCCAGATGAGCCAAGAACCTTTGGACCTGTATTGTGACAGACAGAGGGAGAGATGATATGGTCCTAGGCAAGGGTCTGATTGCATACTGCTATCCATTCCTTCCTCCCAACAAGGACTGTCAGAGAAGTGATCCTTCTTCCCAACACAGATTCAGGAAGATACTCATCAGATTAATAGCTATCTCTGAACCCCGGGGATTAAACTATTGCTCATGGAATTTAATCTGTCTTCTGTCTGTCTCATTGTGGGCAGTATCAATTATATAAATTAAGAGCTGACATAACACACGCTTCAGACAGCATTACTTCCTTGTTAATTTGCATGGTCCACTGCTCACATCCTCACTCTCTATGTAACTTCTGTCAGTCCAGAGATAAAAATATCTGACTTTGCAAATGTTCTTCTTTTCTATAGAGGGAAAAAGACCAGCCCTATGCACAAAGAAATGAGAAATTGCACTAAAAATCAATAATCTAAAGACCTGGAGCATTATTATTGCTTCCTTAGGCAAAATTAGCAGTAATGCTTCTACATCTCATTTTTATTACAGGGTAAATTTGCTGAAAAGGCTTTATGATGAAAAATTATATTCAAGCTTAAGGTTTGAATCTTGCTAAGAAGTGGTATCATGGGATTATAGAATCTTTTTGCTACCACACTCAATCATTATTCTAATTCCTTCTGATGTTGTTTTTATGTGACCTTTGAAGGTCAATCAAGTATCAACAAACTCAAAACTCATGAATGTTTTCTATAATAACCAGGATAGATTAGCACTTGACATTGTCTGTTGCTCTGCTCTTTTGTAATGTTTACAATTCGTTTCCAGTATCTATTGCTCTGCTGCATATCACACTCACCTGTACCGTAGCTGAATCCTTTGCACTGTCCAGGTGAATTGATTTGATTCCTAGGGACTCTGTCTTGTGCCTCTTTGAAGACCTGTCCCTGATATTTGTGGGCCAAGACAACGATACAAATGGAAGCCCACATACCATCATCTAAACATTTAGAAATTATATGCTAAATTATTGCACCTTTAAATAAAATAGCTTTCTCCTCTTACTTTGCAAATACACCTCTGTAACAGTAAAATTGAAAAACACATGTAAAGTCATGGTTTCTGTATGACTGAAAGGCAACAGATTTCAAAGATGACTTGACGTAATTATTTTTGCATAGATCTAGGTGTTCTGTCTGTGGGCTGGTGCTTTTTGGATAAGCAGTAAAGACATACATAATTCATACATTATTACATATATTTAATCAAATTGATTTTTCTTGTCCGCACTGATTATGTTGTTGTCATCAAGATTTTAAGATAATTTGTCTTCCATTGAAAGTGATTGAAAAGAATAAAAACAAAGTAAATTTATATTAATGTATAGTTAAATTTTTTAAAATGTAACTTAAGGTAAATATGAAATAGAAACAAAATTTTACATTTTAAAATGTTATTTTATTCAAAGTTATAAAATCTAATATCGAAAGTGAAATAAAATCACTTTTAAAACCTGATATTTAATTTCTATTTTAAAGTTTAAATAATATAACATTAAATATTTTAAATCATGTACAATTTTAATTTTCAAGATCCTTTTGGCTGGGGGGGAGTGGTAGGGAGAAAATGCAGACAACTGTAATTGAACAACAATAAAGTCATTTAAAAAAAAGGAATATGAACAAAAAAATCATGCTAGTTACCAATGTAAAGAATTAGTATATATTTCCATACATATTACATTTAGTTCTGCATGATACAAACTTGAAAGCAACATGATTGTATAATATTATGAAATGCCTCTCAGCTACCATATTCAACTGTTGTAAATATTATGCTCACTAATGAGATAGGGAAGTGGAGCCATCGATGTAATTCTTTTGTTGCTGGGCTCTCAGCAAATACCTCCCCTCCTGTTTTCAGCTCTCTCCTCATACTCAGCCTTCAGACCTGCTGCACCCAAGGCTGGAGTCTCTCTGGTCATCCACCCCCGGGAGCCCGTCTCCAGAATACTCTTACTAAGGCTTTCTTGGCCATGTTCTCCTAATCAACACTCTTCTCCCACTCTCTATCTTTCAGAAATGTTTTGAAATCTTTCATCCATTCATGGGTTTCCTCTTAGTTTCTTTATTGCTATGAATTTATTCCTTTTTAATTCTTTTGCTAATCAATTAACAGGCTTTCTGACTGAATTGTTTGAGGAATCACTGTATTGGTTTTGACAGCTGTGATACAATTTTACATTCTCAACAACAGAGGACAAGGGTTCAGATTTCTTCACATCTTTGCCAACAATTGTAATTTTATTCTTTCTTTCTACTATAGTCATACTTTCTACTATAGTAAAAAAAAAAAAAGGATACCAGGTGGTCCTCCTGGTGTACGTTTACACATTTATTCTAGACTGAGTTCATGGATTCTACCTACTACTGTATTGTTGCTAGGCCAACAGAAGGAGCAAATGCCAGAACTTTTCAAGTGCTGGGAGATTACCTCTGATTTCTCAGAGAAACAAGAAAAATCAATTATTTAGCATAGCTTTACTTGGCTGTCAAAATAGTTTACATATAAAGAAAGGCAAAAGATTAACATTCTCATATCAAATCCTTCCATTAAGATGATCAGCTTCACGGAGCAGGAAAAAAGAGTTTAAAGTCGTCACCATTGAGCTTCTGAACATGCATCCATACAGTTATGGAAGCAAAGACTCCGTTACACCTGCATTTGATGATCTGGCTTCCCTGAAGCCACAAATTTTCAACATTATTGATTACCTGCCTTTAATACAAATTGTGAAGGAAAGTATAGCAAAGAAGAAACCTTTTCTAGTTTATAACTAAACTAACTGCTGGGACTTTAACGTGATCCAACTACAAGTGCCCTCTGGCTTAGTTATGCTTGAGATTTATGTTTACCCTTTTTAAAAAAATCCCAGTAATTCTAATACATTCATCTAAGATGAGAAAGAAACAAGTAAGCTAAGATTTTGTGTGGGGAAATCAATCACACTTTCGGTGGTCAAACAACAAAGGTGGCCATACTCAGAGACACAGTTTTGCTACCACATTACATTACATGGTGGGGAGAAGCACACAGACCAAACACCCGGGTTCATGCCCACTGCTTTGGTACTTACTACTTATCTCACTTTCTCTGAGTATATGAAACTCTTCAGGAAATACATGTATATAATCTGCAGTTAATACAGTTATTGAGGATTGAGTGAATAGGTTATATACTATAATTACTTGAATCTTTGAGATATTTATACTTTGTGGTGAACTTCTTAGTATTCCAGTGACCAAAAGGTCATTTTTCTGCAAATAAACCCATTCTTTGATGCTTCTGTCCTCAGATCATAAGACCTTTTTTCATTCAGAAATTACTATGGAGCACCAGCTATGTGCCAGGGACTGTCTGTATGCAGTTCGTGGTTTGGAATACTTATTACATGGCAGCAACTGTCACTCTTCAGTTCAACTTGATGTCTGCCTAAAATTAAAGGAAAAGGTGGGCTTGTGAATTTATCAACTGAACTTGAATACAAATGACCACATTTAATATGTCAAAATCCTGGCTGCATGTCTGTGGACACATTTTATTTCCAATTCATGTGGGAATTTATTTAAAACTTAGAAGATGCCTAAGACCTATTCTTGACCTTTCCTGTTTCTCGTGTTGAATGTGTTAACACTGTGCCCTCGGTGTGAATCTCTTACGCACTCTCAGGCTTTATATGCCAGGATAGACAGCACCTCGTAGAGGGAGTAGCATCCTGAAACCTCTCCCTCTGGTACTAAGAACTGGCAACAGAAAGGACATTCTAGCCTCTAGGAAGAAAACCTGTTTTAATTACGCTTGATCTAGAGTCCTGGGATGTATGCCTCACAGACACTGAAAAATAAGGACAGAGTTGGTTTGGTGAGGCTCTAGGGAAAGCCTCAGAGCACAGCTGTCTTAACACAGAGACACCATAAACTCAGGAGAGCAGTGAGGCTCAGGCAGCATCAGTCTCTCCATCCCTTCCAGCCCTGCACTTTCAACTGTCCTGGGTGATAGACAAAGCGGGGAGAAGCTTAAATCATGCTTTCCTGTTCCAAAAAACAAGAGTTTTGTGGCACTAGCTATAATCGGAAATCATTAACTTTAAATCAACACTACAAAAGAGCCAGGATGCAATTGCACTTACTGAGACAGTGCAGGAATAACAGTGCAATAGCCCATTTGAAGCGCACACTTGAATGGCAGGTGTAGTTTAATTGAGAACTGTGTGCAAAGAAGAAAATAAAATTGATATGTTTGTTTAATATCAACCTGTTTAAAAGCATTGGATCAATGCCAAGTTCCTTTTTTTTTCCTCTCTCGAATACTGTTTTTTAGAAGATGTTTTTAGATTTTTTTCTCTCTCTTGGAGGGGTGGGGCTCCTCACAAAATAAGAAATGTGAAGGCCATTTACTGAGAAAAATCTACAGTTGTTTCGTGCCTTACAGCTAGCAAGAGAAAAATGGAATTTAAACTCTACACCCACTGCTGTTAATTCATAATTTTCTCTGTAATGAGATTGGAATGAGCTGTGCAGAGAGGATGCAGGCTGCATAACAATGTGGGCTTTCAGACAGATTCCATCCCCAGTGGTGATATTCCTTTGTGGCAGTGTCTTCCTTAGAGCTCATACGACAGAAACATCATGACGAATTGGACGTTACCATGCTTTTTACCTCTTAACTTAAAAGTTAAGTCATTCAATGGCATTTCTAAGTATTTGAGATAAAGTCCAGTAAGTCCTTTAGGGAATGAAAAATCTGTTAATATAGCATATCAGGGACTTAAATAAGAAAAATTGTATAATCAATAGGTACCCAGACAGTAGTGTGTTAAAAATCCCACATATGTTTCCAATTTAAACAATTAAAAATAGAATGTTTTCTTAATTTGAGAAAGTAGCTCTCTTTCAAAACAGAAGCTGTATCACACCCCGTGGGGGAATGCTAGAAGCATTTCCATTAATTTCAGAAACAAACAAATCAAGGATGTTTGCTAGAAGTCATTACTGTTTAACTGATTATAGCAGTTCTGGACAATACAATAAAAATGAAACAGCAATGATAGGAAAGAGTATGGGAACAGATAACAATTGTTATTTATGGTGTAAATGTATTTTGCATAAATAGGAAATATCTATTATTTAGCAAACCCAAGAAAATCCACCAAAAACTTATTGGAGGCTCTAGTCAATGTCCCCTGTTCCTGTCACCCTCAAAAACAGTCCCCAAATCACTCTCAGCAGATTCCGAGCCTCACTCAGAAAACAGAGCCATCAAAAGTGAACGTTTCTACCAGCACATCTCTTGACACATGTACAGCCTTTGTGTCTGCTGTAATGGGTATATCGCCTTTGGTTTTCTACGTGGCCAATCCCTTCGCTTGTGCACTGGCTCTTATCTTCCTTACCTAAGTAAGGACATCACTCTTGCACTTATCCCCTCTCTGTCACAGTATCAGATTTTCCCTCTCTACTGGATCATTCCCATTATCATCCAAACATTCTTTAGTATCTTCCATCTTAACAAGTCATCCCTTGGCCTGACATCACCCTCCAGCTATGCCCTATTGCTTAACTCCCCTTTTCAGCAAAACTTCTTTTAAAATTTCTCCTTACTCACCTTTCACTCTTCTTGATCTGCCATTCTTTCTCGAAACCATGCCTTTCAAGGTGTTACCCCTACCGATTCACTGAAATAGCTCTGGCTGAGATCAGCAGTGACCCCCATGCTGTTACCAGCCAACGCTCAGTTCTCAGTCCTATTCATGCTCCATCTGTCAACAGCATCTGACTCAGCTGGCCACTCACTCCTCTTGAGATGATTTCTTCATTTGCACTACGTAATATCATTTTTCTAGGTTCTCTTCCTACCTCATTAGATGTACACTGTAGCTCTTCTGATATTCCTCACCCTCCAATTCTCTAAATACCGGAGTGTCTCAAGGCTTAGTTTTATCACCGCTTCTCTGCATTGCTCATGACCTGGGCAATATCACATAGTCCCATGGCCTCAAATGCCTTCTAAATGGTGATCACTCTTCCACTTACCACATTCCATCAGTGCTAAGGCACACTTTTCCCATACTTTACTGTATTTTAAATCAGCCTGTGTCTTGCAATTGATGACATCTTTTAAGTTTTGTCATCCAGGCAGGGTTCATGAAGTAGTTGTTCTTGACTGCACACATGTGATAACTCCATCATGTTTATTTATATTATCAACAATCCAGTTGTTCATAAGTGCCAAGATAAAAAAGATCCACATCTAAAGTGAGGCAGATCACAAAATCATGGGCTTTGAGCCCAAAGCCATGTTTGGATAAGATTTTCAGAGGCCTTTGCAGGTGATGCCTATATTTTGCATGTAGATGGAGATTGCAAACAATGGTGGCTGGAGAGCAGACTGTAGTAGATTAGTGACATTAATAGCCTAATTTAATGGTTGCCTTGTATCCATGCCGATGTTTTGTAGCTGCATAGTCTCCTCCGTGCCTCTGAGCTTGGCCCTGAGTCTTGCTTTGATCAATAGAAAGATAGCAAATGTGATCCAAACAGAGAATTGAAAAGCACTTACGCTTTCTGCTTTTCTTCTTGCATAATTGGCTTGTTCATTCTCTACCAGGCCATGAGAACATCTCTGTCTTAGTCTGCAGGAGGGATGTAAGAGACAGCAGAGAAAAGCTCAGATGCCTGGCTGTCCCAGCCACTTCAGCCAACAGAGCTGAACCCCAGCTGAGCAGTCCTAAATCAGCCCACAGCCATGTGAGGGAGGCCAGCCAAAATGAGAAGAATGACTGAGCCCACTCACATAGAGCTAAATAAGTGCAGTGTGGCTTGGTTCAGAAAGTCTAATGGAAACAGTGAAATAGACATACTGCTCTTGGTTGCACAGGCAGAGTTAGGGCTAGTGGATATAAGTACAGAAAAGCAGACAGGTTTCAGGTGAAGGAGAGTCATCTAATAAGTTAAAGGAGAGGGGAGAGATGAGATCTTGATTTCTTAAGGGTCTAGTACATGCCAGTCACCATGCTAGGTGCCTTACCTTGTTTATCAAGTTATGGAATATAGATTTTGCAGCAAGCCCTTCAGGTCATTTCAATACCCATTTTACAGATGAAGAAATAAAAAATCAGAGAGGTAGTAATTTACTCACTGTGTCAGTCAGGGTTTCACCAAAGATAGGAGGTGGGGGGAAAAGAGAGAGAAGGAGAGGGAGAAAGAGAGAGATTTGGGAAAGAATTGGTTTATAGGATTGTGAGGGCTTAGTAGGCAAATCTGAAATTATCTAGGATTAATCTCTAAAATAATCAGGCCAAGGGAAGGCTGGATTCCTGTCTTAAATAGATTATAGACTTGAATCACATTGATAAAATGTGACTCACAGCAACACCGTCGCTAGTGTTTGGTTGACTAACTGGCACCATAGCCTAACCAAGTTGACACATAAAAATGACTGTCACACTCACAGTCATACCATCTTAAGTGGCAGAATTGACTTTCAAACCCAGTCACACTATCCCCAAAGCCAGTGCTCTATTTAGGATGTCATCTCACCTAATAGTCTAGTAAGGGCCTGTCTCTTCAAAGTGGGTTCTTGTTAATACCATCAACATGCAGACACAACCTACTTACTTATTTGTAAGGAATGGGGTGAGGGGTTCTTGTTCTAGGGTGGTTAGACTAGAGCGCTCCCAGCAGGAAAATTCAATAGTCCTTTGGTTTAATGATATTACGGTTTGCTTAGTAGAGGCCCAGAGGGAGGCCACATTAGAAGGTAGAAAATGATGTGTGAAGGGCAATATGAGAATAGATGCATCTATGGTGTTTAATAAGGCTTCTTAAAAATAGTTTATTGTTAGGTTTAGGAGCATTTTCTTCATGGTACTATTAAATACAAATCAGAAGAATCACAGAATAAAAGGCTCATTAAGTAAATGAAAAGTTGAGTCTGCCCTGTTTGTATCTGTAGCAACCACTCTTTTTGTATGATTCAGAATTGATTCTAAAGTAATGAAGTTTTACAATACATGACATTTAAAGAAATAACTAATATTTTATTTAGTGAAGTAGGTTGTGGTAGGCTGACTGGTGGCCCCCCAAAGACCTGTGAGACACGGCAAAGGGACTGCCGATGTAATTAAGCTAAGGAGCTGGAGATGTGAGAGTCTCCTGGACCATCCAGCTGGGCCCAATGAAATTGCAACAGTGCTTGCAAGAGGAGTCAGAACCAGAGGAGTGGCTAACATATTGACTGAAACAGAGATTGGAATGAAATGCTTTGAAGACAAAGGAAGGGGTCGTTGCCCAGGGAGTGCAGGTGGTTACTAGAAGCTGAAAAAGGCAAGGGAACAGATTGTCCCTTCAGCACCTTCAGAGGGAATTGTCTCTGCTTGCACCTAGATGCCCTGGGAAACTGGGTTTGGACTTCTGAGCTCCAGAAAGGTAAGGGAGTAAATTCACGTTATTTTAAGCCACTGCGTTTATGGTAATTTGTTACAGCATTGATGGAGGACTACTGTGTTGATATACATAGAGAAAGTGTTTGCAGGTCAGTTGTGCTGGGCTTAATGACAGTTACGGGACAATGCTTTAAAAGCAGGTGAAATACTTTTGTCTGGCTGCCATCCACAGCCTCTTTCTCCCTAGCTGGGGATGGCCTTTGCTGGGAGACAGTTCTCTGTGGGCTTCTTGCATTTCTTCACATCTCGTGTCAGAGTTTGTTCTGCACTGTTGTTTCAGAGTTTGTGTAGTGAAGAGACTTGACAGACAGGTACAGTGTCTTCCTTGGAGGCAGAGGGCAGGATAATAAAAATCATTATCCTCTGGAGCGTGGGTCGGGCATGTTTATCAACAACGTTTTCAAAAGATAGGGGCCTACTAAGCTCAAGGTTTCTTTTTTAGGGGGGTCTATTTTTCTTTTTTATTTAATTATTTTTCAAGTACAGTTTTCTATTTCTTCCATCCCAGCCCACCCCACCCCACCCCACCCCGTCAAGGTTTCTCATTGGTGATGTGTTCTTAGCATGAGCCTGGACCTGCCTCTACCTTGCCCGTGTAGGACTTGGGTGGAGGTGGCAAGGGAATCTGTGCAGACATGAAGGTCGTGTTGCCTGCTGCCCTGGGAGTGATAAAGTCCTTGGTCTCTGACTACGGAGGCTTTGGCTGGCAACTGTGAAACTGTGGTAGGCTAACTTGTTAGCTCGCACGTAAAGTCTCAGAGCCTTCCCAGTTCCCGATGGCCTGGCAGTTGGGGTAGCCGTGTAACGTACGTAGCTTCTGCTCATTCTGAGATGTGAACACAAGTCTGCTGAGGGTGCATTGAAACACACTTTCTTGGTTACTTCATCAGTCCCCCCTTCTTTCCACCTGTAACTCAGACATGACGATTAAAGATACACTAACTGTCTTGCGACCATGAGACCCAAAGTCAAAACATTAAAAATAATAGAGCAGAAAGTTGGAGTTCAGATGTCTGATGACATCTTTGAGCAGGAAAACCAATCCTGGACTACCCACCTGCAGATTTCTTACTTGAGAAAACAAAATTGCTCTTCGGTTAATGTTGAGCAGACATTCTGTTTTGGCAGCCGAAGGCATCTCTGATGAGAGGTGACTAAAGATTTAGTTCAAAGAGCCCTGGCTGGTGTGGTGCAGAGGACTGAGTTCTGGCTTTTGAATCAAAAGCTTGCCTGTTTGATTCCCAGCCAGGGCATACACCTGGGTTGTGGGCTGGGTCCCCAGTTGGGGGTGTGTGAGAGACAACCAATAGATGTATCTCTCATACATTGATGTTATTCTCCCTCTTTAAAAAGAAAAAAGGTTTAGTTCAAAGAGAAATATATTACTCTGGCTGCATGCATTTTTTGGTCAGAATAAAAATAATTTTGTTGTTTTAAGTTATAAAAATAATATATATTTAAAAATTCAAACAATATCAAAGTGTAGAAACAAAGCAATCACTACTGCAACGACTACCAGCAGGGACCACTAATTCTGTCCGGGGAGCCTGGTTAGGCTGCTCACATTTGAATCTGAGCCCCATCAGTTATTAGCTGTGAACCTCTGCAAGTTATTTAAGCATCCTGTGCATCAAACTTCTGATCTGTAAAATAAGTGTGGCAATAGCTCCTACCTTTCGACAATCATATCAGATAATATATGTAAAATATTCAGAAAAATTCTTTAGAGTAAGCACACACAAAATGTGGTGTTGTCGTCCTTCCAGGCTCTGTCTGTGAGCTCAGTGCATACACAAGTACACACCCAGGCACACACATATTTAAATCGAGATGGAACTTTACATGCCATACTGACTGACACATTTTTTTCTATGTAATGTTATTTAGGGGGCATATTTCCATGCCAGTAAATATAAGTCAGTATGTCACTTCCAGTGGTAGTCTGGTATTTCTATATATAAATGTATTTTAATTTATTTTGCCAATCACTAATTGATGAGTGATTAGGTTTTTCAAAGCTTTCTCCTGTTCTAAAGAATACTATGTCGACCATCTTTACACATCACTTTTCACATTTGTCTTAGTATTTCCTTGGAATAATTTCTATGACATATAAGTACTTGGGAGCCCAGCTAACCAGGAGGGAAAGCTGAGCTATCAAATGTTGGAGTCAATTTAAGCAGTGATGAGCCAAAATTAAAGTTATGGTCAAGGCTTTGCTCACTTTCTGCAATAGTTTAAGTAAAAGGCTACACTGGACTAAGCATTGGCTCCCCTCCTCAGTTGTCCCAGTGGAACTGTGCACTGGTCGAGGGATTGTCTCACCATTAAGGGAGCTCGAACAAAAGGCCCCAGCAGTTCTTTGGACTCTGGGATTGTGGGGATCGGGAGAGGGAAGGGCGACAGAGTGGAAAAGGAGTGTGTACTGGGCCAGGGTGGGGAAAGTGTCTTCCAGCTTGCTCCCTCTTTTTCCCCTAAGTAGGCCTCTGCCCAAGGCCTCAGAGAGACCTAGGAATGAAGTTTCCAGCTTACAATGTAAATATTCTGAGTTTGACCCTCTAGTCTAGGGGACCTGGATCCTCGACCACATCTTCCCTCAGGACTGGGATGCACAGCTCCGCACCAAGTCAGGAGTGGGCAGCGCAGCTTCTGGTGAAGCCTGCCGGGCAAAGCCTTGGTGACTGCCCATGGTCAGTCGTGGAAAACCACACACATAGGTTTTTATCCTCATGAATGCTGGGTGAAAGATATGCATGTTTTAAGGGCTTTTACTCAATACCATTCAGATATGTGGCAGTTTTCACTCTTACCACAACATCAGCAACGTTGGGAATTGCTCTCTCAGATATTTGACAATCTGGAGTTAAACATGGTATCCCATTGTTTCCATTCCTATTTGCAGTTACCAGGGAAATAGATCTCCTTTCCATTATTCCTTTAAATGAAATGATGGTTATTGAATAATCTATCACTTTCTTACTGGTTGGAAATGCAGCTTTATCACATGCCAAATGTGCTTATTCTTATGCTAGTTCCTTATCATTTTAATTATTATAGCTTTAGACTTCATTTTAATATTTGATAGGGCAGGACCTATCCCATTATTTTCATTTTGAATTTTTTTTTAATTTTTATTTATTTTTAGAGAGGAAGGGAAGGAGAGAGGGAGAGAAACATCAATGTATGGTTGCCTCTCATGCATCCCCTGCAGGGAACTGGCCTGCAACCCAGTCATGTACTTTGACTGGGAATCGAACCTCGATTCTTTTGTTCACAGGCTCGTGCTCAATCTACTGAGCTACACCAGCCAGGGCATTTTGAAAATTTTTTAAAGATTTTATTTATTTTTTAGAAAAGGGAAGGGAGGAAGAGGGAGAGAAACATCAATGTGTGGTTGCCTCTCACATGCCCTCACTGGGAACCTGGCCCGCAACCCAGGCATGTGCCCTGACTGGAAATGGAACCAGTGACCTTTTGGGTTCCAGACTAGTGCTCAACCACTGAGCTACACCAACCAGGGCTCATTCTGAAATTTTTTTCTGGCAACTTCTCATGTATTTATTCTTGCGGACAAACTTTAGAATAATTTTATCAAGCCTCTTCCTTAAAATTCCGTTGAGATTTCTGTTGGACTCATGTTACTAGATGAATTCGTGAAGAAGTGACTGACATCATCATAATTCTGAGCTTTTCTATCCAGGTCATGGTCTACATGTCCAATCAGTTTGGGCTAGTTTTTAATGAGATAGTGGTATAAATAACTTCCTTGGCTGAGGAAGAACAAGATTGTAGACTTAGTTTTTCCATTTTGCCTAAACAGAAGCAGGACAAGCCTTTTAGTATGAGGAATATAAAAACCATAAAAGATATGACATACACATATAGATACACATACATTCTGCATATATGGTCCTTGTTTATACATGAATTCCAGCCACCATAGTTGAGTTAATAACATCAGCCCCCAACAGCACAGTTCAGATTTCCTTTACCATATTGTATTAACTATGAGTAATTGCATAAAGTGCAGATTTCACCGCTAGCTCTCCAGGCTACAAATCACTTAGTGAGGAAATTGATCGGTGAGCAGCCTGTCTCTTTTTTCAGCATCTGTCAGTGCTTAGTCAGCACACGCTTACTTTTCAGCACCGACAACCAAGTGTATAATGGTTCTCTTCTTATGTCCTAGCAATACACCCATGTGATGTTTTTTTAAAAAAATGGCTGGTCAAAAGAGGGCATTGGCCAGTAAGGGTGAAAGTGCAGCAAAAAACCAGTGATGATGCTGGAAGCGAAACGGGAATTGAATGCCGTGAGATCCTGGAAGAGACAGTGACTGCGGAGTGTGGACTCCGCTGCTGTCCAGGAGGCTCCAGACTGGCAGCCACGGGCCAGACCAGACTGTCCACACACGTGTAAAGAGTGGTAGTGACAGAAAGGGTGCACATGTCTCGGAGAAATGACACTGGCAAAAAACCTCACAGTGAAGGAATCTCGAAGACATTTCATGACATCGAAAATGCACAGGATAAAATGCTGGAAGTTGACACAAACTGAAAAAGAGTATGATTTTCCAAAGGCATTGGGAAGGTGCTAGCTTCATATTATACAACAATAAGAGGGTTGCTGTTCAAATTACTTTTGAGAAATAAACTATTTTTGAGAAGTGAAATAAAGCAACTTAACTCTCAATGTTTCCAATGTTTTAAATTACAGTGTACTAGATAATTTGGGTTTTTTTATTTTTCAATATATTTATTGCCAACAGCAAACATCTTAAATGTTTAGACAATATAATTGAAAAAACTCAGCATTTTTTCTATTATGAGTTTTTTCCCTGTTAGTCTCCTTTACTATTCACACAACACACTTCACTTCTGACACCTCTGGTCCCAAAATGTGTGGACGTCCTCTCCACAGCAGACAATGCTCTGGGACCCCAGTGGGGTGTGCAACGACTCAACTCAGTTCTGACACCACCTACCTGGAGGTTTCACTCACCTACCAGTGAGAGAAACATTGATTAATTGCCTTCCATACATGCCCAGACTGGGGATCAGACCTGCAACCTAGGTAGGTTCCCTGATGAGGAATCGGACCCCAAACCCTTCAGCTACAGGACAATGTTTCAATCAACTGAGCCACACTGGCTGGGGAACAATATATATTTTCTGTTATCTCAGATAACAAATAACAATTTATAAGTATCACAGAGTAAACTGTAATTTTTTTTCATTGATAAGATCATTTTGCATGGTTTCAGCTTGCATAGTCATTTTCTATAATCACACGTGGCAAAGCAAAGTGAACACAGCCTGTACTAGAGAAAACAAGGGAGCAGAGTGAGCTAGGAGGACAAGCAGAGGGAAAATACCCCAGCTCAGAGCAGATGGCAGGAATAGGAAAGGCCGTTCACCTCAGCAAGAAAATAACACCCACGAGACAGACTACCACTGGCCTAGAGCATGAAATGTGCCACTACGGAGCTTTGTGGGACACTGCCCCTCCAGAAGGTCCTTCCTGAAAATCACCTCGTCAAACAGATATCTGCACCCCTGCACTTCACTGTACCATTGCTTACATCAGTCAAGACAGGAAAACAGCCTAAGTGTTCACCAACAGACACACACACAATGAAATACTATTCAGCAATACATGAAATACTATTCAGCAATAAAAAGGAAGGAAACCTTGCCATTTGCAACAACATGGATGGACCCTAAGGGCTAAGTAAAATAAGTCAGTCACATAAAGGTAAATATCACATGTTATCACTTATACAGGAAATCTATTAAAAAAACATGCAGCAGAAAGAAAAAAGGAACTCCTACCCTTTGCAGAGCATGGATGGAACTGGAGAGCATTATGCTGAGTGAAATAAGCCAGGCAGTGAAAGACAAATACCATATGATCTCACCTGTAAATGTAATCTAATCAACAAAACGAACAAGTGAGCAAAACAGAACCAGAGACATGGAAATAAAGAACAAACAGACAGTAATCAGAGGGGAGAAGGGATGGGGACAATGGGTGAAAAAGGGGAAGAGTTGTCAAGGAACATGTATAAGGACCCAAGGACAAAGAAAAATGGGGGGGGGGAGGTCAGGGGAGAGTAATGGGGGAAAAATGGGGACAACTGTAATTGAACAACGGTAAAAATTTTTTAATCTATAAAAACAAAAGCAAAACCAAACAGAATACTGAACTCATACATATAAACATGGAGAATAGATTGTAGTATCCAGAGGGAGAGGGTTGGGAGTAGGTGGATTGCATGAAGATGGTCAAAGGGTACAAATTTCCAGTTACAACTTAAATACAGTAAGTGCCAGGGATGTAATATGCAGCACGATGACTGTAGTCAGCACTGCTCTATGGTGTATAGGAAAGTTGCTAAGAGAGTAGATATTAAAAGTCCTCATCACAAGGAAGAAAGCTTTTTTCCCCTTTTTCTGTTCATGTGATATGATGAATATTATCTAAGCTCACTATGGGAAGCCACGCACGTGAGTGAAGTCATTATGCGGTGCACCTTATACTAAGCCACGTGTCAATTGTAGCTCCATAAAACTGAAAGGGAGGCTGTGTTTCCCCATAAGTAGTTTATTTAAATGCAATGTGTTCCTTCGAAGCCTTTGCTTATAAGACTAGGCGTTTCTGGCCCTGGTCGTCTGAGTGTGTATTCTTGCTCCCTTTCCTTCGGGAGCCCAGGTTGTCTAGGTCAAAAATGCCTGCTGTCTTAGTTGCTATGTCAGAGAGGGTAACAATTCTTTAATTTTAATTTTCTTTTTTGTTGACTTTATTGGGGTGACACTTGTTAATAAAATTATAGGTTTCAGGTGAGAGGGTGACAATTCTTAATCCAGGTCTTTTGTGTGATGTCATCCTGGCCACTTAATCTTCAGTTGCATTGACTCAGTGAAACCCTCTCAGGCTGATGGGCTCAGGCATATCTTTCCTGGGCCGATAGCCAGCACTGAATTGATGTGCTGGTTTAAAAGCAGAAGGAAAGCACAAAGACATTTTCAAGCCAAGGAATAAACAAGAGAAAGAAAAAAATACAGTTTCTGTCAGTGGCTCTAAGTGAGAATTTTTCCTTTAAAACCCCAATGATACTCTCCATGCCATGCAAGTGATTTATGAGGCCGGCAAGGACTGGCCGTGCTTAACAGGGTCATTTGATTTTAATGCCTCAGATGAGACCGCTGCTATTTTTGGCCCAATAAAGGAGTCTGCCTGCAGTGGTACACAGGAGCAAATTTAAAAAGGTAAATCATTTCTACTATACGATCAATTTGGGGGAAAGAGTCCTGAAAAGAAAACTGGCCAGACGGTGCAATGTGAGATGCAATCTGAGGCAAAACACGTATTGTTCCTGGTCCCTGATGTAAAGGTGCATGGAAGGCAGAGCCAGCTGTATTTATAGATGCTCTGCTCCCGCTCCAGGGTGTAATTTGAGAAACTAAAAGACCTGCCTCATTGGGTATAGATTCTTGTGAAGTTCCCATACTTCCTGCTTTATCTTGACTTCTTAAGAGTCTTTGTGGTCTGCCTTTGAATAGCAATATGACCTTGAACAAGGTACTTATCTTTTCCAGCCTTGGCTTCTTCCTCTGTAAAGTGAGAGGATCAAAGGGGCTGTCTAAAATGCCATGCTGTTGTGACTTTTGGAAGTTACTCATGAGAAATGCTTTTAATTGGAGGAATATTTGGTGTCAATAGACTAATTTTTAAAAATAAATTAAAAGCCCAACTTTTTCCCAGGAAGGATTTAAGCTAACTTGCCATCACTTTATTCCTCTGGTGTGCACATATGAGGAAGCTTTTTATCCCCAGCCCTGCACCCTGGCTACCTTCAACCAAACTGAGGCATGGTCTGTGGTTTCAAAGGTTTTCAAGAGTATTTCATATTGCTTCCTAGATTAGATAGTTGTCAGCAAAGATTAGCACATGACCGAAGGCAATTGAAATTTACTCATAGAAATAAACTATGTTAAAAGTACAACATCATTCATGTAATAGCCAGTTATAAATGCAATAAAATAATTTGGAATAAAATGTGAAGAAATAAAAAAAACAAATAAACTAACTACCAGCATATTCATTTTAATAGCTATCCATCACTGCCTATTGACTCTTTATTTTTATCTCAGTTGTAGACAAAACAAAAAAAAACAAGCTTTGACTCACCATAAATATTTTCTTAGAATCCAAGTCAATCAGTTTTATTTATAGCTCACAACTGGCTCAAACTCTTAGATGCTTCAGGAAAACTTGACATTAAAAGCTCATCCAGGGCTTCCGAGTTATAGAATAATGACAGGCTGTCTAAGTCCCAATTTTCTACACTCCTCCCAAAAAGCTTGTGTATCAACAAGGAGAATAAATAATCTATATAGTTCAAGCCTACAGCATAACCAGGATACAGAAGTTAGTGCAATTCTCTTCAACTTATCTATAGTGAAGAAATAAAAATAGCAGAGCCAACTCATGAGCTATGCCAGTGAGGAGGGCCAGCCTAATACTAGCGGTGGAGGAATGAAGGTAAGACCTCCCCCCATGAGAAGAGGGGCCCATGGTGAGTGATGAATACTAACACTGTACCTGTGCTATCGCCACCTCTCATGTGAGCACTTTCATTATGTGCCCCCTGACGGTACTCAACGTGAACTGAAAGGTACTCAACATCACCTAGGTGGCATCCTTGCCATAAATGTTTGACCTCAACTAAATTCCAGGACAGAGCCAGAAGGATCCAGAATGTGGGATATTCTTTAGAACAACTGACCAGGAGAATTCAATGTTATGCAGAACCAAGGGGAGTAGACATAGTTTAAGACAGAAGGGTTGGTGATAATGATATATAATAACCAAATAGTATGTTTGGATCTTGACTGGATTCTGGGTGGGTACACAGCTTCAAAAGCCATTGATGGAAGGTGAGGAAAATTTTAATACAACTGTGTGTTATATGATGTTATTGAATTAGTGGGGTTTTTTTAGATGTGGCAGTGGTGGTGTGTTTGTTTAGGAGAATGCCCTTGTTCATGAGAAATGCAAACTGGAGAACTTAGAGGTGAATTGTCATGAATTCTGGCATCTTGTCTGAGATGGCTTATGAAAAGGGAAACATGTCTATATACAGTGAATGATGGAGTGGATGTGAAAAATTTCTAAGAGTTGTTTCATCCTTTCTGTGGGTTTAAAATTCTTCAAAAGAAAGTGGCAGACATCTTTCCTTAAGCCCTTGAAATATTTAGCTGGTAGCACTGGCCCAGTGTCCACATATTTTTACTCTCCCCATAGCAAGCAGAGAGGAGGAGGACAGGAGGGAAGCTCATGCCACTCGCAAGCTCCCAGTTTGCAACATACAACTGTTATGCCTGTTGGAGGGTCTCCTACATGGTGTGTCTGAATGTGTGGCTGGTGAACCACTTGTGAGCCTGCATGATGCGGGTTCGCTCCAGCTCTGCTAGAACTGGATATGGGCCCAAGACAAAACCTTAGCAAGCTCCCTGTGAGTCTTCGTACATTCCAGTTTGTTGAGAAACCTTGCACCAGCATCTGACTTCGCACTTAGCACCACCAACCCAACCCCTGACATTTAATATGGAGATTAATTAGTATTGTAAATTGTTTTTAGCAGGCTACACTAGAATTTTAAAAAATTAGACATTCCGAGAAGAACAATATGGCGGGGTGATATTCCTCGCTGAGGGTTCCCAGCTTTGGTGCATCACCAGGCTCAGAAGTCGTTCTGCACTTCCTGTGTAGACTTGCCTTCCACCCACTACTGTTCCACCAGCTTCACTGTATGACCTCTGACACAGACCTCTATCTCCAATGATTTTAACTCCTAAAAGAATCACAGCTTCTTCCCCTTCCTCTACCGACTCTCGTTTCCCCACACAATTATTCACAACATTGATTGTCATGTTTAAATAGGACAACAGCTTTCAGACTGATTTCCTTACACTGGGTTAAAATTTTACATCAAGCAGGTAGATGACGTATTAACTTAGTACCATCCCCTGCAATCAACAAAACTAGTGCCCTGTGGAAATGGGGTATGGTTGTTAAGATTTGATGGGGAGGGTGGCAGGATGGGCAGGCAGAAAGAGCAGACTGGCAATGTAGAATCATGACTGAGGCTGGTGGTACAGCAAAAGGTGGAGAGCCCTCCTTGGCTGCGGCCAGGTGAGAACCCGGAGTGGCTGGAGCGCTGAGAGAGAGGAAGTGGTGCCAAGCGTGGGCCAGGTGGCCATGGGAAAACAATTTTGCATACAGGATTTTGGGAGGGAATTTTAAAAACCTTTCTTTCAGTTCAGGAATGGCTCCTGAAGAAAAGGAAAGTTTTAAATATTCTATTTACTAGTAGTTGGGGCCCTATGGACAAGGTTTTAGTTGTGGACCTTGGTTGTGGCACTAAAATGTCATCCTTAAGTCATGTGCACTGGAGCTCCTCTTCATGCGATGGCTCTCTAGCCACTGAGAAAGCACCACTCCCCAGTGTGATCAGGAATGGCATCTGAATAAAGAGCTCATCAAGGTGCGATGCCATTTCTGTAACCTCTACTGCTCACTTGTGACAAGTGAAGAGACCCAGGGCGGGGTGTAAGTGACGACTAGTGGGTACTGGGTTTCTTTGGGGGGTGATGAAGATGATCTACCATTTATTATGGCGACACCTGTGCACTCTGCAAACACACTGAAAACCATGTGACTGCACCTGCTAAATGGGTGAATTGTATGGTATGTGTATTGTATCCCAGTGAAGCTGTAACATATATTTAAAGTCACAAAAACATATCTAAGGGGCCCAAAGAAGAAAAGAGGGTGAGGCCTTTCTGGAAATTATAATCTGATTCTCTGGCAAACATTGATAACTGGACACCAGCAAAGCCAAAGACAAATTGCAGGAAACTTCCCATTATCCCAGTTAGGAGGGGAGTAATTATGAAACTTTTCAGGAAGCCTAGATAAAAATGATAAAAAATGAAAGACGGCTTCTTTTGCATCACCTGCCCATTACTTCTGTGTTTTTTAAATAGATAAAGTAAGCAGAGGGAATATATAGAGGAGGTAAGAGCGTGGGCCGTATTTCAGTACAAGTTTCATATATTACTTTTTTTAAGTATACAGCACATCTCAAGAGCTGACACTGAGATGATATAGGCAAGCAGATGAGTGGGATTGTTCATGTACTGTCGTTATAATAATTGAATTTCAGAAACACGGATTCATAGACAGACAGCTGTGACTGCTAGCCTGTATCTCCTCTGCTACTTAATGCTTCAGGGGCCTCAAAACCCTCTGCTTCAATTTGTTTGTGCTTGTAGGGCTTAGGGAGAGTATTTTCTTTAGGCAGCATCACCCAGGCCCCTTAGGGCTTGAGGGGATGAGGAAGGGGCAGAAGAATGAAACATGACTGTCAAGTAAGGAGCCTTGCATCCTTATAAGCCTCCGAGAGTAGATCCAGCTGGGGCACGAGGTCCGGGCGTCTGGGTCAGCACATCCCACTTCCCAGGGCTCTGGAGTGTGGAGCTGAGAGAACTATGGAGTGTCTTAGGGAGAAACCAAAGCAAAAATAGGCATATTGTCTAAGTGAGTTGCTCATCAGAAGCCAGGCAAAGAGGGAGAAGTAAATACACAGGCTCCAAAGGGAGACCACATGGGACAAGAGAGTTTGAAGCAGGACGGGTGGCGGGGAGAGCTAAGAAGGTGTTCCAGTGGACTTTATGGAGTGCTGCAGGCTCTGACAGGTTCGATGGAAGGGGACAAGTGCGGGGAAGGGCTCAAACGCAAAGACTCTCTCTTCCTCATTCCATCTCAACAATTTCTAGGGTGAAATGAAAGAATTGTGGAAACCAGTAGTTCCAACAGCGAGGCAGTCAGCAAAACCTCTAAAGACAATGACATTTAAGGACCTCTGGAGTGATGACCAGATCCATTGCTAAACACTTTCTGTATTACGTCAAACTGCACAGTTGCTGCAAGTAAAACCCATTTCTTACCTTGGCCACTTCCTGGCAAGGTATCAACACTCAGCTGGTGCAAGTGTTGGGAAGCCAGTTAGGCTTTCTAGGGGTTAGTCTCCTCATTTGTAGAGTGGGCATAATAATAGGGCCTGCCTCACAGGGTTATTGTAAGGATCACGTGAGATGAGACTTACAAAGCACACAGGTTAGTTCTTGCACATGGTATGCTCTCAGTGTCAGAGTAAGTGTTATTGTTAGGATTTGTGTTGTCCTCAAATATCCTGGGCTTTGCACAAATCAGAAAATCTCCCGCCTGGCAGTTAGTGGTATCCCTAGATTTCTTGATAACACTTGAGACCAAGAAAATGTAGTTATTGACCTGTTGAGTGCTTGTTGTGTAATAGGCCCTCAAGTGTATGTTTTATTTAGTTTATGTCTTTTTAACTGCAAAATGACCCTGTGAGTAAACAGAACCCCATTTGACACATTAGGGAACAAGCTCAGAAAGTTTAAACTCATCACTGGCGCTCCTCTGACACACTCTCCAGACACTTTCCATGCCTTCTGTCATCATTCTGGTCCATGGGTTTGGCACTTTCCCTACATTGTTACCTATCCAAAGTCCACTCTCTCTTGCAATACTATCTTTTCCAGAAAGCATTTCCTGAACTTCTCAGTCATCATCATAATCAACAACAACACATACCTCAATCCCTAGTCTGTGAGTTTTTGGAGGGCGGAGTACAGCGTGATGTGCATAGCATTTGAAAGCAGGCAGAGTGAGCTTGAACAAGTTACCGAAATTGTCTGAGTCTTGGTTTCTCCATTTGTAAAAAGTGAGTGGTGATATGTAACTTACAGTAAATTGTGAAAAGGGTTAAGTAACATAATAGGTGGGCAGTTCTTGATTTGGCCTCTGGCACGTAGCACGTATTCAATGAGCATTAGCTCCCTTCCCTCTACGTTCACATCACGGTGACCCTTAGTTGAGCTCTTTTTACCTTATTCTGCTATTACATTAGAGGAAATTAGCAAATTAGGAGGAAATTGGTAACATCTTCCCTTACATTCATTCATTTAGCATCTGGGCATCTACCATGTTCAAGGAACTCTGCAAGATGCTGGGGATCTGAGAGTGGCCAAGGCAGAGGCTTCTCCCTCTTTGTCTCCAAATTAATGACAGGTCTTCTGTCTCATGTGACTTATGGAAATTAGCTGTAATAGTTTGAAGCATAAGTATTAAGAACAATAATTTTTTTCCCCTCACCTCTTTGTGACAAGGAGATTCTCTTAAGATCAGACAGTTGTTCCCAGGTCAAGGCCAGCAAAGAAGCCTGGCACAGGTGGCAAAAAGGCTTCCCTTTCCATCTTCTTCACCCTATGAGGGTGTCGGCAAATTTCTAGAACCTGGCAGGTCCAAGAGCTGTGTGAATTTTTCCCACAGCAATGATGAAGAGAAAATGTCCTCTCTTGCTCACATTCTTTACAAAATGAGTGAATGGTTTCACTTATATTTAAAAAAATGAACACTGACCCTCTACACTCAAATGTCCACTCACAAAGGTCATAAAGACAGCAAAGACTTCTGAGGGTGAGCCCTTGTCTGTCTCAGCGGGGAAACCTGGAAACCGTAAACAGGTTGCATCCTGCGTTGCTGCTATGGAACATTACCATGTGGGCCCATTGGCACGGCCACTGTTCAAGGGGAGTTAGAAGCTTCTAGGGATGAAGAAATGTTCCTAACCTCTATCGACAGAGCCAAACGGATTCCAGAAATAACACACTTAAATTTGAAGTGGAACCATTTATTCTCTCAGCTAGCCTAGATGATTGTGAATGCCAGGCCTTTAAAACTTTTGAGTATTCCCAGGCTCTTCTCTATCACACCCCATTCCCACATGACTAGAAGCCTTCCTGGCTCTACCATCAAAGCCTGTCCAGAATCCAGTCATCCCTCACCCCCTCCCTGTTCTCACTGTCCCCGCCTCTGCCATCTCCTGCTTGAGTTACTGTTGGAGCCTCTTGTCCCTGTCCTCATTCAGGCTAAAGCGGATCAGAATATTCCACTCCAAAATATGCCACTTTGGCTGAAGGAGTATTTTGCGCTGAAGACATCTGAGGTTCAGATTCTGAAACAAGCCTTTCTGGAGCCCTTCCCTGACTAAAAGCAAACATTGGAGAAATGAGGACTGCCCTGAGTTCCCTCTCCTGGGGGAGCTTTATGGCCATGAAGAAGATGAAAAGTTGGTCCCCAGGTCAGCCTGCATGAACAAAGGTTAAGCTAGCCCTTTTCTTCCATTTTCTTCAGTTTCCACCACATATTTACCTCCCCACACTTTGCAGCCCCTGGGTGGGGGGCTAAAATCCCTTTTCCTTTGTCTTTTAATGTCTTGATCAATTGCTATTTGCTAAAGCTTTCAGGCTTATTACTTCTTTGCGTCTTCACTTCTTTCCTGGGAAGGCTCCCCTCATCATATAAAAATTAACATCAAGTAAAATTACATGCTTTTCTCCTGTTAATGTCTCTTTTTAGTATGATTTGCAGGGCCCCAGCCATTGAACCAAAAGAGGATAGAGGAGAAAGCATTTTTCCTTTCCTTCCCAGGCCTTTCTCCATCCAGAGTGATCCTTCAAAACTTAGGTCATGTCAGTTCGCTCATCAACACTCTGCAGTGACTCCCAATTTAGAGTAAAATCAAATCCTTAGGAGAGTCTGCAGGCCCCATGGGATCTGGTCGCCATGACCAACCTGGCCATACCTTTACCAGCCCCTCCCTCACCCTTTAGCTGCACTGAACTCTGTGCTGCTTTTCAAACAGGGCTTTCCATGGAAGCTTTGCTCTGCCTGATTGAAATGTTCTTCCTGCAGAGGTCTCCATGGCACACTCCCTTCAAGTCTCAGGTGTCACCTACCCAGTGGGTCCACCCTGTTCATCCTAAAACTGCTTCTCGCTTTCCTGGCACTCCCAACACCCTTGCCTGCTTTTTCTATCAGAATTTATCACCTTCTGACACAATATCACATGTACTTACACATTTATTGTCTATCTTCTCCCACTGGAATATTAACTCTACCAAGGCAGGAATTTTGCCTTGTTTTTCTCTGCCGTATGCCGAGGACCTCAAAGAGCACCTGTTATGTGATTAAGAGCTCAGAACACATTCGTTGAATAGGTATGTTGTGTTTTGAGAAGGGGTCCATTGCAGCCCAATATGCAGAATGAGGGAGCATCATTCTGTCTCTCTTCTCACTCTTTTTGGAGTGCAGAGAAGTTAGTAATCACTGGGAACCCAACTGGGGGCTCCATGGTGTCTTCATGCCTGTTTCTCTGGGATAGATGATCACTCACTGCTAATTATCCAGTGAGAAGGCAGCTGAATTATGATATTGTTTATGAAGGGCAGCAGTTTTCTTAAAACTGATTAAGGTGAGTATTCAAAAGGATGAGCCTTACAAAGTCTCAGAGCTCCCTCTTATAGTCTTCAGTTTGCAGATAAGAAGAAGAGCAAGCTCTAAAAGTTTCTTTTTGAAATCCTCCTCCTCCTCCTTCCTCTTTCAATTTTTTTAACCCTTAAATGTTCTGGCGAACTGTTGAGAAAAAAACAGGAAGTTAAGCAAAAATAAGAGATCAGTTTTAGTTATTCTGATGACATTGGAACTACTTTGTACTTATTCCAACATCAAAATCAGGTAAAAACCTAGAAACTTGGTATTTTTACCAACACAAGCTTCAGTGTATTGTCTTTGGCATCACACAGTTTTTTAGGTGACCAGAGAGGAAGAAAAAAAAGAGTCCAGGTTGTGTGTCTTAAGTTTGCAAGGATTCAGGCTAGGAGTTGGAAATGTCTCTTTTTAGTCCAATTAGCAGCTACAATATGAAACTAAATTTGGGAGGAAGAGAAGGCTCTGAGGAGAATTGCCCAATTTAGTCTAGACTGCTAATCACCACAGAGCATATTTTACTAATGGGATCATTAAAACCTTGTATTATGTCTGACCCTAAAGCAAAGTGGAAGCTGATTTCAGTCTGTAGAGCAGAGCTGACTGTTTTCAGAGAGCGAGCTCTTGAGGGCAGGTAACAGTGGAGCCACCCTTTCACACCCCCAAGATGGCAGCCTGGGCGGGGTGGCTGGCGCGTGGTTAGCTGATAGCATGAGCTCAGATAAGTAACTGTTTTTTTAAAGGGGAAAAATGAAGGCAGAAATATATGGACAGAGAAGCCCAGAGATTCGATCCAGATAGGCCAAAACTTTCACTTTCCACGTCGACTTGCTAGGTCCAAGCTAGAATTTGAGGAAACAGACACCTTCCCACCCCATGGAAAAGAGAGAAAAAAGAAGCTAGCCATTTCGACATGGCTGGGTAAGACCTCTCATATTCTGGGGCTTTGGCTTCTACATGTTTTATGTTGAGTTTTGAACTTTATTCGTGATGATAACTGAAATAATAAGCATCATTTATTTATTGCTTGCTAAGGGCCAGGAACTAAGTTAAACATCTAACTCTCTCAGCCCTCAAAATATTCATGTAACAGGTAGTACTCTCATTATAGAGGTGAGAGAACTAATGCTTAGAGAAGATAAATTACTTGCCTGAGGTGATGCAGCAGAACTTGGCTTGAGCTCAGAGCCATTTAACTCCAAATGCCACACTTTTAAACATCCCATCATGTTGCCCTGACTTCTCAACTTGGCAGATCCACCCCTTCGTAGAAAATATTTTAATGTTCCTTTATAATTCTAAAACCAATTTCATAGATATTGACTACTCTATAATTTTGAAAAACATTCAATATTTTAAGGATAAGCGGTAGAGATAATATGTATTGAAATATATAAATAAGCCAGCATGACCACATTAGGAGATACAGTAATGTCATCAGATGCTTCATGCATGTGGTGAGTCATTAGGAATGCAAATATCATTAGTGTTACCATGGGCAACATGAATTTTTAAAATAAACAATTTTTGGTAAGACAGCAAAGCAAAGTGCAACCTCCCCTCCATTTATATAATAGTAACATTCTTGGGAAATTTAAGAAAAATGAAAGTCCAGCCCCATTCCCTATTTTTTTTATATATGTAAGGCATATTTTGGTTGCATAGGCTCAGAAAATGGTAGACTTAAATGTTAGTTGAGAATTTTGAATGGCAAGAGGTGCAGGACTCCTGCTTACTAAATGCCAGTAGAACCTTCCAATTATTTTAATAGATAAAAACAAAAAACTCCCCAAACACAGTACCATGATACCAAAAAAAAAATTTCAAAACACTCCCAAGGGACAGTACAGTTCCCTTTAAGAACTACTGGCAGCTTTAGGCCACTTTTAAGAGTTTAGACTGCTTAACAAGACAAAAATTTCTGTCATCCAGAGCTCTGTAAAAATATACCAATGAAGGATACAGACGTCATATTTGTAAAGTAGAACACCTGAAACATAAAATGTTTTTAACCAATGTTAGTTTCCCCAACAAATTGAATAAAAATACACTGTAGGATTTCTTAAATTACTCCTTAGGTGTGAATATTCCCTCTTCTCTCACATCCATCGAGATGAGGCAGACCAAGCCAGCGCACTCATGTTCCCCTGAGACCGAGGCTGGACATCCACTGAACTCTGCCTTGAACACACAGACACAGTTATGACCACTCAATTACTGAGTCGAGGTATGTTCACCTCCAATGCAGTTACCAGGTATAGTGACACAGAGTCCAGGATCATTGGTTATCGTAAATGTCTGCATTTACTGCAGCCTGTTGGCTGGTGTAGACATTCACTTTTTAAAAAGCCAAAACAGATGGATAAATAGAAGATATCCCTATGACTTTGTGTAATGACAGCCTAGTCAGAGGAGCACAGTGGCTTTCATCCCACTCTTTTGTTCTTGGATACCATAGAAGCCGTAGCTACTGCTCAAATGTTTCACGTGATTCACTGTCATCTTTCAGCCTCTCTTTTAGTTAAAGTTGGGGTTTGTGACAAATTTTGCCTCAGGCTGGGAGCAGAAGGTATGTACACCACTTCTAGCATAAATACTTAACAGCTGGCACGAGCACCTTCATCCTCTCACTTCCTCTGCGGCAGCAGATTACAGAACCAGGCTTGCTAGGCGGGGCAGCACCAGGTGAGGATGCCTCCATCCCCGAGTGACCACGTGGAGCAGAGCCCCCAACACACTGCACATGCAGCATGAGCAGTGTAAAGCCAAACAAAAGCAAAGCCCCTTTACTTTTGGGACCTCTTTTTTTAACTGCCTGGCCTAGTTTATTCTAGTCTGCCTGATGTATGTACATTTTCAATCATCAGATTGACTTAGAAGGAGCCAGTGTCCTGGACTCTTCTCTTCTTCACTTACACGTCCACTGCCACGGAGCCATATTCTGTGGAGAAATATTATAATCACTAATAATCTGATTCTTTGAAATAATCTTAATGAAATGTGTTTTATATTTATGGGCTGATTCCTTTCTTGGTTTTTACAAAGCCTCTTAATTCATATAATTTGTTAGTAACTTATAATGAAGGTGGCAGGTTAGACTAGTATGTTAAGAAGTAAGTTATTATTAATGTATAATAGACTGTCTTGAGAAATTTTCCAATGAGATTTGATGACATAATAATTTACACTATGGAAAAATTATTCAAGTCTTTTTTACTCAAAATCTCTTAAAATGATTTTAAAAATCACTTCTAGTTAGATAAGCTAGAGAATATATCATAAACAAAATCATGTGTATAATTGTTATTGTATAAAATTTTATTTATTTCCTTTTGGAGGTTGTTTCTTTTCTGATAATTAAAATAGTGTGACCCAATGGAAAGATTCTAAGCTTTGGAGCCTGAGTTAAATAGAGTAGGAAGTAAAGGAATTCCTTTCCTTATATGCTGGAAAAGTCAATAGGTTCTCTGAGTTGAGGGGTGTCTGCATTTAGACACTTCGAAGATGTCATTAAGACCATTCTCCCTCCATCTCTCAGCTCCCCTTTCCACGGTGTTGACCCCATTCTTAGCAGCCTGTCTCCTTTCAGTAGCAAGAGGTCACCAACCATTATAGGTGTCTGCCTTCAAAATCTCAGTGCAGCAGAAAAAAGTCCCTCTTGTTTTCTCCAGGAGAAGCCAGGCAGGTCTCTCTGGTAGGCTGTGGTTTTGTCACATGACACTTGTGGCCATTGTGCCAAGAAGGACATGATGACCTGATCATTGGTGCCCTGGGTCCCACACTAACCCTGGGAGTGGCAGAGTCAACCCAGCCGAACCACAAGGAGGGGGAAGAGTGCTGAGCAAGCAAAACCCATTTGTGCCCACTGCTCATTCAGACACAGGGGTCTAAAATTGCTAACAAGCTTACTACCTTGTGTGAATCATTCATTCTTTCTGAGTCTGAGCCTTTTCATCTGTAAAATGGCAGAGAATACCAGCCATCCAGGATTCCTATGACAATGTCATGAGTAAAATACGTTACAGCACCTTAATCATTTTGGACTGCAGAAGGTACCCAATGAAACACAGCCTGGATTCAGTTCACTTGGTATTAAATAACTACGTGAAACACTGCACTGTTGTAGGAAACCTCGAGGGCACGGCTTTGGCTCTGCGCACCCCACTTACAGAGGGAATCTCCTGGCGTGATGCAAGAAGAAAAAGTGCCAGATGTCATTAGCATTACTAACACGCACACCTGTGTTAGCTGCATCAGCGCAGCTGTGTTTATTATCATAATTCACCAACCTTTCCACAGTAACTTCTCATTATCCAGAGGTGGAGAGTTAAACTTTATTTGATTATAAATATACCCCCTGTAATTTCCTCGTGAACAAATGAACGCACCATTAGCCCTGTGCAGTGTTCATTGCCATTCTTTTTCTGGCTCCACTGAAGGCTCTGCGGGCCTTTTACTCCAAGCAGCGCGGAGCACCTGTGAGAGGCAGCGGATCGATGTTTCCCTCTCACGTGGGTATTTCTCTCCCTCCCTTTCCCCCTCCTTTCCCCTCTCTAAAAAGACATACATACAGTCCTTTTTAAAATTTAAAAAAAAAATGAGTTAACTTTTTAAAACTCAAGAGTAATCTTTAAAAATAGAGTTTAAAGTTTAAAGAGTAAACTTTAAAAATAGTACTTTAACCAGCATTTCCTCATTAATCTTCATAGTGTAGATTAGTATTTCTTCTGAAACTTCATATTTAGCCAGTACAAGTAACATTAACATCCATCTAACAGCCACTCACTTTTAGGAATTCATTTTCATCTTGTCCTGCTGATGGCCTGAGGCCACTGATCTGGCCAAAGGGGAGGTAGGACACTTGTGGGTTTAAAAAAAATAAGATTAATATGAAGATTCATTTTCTTTGTTTACAAGCATTATTTGCCCCAGTAAACAATAATGTAGCTTATGTTAAATTGTTAAGTACTTGAATTTATATACTTACCATAATCAGTAACTTGATGTGTTCTATTTTATGAAACTTGAATATATGAATTATATGAGTTTAAAGCAGCAATTTTCAACCAGTGTGCCACAATAATTTTCAAAATATGCAATACTTCACTGTTTAGTTAGGGGCACTGACCTCTTTTTCCCTAGACTGTCAAATTAAAAAAGACGACACCCAACACAACAATAGCCCTCTGGTGTGAATAAATCAAAATTATATCTATTTTTGCCATATCAGCAAAATATATATTTTTTAAAGTGCTGCAGAATTTGAGTTATTAGTTTATGTGTTCCATGAGATAAAAGAGATTGAAAAATCCCTGGTTTAAAGCAAAATTTCCAAGTACAGGAAGAAGAAAATGTTTGATCATAACAAATGAATGTTCATTCGAAAAAGAAATTGCTTTGTATTGTTAGTAGCCTCATGTTTCTATTTAATTGCCACTGTACAGGCCAGTTTTTATCAATCCCTTCAGCTGCTTTCATGGCAATTCAAATGTCCCATTTTTGTCCTGTTGCCAGTTTATCTCACTATCCCCAGTACCTAGTGAGGCAACTTTCACATTTTAGGAACCAAATTAATATTTGGGACCCTGAACTTAATTTGAAAAAGATGAACTTACAAGTGATACAGGAAAGGTCTAAAGATCCTTGAGGTATTTATTTGTCCTGGTAACAGCAGTTTTATCGATTTCCTGGAAAAGTCATTTTATAATTGAAAGGACAGTTTTACTAATGAATCATTTGAAACTTCTCTGTCTTTCATTTCATCCAATTAATCCCTTGGAAAGCTTTTTTTGTTGTTGCAATTCTTACCTGGGGATATGTTTGTTGATTTGAGAGAGAGAGAGACACATCAGTGTGAGAAAGAAAGATTAGTTGCTTTCTGTAGTTGCCCCGGGATGGGACCAGACCCATCCATGACTTTCAGTGTGTGGGATGGTGCTCTAATCAACTGGCGGCCAGGGCGAAAAATGATGAAGGCTTTTAAGTGGACTTTTATTGTATTAAGATCTTGTAGGTGAAAAAAAGTTATCTGATCTTGTTCTTAAAATAAAAATAAATAACAAAATTATTGAAATTATTAATATCATGTTGTGTCTTCTCAAACCTCTCGGATTATTTCTAATTGTCATTCTTCAAGGCAGGTCTCAACAATCTCATTGAACAGAACAGGGAGCCAAGGTGAAAATGATTTATTCCCTACTGTCTCGCAGCTGTGGCAAGGCCAGGCTGAGACACTGCAGCTCACCAAGACAGTTTTCCTTTGCCTCCCACTCTCCCTGGTGCCTCATGCCTAACAGCTGCATTAACTCACCGGTGTCAGTGCACTGAAAGATGATTTGCTTTTCTCAGCATGCCTGGTGCATCAACAGATGCCTTCTTGGCCTCACAGTATCAAAGCACCTCCCCAGGCACCTGACTTCCCATGAGTGACAGGTGATAGAAGAACAGAACAGTATACACTTCAGCATCACAGGACCCAGCTTCTGACCCACACTGTTTTGTCTTCCCTTTCATTCGTGCTCTCTGAAGTACTGCAAAAAATTGAGTTAGCATTGCAGAGTGTTTTCACCATATCAACTGCTAGGATACCCCACAACAATTCCTCTTTATCACCTTCATACCAGCCAAACTATTACAGTCCTCTGCTGGGAAATACCACCTGCCCTCAGGAGGCAAAGGCAGGAGCTAATTGGCTATTGCAGGACCATTGCTGTGGGCTGAATATTGGTGTCCCTCCCAAGTTCTTATGTTGAAGCCCTAATCCCCACTGTGATGGTATTTGGAGGCAGGGCTTTGAGAGGTAATTAATTGGGTTTGGATAAGATCATGGGAGGGGAGCCCCTGTGATGGGTTCGGCGCCCATATAAGGGAATGAAGGGGCCAGAGTGCTCTCTCTCCATCATGTCAGGACATGAGATTCTGCTGGGTGACCTCTGTAAACATCGTTCCCAGTTTTCAGGCTACTTTATTCCGTGCCCCCGCAAACAGTCCTTTGCTATCAGAATAAAGTAACCGAGGGTGTTCCATGGCATGAGATATAAGGACTTAAAAAGAAGACTGCTCTGTCTTTTCAAAGGATAATTTGGGTGGCGGCAGTGGGGGCGACTCAAAAGCTTTTGAAACATTCAGATCCATGGTGTTTGATCCAGATTATATCCAGGAAATACAAATTTTAAAAAAGTATCCTATATACTTCTAATTCAGCCACCTCCAAAACAGGCGATCAGGAGCACATGCGTGTCTGTGTGTGTTTGTGGAGGGTGGGGTGCTGGTATTTCTTTCCCCCACTTCCCCTCGTCCTTGCTAGGTAAGCAGTGGTACCAGTTTGGCACAAATTCCTTTACACTCCACATCATGTTCACATAAGTAAATAAAGAAATTTGAATTCTTTAATATTTTAATAAAATAATATTATAAATCAGTCTGTAGCTTCTTCTTAATACTATCTCAGGGACTTATCTTTGGTATATACACTCACATACACACAGTTTTCTCTGCCTCAGTATTCTTGATATCTGGGGCCAAATTATTATTTGTTTGGGATGGTCATTTTGTCTACTATAAGATGTTTAGTGAACTTCATAGCCCTTACGCACTGGATGCAGGTGGCCTACAGCCCCCAGTTGTGACAATGAAAAATATCTCCAGACACCGCAAGATGTCCCCTGGGGCACGTAATCACTCCTGGCTGAGAACCACCGATGCAATTTATCCAACCATTTCCTGTGAATGGGGACTCAGATTATTTTCCGTTGTTGTTGTCCCACTCCACAATGAAAATCTCCATACATGTATTTATAAACAACATTGCTTGTATTTCTGTAGGGTATGATTCCTATAGAAATCATTTCCCGAAAATGAGGGAAGTTGATAAGCATTGTCAGGTTACTTTCCTAAGAGCCTGCAGCAATTCACGTGCCCACCACAGTGTCTGAAAGTGCCCCTCCACTCTCACCAGCACTGGATAGTTGTAGGGGTCGAATTTGTTTTGGTTTGGCAAATATGACTCAGCTCTGTATGGAAAACCTACAGAATCGAAGTGGTGGGCAGGAGCCAAACCTTCAAACTGAATTTTCCCATGGGAATCAGGCTTAGAAAATGCATACAGATTGTTATGCCTTGCTCTTGCTAAAACTTCATCACCCTGGTCTAAAACAGTAGATGTTTATTGTCTATCTTCAAGGTAATATCCAAAGCTTGTGTAAATTTGCCCCCAAACAGAGCTAATCAGCTCATCGTCATTCTCCTCTCCATGTTATTTTCATTTCCTTGATTGTACCTAAAATGTAGACAGTAATATTCTATGTAATAGGTAATAAATCTTTCTCTGATGTAAGACCCAAGGAAAACAATAAAAGCCAGTCTAGGCAAGGGTTGGGGCCCTCCCCTTGAGGGAGTGGCCGAGGCACCCAGAGGCGCCCCCCCCCTTGAGAGAGTAGGCCTGCCGTTCCTTCCCTTTTTCTGCACAGGATTCTCGTCGCCTGCGCATTCATTCTCGTCATCAGCCACGACAGGTGGACTCTGCTGGCCGGAGTCTGTCACAGATAGTAACCATTTTTTTTCCTGCTTGCTGTTCACATGCATTAATAAAAATTGTGTCCCAGTGTTGCTTCGATTTTTAATTTTTTTGACCACTTGTGAGCATGTTGTCACTTATTTATTGGTCATTTGCTTTCCATGTTCCATGAAACTTATTATGTCCTTTGCCTATTTATTATCTGTGTTTTTTTATTTTTACCAATTTGTAGATATTTTGTTAGGGATGTTAATCCTTTTCATAAGTATTGCAAATAATTTCGTTGCTTGGGAGGTTTTTTTTTTTGCAGTCAATCATTTATCTTTTGGATTGTTTCTGACACTATAATTTCCCCCATTGTTATAAAATTAATCTGTGGGAAAACCTTTCCTTTTTAATATAGGAAAGTACAAGGCAGGAGTGGCTCACTCCAAGTTGCTCCTTCAGTTAAAGATGGAGCAGAGGGAGGGCGCAGACCCCCATGTGGGGCTTCCCTTCATCCAGCGCTGTCGTCAGGGAGCTGTTCCCATTCTGCCCTTGCTCCTCAGCACTCCATCTGTGCATATTTACAACTAGGATCATGGATTTGAAAATGCAAGACAGCGGAGTACAATAAAATATCATAACCCAGTAACAGCCCATGTGCCTTGAGCACATAATCATTATTTTTATGTTGCCCTTTTGTAGCCGGCCAAACACCTAAGTGGTGCTTGGGGAGAGATTGCCACCCCCTGGCATGCAGGCGGGTACCAGAGGTAGAGCAGATGGCCGCAGGGCATTCCTGGCTGGGAATTCTGCCAGCGAACATTCAGTAAGGAGGTGCACCGACAGTGTGAGGGAGACAGCCACGAGGCTAATATGCTCTGATGGCAGCAAGCCTTTTCACAAACTGCCGGGCTGTTTATTTGTGGCAGAATTCTGAAAGCAGGCTTTTAGAAGCTCTGCCTAACACCTTAAGCATCGTATCACATCCAAAATTCCTTTCCTGTAAAAGAATGAGTGTACAAGGAAAGCATTCCCTAAAATATTATCACATCTGCTAAAACTGTGTATTTTTTTAAAGCAAATTAACATCCAAATCTTTATTTCCTATATGGAGGCACCGAGCCCATTCGTTTCTATGTGCATGGTTTGCCACACTGTGTCATACGTACGTGCAGCTGGGCACCCAAGGAAATGAGGGTGGCGACCAGGAGTTTGTGCGTTTGATAGCGCGTTGAGAAAACAGGAAGTCAGGTGGCCCGTCTCTGCTGCGTCACTCCAGTAGGCGGCTGCGTCGCTTTGGGGAAGCTTTGGGAAAGCCCGTCAAAGCACTTACGCTTGTTCGCGCCTGACCATTCCAAACGTGTGTGGATGCAGAGTGAGTAACAAACATTGGGAAATGTTAGCTTAGATGAGAAGTCCTTTCCAGAAGTTTGTCTGGATGACTAAGGCAGTGATTTTCAACCAGGACGGTGGGACATATACGAAGAAGGAATTTTAAAACTAACATTTCATCCAGGATTCTGGTATATCCTTTTATAAGGCATCCCATCCACCCCCACCCAAAGTACAATCAGGAAAGCCAATTACAGTTAGAAATGATGACATGCTTCAGGTGAGAGGGCACACAGAAAAAGATTGAGGAGTGCTGGTCTGAATATTTAAAGAGATTTCTTTCAGTAGAAACCAGCCTGGCAGATTAACACACACACACACACACCACCACCACCACCACCACCCCCAACACTACTAAAAGGAGGCTGTAGGTGGTAATGGGCTAGGTGCAGTGAATAGTAGAAATGACATTTTTTTCTATGTACTTTTATTGAACTTCCAGTCAACAAACATTGGTGAGCCTAGCACAGCACTATTCATGAGACAAATAATTATGGAGGGTCCATTAAGAGGGCGATTGAGTGCGAAAAGTCTAAGATGTGATCCCTTACAGTCTAACGGACGCACTTGAGCAAACACTGCTACTGTATCCTTCCACCGGAAATACATGGAAATCCTGGCTAAAATAGAACAAATAAAGTATTTTAAATACAGTTGAATACAAAGTGAATGAAGAGACATCTCTAGTGAACAAGTGAAGCAGGACCTTAAAACCACAACAGTGAACGGCTGCCTGGGGAATGGGGTGTTGGCCTGGACAAATGTCCTGGGCATCCGGGGCTGGGGTTATAGATGGGGCTTGACAAGTTCATGGGTGCATAGGCATGAACTTGGGCTTGCCAAAGGTATAAAACTGGACCCAAGGCCATTTTCAGAAAGCAAAGACTCTGGATGCTGTCTTCCTCAGTGGTAAGGTGGGGAGGGGGGAACCTATTCACCAACTCAGAGAAAAGATAAAGAAGTGTGTCTTTATCTAGGGTTTTTGGAGGAGAAAAAGGGTCCTATGGGAAATCAAAATATTAAAACACCAGTCAGTACCACTAAAAACAAACAAAATCTAGTTCTATATAGGTAAAACCCTTTCTAGCTCTCAGCAGAATCAAATCAAAGCAAAAACTGCTAAGTGGAAATATTTTCACTACTGAGAGTAAAGGAGACTTGTAAAGGAATGAGGCAAAACAACAGAAAGTGAACCCATAAACCAAAATTACAAACCATAGGAACAAATGACACATTGGCTGCGGAGCACTTCACAGACTCACTGGCCACAGGGTATTCTAGCAGTAATGGGTCAAGGATTCAAAAAGATAGATGCCGTTCGGGAATCATTACCTTAGCAACGAAAGGGACCTGTAGGAGTGGGTACCACCAATTTGGTCTAATGATGATGTAATGCGCATTAAGAACCGTGGGTTCTTGATACCTACGTGACTCACTGCCATCATTTTGCGTGTTTCTGGGAGGCACCCTGAGAGTGGTTGGCAGCAGTGTTCTGAGCAGCTCCCCCAGAGCAGTCTGGCTCAGACCTGCGCCTCACTCTGGGCTGGAGACAGCCCCTGGAGTTTTTGCTGGCTCCAGTGTGGGGCCCATCTGTGAGTGAAATTTAAAATAATAGCAATACTTCACAATCAGCATGGTAATTTAAATTAACATATAAATCAAACACTTAAAATTTTTTCTTTCATTCTCTACATCAACTAAATGAGATAGCATACAACTGCTCGCCAACTGATACAAGTTGTGCAAAATATACATCAGATCATCCCAATGTTTTTGAAATGATTTGTTAAATTTTAAAAATTACAGGTGTGCCTTTTGTCTGACCCACTTTCCTGGACTAAATGGTGCCTCTGTCTGAGCCACCATTTGGTGAAGGGATTGCATCAAACTCTTTCAGTAACTTCCCCATCAAATCAGTCATCTTTGACTCCTGCCTCCCGGGCTCTATTGCAGTTGCTGGGCGCACCATCTGCTCCCTGCGGTGAGGTGCACACCCGATGCCAGTGCTTTGCACGCAGTCAGGACTCAGAGAAACCATCTCAGACCCTGCCAGTGACGGTGCCCCATCTGCCTTGTCACCAACCCCTCCAACTGATGCAGCCCCAGCAACGACGGCTGTTTCTAGAGCAACAGGCAAGCCTTGCACTCTCCCCTATGGCCGTTGTCACCTTGATCCCTCCACACCTGCAGGGGCTGCTTGCAGACCCAGTGGCCTGACTCTGTAGTTGGGCAGCACCACTGGGTTCACACTAGCAGTTGCAGTAACTAGGAAACTGCATTTCTCTTTCAAGGTGTTGAATCCTCTCCTAGCACCGGCTGATTAAACAGCAATTGCATTCCAAAGTTGTCTAACCTACAGCAAACTGCCTAAAATGTTAACATATTCAATACCTCTATTATTATCTAGGTCACACTGTAACAGGAGACCATTTGTTAATGGTCGGGATGACATTCTACAACAATCAGCTGGAATTAATGAGCTGTTGCTAGAAATTACATTAGTAATTACATCTACTGCTTAGTTCAGCTACTGTTATGTTCTTTACCACAGGTGTCAAAGTATTTCAAGAGCTTAGCAGCTTACTCGGGCCCTTTCCCACATGTTTAGTTTTCAGCCTTCCCAAAGCCGACTGTCTGCCCTGAACCTCCTGGTGTGGTATGTGGACTCTGTCCTCGTAGCCCAGGCTGAGTGAGATAAAAGGCGGTTTGGCCAGCACTTCATAGGACCCAAACCCAGTATGGTGTAAGGGGAAATATAAAGATATTTGCTTCTGTTTTTGAAAGGAGTCTCCCAAAATCTTTCCTTTGGAATGAGATGAAGTACCGAGTAAAAAGGCTTTATTTCTAAATATTTTAAGAATGCATATTCTTAAAGTACAAGTACATATTATTAAGTGACATAACTAATTGTGAATATTCAACTAGCACAGCCATTTTATTATTATTATTAATTAACTGACACATGGAAGAAAGGAATGTGATTTTTTCCAGAGCCAGGAACTATGTCTTATTATTTACCGCTCTTCTCACACTATGTAAAGGACCCAGTACACTAAATGTACAAACTAAATGTCTGAATGAGTGAATAAACGAATGAATGAATGAATGGCTCTTGTTTAACGTGGACGTGGGGGGATGAGGTTCGCAGGGAAGTGCTCTATAGTGGAGATAGCAGGGGTGTGGGAGCCAGGCAGACCTGGGCCAGAATCCCGGGTCTAGCACTTACCTGTGACGTAGTCTTGGGCTTGTCACTTAACTTCTATGGGCCTCAGTTTCAAAATCCAGAAAAATGAGAAGTGTGGTGGCAGTAATATTTATATTACAGAGTAGTCGTATAAGTTATAAATAAGGTAATAAAGCTTCAGGTGGATAGCAAGTGATAAAAACATGAAAACTTTATCATGTTACTGGCCACTCATGTCACCTACTGAAAATATTCATCCTAAAGAGCAATCGAGCGTATCTTAGTATAGACAGGAAACACATTCTCAAAGTACGCTAAACTGATAGCAAAAATAAATAAATAAATAAACACTCTTAAATTTTTCATATGTCTTGAATAGCTTGTGAAATATCTATGAGAAGGTTAAAGCTTCCTGCAAGGCAGCTCAGACACCATCTGTCCTCACCCATTTGTGTGAGCGAAGAACTCTGTAACAGCTCAGAGGAATCACATAATCAGATCAACACACAGCTGGCTTCGTAAGCGCTCAGACAAACGCATGAGACACTTCAGTTAGGTCTCCTCTTTTCCAGAAGAAACGGCAGTACCGGTGAGGTACTGTACAAAGTTCCATTGCTCAAGGGCTCTCATTTTAGTGTTTCAGAGTTGCTGTTGGCCTTCCTTCTGCAGTTGCTTTACTCAGGACTACACATGCAGGCCCCCGAAGCCATGGACACACACTGGAGAAAGACATGGGAATGAAGAGGCCCCGAGTCTGCCGCACAAGCATGATCAGTGCAGGTTCCTGCCCTGTCCTTTCCTCCCTGGTTGGCCTTCAGTAGCGGTGACGAGTTGTTGCCTGTGACATAGCTCAGTCCTAGAGATGGAGCTCATGGTTCCTCCAGGGGAAGGTGACAGTCCTGGATCATGCCAGGTGACCAAGCTGGAAAACCAGAAGTCACCCAATATACATTCAGTTTATTGCTTCTAGTTGCTGAAGTTTCAGGATATGAAGTAGAAAACACTGAAATTAGAAAGGATCTTGACTGGTCCACCACCCTCCCATGAGTGGTTGGAAGCATAGCCAGTACCCCTACCATGTCACACGGATCTGCGTCCATTCATCTACAGAATGTAACGGGAACTGAGAAAGAAAAAACAGGCATCGCTGTCCAGCTCCCCGCTACCCAGCTTTAACCTGTATGTTCCCATACAAATTAACAACAACAACAACAACAACATCTTTTATAAAAATGACAGCATAATAAAAAGGGTGCATGTACTTACAAGTTTATTTATTTATAAGCTGCATGCCTGCTTCTAAAAATAATTGACTCTTTTTACTTTAAGTTTTAACAGTAAGACATATAAAATACCAATACAAAAGCATAGTTAAAATTAGAGGTGAAACAAGTGAGAGAAAGGAACACAAGAGGTGATTGAATAAGATAATTATTATGAGTGTTAAATTTAACTTCTGAGACTCTTAGCAGCCAATGCAGTAAGGAAAAATAATGGGTTGAAAATCAACTGTAATCTGTTTAAAGGAATCGTTCTGGTTCTTCCAGTAAAACAGTTTCCTGGCACTGAATTATGAGACAAATTTACTGCATGAAATTTCCTTCAAAGAATACTGAATAATGCAACAGAAAATGCCTTTGATATCATCAAATAGAAGATGCAGAAATGGTCTTCATGTGCCAAATTAAATATTCACTTGAATAGAAGTACAATATTAAATTCTGTGAAGACGTTTTGAATTGTATTTGCAGGCTGGTATAAGAGCACTGGCACAAAGAAAGTAACCCTGGAGAGGAGAAGCAGTTGTGGTCGGGAGATAACATTTCAAATCCTGGATGCTTCTTTTGAAGCAAATGGGCTAAAGACAAACACTTGTGCACACTGAGTGTGGAAACCAAGTCTTTCTCGGCCTCCGGTAGTTGACGCTGTCAGAGTGGTATGGTCAGAGCAGCTGACTCCTCACTCACAGTGCTTTCACCCTACACTATGGGCTACTTTGAGTGGTCACAGGGACTTTGAATGCTACCCTTCTGGACATATTTTCAAACTGAGAAAGTAGGGATATAGCACAGTTGAAATCTGTCTGCTTTATGAATAGGGAGAGTTGTGGCAGCACAGCTAAGCAAAATAGGCAACGTTCCATTTATCTCAAGGCCCATGGTCAAGAACTACCATTGGCCAGTCTGGGGAACAGAGTGTGGGGTCCTGTGAGTCAAGCTGGCTGGGAGGAGAGGGCGGAGACAGCAGATCTAATCAATAGCCTCTTGAGCTGGTGCCAGGGTCAGGATCCTGCAGGGTTTGGGCAGGAATACAAATACAGGTCCATGCTCTGAACATCTACATTGTTATCAATAAGCTAACTAATGCTAGGCAAAATGTATTCCATCTTCCTACCTTCCTAAATGTGACTTCAAAATGAACTAGAAAGCTACATTTAAATTTAGAACCTCAGATTTTGTGAGTTCTGCTCCAGTCCTCAGTCAGACGCCATCTCTTCCCACCTCCAGACTTATCCCTCATACCAAAGAGCCTCATGGACATGTGTGTGGACATTGTAGCCTGCACATCTAGGCTCCTTTTACAACACACTCCCCAGCTGAACAACTGTCTCTTGCACCACCCCTCTGCCCTAGAGGTGCACAGAGCAGTGGCAGAATTCAGTCCAGGGAAGAAGGGCCAGGGAGTGGGGCTGCGAGACCCAGAAAACAAATTCAAGACATCTGGGCAGAGAATTCTGGGATGCCAGGTATTTAGAGATGGGGATCGATTCCCTGTGGACATACCGCTTTGGTCTGGCCAACTCCTCATTTCATAACCAGGGACACACCCAGATGAGGACCATAGCAGCACCCTCTAGCCTGAGGCTGGGATGAGTGATTAGACACTGATTAGACACTGATGAGTGATTAGGCAATCTGAATGTAGTATTTGTAGCCAACACCTATCCCCTGACCTCTTTTGGATACCAGAGTTGATTTAACTGATGGATCTTAATCCTTACCTCAAGTTCTTCCCATATGAGTGCCATTAGTCAAAGAAAACAACATTCACAGATGGAGGAGGTTCTAGTGCTTTCCCCTCTGAGAACACCCAAAAATCTAAATGATTTTCCCTGCCCCACCTTCTCCCCCAGGCAACTCTTCTGGCTGTGTCTTCCAGCTCTCTCTGCCCATAGGCTCCTCCGCTCTACCTGTGACCTTGGAGAGCCCCGCAGCACCCTGGGTAACTCACAGCCATTCACAGCAGCTCCTGGCTCTGTCCAGGGTGCTGCTCACCTGGTCTGGTTACTCTAGGCTGGTTAGGACAACACTGACTACAGACCAGTCCCCTGAGTCTGCCTGCTTCAGGTGCCTCTTTTAAATAACATCTGAAAGAGTTCTTTCCTCTGGGATTTTTACAATGACCCCAAATGAGTGAATGGAGAGTATGAGATTTCAAACAGACTGGAGTTGGAAGCCTAGATCTGCCACTCACTAGCTTTGCAAACTTTGGCAAGCTATTGAAGTTCAATTTCTTCATCTAAAAAAATGAAGAAGATATGCTCACCTTGTAGGCTTGCTGTAAGAATTAGATGAACTAGTGTGTGCAAAACACTTGGTCAAGTGCCTGGCTCATGATAAGTGTTCCAGAAATGTCAAGGTCCTTGCTTCAAAAGTATTTCCGAGGGTATGATTTCTGACAAAGTCTATACAGGCTCCTTCCATGTCTGGGTGTTTGGTTTAGCATCCAGGCCCCGGTGGCAGTTGTCTCCACTCCCATCTCTTGTCTGTCCCTGGTGTGACTTTCCTGTTCCTGCCAAAAAATTTCCATATATCCTACAAGTGACTCACACTGTCTGGCCTCCATGGCTCTGCTCCTGTCGTTCCAGCTGCAGTGTGTCCAGCCCTTGAGCGGCTCTCGGCATTGGACCTCCTCTCTCCAAGTCCAGGGCTCTATTTCTGTCAAAGCTTAGCTTAGCATTAACCTCTTCAGAGAACCACAACCCTTCTCTCCTTTCAGCTCTCTTGTTCTGCATGTGGTAGGTTGTGTTTCCAACAGTTGCTGTGATTGGTCTCGCTCACTGATCCAGCTTCCACTGTTGCAACATGACCTTACCAAAAGGTGAAGTCTATCTCTCCTACCTTTGAAACTGAGTGGGCTCTGTCATTGTTTTGACCAATAGGGTGTGTTTTCCAGTATTTCTGAGCCCAGGCCTTAGGGAGACTGGCAACTTCCCACATTAGGCATTAGAAGGCCACTCTGAATACAGTGAATTGCTTTGCTAGAAACCTGATTACCTTGAGACTGAGATGGGCTAAGGAAGTCCAAGCTACATGGGAAGCCCATTTGGAGAGAGAGAGATGCCTGCCAGCTCCTAGCTGTTTAAGCCATCTGTGTAACCAGCCTCCAAGATGGTTTTGGTGACCCCCACCTCCTACTATTCACTCTCTTGTGTAGTCTCCTTATATTGTACTAAGTCTGGTGTGTGTCACCAATAACATGGAAGAAATACTTGTTCGATGTCACTTTCAAGATTAAGATATAAAAGGCTGAAGCTTCTCTGTTCCCTCTCTCTCTCTCTCTCTCTCTCTCTCTCACTCACTTTCTCTCTCTCTTTCATCACTTGCTCTGGAGAAATCCAGCTGTTGATTAAGTAAGTTGTTAGAAGTCACTCATAGTTGATAAGTGGTGGAACCCAGATACAAGTTCAGACTGCAAGTTTTCAAAGCCCAGGTGGTTAACCATTATACCTTCTGCCTCTCCTAGAATTCAAGAGAGCCCCAGATATACTTATTATTGCTTAGTAACAATCCCCAAGCCCACCCCACTACCATACATATGCTAATACATACTTCATTTTCTGAGTGAAGCTGCATTAGATTTACTATTCTGTATAACTTTGGTATAAGCCAAACACCACAGGGTATAATCACTTTATTTACTTTTATTGTTTCCAGTGCTTTGTCCAAGCATTTTGTTTCATTTCTTTACATAAATCATCAAGTCATTCTTTATTCCATAGTGTAAAATAAACAAAAATAGTAGAAAATTTTATATACATTTAATAGCATCAACCAGTTTTCCCATCGGCTCTGACTCCCTTTCTCCTCTTTTACTCTTCTATACTGATGTGTATTGAGTGGGTTAGCAGCAGTGTAAACCAAACAGCACTTAAATTAATCTACTGCAACCCAGGATGCAGCTTTGGGGCCAAGTTGCTTATGCTCTTTTTATGCTGCTAATGCTAAGGTTTTGTTGCTCTAAACTTCACTGTTTAAACCTATTTTATGTTGCTTTTAAGTATAAGGTTTAATAGCAAGGTACCTTGCTGTTGACTTCTTAATAACCTCTTATTTGCAAGACACTAACCAATGCTAGGTGGGGACTCAAAGGAGCTGCACTGAGGAAGCTTCCTACCCTTAAAAAGCAGAAAGTTAGTGATGGGTAATAGATCGACCAGGCTTCCTGGGTGGTGTGCGGGAGCAGTGAGAAGGAATTCATTCATTTTCCAAATAATTTTGGGGTACCTACATGCTGCAGGCAAAGTTCCAGGCATTTGGAACTTGTCAGTGAACAAAATAGACAGGTATGGAGAGCTTCTGCTCAAAAGGGAAGAGATAGATACCAAATAATAACTTAATATGTGAGATTTATCACACCCAAGAAGGTAACGTATGTTAGCTGAAAAACAGAGCAGGGTGAGGGGAATTGAGGGTCTTTATTTGAGTCTCTTCCGCATACCAGATATGTTACGGGTATTCATGATCATCAAAATAACCCAATTCTGTAAATGGAAAAATGAAAAAATAATTTGGGTCCAGAGAAATTAAGAAAATGTTGATCTGTGTAATTCAAAGGCTGCCTTACCACAGTACCATATCTCCCTTTAGAAATGCTAAAATAAAGACACACGTTTCCACAGAAGAAAAGGAAAAAGCAGTGAATTCTGAAGGGGCTTTGTGGAAGGCTTCACGGAGGAGGTGGCATTTGAGTTGGGTCTTAAAAGATAAAGCAGAAAAGAAGACGGGAGAGGATGACCCGTGAGGGAATTTTTAATACACGAGTATAGTGTCTATTTCAGAACATCAGACTATTCAGCTCAAATCTATGACCGTCTAAAACAGAAAGCCTCAAAAGGTTTTCTTAGAGAGACAACTTACTGTCTGGTCGCCGGCATGCACCCCACAGCACTACAGCATTCAAATGAAATGCAAAGGACATAAAGAAGTGCTTTCACTTGCTCTCCTAATAAGGAACAGAGCTGCCAAGTCAGCATTTTTAAACTAAAAATGCCTGTGGCTCTGAGCCAGAAAGACCTCTCTGGAAGAGGAGGCAGCCTGGACCAGGCCCCGAGAGGCGGGGCTCTCTCGCATCATGTCCTGGCAGCACAACTCCTCAGATCTTAGGAAGGTCTGAACGTGACAATCCCTGTTCTTTCATTTCACGCTGCAGAGCTCTGCCTCTGACTTTTCCCATTATGTTTTTCCCCAAGACTGTATTTATTAATGGTAATTATTTGGCTCTCTTTCAATCCATCTTCTGAACTGAGTGCTTATACACAGTCCACTGAAGAATGTGAATTGCTTTTTCCACTACCTGACCCACGTTCTTCTTGAGTCTGATTGACTTTTTTTAATGTTTCTAGTAATGGTTTTCTTTCTGTGTGGTTTTGATTGAAATGTACCTACAGAAAAGTAGAAAGATCTTGGGTGTATAGCTTAATGAATTTTCAAAAAATGAACAACACAACTTGAGTAACCAGCACCCAGATCATGAGACAGAATCTTCCCAGCACCTAGAAGTCCCCTCACATCTGTCCCAGTCACTGTCACCGACCCCCTACCCCAGCAACCACAGTCTGACTTCGAATATCAGTGATTAGTCCTGCCTGATTTGAACATTATGTGATCACAAATGGAATCCTGTGGTCTGTACTCTTTCTTATTGGGCTTCCTTTATTCAGCGTGTCTCTGAGAGTCACCTACATGGCCGTGGAGGCAGCAGTTTGTGCCTTTTCAGGTGCTGCAGTGTCCCAGGTGTTGTCCATGGCATGAATAGACCACAGTGTTTCTCCCTTCTGCTGTTTGGGGCATTTGTGTTATTCCCAGTATGGGGCCAAGTGGATGACTTTAAAATCAGTTTGTGGAACTTGTATGTGATTTATAAGAAACAAATTATTATGCTGTTAATACATACTCTATCATTACATGCAAGATCTAAAAAAATAATTCTTTATTTTTTAATTACAGTTGACATACAATATTATATTAGTTTCAGGTATACAGCTCAGTAATTAGATGTTATGTAACTTACTAAGTGATCACCTCTATTGATCTAGTACACGTCTGACACCACACATAGCTATTACAATATTATGGACTATATTCTCTGCACGGCACTTTACGTCCCTGCGCCTAAACTACCAATTTGTACTTCTTAATCCCTTCACCAGACCCCCAGCTCCCCTCCCATCAGACATCCATCGAAGTATTCTCTGTATCTATGCGACTTTCTGTTCTGCTTGCTTGCTTATTTTGTATCTTTTAGACTTGTTTCACTCAGCACAATACCCTCTAGGTTCACATTGTTGCAGACGGTAAAATTTCACTCTATGGCTGAGTCAGTCACATTCCATTGTGTATATGTACCACTTCTTTATCCACTCATCTACTGATGGACACTTAGGTTGCTTTCATATCTTGGCTATTATAAATATGGGAGTCTATCTTCATTGCCTTTTTTGTGCCAGCTCTCCTGGTCAAGTTCCTCTTGATTAGGGAGGGCATGAAAAGAATTACATTCTGGGTCTGTCATTATGTGGTGCCTCCTTGTAGAACAGGCAAGATTCTAACATATGAAATTATAATATACAGTAAACTCCTTGAAAACAAGGTGTGTACCTTAGTCCCCACAGGGCTTTTAGGGGCTGTTTCATGGTGGAGGCTGACATGCATATGAATTCGGCAAACATTTGATGAACATATAAATGAACTTCACAAACAGGCAAATTTCAACTTTAGGTAAGAAACCAGCCTACTGTATATATGTATACACACACATACACACACAGGATCTGGTACAAATAATGCCGCTTTTTATTACAAAATCTTTTATTACAAAATTATAGGCATGTAATTCTGTAACATAATATAACACTCAAGCACACTGTGTGACATTTTCAGTGAAATGTTCCAATTAAAACTATAAGTTATTATACCCATGTTATTACCCTACCAACAATGCTCAAGCAAGTGTTACTTCCGCCTGACCCCGTGTATATATAATCACTTAGTAAAGCCCAAGTCAACAAACCAAGACTTAATTACAGTTTCAGCTCTCCCAGAAATGGAATCTTAAGCCAGTCAATCAGGAGTTGCTTTACCAGAACTATGTTAGGGAATCTGCCTGGTAGACCCCTGCCACCCCCTAAAGGAAAGCAACTGTGCAATAACCAGTTAGCCTTTTGCCTAATACAACCTCCTGGTTCCCGCTCCCCTCTGCCTATGAAAGTCTCACTTTGTACAGCTCCTTAGACATCCTTTCTATCTGCTGGACTGGATGCTGCCCAATTCGAGTTCCTTTTTATTCATTCTAAGAAGATTTAATATGCCTCAGTTTATGTTTTAACACTGCCTAGGAGGTCATTTTACTAATTAGTGAGCTTCCGCCAGTACAGATGCTCTGTCAGGGGCTGAGTGGTGATTGGCAGGACTATTGTGAAAGGAATTTCCGCAGCGGCTGGGAGGCAGGTAGGGCAAGGTGAGCCCAATTCTAAGGTGCCCAGATTTTATATAACTCGTTGTAATCACGCAAGTACAACTGCCCCCTCCTTACCCACGGGTTTGCTTCCCTTGGGTTTAGTTACTTGCAGTTGACTGAGGTCTGAAACATTCAGAAGTAAACAATTTGTAAGTTTTAAATTGCATGGGGTTCTGTTTCCCTCTGTCCTCACCTGTCCTGCGGGGGATGTGACGTGCATCACCCCTCGGTTTGGTGCACCCAGGCTGTACGGGCACCTGTCTGTTCGTCACTCAGTAACAGTCCCAGTTATCAGACCACTGTGGTCGTGTTCAAGTACACTTTATTTTACTTAATAGTGGCATCAAAGCCATTCACATAACTTTTATTACAGTGCATTGTTATCATTGTTGTATTATTTTGAATTTTTTCATTTTTTTCTCTTTTTCATTGTTGTTCAAGTACAGTTGTCTCCATTCTACTTTATTATTAGCTATTGTTGTTAATCTCTTACTGTGCCCCATTTATAAACTGAACTTTATCACGGGTATGCATGTACATACAGTACACAGAGTGTGGTACTATCCGCGGTTTCGGCTTCCACTGGGGTTCTCGGGATGTATCCCCCAGGGGTAAGGTGGGACAACTGTAATGTCACTTTGGGCTGAAAGTCAGTAAGGACAGGAGGAAACAATTGTTTTGTTTTGTTTGTGGGTCATTGGTTTTGGTAGAGTTTTCTTTGGTTTTGTTTCCTGTTCTTGGAGGGGTTTCCCAGGAGCAGGAGAGGAAGCTGGTGTTTTGGTAAGTGGCAGCTTCCACTCTACATTTACTTTAATTTTCATGTATATTTTGTAACAAAGGCTTCAATAGTTATAAATGGCTTTAGTTATATTACTGTTTTTATTCAAGGTAGCATGTCATAACCACAAAGAGCAGAAATTGGGAGCCAGACGGCCCAGGTTGATTCCTGTCTAGTTCCATCATTTCTGACTGTCTAACTCAGAGCAATTTATCCAACTCTTCGTTCCTCATAAGGATTAACATATGGAAAACATTTGAATAATATCTGACCCAGAGTAACCACTTGTTCAGTATTTGCTCTTGTTGTAAGTACTATTATTCACATCGTGGATGTTGGTTAAATGCTTTCCAACTTATTCAATTAGTATTCATAAAAATATTTAGAGTTGAAGAGATGCTCTAAGTAGCATTATTATTTGGTCTCAACACAGGGCAAGTGGCCTAATGTTCTTTTTCTTCCATGATTAAGCCTCTTTATCTTTGAGATAGTCTCACAATATTTCTCTGTAGAGACAGAGTTTACAGAGGAGGAGTATGCAAATCCAGCAGGAGGACACCCCTGGCAAGCAGGGGACAGAATGTACAGAAAAGTCACCGGAGATCCCCATAGTCAGAGCCTTGAAATCCTGAACTGATAAGATGCAGGTAATAATGGAGTTCACCCACAAGGGCTGGAGAACAATGAAATTTGCATTGCTAACTCAGGGCTCTTTCAACTCATTTGTTCATTACCCATTCATCCATTTCTTTTCACATTTTTCCCTTATAAAGGATTTACCACCTTAATGTCCCTCCCCCAATTCCTGATCAAAAACCTCTAGAGAATTTAAAACTCTGGCACTTAAATCTGTTTATAAGCCCATGTTCTCATCCATGGCTTTTTATCTGCATGCACTGGAGTAAAGCATCAAAAGAAAGTGATCTGCAGCAATTCAGAGTTGTACTGAATAATGGAGTAAAATCAAGATGAATCTTACATTTGGAAATATATAATTTTCTTCCTGCTGATAAAATTTAGATAAGTTACTTCATTGAGGGAAAGCCACTGGAGAAAAGCATTTAAACTTCCCTGCTACTTGCCTGGCTGAAAAAAATAATGATAAACAAGCCAGATCACAAAGTAAAGTATAGCCTTGGCTGATGTGGCTCGGTGGATTGAGTGCCAGACTGTGAACCAAATGGTTGCCAGTTCAACTCCCAGTCAGGGCAAAACCTGGGTTGCAGATCAGGTCACCAGTATGGGGTGCACGAGAAGCAACCACATATTGATATTTCTCTCTCTCCCCCTCTCTCTAAAAATAAGTTTTAAAAATCTTAAAAAAAAAACAAAGTAAAGACATATGACTACATGCAAATTTACAATGTTTGTAGTTCTTCAAATTAAAAGCATAATTAACACAAAGATAAACAAAGGAAAATTTTAGCAAATATAACAAAAAGTTATCTTTATAAAATCTTCTCACAAATCATTAAGAAAACAAGTAGACTTTAATACTCAATATAAGTAAGCAATTCACAGAAGATGCAATATAACTGCTTAGCTACTATGCCCCAGAAACATTCAATCATAATAGTTGTAAGGGAATGCCAATAATATAACATTTCCGTTTATCAAATATTTAAGTTATAATCCCCAGAGCTGTTGAAAGTGGAGGTAGTGAAGTTGTCGATGGGAGACAAAAGGTATCTCAATTCCTAATCTGTCAATATGCGCCAAAAAAGAGGAGAACACTCAACAATTTCAGATAACTATTGTGGATTCTAAAACTTGGAACAAGTGTCTGTGCCTGATGAAAGCTGACCTTTTTGTTTCAGATGTCAACTGTCTTTTCAGCTCGGTCAGGTCTGCCCTGGATGCTTCAGGTCATGACTCTGTCACATTGCTCAACAAAACTCCCCAGCTGGTGTGAGCTCTGTGAGACATCGCTAGTCCCTGGAATTTGAAACGAGAGAAACGTATTTTCAGTGCTGAATCTTCCAGCCATCAGATCAGACAGCAGATATTTCAGTCCTGTGGTTGGGGGTGACCTGTCATTCAGCCTTTAGTCATGACCTGGAAAAATGTGAATTGATTGGTGTGTGGCACCATGAGGTCAATCTGTTCTTATCTAAACGAAACTAGTTATAGACCAAGTGAGACATTGTCATTGTTCAATATCATTTTGCAGGAAATGATTTTACAATGGCTTTGTCACTTACAATCTAAAAGAAATGTTTTCTATCACTACTTCTGGTCTGAAACTATGTTTTGTCAAATATCCACAGCGGTTTTCATTTGATTGGTTTGGTTTTTAGGCAGTTGGGTTGTGCTTCTTTAATATGCATTCTCGTTCTCCACTTATCTTGAGATATACTCCAAGGAGGCAGCATGTGTTATGAGAAAAATCACTGGATTGTGGGTCCAGCTTTGTGACTCTGGTAAGTCAGAGCTTCAATTTCTCTTGTCCATAGAAAGAAGACCACACTGCCTGTCCTGCAATCTTACAGGGAGTGGTGAGGATCAAATGTAATGGTGCACACTAAGGTACTAAAGCTGAAATACTGTGCCATAGATGAAGCAGACATGAAAACTATTAGTAGCAATTAACGAGAGGAAAAAGTGTTAAAGGAATTTTTACATAAAATTGGCTTTACAGTATACCCAGAGCTACAGTTTTGCACTCATATGCTAAATGTAATAGGTTCAAATTTTGTGTCTGTTGCTAACTAGATATGTGACCTTGGACAAGCTAACCTCTCACGCTTAGCTTCCTCACCTGTAAAGAATATCAGCACCTATTACTTAGGGGTTTGTGAGTATTAAGGACTATAATTTATGTACAAGTACAGAGCAATAAGACTAGTTGTAATTACTATTATTATTACTCTGAGTTACGTTCTCATCAATTGGTCTAATAATTTTGATCAAGTTGTATGGCCATTCTGGAAAATTATAGCAAACAAAAAAATTTTTTTGAAACAGGTCAATGTTTGAGTAATTTGAATTATTCAGGAATATTTTTCTTGTATCCTTTGTCTTGAGAAGTACTTTATAGGGATTATTTACTGTCCATGTCTTTACTTTAGAGAGAATGTTTCTTTTAGGGGTGGTTAACTTTTGCTCCACACAGAGGTACCATTATGATGTGTTTGATACCTCCTCTTATTTGTATTTTTCCATAAAACTATGAGCCAGGCACCCCATCTACATTAATTTCAGGGGTGCAGATGCAGGGAGGAAATTGGCTATAGTAAGAAGGAAGGTAACAAGGGAAGAAGTCCTAAAACTGTCTCTATGCCTGAGCTCAATTGACATGAGCACAAAAAACCCAGCCATGGTGGGGTCTGATGTGAGAATCATGCCATCTTCCAAGGAGAGCCATCTTCAGCTCTTCGATCTGTCCTGGAGGGTGCCAAACCCTGCCATCAGCCCCTTGCTTGTTGCAATGCTTGGGTGGTCTATTGCCAGAACTACTCCAACCTAGTCACCTCCTGTCTGGTCCTGACTTGCCCACCCAAAGCCAGTTCTGACCAAGTCAGGATTATTTGCTCCAACTGTCGTGGCTGATTATTCTCATTTCTGTGGAGCAACAGCTAAGAATGAAGAAAAATAAATGTTGGCAAAGACATTCTAGTAAGTGCTTATTAGAATATAGATACAGACTGGGAACTTCTTAAGACCTGAAAATATTCCAACCATCACTCAACATCTACTTTTTTCTTATTACCAAATTAAATTTGTAACAGAATAAATTTGGAGATGATTTGCCTTATAGTGTGAGTGTGACTAGAAGTTGAAATTTGAAATTAGTATTACAAAGCATCTCTAACGATGGTTTAAAGTATAAGAATATTTTAAGATCATCTCAAAATATTAAGATAAATACATGTAGATTTTTATAAAGCTCTATTATAATACTCTTTGTAAATATTCGATCATTATTTTGGACATCTATTCAAATTTGTTATGCTTTTCAAGTTTCACACATCTGTAAGTGGTTGCAAATATTCTAACTTTAAATAATAAAGAATGGAGCATCAAAACAAAGAGCTATAATCATTTTCTCAAATTATTTTAAAGACTAGATTTGTCATCTTTATTATTTATGTTAAGGGACTTTGGTTCAGGAGATCGCTTTGTCAGAAAAAAAGAAGTGAAACTCCGCCCTCCTTCCAATTCAGATTGTATTCTGAGTAAGAGTTATAGCCAAATGTGCGGAATTATAGAGCATACCCTCTCCTCTCTATGCTCTTCTTCTTAGGGTAGAGAATCACACGTCATTTTTACCAGCTAATATGTATTGAGTTCCTGCTGTAGGGAGGGTTATACAGGATCCACAGAGGCATGGAAACCTGCCCCCTAAATTTTACCCTACTGTGTTTATTTACTTGAAACTTTCTAAAATGGTCATTTTGAGATAAATGTACAGTGAGAGAATTGCAAAAAGGGGCCAATTAATCTGCAAAATGATATTTGTATAAAGTGCAAAACACAAACACTATTTTATTTATAAGTAGTTGTATATAGTTTGGTTCATCGTTTATCTTCTTAGGATACAAAAGGAGGAAGGAATGTTGAACTGAGATAGTTCAAATGTTCCCGAGTTTCCTTTATCCCTGAGGCTAGTAGCTTAGTGGCCTTCAAAATAGTTATAAAATCTGTTGTCATCTTTGGCTAACATAATCCAGGTAGTTTTTTGTTTGATGCAATTTTTACACTATGGGAAGAGGAGAATCAGGGAGGGGTCTGAGGGATGGTTATGTGAATTTGGGTTATCAGGGTTTTATTGTACCTGGAAAAAAAACTATGTAATTTTCTTATGTTCACTTTCTATTATTTTTTCATAGTTCTGTGCTCTGGCGACTTGGCAAAAAAAATTCGGGAAGCAGGAAAGGCTCTTTATTCAGGCCCATGTCATATGCTTGGGTCATTTGAAGATGAAAGTACCAAAAGTAATATTACATTTTTTACCATGGCGGTTAGCCAAATCATTGGAGTGCTTTTAATTAAACCCAAATAAGCTCTTATGGAGGCGCAGAGAACAAAGCAGTGTGTCTTTTGAATTGCATGGGCTTGTTCTGATCACGAAGCCAGCGTTCAGATTTAAAGGTTCAGGAGACACATGGGGAGCTACCCACTTATTCACCTTGTTGTCACGTCTTCTGAGGTGGTAAACACTTCTTTCGTACCTAGGTAGGTACTTAACTCTATGCACACCCTCCCCAGACCATTAAAATGACCTGCCTGACACTGGAAGATAAAATTAGTCCACGCATCGTCAAATGCGATTGCTCTTATCTAATCAGAAGGTGATTGCCCCTCCACAGAACTCCTCTCCTTCTGGGAGCGCATGAATTGTGTACCCTCATTGAACTGTCTTGCTCTGTTGCCCCACAGGGTTGTGAGATGTTCTACATTTTGTGTTTCACCTCCCCTGGGAAAAGCCAGAAACTCCTTCCCAGCTTCCCTTGCAGCAAACATACAGATATGTGTCCTAGTGTTTGCCAGTCCTAGAGCGTCTTTGTGAAAGGCTCTAATCCCGAAGAAAAGAGTGTGGGAGAGACTAGTCACAGCCATCTCCTAGCAGAGGCAGTGGGGAAAGTGTCCAGCTTTTGAAGGAAGTGGTGGTGACGGCACTGGCCTTCTACTCGTGGTAGAGATTCGGTGTCTGTGGCCAGCACTGAGGGCCTTGGACTCTGCTGGAGCATCCACAGGGTGGTCCGGACACTAACTCCCACCATGTAGGCTCTAAATCTGACCCTCTGATCCTCTCAGAGATACTGCAAGCTACTTAATAGCCTCTAAAAGAGTTCTTTTCTGATTGAATTGTCTCAGACTCTTTTTGTTTACAACAAAGAACTCAGGGATATATGGATAGAGAATTTTTGTAACAAACCTTTGTATTCAAAACTACATTTTATTACCTTGCCTCTACAAGAGATTTGCATTTAATTCTTAAAGAACTTACTGATATTTTACTCTATTTCTAAACCATATTTAAAGAAATATAAACAAATTTAAACAGTTTTACGTGATATTCTTAGAATGATTCAGAAAGGCAGATATCCCTTGGAGGCCTAGGAACGTTGCTAATCAAACATGGGTTAAAAAAAGAACAAAGGAAATAGTGACAATAAAGGAGTGGGAGGGTGAGGGAGAGAATAACAGAACAGCATGAAGCGCGTGGCAGCATACACACCGGACTACACTCGCACTCTGCACTAGTGTTTTGCGTACTGGGCAGTAAGCCCTAACTGGTGCGGAACGTGGAGGGGAGATGAGCGCTACTACTAGACTTGAGGATGAAAGGAATAGAAATTTGAGAAAGAACAGGAGGAGCAAGCAGATTGCAAATCTCAAGGTACAAGCCTTCTTTAGAGAAACCACGGCGCTTAGGCCTTGGACATGAGAGGAGGAGGGATGGCAGTGCCTTCACAGGACCCTTCCTTGGCATGTCACCTTGGCAACAATAAATAAAACACACACACACACACACACACACACAATCAATAGTATGCCCCTTACATCTATTATGTAAGTAGCTTCTTCTACTTGAAAGCAGTCCTCAAAGATCTCTGTTAGTTCTGCATATTACACATCACTTGCTCCATCCTCATCCCCCAAATCACTTATAAAATGCTGCTTTTCATGAGTGTTGTGCCAGGTCCTGCCCAGAGCAAATCCGGAAGTCGCTCTTGCCTGCTAGGTGTACACTTCAGGTCTCAGGGCAGACCTCCCTCCTTCCCCTTCTTGCCTGATCCCTTGTGGTTGAAACCTGGTTTCTGTCTTGGCAGGAACTGGATTGCGATGGTCAGAAGGTTGAGATGAATTTTTCCCTAACCCTTCTTCTTTTAAATATTGGTGTTCTGAGAACATCAAAATGCTTTATTAACAGTTAATATTTTCCTATTGTCAATGTGATATTAAGATCAAACGCACCAAAATGCTAAGAATAATAGACTTATGAATAACAAAAGGAACAACATGGAACACTATTTTCATCTGTTCCTTTTCTTCATAATTATTAGATCTAAAAGAAACTTAAAAAGGGCAACAAACTTTATAATTTACTACTGTCTTTGACATGTGAAAGTCTGGTTTTGATGTTGTTGATAGGTCTTAATGTCAAACTCTAAATTTCACTGGAAAAAGTTTCTCTGTTTTGGTCCCCTAGAATTATAATAAAAAAATCAAGATTTCAAGGAAGAACAAAAGACTAATCTCAATCTTTAGTGTATATACTTTCAGCAAATGAGAACATTTATTTTTAAAATATAATATAATCCTTAGCCTAATAAAATTTGCTTAAAATATATTACCCAACAGAAACCTGTTGCTAAAAATATTAAATAAAATATACTTTACAAAAGGTTTATTTTTTTAAAGTATTTTATTTATTTATTTTTAGAGAGAGGGGAAGGGAAGGAGAAAGAGTGGGAGAGAAATATCAATGTATGGTTGCCTCTCATGCGTCCCCTGCTGGGAACTGGCCTGCAACCCAGGCATGTGCCCTGACTGGGAATCGAACCGCAATACTCTGGTTCGCAGGCCCCTGCTCAATCCACTGAGCTATGCCAGCCAGGGGTTAAAAGGTTTATTTTTAAATGCCCTGTATTAGAACCTCAAGGCTAGAGGACCGAACAGCTTTCAGAAGATAGCAAACTGGAAATCTTAATAATCAGAGACATAAAAACCACGTCGTAGCCCATGTGTGTGGGGGTCAAAAGGCATTGAGGTGGATACACTGAGCACAATGGTTACGTCTATTTAGTAAACCATCTGTCTTCCATGAATTTTAAAATTTATATTTATGATTTAAAACAAATGCCTTTTATTTTTATGAAAAATATAGGCAAATATAAAATAATGTTGACATTTTGAATATTTCCTTCATGTGGCTCTATTAAACATAGTATATGCAGTTGAGATCATTTTGCATAAACAATTTTATACCCTGTTTTTCTCTTACTATTTAGTGATTCCCTATGTTGTTATAAACTGTTCATTAATTCATTTGAATGGTTACATGATATTTTGTAACTAATTGTATATTGTACACAGGTGTGCCATAATATGTTAAGACAGTCTTCTATTGTCAGATATTTAAGTTTTGTCCAATTTCGTGCTGTTTTCAATCATACTGCATATAACAGCTTTGTGGTTAAGGTTTCAGGTTTTAGGGTTCCACCTTACTGTAGACCCTGAACCATTTCTGCTGCATTTTATAGCAGAAATGGCTTTAGAGCTCTTGGCATGTATTGAAAGTTGTTTTCTTAAGCCCTCGAGCAGCTGCACCAGTTGAAACTGCCATCAGGAGTCTGTCAGAAAGGACAGTTCGGCCCTGGCCGGTGTGGCCTGGCGGACTGAACGCTGTCCTGAGGGACTGGCGTGTGGGAGGCAACCCATCGATGCTTCTCTTCCTCTCTTTCTGCCTCCCTTCCCCGCTCTCTGTAAATAAATAAATAAAATATTTATTTAAAAAAAAGTTCGTTCTATAACCAGTATTCTGTCATCTCATTTCATATGCTTCCCCCCCTCGCTTTTGAAAAATATGTAAATTGAAGTCCATATCAACATATGCAGTGAAAAAACCATACACAGCTATCTTTGTGCAGGCGTTGTTGAAGACACGGTCCGTCTGTCACTTACTGACCCCTGCTCAGATTGCATTGCCAAAAAAAAGATCCGTGCCCCTGGTAATCACCTCACAACTGTACTCAGATGTACAATTGCGTGTGTTTGTTTCCCCGTTTGGCCAGCAGGGGAGGTGGACTGTGGCTCATTTTTCAGCATTGTGAAACCCTTATTGTTCCGCCATATTTTGGCTTTGATTTGACTTACTGCCAAAATATTTTTATGTCATTAATTGTATTTTTAAATTGCTTTTAATTCTTTTTTTAAAAACATATATTTATTTATTAGATTTTATTTATTTTTAGAAGGGAAGGGAAAGAGAGAGGGAGAGAACTATCAATGTATGGTTGCTTCCCGTGTGTCCCCTGCTGGGAACTGGCCCCTGCTGGGAACTGGCCTGCAACCCAGGCATGTGCCCTGACTGGGAATTGAACCGTGGTTGTTTGGTTCACAGGCCCGTGCTCAATCCACTGAACTACACTAGCCAGGGCTTTAAACTGCTTTTAATTCTTAATGAAAATAGATGTGACCTAAGTTAATTGATAAAGAATTTTCACTTACAATTTCTGATGACAAACAATTTATTGTCGCCTTAAATCATACTTTATCAGGTATAAGTGAAACTGAATATTTTAACCATCTGTAGTTCCTCCTTGGCAGCTTCCAGTTTATTTTTTTTGCCTGTTTGTTTATTGAGTCCTTATTTTTTCATCAATAATTTGTATGAGTATTGTAGATTAAGGCTATTAAACTTTTTCACATTTACTGCAAGGGCACAACAACTTTCTTTCTGATTTTATTTGTGTTATTTTTAACTTTAATAAAAGTTTCCTTGTCATTTAATCAAATTCTCCACAGTACACTTTAAAAGTATGTAGTTAGTGAGTTAGTAGTAGTAGTAGTTATTTTTTTCATTGCTTTTGAACTTGGAAATTTCTTACTGATCCAGAGGTTTGACAAATAATAAGTCCAATTTTTATCTAGTATTTTACTGCCTTAATAATTTTATTGTAAACTCTTCATCTGAAATTTAATTTGTTCACAAAGTAATGATCCAAACCCATTTTATTCCCCCAAATTAACCAATGAGTTCTTCCTTAATTGATAATTTTATCATTTTAAAATTCTTATATGATAGAGTCAGTTTGGCCATCTGTAATCCTCCATTAATTTTACAAGCTATTCTGTGCCAGTGCCAAACTGAATTAATTATAGTACCTAACGGGTGAATGGGTACTCTGTCATTGGTTTATCTAAAATGCTTAAGAAATCCTTGTCTGTTTATTTGCTTGGGAACATTTATAATCATTTTGATAATATTCCCCCAAACTCCTTAAGGATTTTGTATTTTAGTAAATATATGTATTAACTTTGGGAGAACAGAAATGTGAACATTACACAGATTTTCCATTCAAGAATGTGATAGGTGTCCCCATGTATTCAACTTTTAAATAATTCGTGGTTTTATTTATGTAGTTTCTATAATTTTTTGCTTGGTAAATTTATCCTTAGATATTTTACATTTTCTTTTATTTTTGTGAATAGAATCTTTTTCCATTAGACATTATTACAGTTATTGTCAGTATACAGAGTAGTTAATGATTTTTTATATTTATCTATATTCAACTATTTTTCTTAATAGTTTGTTCTTGATGTTTATACATGTACAGTCTTAGCAACTATATATAATGATAGTTTCTTCTAACGTTTTTATAGTTACATCTCAAATCTCTGGTCCATATTTGTATTCCATTGGCCAGTGCTTATAAAGACCAGGATAAATGATATTGACTACAGTAGGGCCTGTTTATTTCATTCCTGATTTTAATGGGAATGCTGCTGCTGATTCCCGATAATAACGTGGCTGTCAGTTTGATACAAATGCATCTTGAGAATGTATTTCTTTATACTAGGAAGTCAAGAGTGGGTATAAAATTATAAGGATTAACATTTCAACATATGCTGAGATATAATCCTAGGTTTTGTGTGACTGTGATTATTAATACGTTTCTTAATACTAGACTATGCTTTCATCCTGATAAAACCAACACGGTCATGCTTTTTGTTCTTTTCCAATGTGCCAAATTCAATTTGCTGGCATTTTATTCAGGATTTTTGTATCTATACTCATTATTGAAATGGCAAAAGATTTATACTCTCTGAAGAGAAAGCAGAGTATACCTATATTCATGATTGAGATTGGTCTGTAGTTTTTGTTCTCTTTGTATTACTGCTGAGATATTTTTATACATGGTTTTCTAGTTTCATAATTAATTAGATAGCTTCTGATGTTTTATCTACCATTGAAAATAGTTAACAGTAACAATTATCTAAAAAGATTGAAAAATAATTTTGTCTACATCCTTATGTATTTCTATCCCAAAATGCTCTAAAAGAACTGGGAAGTTTTTACCAAAACCTGTAAAAAGGACAAAGTATAACTGGATCAAAATAAAACTTTTGCATAGAAGCATTACAACTTTTACTGATACTAAGAGTTAGAGAAAAGTTTCCTTGGGTTTACTTAAAATCTCATCTGTCTGACCTATTGACCAAAGGCCTCATCACCTCTGCATGAATGAGGCTGTTTCTAATAATATCCTGCAGGCTGAGGATATAATATCAAAGTACAATGAATAAAATTGTCAAAGTGCAAAAAAAAGTAAAGTGCACAAAAAGATACAGTAAAATCACCTCGGCTATGTAGCTCTCCCAGATAATCTGCTGTGATACAGGTATAACATTCAAAGTAGCAAATGAATGCATTGCCTGGTCTTTAGGCTCTAAAAAGAATAAATATTCTTTTTAGTCACAACCGAGCTTTTGATAAAAAATGAGCAGTACAAGGTTTGAAGTTATAATCACACTCTGCCAAGCGCCTGGGGTACAGACTTCCTATATGAACACCACATGCAATGAGGCTCATCTAAGGGGAAAAGGGCTGCTGTCCTCTTACAGGCCGTTTGTCTGAGTTGATGGCCACTCCTCGTGTCTGAGCAGCTCCCCTCATGGCTCCATTCTCAGGCTGAGCTTGGGCTGTAGAAAGACCCTTGCCTCAGGGCACTGCTCCACATCAAACTATCCACCTTCCATTCAGGCCTCTGACACCCTGATTGTCATTCAGCTGAAGTGGAAAACTTGTGTTGTCTTGTACAGAACCTCCTCCTCCCTGTTCCCCTGGTAGCCATATCCTACTTTCCCTTTGCTGAATGGCCCCTTCCCACCTTCTCTGCGGTTCTGGTGGGGGATGTGTCCACTAGAGTGCCCTTGGCTCACCCCTCCACTAGTCATGCGCCCTGATCGGGACCATTCAGACTTCCTGAGAATCCCTGGCTAGCCACACAAAGACTAACGGCAGAGGCAGCTGGATCATGCATGATAAAAACAGCCCTGGAAGAGGCTTCTCAGAGTTCAAAGATATCCTGGCTCTTCAGTTCTTCCTGTAACTCTGTGACTGACTCACTTTTCTTCCAATATATCACTTTGTGGGGGGGCTAAGTTAGCCTCAGTTTCATTTTCTGCTGTCTGCAGACCATACACTGGCACAGGCCTCATATCTGGATTCTAGCTCTCTGTAGCCCCTTTGGGTCGTGGCCTCAGTTGTACTGTCTGCTGGCTTGTCACTTCAGCTGCATCCTTGGGAGCTGTCTCTTAGATCACCCTCCTCGCTCTGCAGCTTAGAATCCAGTCCTGCCCTATGTCCAAGACCAGCCAGGTCCTCAGGACCCCAGCCCACATCCAGGGTGCTAGGCTTCCCTCATCCTGACAGAGAAGACCAGGCTTAATGCCCTGAGTTCCTGGGGGATGTCACCGATCTGAATTCTCATCAGATTTCTGCTGCTCTGCTGCCCATGTTCTGAGCAGAATTCTGCCAACTTATTGTCCTTGCTCCCAGGAACCTCAATAAGTGCCCTGTTTATGCACAGGTATTTCCAGGTAAGAAGAGAAGGTATTCTCGCCACCTACCACAGTGACAACTGTGTCTTTAATCTTATGCCCAGGTCTTCTTCTACCAGGCAAGTGTCTACCATCCCACTGTAATGATACAGACACCAATCTGTGATGGTGATGCTTCAGTGTCTTCTCCCTGGTGGGAGTCCTGATGTTCTTTGTAGATAAGGATACGAAGGCCTTCTCCAGGACTCTGAGGTCTCAGACAATCACCTCTAAGACCACTGCCCATTGCCACTGATTTCTGAGCCCTTTGCCCCAGGATATCTGGATCTTGTCTTCTGGAAGAGTGAGGAGTGGAAGTTGGCCTTGGAAATTGTGTTTTACCAAGGTGACATTTGGCTTTGGTTTTACCAAGGTGTTAAACTGCAGCCATCTTCCAGCACTTCATAAAAACTGTGCTCAGTGACCTCTTGGTCTTGACCTAGGTGGATGAAATTCCAAGGAAATTCCTTGGAATTTCATTCTGAGAACCAGTGACCTGGAATTTTCTCTGCCCTCTGTACCGTTTCTGCACTGCCTCTGGGACAACCTGAAGAAGGCTGTTTTTGAGATCTCTCTGATAGAAATCCAGGACCAATTTCTGTTCTTTCAGGGAGTCCTTCAGCCTACATTTCCAGAAAACCTTCAAAGATGAGCTACCTCTTTTGGAAACAGGAATTACACAGCTTTAAGGTGACATTTGAGGTAATAAGTCAGAAAGACAAGATGGAGCCTGCTGCACTTGTAAGGCATCCACTAGTAACCTGACCCCCCAACCTCTTGTGGGATGAAGGAGAGGGGGGTATAAAGAAGGGAAGAAGTTTCTTTCCCAGACCTTCAGAGAGCAGGCAAGTTCTCCACAGTCCCAAGCACAGAACTTTTGGTAAACTATAGCTTAGACCTAATGACAAATTGAGACTTTCTACTCCCTCCCTTAAAATTGACCATATCCTAGGATGAGCTTGATTTGACTTTACTTCAGTCACAAAGGTGAGAAGCTACCTTCTTGGGGTTTGCAGAGAAACTCTGTCAAGTGTGTGGGGAAGAGACACTAAGCTTTACTTGCTCACTCGGGCCCCATTATTAAAGAACCTCCAGTTCTAGGCTGCCAGTGAACACAGAAATGAGCTCAAGTTGCATCATGGGAAATTTAACGTCCATATATGATGCATCATTATGCAGGAAATGGGTAGTATGGCATCCAGAGAACGCTTAGTGAGACTGGGAATGGAGCCAAGGGGTGGGGAGTTTTTGAAAAATATTTTTATCAGCAGGAAATGGCATTAGTCTAAGTGTAGAGAAAGAGCAAAACATGAATCAGACAAACTATAAATATCAAATGTTTCCATATTAACATTCATGGCAATGCTACCTTTTAAAATAAAAAGCTGTTTGTGATCCAAAAAGTTGGTCAGCACCAATATTGATGGATCATGCCAAAAATAGAAGAGAACCTAACTTCCTGAGAGCTTACTACATGTATTTTTAATAGGTAGATCAAATGGGGGAAATCAGGATGTTTATTACTATAATAGAAAAGCTGAATGTTAGAACACTAATTTGGAGCAGGAAGTTTATGCAAAACAAATTCTGAACATGGAAACAATAATTTTCCCTTGAGCAGGAAAATAACTTGATAGATTTCAGTGTATTAGGAAACCTGTGGTAGAATGTTAAAAAGGAAAATCCAGGCAGTAATAATGTAGAAGACCCAATGGGAATATTCAGACATGACCTATAAATCATCTGGATACGGAAGATCATGACACTCGTTATAAAGCCTAGAGCAGCAGCAGAAGTTGCTGAAAAGAAAAAGAGAAGAAAAAATTCAGAGAGATGACTCTTCATCTCTCTTCATCTGTTCAGAAATGAGGTGGGCATCTGTGTTTTTCTTTATTTTAATTTTTTCCTGTATTAAAATAAATTAAATCTAATTAACATTCTAAAAACACTGGTGCTTTCTCAGGGCGCTGATGTGCTATCGCCCCTCCAAAGAAGGCCATGAGTGACTTGGAGCTGTTAGGTCCCTCGTGTGGAAAGACTCTTGGTAAGTCTCGATTTGGCAAGAGAAGTTCAAGAAGGGATGTTGAAGACCAATTAAGTGTCTGAGAGATCACTGAAACTGTATTTAGGGCCTCTCATCTAGAAGACACTGAGTTTGTGGCCTTCAAAATGGTGTTGCACTACAGGAAATGAGGCAGAATTGCTTATAACCAAGCCAGTAAGTGATGAGGGTTGTATATGCAGTTGAACCTAAGAGCTACGGGAAAGTGGACTGGGAAGAACAGCTGCCTAGAATAAGGTTGGCAAAGGTAGCACTTGGTATTCCAGGGAGTAAGTGGGTATAGCAGCTTTGCACAGAGGCAGAGAAACTTGGGGACTCTTTAGGGGATGGCAGTTGGTACCGAATATGTGAGGCCTCACATTCAAATCCGCAATGAAGCGGGGTGGGGTTGAAGGGCTGGAAACAAAGACAGGTGGGAGATTACAGATGGCTCTGTCCAGCAGGTTCTCAGTTTGGGTTTAGGGTTTGAGCATGTAGTTTACTGGAGAAGAGAGACAAGGGAGTGGGGGTGGGGAGAAGTCACTGAATTGTTGATTAAATGAGCTGGTCACCACTATGGGCCACTGGGCCACCAGAAACCCTCTCAGAGACTGTAGAACATTACTCAGAATTGCCCCTCCATGGAGTAAGAACTCACACCCCTCATTGGTTGAGCTGACGGTTCATGGGCCATTGTGCAAGTCCCAGGGTGGCTGAGGTCAGAACCTAGCTAAGTGATTCTGGCCACCTCGTCATTCGATGCTTCCTGTGAGCCAAATGCTCCCTGGTGGGCGCTGACCTGAAATAGTCCAACAGGCTGGGGGTTTACACTTCACTGGGTGGTCCTGTGCAGTCATTGGGAGATGCGGAGCAGACTGGTTGTCAACTCTCAGCATTACCTCCTGGCATCTCCTAACTAGTGGCTGGGACCTGATGATGTTATGTGAGGTAGCTCCAGCCTTCTCTGCTACCAATCAGCCATGAGGGGCTCCTCTGCCTTGGACTGAGGCCTCAGGAACACAACCTCCCCCACTTGGGTCTCATCAGTAGCCCCATGCACTGAGGCTAGACATTTTCTGAGTGACAAACCTGCTTTACTCTAGATATGCAAATACATATGGGAACAATATACATAGATGGGGGCAATTATGGGCCCATGAAGTATACCTAGGGTACATCCCTGAACAGCTTAGAGGGTCCCATAATTTATCTCTTTTCTTTCTTAACAGGAAGTTTTTCAGATATCAAATTATGCCTTTTTCCTAAGGAATGTGTCTTGTGACTATTCTTCCACTTACTTCCCTCCCCCATCTCCACCCCAGCAGACTTCTGGGTGCTGCCCTGCCTTCCCTCGGAGCCACCAGGGGAGGCTAGAGCCCTCTTCAGGTTCTCGTTCCCTGACCCTGCCTGAGGCAGCTTCTTCCCTGACAATTTGAGCAGAAAGATTCTTCCAGAATCTGAGTTTTCACTGAGCTATTATTTTTTTCATTGCAGCCTTCCATCTGGACTCCTGCAGTTTCCCTTTTGCTGAAATCCTGAAGCCATTTTGGCTTTAAGCAAATATTTGCCAAACACCTTCTACGATATGGGGACCAACAGATGGAGACATTCTTCCTGTTTTCTCAACAGAAACATACTCAACGCACAGCTCAGTTTAAATTAGTAGACATGTGCAGAGAATCTGCTAGGTGCCAGATACTCTTAGATTTGGGGGGAGTGTAGTTCTAAAAATGCTTTTAGCTGTGAGTTAAAAAATCTAACTTAAGGTGGATTTTAAAAACAAAGTTCATTACTACGCATCAGAGGTAGGGCTGTTCCAGGTGCAGTGGGGGCTGCGGCTCCACTTCCCTGAAGTGCACGTGGCCCTTATATCCTGCGCATGTTTTGTCATTAGGCTACATGATCACAGGCTGTTTGCAGTTCTATGTGTCACATTTAGGCATGGTAAGGTCTAAAATCAGAGAGGGGAATTTGTTCTTTGTCATTCGTGTTTTTATTTTTTTTTAATTTTACTTATTTTCAGAGAGGGAGAGGGAGAAAAACATTGATGTGTGAGAGAAACATCAGTTAGTTGCCTCTCGCAGGCCCCCAACCAGGGACCTGGCCCGCAACCCAGGCATGTGCCCAGCACTCAGTCCACTGAGCCACACCAGCCAGGGCCATCATTCATGTTTTTAGAAGTGAGGAAGCCTTCCCAAAAGCTCTCTAGAGGCCCTCCCCTTCACATGACCTTGGCCAGAATTGTGTAATATGTCCACATCCAAAACAGTCGCTGGAAAGGGTAATGGGATTATGTGACTGGTTTGGACAGGTCAAGATGTAATGAGGCCAGCCCCTAAAGCACGTGGCCCTGTGGAAAACGGCAGTTTCTGGCTGGAGGGTGGGGAGTGGCAGGGAGCAGGGGGTGGGTTGGAAGTCAGAGCAAGCACCTGGCAGGCAGTGGAGGTGCCCAGGAGAGGACATGCTGGCAGCTGCTGCTGCTGCTGCTGCTGTGGGTCTTCACCGCCAATAATGGCCACCACCACCAATGGGACTGGACGAGCTCTCCTGATGTCAGACAGCTGCAGATTTATGCTTGAATGAATGCAGGCTTGAGAGAGGTGACCAGGTCAGTAAAAGAAGTCTACCTAGGAGCTGGAAAGAAGGGCGTACATTTCAATTTTGTAATTGTTTTTTACAGATCTTCAAAGACAAGTAAAGGAGATAGGCTGAATGATGTCTGACAGAAAGAGGACTGATGATTCATGACCTGCAGTCACAAAAGTTTCAAATAGTCCTCATTTGGACATAGCCAAAGCTCCTCCAAATCAGGCACCACCTCCCCCAGGGCACATGGGACTGCACTGGATTTTCCTATTTCTTCTATTGTGTGTCTTCTAAATGTTCATTTGGCTTTTTTTCTGTAAGATGGTTCCAGTGGCAGTTAGCTGTCTTTAACTTCATTTGAAATGATTTTGTTAGATTGTATTCTGACAGCTGTCATATCTGTGTGCATTAAAAAAAACTTATGAAAATTGGTGAATTTCTGTGTAGCCATTTTAACATTGAAGATGGAAGAAAATATATTTTCAGCATATTATGCTTTATTATTTTAAAAAAGGTAAAAATGCAATTGAAATGCAAAAAAAAGATTTGTGCAGTGTATGGAGAAGGTTCTGTGACTGATCAAATGTGTCATAACTGGTCTGTGAAGTTTCATGCTGGACATTTCTCGATGGATGATGCTCCACAGTTGGGTAGACCAGCTGAACTGGTAGTGATCAAACTGAGACATTAGTTGACAACAGTCAATGTTGTACCATGCAGGATATAGCTGACATACTCAAAATATCCAAATGCATAAAGTTATTGGTGAAAATGAAAAATGTGTCGTTTACAGACTTTTTGGCCAACACAATATTTATTTTTTCAGTTATGTCCAAAAAACTTACTAGTTTCCTTCTCTGATTATTGCCATTAAGGCTTTGAAGTCTAAACAAATTGTAATCCATGTATTTGGTTGTGCTGTGAACATTAATAGACGGTCCACATTACTACAAGCTCTTAATGTAAAATATAAAGTGCTCTTAGCATTCTGTGTGAGACTGTACTGTTAAACACACATGTGCAATTTTTTAAAATGGTAGACCCCTAAATAAAATCAGGATTCTTTAAGGAGAAGGTAAGGTGTGTGTGTGTGTGGATGTTGGGCTGGTGTTGGTAAGGCAACCAGCAGAGTTGGATATGAGTTTGATTTGGCACCTTTTCAAATACGATTGGTCATTCCTTATATTCCTATTGCCTGTACGTATTTTTAAGCTTGTTCTTTATTTTTCTTCCAGTATAGTAAGAACCGTGACCAGTAATTCCAACATCTGAAGTCTTTCCTCAGGGGAGGATTGATGTCTCTTCTGTCTTACCTGCTCTTCCTCATGGTGCTGTCCCTCATGTGACAGCTGTCCCTCATGTGAGCTCAGGTGCTTTGTTTTGTTATTGTCTAACTTTCATGAAAAATGTTCTTTTCTTGAAGTCTAGGATAAAGGAGAACTCCTCCAGAAAAGATACACATTTTCTTCTGCCAAAGCCCTGGGAAATTACCAGCCCAATATTCAATTGAATTCATAATTTAATGAAAATTTGGGGCTGCAAACCCAGCCACCAGAGGGGGACTTCAAATGTTTTTAAGTAAGGCATTCGAAAGCACTAGCCCACTCAGGTACGAGGGAGGCGGGTGGAGCACAGGGCCCTTGCTTGCTCCAAACTAAGAGTAGTACTGGTTGAAATGAACATCTCTGTATTTATTGAATTTGCAAGAATTAGGTAGGACAGGATTTATGTTTAGGGAGTGACCTTGAATTAGGAAAGGTACAGAGTGACTTAGAAGTCTGATCATGACAGCAAGATTTAAAGGTAGTTTAATATTTAAAGAACTGTAGAATAGACAGCCATCACCTGAAAGGGTTATGGGGAGAAGCCTCTTCGGGTGGAGGAGGCTTCGATTGGAGTGGGAAGGGAACATTGAGTGAAGAGGCTGAGGATATAGACCATTTTACCAGTCATGAACTGTGCATTCCAGAAGGCTTAGTCAGAGGGTCTCAGGGGTTATATATGGAGAGAAGGGAAGAATTTAGGATGTGCTAAACCTTATGAGCATTAGAGCAATGGAGATGAGACATGCACTTGACGTTCTGTGGCTGTTTGTGGTAACTGTTCTAAACAGGCAGGAAGGGTTTAATGAGATTAACATTGATAGACTCAAGACACAAAGGGCTAGAAAGGCTGTGAGTATTTGGGGGTAAGAGAGTGGCTATCTATGCCTTGCTACAGGCCCTCGGTGTTGGAGGTGAGGACAATGGGAGAGGTATGGCTTTGTTCCAAACATATGAGGCTCTCTCTAGACCCCTGTTCTGGAAGCTATGTGTTACTCTGAACTTGGAGGACTAGCTGTCCATAACACCTCACTGTAGCTACTGAAAGGGGATGGAAAACCAACATTTGTTCTATGCCCACTGCGTGCTTCTTGTGCATGTTATCAAATTTAATGACCGTGGCATCTGTACCTAATGCAATTATTTTTATTGAAACCACTTTGCAGATGTGAAGACAGATCTTTGATACTTAGGTGTTTGATGGCTTGCTGTCTAGCATCATGAGCAGACATTGCACAGAAAAATAAAATTCCTGATTTGTTGGAGGGTGGTAACTCAAGATCACTGAGATTTTGTGGGAACAGGGCAGGTGTCTTCCCTACCCTCCATCAGCTCCTATAAGACAAGTGTTTTTAGGAGAGAAGGCAGCCTTACAATGAAGGTGTACAGAAGACTATTCTTTTTTTTTTCTTCTCTTTTTATAGTCAGCCAAGGATACTTTTTTTCATTGCCTTTTTTTTTAGGGAGAGAGGAAGGAAGGGTGAGAAACATCGATGTGAGAGAGAAGGATTGATGGGTTGCCTCCTGCATGCACCCAGACGAGGTATCATACACGCCTGTACTGGGGATCGAACCTGCAACCTAGACATGTACCCTGACCAGATATAGAACTTGCAACCTTTCAGCTACTGGTTAATGCTCCAATCAACTGAACCACACCAGACAGGGCAAGAAGACTATTATTGAAACTGGAAAAGTTAGCGTTCAGGCTGCTTGTCACTACCAGAACCAATAAGTAGAGACAAACATTGAATCTTTATGGGCACTTTATTCAGATGTCAGCCATCTGGGAAGATGGAGTGTTATATATCCTAAAAACTGTCTTAACAGCTCATCTCAAGCCAATGTTTTTTTTTATAAGGAAAAGAAAAGGGTAGGTAAGGAGTTTGAGATTCGGGTGAAAGGTCCATCAGACAAAGGTTGCAGTCTGGCCATTTTCCTAGCATCCTTTCATCTTCTGACCAGCCATTCTTCATCTGCATCCGTGGGCAGAAAATGTTCTCTCCCTGGAGCTCAATGGCTCAGGTGCCATCTTGATCACTTGCAGTCCTCCTGGGGCATATAGGTTGAATTGTATGGTTCTCCTGGAGTGAGGGTAGGTCTGGTCATGCACTCCAGTTCTTGCAACAACAGCTTTCTAGATGCATTAATCACTAAGCCTATTAACTATAACTAGAGCTAAAATTTTTAAACTTTTGAATGCTAAACCCAACAGGCCTGGGGTCAAGGCCCAGGAGGGACCTGGGGACCCCAGGGGATCTCAGGAGGGACCCTAGAATGAGAGCAGCTCTGGAGGGAAGGCCAAGCAACTTCTGCATGTATTATCATGAAAAAATGTTTGCTGTGCTCTGAAGGCACAACATTGAAATACCCTCCTTTGACACAACCTGGCCTTCAATCAGACACATCCTGCAAACACAGGATCAGGGATTTTCCCATGAGAACTGTTATCTTCAAGTGCATCAAGACATGAAAATTTGGCCACTAGAAAAATATATACATTTCTGTAAATATCTTCCATGGGCCTCACAGGGAAAGATCATTTTTAAGGTTTGTTCCATCACTTGGAGAAACAATCCATTATTCTCTGACATTTGGGGGACATTGAGTTCTCAGAGGGTATTCACTTGAGAGCTCAATGAATTACCAGCACAGTTTGCAGATGAGAAGTCAATTTTTAAATATATAATATGCAGGCAATCTGGATAAGACTTATGATTTTAAAAAATTTTACAGTTTTATTTCCAGTGTTGGATTTATAGACACTCCCATGGGGTATATTTTCCTTCTCATGGTCACAACACAATTTCAGCCCAAGTAATTATTTAAGCAATTCATTTATGCAGAAGGATCCATGAAATGTAAATGAGTGTGTTCCCTACTTACCATTTCACCTGAGTACCCTACAGCACCATTCCTGGTTGCAACACTTCACAGCCTTTAACCCAAACAGGACCCAGGCGGGCTTTCAAAGACCAAGCACATGCGGGCTCAATGGGACACGAGAATCCATACTACGGATTATCTGTATTTTCTTCTCTCCACCGGTTAGTATCACGAATAGTGGAAGGTGCCCGATTCATCCCCTTTCGGACACAAGTACAAGTAATGTTTATATTTATATCCACACACCCAGCCATTACCATCTTCCAGGCATATTTACACAAATAGAACACACTGGCGCACAGACGGTGTGTAAGTTACATCCACTGCAGCCCCAAAAGGGTGCTGTGCTTTGTCTCGCTTGGGGTCACCCATCATGAGGAAGGCACCTGCCTGTGCAGCTGCTTCCCACCCCACAGGGGTTCGGTGTGAGCGTGCAGCTGGCGCCTTCGGAGACTTGGGAAAGCCCAGCTACCCGCAGCGTCTAGGTGGTAGCTCGGGAGGCAGTGGTGGAGGGGTGGAGGGGTGGAGGGGCGGAGGGGCGGAGGGGAGGAAGGGACGGGGCCCAAGGTCCGAGGAGGGCGACACCCTCCGAGCAGCAGCGACGGGGTGGCGGAGCAGTCATGGGTGTGGCCTCAAAGAGGCAGGGTTCTCAGGCACGCCGAGAGGTGTAACGTTTTTGAGAATACAAGGGAAATTCCCGTTTTTGTTTTAAAATATTCGGTAGCGCCCCCTCCCGCCCCCTGCCCAAAGAGCCGCTTCCAATGACTGCTGGTGAGTCGGGCTGTCTGGCCCTACCTGGATTGAGGAGACCCCCAGACACCCTGCAAAGTTTCCTCCAGTTTTCTCCTACAGCTCCCCAAGCTCTCCTCCACCCGTGTGCCTGCGTGGGGGTAAGGTGTGGGCGGAATGGCCAATCTAGCCCTGCCTGGTGGCTTCCCGGAAGCCGAGTCAAAGCTAACGGGTCAGTCCCAGGCCCAGAAATTGGGGGCAAGCTCTCGTTACCCTGGCACCAGCCAGGCTCGGTAGTCAAGATTCTTGGTCTCCTCAGGACAGACTTGGGCCGCGGACCGCAGGTGCGCAACGCACAGTCACGCTCCGTGACTAATTAGGGACTAGCGCCCCTTCGCTCTACCACAAACTCAAGAGTCCTGACTTCCCCGTAAGTGTCTGCCTCCTCACCCCAATCCCGCGGCGCAGAGCCCTCTGCACCTCGACTTTCCCGAGCGCTACAGCTGGCCGGGAACCCAGAGGCGCGGCTCCCCCGCCTCCCCGCGCCGCGACTCCAGCCGCGCGCTCCGCTCCTACTCCAGCCACGCCGCCGCCCGCCACTGCAGCGCCCGGGGAGGCGGCGCGGGCGGAGCAGGGGGAGGAGGACCGCAGCGTGCCCGCCGGGCGCCACTTTCCCGCCCCTCCTCTCGCCGCTGACACGCTCGGAGGAGTCACCACTCCTGCGCTGCAGGAGACAGTGGCAGACGGGGGTGGCCCCGGGGAGCGAGCCAGAGAGACGCCCGGGCGGCAGCGGCTGCGGCGCAGACAGCACCCAAGGCAAGGGGGTCCCCGGCGCCTGGAGCGGTGAGTGAGGGACCCCGGGATTTCCCGCCGCTGCTTAATATCGCCTTCAGACCCAGAGGATAGACCCTGCAGCCTGTGGGGAACTTTTCGCATCCTTGTGGAAGCGCAACTTTGCCCCGCCTGCCCACGGGGAAGCGGTTGCTGGCGCCAGTGCTGCCCGGCCGGGCGCCTTTGCTGGGGTCGGACCATTGAAGTCGGGGTGTAGAGGAAGGGCTGACACCCCCCCTCCAGTTGCCCAGGGTAGGTCGGGGGATGTAGGCTCACCACGGACGTTGGGTGCCCGGAAGAGGCAGGTAGGTGGGCGGCAGCGGGGAAGCGGGGCCGCGCCCTCCTTCTGCCCGGACCTACACGATCCCTTGCTTGTCTGGTTTGGTTCAATGGGCCGGGGAGGCTGATTCCAAACAAGCAGCTCTGAGCTGCTGGCCGGGTGTCTGTCCAGGACCTCCATCCTAGCTTTGGGCTCAACTTTCGGGCGGGGATCCCTCTGCAGACGTGAGGATGGCGGGAGGCAGAGGCGGCCGCAGTGGGCGCTGCGGGAGCTTAAAAGAAGCACAGGGGATTTAAAAACTATTCCACGTAAGTCCCCGACGCTCCTGTCTATTGTCTAGGCGAGAACGAGGCGGGGATGGAAAGAGGGAAACCCGCGGGGCTGTGGCTGGAAGTGCCTGCGCCTCACTACACTGCGCCTGCTTCCAGCAAACCCTGCTGGGCGCCCCGCGTGCTCCATCCAGGTGCAGCCAGACAGACAAATTGGAGCTCGGCGCAGTGGGGAGAAAGCCCCATCACCTGTAAACAATACCCCGAGATGGTTTCGGATTGTGGTGAGGGCTGTGGAAGCGATCACCAAATCCATCACTGATCCTTCTTATTAGAGGGCTCTCTCCTGGGTTCTAGAACTGGGAAGACTTCTCGAGCGTGTCGCGGGGAGCGCCCCCGGCTGGGCCCGCGAAGACTGCGGAATTCGGTGAAGGACTTGGCCCGGGGCGGTGGGAACCCCGCCGCTGCTGCACGACCCAGAGCGTTTCTGTGGGCGCCCGGGGACCTCAGGCGCCGGGCACGCGGGGGCGGAGGGGGAGGGGCTGAGTCAAGGGGGCTGGAGGCGCCGCCTGGGTGGCCCGAGCGGGGGACGCTCGCGTCACCCGCTACGTGCGCGAGTGATGCAAATGCAGACCCACGAGGGGCAGGCGGGGTGGGCGGTGGAGTCTCCGTCTGGGAGCGCGCGCGTGTGCGTCAGAGGCTCTCGGGTGGTGGATGCTGGGCGACCCGGCGGACAGGCGGGGCTGGCAGGCGGGGCGGACGGACTGCGGCGGGGGCCGCAGCGGCTTGACAGCCCCGCAGGACCGGGCCGCGGGCCGACAGCCGGCTCCGCAGTGCGCCGCAGTGCCGGGAAGGCGCCTCGGCGGCCGGGCGCGCCCGGGGGGAACCGAAAAGATGGGGTGTCTTTTAAGGCTCCGGGACGGGAACCCGATGGTCTTCTCTCTCGTGGGACCTCCTCCCTGCACCTTACCTGACAGTGCGAGAAAGTTGTTTCAGTTTAATTTTTGTTCTTAATCCTGGAGGAGAATTTGGCGTTAGAGATTCCGGCGTTCACTGGTTTTCGGGGCAAGTTCCGAAGGGCCTCGTGCTCGCGGCAAGTTTTCGTGTGAAAGCTTCGATGTGGAGGTTCACGAGGGCAGCGGAGCTGACCCGGTCCAGCTTTGTCGGGCGGCGCGGCCTCTAAGGGGAGCTCGAGAATGGCTTACAAGACAATGCGTCGCATTCTTCCTTTTTAACGGAAAAAAAAAAAGTGCGTTAAAAGCAGTACGACAAATGCATTCCCTAGTGGAAAACAAAAAGCTCAACCCACGTTTCATTTTATGAGTTATTATTGTTATTATGATTATTTGTTTTAAAGACCCCACTTTCTGGAGACCTAATGGCAAAGGTTTTTCTGCTGGCTTGACTGCGTCCAGATATGCAGTGCGTGTGGCAAAAAGGAATGAAGAAGGGGGGGGGGGGAAGAACAGCCCTTGTCCGGGAGCCCAGAGACAAAGGCCCTAATTCCCACTGGTCCAGGCGTCACGTTCTGTAGCCTTGGGCGAGTGACTTACCTCTTGGGTTCATGATGCCCTTTTGAGAAATGTGGAAAACAGCCCAGACTAGCTCTTATTACAAAGTTGTTTTGAGGACAAAAGAAATGGTTCAGAGAGATTTGGACATGCAAATTCTTTATGAATGGAAAATATTATGAAACAATAAAGTCCCTTTAAGGGAGTAAAGAACAATTTTGTCTTTTAAAAAATTCTGGAGACTTTCCCAAGCGCTGTTGCTTTAATGGAATTAGGCCTCCGGAGTCAGCAAATGTAGACAATAGACTTTTCCTAACCCTGTAATGTAAAACCAAATGCCATTAGCTGCTGTCTGGAGCAGGAAAGGAAAGAAAGCAAGCTCTGGATTGCATCTGAATGTTTTGGTGATGTAGTAGAGATATCAGATTTATCTTTTATGACCAAATAACAGTAAAAGTAGCTTCTTTGGTCTGAACAGCAGACTAGCCTAAGAGCTTTCAGGGAAAAATCCCACTCATTATTAACTCTAGAATATTCCTTAAATATGGAAGGTGCCTCAGAGAACAGGATGCGATTTCTGTCCTCAAGGAGGTTCCCACAAAGGGCACCATCATGTGCAGTATGTCACGTGACTGCAAGTACCAGGAAATGCACTTCCTGTAATTAGGGCTATTACAGTGGTTCCTCCTCTGAGGTAAGCTTGTTGACATATCTCAAATAGAAACATCTGCTTTGTCAGAAAGCCTTCCTGACCAGCTCACTGTGTTGTTATTCATGTTGTTCATACCTAATGATCAATTTCTGTGACTAGTGAAAGTAAAATGCCCCTTTTTATTCTATGAGGCTGCCGCAGGGGAAATCCTAGGGTTCACCACTACGCTTCTTGGTTCCGTATTCCTGAAATTTCTATCTGACCCATGGATTAGACATGTATATCATGGCCAATTAAACTCACACAAAGGTACCACTTCTATAACATCTGTTTGTAAACCGAGGAGAGGCAGCTCCCCAGCTGTGTGCAGTTTGGGGACAACGTCAATGAGTAGGTTTTTGTTTTGTTTTGCTTTTCAATTCCAGTCCAGCTGAGCAACCAGTGTAAACTATTCCAGTGGATAGAATTGGGAGCTTTATTCTTTGAGACAGCTTGGAGTATCCATGGGGAAAAAGATACTCTTTTAATTCTTTCTGGAAATCTGTCTTAGTGAGATACAAATACACCATTTCATTTTATCCTGGATGCCACTCTTAGGGACTGTCTGTAGTAACATATCACCATGGTTCCCCTATTGGGAAGAATTGACCAAAATAAATAGAGAGTGGTGAATTTGGATGGTTTGGTCCTTTATGGTCCTAATAGTCTTCCTCACCATGAAATGTCAACATATATGATGAGTTATATTTTAAAATTGAACCTTGCTTATAAGTAGAATATAGGAAGTGCTTTTGATAGACTCATATCAAACTCTTACTTGGAGCTATGGGCTCTGTCTCCGTGGAGGAAGTGGTCTCAGAGTTTGTATTATGCCACAGAGGGGGGCATTCATTAAAACATTTTTAAAAGGCTGTATTTGAAAAACAACATTCTCAGCTTAATGTAAAGCGGATATTTAAATTATTTAACATGACAACATTTGAAATGTTTTCTTTGCTCACCTTAGGCACGCCATGCCTGCTATGTATGTTCCCATGGTAGTATGTAACACAAATGACTCAGGCCAGACCCAAGGGACTATGTTGACAGGCTTTTGTATTTCATAGCACTTGGACCCTCTTACAATTCAGGAGCACAGCGAGATGTATAACAAGTTAGAACAAGTGCTTCTCTGGTCCTTTGCCATAATTTGAAAATGCTGTGAACTAGAATCCTGGAGTAGCCAAATAGACCAAAGCTTCTCAAATAGTTGTGTATAGCACACCTACCTGGGGAGCCTGTTCAGATGGAGATTTCTGAGCCTTATCCAAGGCGTCCTAAGTGAGAGTTTTGTGGGTGAGCTCAGAATGTGCTGTTTATCAAGCTCTGCCAAGTGAGTTGGCTGTCATCATTAGGGGCCACACTTGCAGGGGCCCTTCAACTAGGCAACGTGGCAGAGACCCAGAATGCACGGACTTTCTAAGGTATGTTGTTCTCTTTAATATCGATTTATATAGAAGCCCTTAGAGAAGTTATGTTCTAGCTGGCAAGGCAGACTTAAAGATGACTAAATTCTTTGGTAAGAATCACAATGAGGCAGGTGATTGGGAAGGACTCTGTGAGACAGTTGTCCAGATGATATCAAAGAAGGGAGGGCATAGGCAGATGGAATGTCATGTATGGCTGGTAGTGGAGTAAAGACTGAAAATGTTAACCGTCAGGGCCTTCAAGGCTGTGGATAGTCTGGCCCCTGCTCACTCCCATGGCCTCTTTTTGCATAACCCCCAAACCTTTTCCTTCTTAGCAACCTTCAGACATTAGCCTCTTCCTGGTGTAACAACCTTAACACCTGCCCCAGCCTACCTTTATTGTATTAACTCCGTATGTTCTTCAGACTTCACCCTGACTTCCCTTCTTGGGGAAGCCTCCCAGACCTCTCTTATGAGGTTAAAATTCCTTCCCCCTCATAGTGTACTTTTTCTTATAGATAAGTCATCAGAGACAAATAGGATGTCCAGTTAAATTTAAATTCAGATTAACAATGAACCTTTTAAAATATAAATATGTCTCAAATATTGCATTGGACATAGTTATATTAAAACATTTGTTTATATGATATGTAAGTTTATCTGGGCACCTGTATTTTTATTTGCTAAATCTGGCAACTGTTTATAAAACTCATTAATTGAACCATTTCCTTTTTTTAAAAAAGGGTCTTTCATTAATGCCTATCTGTCCTGATTAAACTCCAGGAGGCCAAGGACAAGATTAAGGGTAGGTGTTGTTTTGTCTTGGTGATTTGTTCCTAGTGTCTAAAAAAATATCCAGAACATAACAGGAACTCAATAAATATTAGGAAATGAATCAAGAGCTGTATGGGGAAAATGGACAAGTTTCTCAACCTCTCTGAGCCTTAATTTTTCAGCTGTGAAAAGATGGATTTTAATATATACTTTTTAGGATTGTGTATGAAGATTAAATGGGAAAATAAGTACAAATCTCCTAGCATGTTACTATGTACACACTGTACTTTCAAAGGTGTCTTTTCTCTTCTTTCAATGTTTGTCTTATAAAATAAAAGAATTCCTTTCTAATATATGAAATCACCCTACTTCCTTTGTATTGTAATGCAGTCTTGTAAGCAGTCAGAGGCTTCCTGTACATTTACCGAATGCAGGGTGCTCTGGAGACTCAGCTGGGCAGTCCTCAAGGAGTGCCCGTCTGCAGGGCAGTAGCACTGGGGGCCGGCTTCATGGACTTTCTTCGCTGTGGGGTCACACAGACCCTCACATTTAGAAGGGCCCTGTGTTCAACCTATACTCTACCATCACTGCTTGAAATTCTTGGAACAGGGGAACAGGGGCTCCACGTTTTCCTTTTGTGTTGGGCCCTGCCAGTTATGTCGCTGGTCCTGGTACCCAGGGTGCATTTCTATATAGCACATGCATTGGGAGTGTTATATTTAGTCTTCCTAATGACCCCGGGCCTCTCATGACTTGGGGAACCTGTGATTTTTCCCAGGTACAGCTTAGAATCGACTGAACCAAATTCGATGTCCTTTGCAATACACCATGACCGTCCTCAATGATTACAACCACCCAGTATACCCAGACCCTTGACTGAGCGTCGGGGGCTTTTAAAGAACTAGCCTGAGGTCTCCTATTTTTAGGTCCCCCTATGGACCTCTCCTCCCTCCCCATCGCTGCTCGTGACGTTGCTGAAGGACTGGAGCTCGCAGTTGTAGGTCTGCCTTTGCAGGAATGCCAGAGCACCAGCAGTGTGTTTTAGACGCGATCGCCTCCAGTGTTCAGCTTCTAAACTACGCAGATTTACATAAGGTAAACAGTGATCGTGAGGGGTTGAATTTTTCCAAGAGAAATATGAGGTGTTTGTTCTCTGCTTTAAATTGCCCAGCTGAGTCATGTAGCACGGGAGCCTCTGCAGCACGGAACAGCCCTGCGTTTGGCAGTGGGTAGAGAAGGTGACCCACTTTATCATTTCAAGCTTTGACTAGCTTGCTTTAAGTAAACTCATTTTAATATTACCTTTTAGTAGTTCTAAATGAGCCATTTCTTCTTTATTCTATTTTGCACTTATATGTTTTTATTTAAGAAGTAACATTCTAATAATTCCATGGGGCCCTCTCTCCTGCTTGCCTTCATGCTATCATTAGACACATTGTGAACTGCACTGAAAAGTAACTTAAGTATAAATATTCTTTTTAAAGTATCCAGTTGAATCTGCAGCCTGGGTTTCTGGCTGGCCACATCCGTGTGGAGTTAGGAATATAGACCCACAATAGCATCCACAGTCATTTTTCTGGTCCTATTTTTACATGAGTTGTAGATTCCCAGGCTGCTGCAAAGATTTCCTCACGAGTTCGCTGAGTCCCCAGGGATCGTCCTGCAGTCCTTGTCCCCGGTCCCACAGCACTGCTGCCCGGAGAGCTCTGGCTCCGGTACCACCGAAACTGCTGACGCTCCTGTGTGCTCCTCCTGTCCCTGGAGAGCTTAGAGGATATGTGGCTGCAGGGAGGCTGGTGAGAGGACACCTCAGGTGACACAGCATCCCGTATTTTTAATCAGTTGTCCCCTCTGGTCATTGTCCTAGGACCATAAATAGTGGGTCTCAGGTTGCTGCTCACTTGGGATGAGCCCTTTCCCGGATAAAAGCCCTGCCTTCCAGACATGGTCAGAGGTATCACAGTGTTCAGCTAAATTATCAGAGGTTTGTCCCTGATGTTTGTTGGATGATTACTGCAACAGTGAAAGGCTGGAAATGTCCTAAATGTCCACCAGAGGGTTATCTGGTCAGTTATGGTTCATCTCTATCATGAAAAACTACACAGCCCTTGAAATGAATATGTGATTAAGATGGCAATATTTTGAAGCTATTAGTTTAAAATATAGCAATTTATTGACCAGAGTATATGTGGTATGTCTGTATTTTTAAAAATTAAGGTATATCTAAAAGTCCGGAAGGATAAAGACCGAACAGTTATCTTTTGGGAGAAAGGTAGAACCTTACACTTTCTACTTTATACATTCAGAAATTGCTTGAATTCAGAATTATTTGAATTTTGGACAATAAGCACATATGACTTATGTAATTAATCCACCAGTAAAAGTGGTAAAAATTAATTTCAAGGTGCTCCTATGATGCTGTTTTTCAAATATGCCTAAACACTAATGTTTTAGCAGCTAGCAAGCTGTGCCTGTCTTTCCCATGGATACTTTTCTAGTGCCTGGTACTGATAGGTGAGGTAATTAAAGTTGTGAGAACATACATTATGTTGGTATTCAATAAAGCTATTTTCATTTTGAATGAAAAAAAAGTACCCACTTATAGCCATTGAATACAAGGGCCCTTGAGAAGGACATTGCTGCCTTAGGTTATAAAGCTGAGGACCTGCCTGCTTCCCCCACCCTGTTCCCAATAAATCTTCTGTGTTCAATAGCTGTCAAAAGCCTGTGTTATTACTTGGAATGTTTTGCTTTTAGTTACATTTTTCATTCTGCTGTGTCTGTGTATTTGATAGGATTGGAGATGGGCAATATTTTATTTTCTCTCCCTGTGGGCCTGGAAGGTCCTCCCTCCCACCCTTCATCCTCCCTACTTCCAGCATCTGTCTGTGGAAAAGCTCCTACCTGTCCTTCAAGCCTCAGCTTAAAATTTTGTGACCCTCAGTGGCAGAATTCAGGGCGCTTCATCTCCCCCAGTCCCCTCGCAGCCGCCGCTGTAGGAGTGCTTCTCATGCGTGGGCGTCCTGTCCTTTCCACGTGGGCCTTCCTGCTAGATTCTGAGTCCCTTGAACCTCAAGGGAAGAGACCAAGTCACTGAGAGCTTTGTAACTCTCCGTGCTGGACATGTAGGGGCTGAAAATATTTTAAATAATTTTTAAAACCTCCTTAACTGGAATATAAAATACAGAGGTGAAAGCGCGTGGATTAAAAGGGTATATGACTCCATTGGCTTTCACAGGCTGAACACATCTGTTCAACCAACACTCCGGTCATGACAGAGGTCATTCCCAGAGCCCCCTGCACGTCCTTTCCAGTCACAAACCCCTTCCACTATCCTGACCTCAGTCCTGTCTGTGCCTAACAAAGCTCTCCTGCTCGGACGAGCTTTTTTATTCCTGTCTGGGAAACTGGTTGGCAGAGCCCTGGTGCTGCTGATGGACATGAGAGTGTCATGACTGTGCCCGTGATACTGTCTCTAGACACCCAAACTGCCAGTCCACGAGGTGCCAGAGGCAGAGAAAAGGTCCCTTGTTCATCCTGCCCTCCTCTGGGCTGCAGAGCAGCTCTGCTTGTGACCTTAGTCTAAGTTCCTCATGAGCAATTCTGTCACTTGACCTTCACTTTTATCAGATTGGATATTTCCTTCTGTCTCCAGTTTGCTAAAATTTCTTACTAATGTGTCTAGACCTTCATCTAATGCTTTTAAGTCCGTAATTACAAAATCATTTCTTTTTAATAGCTTAAGGCTCCAGAGTTTCTATTTCATCTTATGTCAGTTTTGGTAAGCTACATTTTGAAAAAAGAAATTTGTGAATTTTTATCCAAGTTGTCAAACTTATTGCATATCGATGTTTTTGGTATAGATTCTAGAACTCTAGAGTCTCGTGGCATTACCTTAGAATCTTAAAGATATATAAATTATTTAAGATGTATTACTTCCTACTTTGTAGGGGCTGGAGTGATCTCCCAATTTTGGCAGAAGATATACTTCTCCTGGAAGCCAAATATATTATCATGAAAGATATTTTCTCTAGGAAGCCAGAGAGCAAATTATCACGTTGGATATTTTTAGTGTTTCATAGAATGGCTTCTGTTAGTATCCTCTTATGTAAAAAGAAGAACATATATCAGATGGCGTATCTTTGTTGCTCGATAAATCACTGATGTGTTAAAAATGTATTTCTATTTCATTTGAACAGGGAATAATTTCCCTTGGTTACACGCAAATATTATAACTCACTATTTATCATTGAATGGCAGCCCTAAAAGTACCAGAACATTAACAACCAGATAAAGTGACATAAACTTAATCAATTAAAAATATTTAAATGAAAGAACCTATGTTTGTAGATGATACCAGTGTCTTTGAAAAGAAAAATGTTGGTAAAAATGAAACACTCATGGGCTCTCTGTGGGTCTACTGCTTATTTAATGCTATATGTGTTTATAATCTGCAAGGATAAATGAATCATGATTTGAATTTTTCTGACAAGGGTTTGATTTTGTGACCACCGCGGGCCTTACTTGGTCCTTATTACATCTCCGCCTGCCTTCTCAGGCTATGGCAGACTGCACATTGTGTCCTTCAGGGCGATTGTAGGGGAAGTGAGCTCACAGTGCAAATCGGCATGGTCTGTTGGAGGGCTCTCTACGTCCCAGAGACTCATTCAACTAGTGACTCCGCACTGTGTGTTTACAAAAATTGGTTATCTGCTACCTTTTCCCCGAATCCCACCTATTCCTCCTTTTTCCTAATATCCAGCCATTCTCTGTCTAATATCATGAATTTCTCATTGACTCTTCTATTTCTCCTTTAATCACACTTGCCTCCGCTATGCTGGGTGGGCAGGTATTTGTCACACGTTTATTACTACATCATACTGCCTAACTAGTCCCTACAAAAGTTAGTAACTTGAAGCAATAATAATTTCTTTTCATCCATGCATCTGTCGACTGGCTGGGGTCTAGGTGACCTAGGGTGAGCTTACTGAGATTTTCCCAAGTTGAAGGTTAGATTCAGGTTTCTTTTTTTTCTTCCTTTTTTATGCTAGCCTGAGGACATGCTTATTGATTTCAGAGAGAGGGGAAGAGAGGAAGAGAAATAGGGAGAAAAACACTGATGTGAGAGTGAGACCTCAGTTGGCTGCCTCTAGCACACACCCCGACTGGGGACCAAACCTACCACAGAGGCATGCACCCTGACTGGGAGCCACACCTACGATGCTCCAACCGTTGAGCCATACCGGCCAGGGCTAGGTTCAGGCTTTTAATCTACTTGGAATAATTGGCTGCCCAATTCTATTTTTTTTTTTTTTTGTATGGAGAGGGTAGCAGTACAAGAAAGGTGAGTGGAAATTGGCACCCTGTCACTTAAGTTCACATTCTGTTGACCAGAGATGTGCGGAACACAGGCGGTCCTGCATGACAAGGCACCGCTGCACGTATGCAGTGAGTCTCTGATGCCCCTTCAAACATCGACTTAGGGGAAAATCTTTTTCTGACAACTTAAGCCTAGAACTTTTTCTGTTTTATATATAAACACAAGGACTCTATTCATAACTTTTGATACAGTGAAACATATATATATATATGTGTGTGTGTATATATATATACATATATATATATTTAGTAGTGAAACTACTTATATATCAAGGAAACATTGTATTTTGTTTTGTTTAAAGTCTTACCAAGAACTGTTCATCATGTCCCAAACTCACATTACCAGTAGTCCCAAAACATTTGTGATATTTGAGTTGCTAATAAGCTCAGCCCTGTTTGCCTGCACTGGTGTTGGCTGCGTTCATGGTGATTCTGCATTTAGAGGCAAGTAGCTCATGTTTTTGGTTTGTATTCTGAGTTGTTACACTGTAACATCTATGTATTTGAAAACATAATTTATTATTTCTTTCATTTCTCCTTACTATGGTTATGGTATTATATAGATATTTTAAATTTATGTGTATAGGTAAGGTTATTTTGTGTATGAAAATTATTTAATAACGTTGCAAAATATATGTTTTAGCAGATGTTGTTGGGCCCCCTAAATTCTCCATATTTTAGCACCAAGTGTGGTGAGCTGACTTCTGCTTTAGGTGGTAAGGGGCATGCTGTAACGCAGGGAGGGCTCTTCCACCTTCACCCTGCATCTGCGGGGACGGTGCTTTTCCTGTGAAGGTCGCCACCTACTCTCTCCAGTAGTGGCTGTGAAGGGAGGCGGGGTGGGAGCTGGACCTGCCAACAGAGCCGGTGTGTCTGTGGAGAGTGCGCAAGCCTTTATCACACTTCTGCCTGGGAAGCTCACCCCAAAAGCAAGCAGTCTGGGGACTGGTGCTGTGAAGGCACTGAGTTTTTACTGTACTGCTGCAATCTTCATTAGTGTTGGGTAAAAGCAGGGTAGTCAGTCACTCTGAGTAGGGTTGGAAACCTGAACATAACCCGCAACTTGGAGAAAACACAGCAGAAAGAGGAGACCATCTGACATGCTTGAAGGGGGTTCTCCAACACCCGCAGGAGACACCCCTGGAAATCTGGTGGTTTCTTCCTGACTCTGTTACTAGAATCCCGTTGTCCCCTGAGGTCACTGCCAGACAGTGCTTCCTGTGGGGTCTCACTGCCAGAGTTTTCTGTGTGTGAGGGTGGGAGCTCTCGGAATTGTTTCCAGAAGAGATTCTGGAAAAAGAGGTAATGAAAACTTGGCAACCCGTCTCGATCCATAGTTCAAGGATGTCAATGTTTTGCTATCAGCTGAAAATGCTGTGAGGGTAACTCGGGAGAATTAAGTCAGAAGACAGTGAAAGAGTGACCGGGACTGAATAATACATGGGGTCTCTGTGTGCCCTTTACTCTGAAGTTGGAGTATTGACAAGGGCTCACAATCTTTACTGGCCAGCAATGGACGTTGTTGGTTCAGGGTTCACTTCATTCATTGACAAATACATTACAGCTAATTGTTTGCCCAACATTCATTACTATGAACTTGAATATGTAATGATTGTGCTAGCCTTTTGGGATGCAGCTGTGTATAAAAAAGAAGGCTCGATTACATTCAAAGGCAGTGAATACAAAAAAATAAAATACAATTCAAACCTATAAAGGTTAACATTCACTTCCCAGAAAGCCCAAGGAGAAAAGCCAGTGGTCAATATAGTTGATTGTGAGACAGGAATGGAGCCCATCTTATACCTGCAGCTTTATCTAACATCAGAAGAATGACATGATTCTTCTTAAGGGCAGACAGCAAGCCACACAAGCCGCTGGCCGTGGGAGATTTGGAGACGTCTGAGCTCTGCCTACATTGTACACAGATGGGGCCAGAGCCAAGATTAAAGGGGTGTTTTGCAGTGGAGGTCTAATTCAGTTAGTCCCAATTTTTTGGCATTAAGCACTCCCTAATTATTACCCTATTACACAGTTGCTGTGCTGATTACCACACCAGACACTCAGTGTGTAACATCATACTCGTTTAATAAAGCTCCTGAATAAGGAGGAACCTGACAGGTCATGCTGTATGCCACTGCAGGCTTAGAAATTTTTTTCACTTAGTAGATCTTGACATTGGGTACTATAAAAATTTAAAAACCAGAGGACGAACTATCTTTGTTTAAGGTCACAGTGTGGTACAGTGTGTGCCTGAGTTCTTGGAGCTTCCAGCCATGTTTCTGAAGTGACTTCTGCCAACCTCCTGCTGATAATGTTACTGCCGTGTTCTGCTGGGTGTGTGTGTGTGTGTGTGTGTGTGTGTGTGTGTGTTCATTTCCTCTAGCTGATGTAGATGGACTGTGACACCTTCGCTCGGGAGACCATGATGACAGTGTTAAGTGCCTTCGCAGGGTCTTCAGATCCCATGTATGTGCCTTTTTGCTTGAGGGCCTTGCTCCTTCCCTGGAGGGAAGCTGACCGCTGGTGTTTGGTCTGGCTGACACACGACAACACAAAACTCACTTAATGGTTTTCACTGCCTCTCTGGCTGACGGCCTTGGGAATTAGGATGTCTGGCTTCTCCCTGTACCGGGCGGCCTCTGTGCTTGTCCTCACCCTGAAGGCTGTTCAGGTTTACATTCCAGGGAGCTCAGCTTACATTCTAATAATGGCGAGAGCAGTTTGAGATGATCTTTTCTGATCACATCAAATTTTCCTTCTTTTTATCCAAGCTAAACCTTTCATTCAAAATTCCAAACTGAAGTCTAAGAACTAGTACATATCTCTGCTTGCACATTCTTCAGGCTAATAGATTTCTCATGTCTCAGAAGAGACGAAATGAGGAGTTGGCGGTCAGGTGTAGATTCTGGCTCTTAGCTGAATTTTTAAAATGTGCCAAAAGCCTCTAAATGTACACCCCTGTCAGCAAATTGATCATAATATTTTATTTGTAAAATGCTCAGCAAATAGTTAACTATAAATATTAACTATAAAGTTAAAATTTATTACCTTTGTTAACTAGTAGGATAACTGGAAAAGGAGGAGATTTAGATAAATCATGGCATTTATTATTTAGCCCTGATTCATATAAAGGTGCCTTTGGAGTTTAAGTTTGGGTTTTTATTTGTTCGTTTATTAGCTGCAAAGCTCCAGATATGCTACATGGAATAAATGCAGCGTCACAGGATGTCATGAAAACCTGCATCAAAACTACTTTAATCCAATTTAGCACAGTTATTGCCCTTAAGGGCATGCTTTTCTATGGGATCATAAAAGGTACTTGAATTTATCTGGAGATAAGAAGACAAGTAAGTTATTTAATAATAGCAGTCTTTATGTATTTAACAGAAAAGCACAAAAGATGGTGCCTATCTTTTCTTCTTAAGAGGAAGCAGGAGGAAGTAGGTTTGAGTGGAAAATGGAAATATTCTTTCAAATGAAAGTGAAATTTCAGGCAACAAATCGATCATCTCCCTTATGCAAGGGCCATGCTGTGCCCATAGGGAAGAAGGTGAGGCGGGTGGGACGCAGCCCGGGATCTCCAGCTGCAGACCTGGGGGCTCAGACAGGTTTCGTGTAGGTACTGCAAAAGGAAGGGTGGGAGGTCAGGGAAAGCGGTCCAACACTCCAGGCGGTCAGCACGTTTGCTTAGGGAGGTTTCTCAGTCTCAGCACGACTGCCACGTGGGCCAGACCATCCTCTGGTGTGGGGGCTGCGCCGTGTGTTCTGCAGTGGCGGACAGGACCTCTGCCTCCTGCCCCCTCTGTGCCATCAGTATTTTCCCCTGCAGATTCCACAACCCGAAATGGCTCTCAACACTGCTGCTTGTCCCCAGGTTAGAGAGTGTGTAAAATCACCCCCACGGAGAACCACTGACATAAGGAATGAAGAAAAACTTCTAAAGCAGTCACATTTGAGATGAACACGGAAGGGCAGGTACAGCCAATTCGGGTCATTTTGCTGAGGGGGAACTGTCTTCGCCAGAACCAGGCATTTAGAAAGATGAATCTGAAGTCAGGTGTACGATAACCTAGAGCAGGAAGAGCTGTGAGGGAGGGATGCCTGCTAGGAGTGGCCAATTCCCGTTACTTCGTGAACATGGACCCTCGCTCTTCACTCCTTCTGTGAAGCAGCCCTCACACTTACTGTGCCTCTCAAGTGCGGGCACTGGCTCTCCCAGTGACTGGAGGTAGGACAGCAAATGAGACAAAGCCCCTGTTCTCGTGCAGCTTACATTCTAGAAGGGGAGGAGACAAACATGACCCATAAAAATGTAACTCAAATACTTTAAAAATAGTACTTACACTCTATGAAGACAGTAAAACAGTTGATGTGACCATTAGTGACTAGAGAGGCTGCTGCTATTAATGATCAAACTTATAATGAAGATATCCTGACAACTTTGTTACAATGAGGTTACATTTACATCAACATTCATTAGAAATCTCATCCCTAGATGGCCAAAAATAGAGGTAAAATAGAATGTATTTTTCCCCGTTGACATATAAAAGTATCTTAACGAAGAACATTACTTTGTAAGTTTATTCAACAGAAAGGGATTTTACTTGTATGGCTATCTGGACACTTGGAGAGTTCCTTGCAAACCAGTGGGGGCAGATTATGAGGCAAAAAGAAAGAAGGCAGCTAATGTTTGCTGGGATGCAGCACATGCCAGCCAGCGGTGCTTCTGGACATCTGTTACTTAGTTTCAATCACAGCATGAGGCCAGCGCCCCAGGATCTCTCCGGTAGAATACAGCTTCCCAGCAGGTCATCTGTCATTTAGTTCTGTCCTTCTTCAATACATTATATGTTTGTAAAGCACAAAAAGGTCACACCCATTTTCATGTTAAAAATCACTAATGGCTCTTCATTGCCTTAAGATCAATTAGCAATTTCCGACCAGGGCCCAGTGAATTTCCTAGGGTCCTTGAAAGCCTTGTGCTCTCCCTCTGCCTCCTCAGAGCCTCCCTGCCTGCTGGAAGCTCTCCACCCCAACCCACGGCCCGCCTCGCTAACTCCCTGTCATCCTTCAGGACTCACTTAGAGGTAGCTTCCTTACAAAAGTCTTACCTGATTGTCCCGGGTCTAATTTAGACACCCTTCCAACGTGCAGCAGGTGCACTTCTTATGCAGTAGCCACAGTTACGACCCTGGTATGTGGATGCTCATTTCCTTGTCTGGGTTCTTGAAGGTTCATCCTGGTGCACCCAGCAGGTTCACACAAGGACCCAGCACAATCAACAATACTTGTGGGGTAATGCATTTTAGAAATGAAAAGGCTGATGCTCAGAAAGCATATGTTATTTGCTCAAAGTTACAGAGCTGTAAATAGAGGATCTCTACCTGTGGGGCTTAAAAACTCAGGTTCTCTCTATATTCCAAGGGAATCTGTATATTCTGTGGAGCTGTGCAGGCGCATTATGGAGAATCATTTAACTAAGATGGTTTACTGGTAACCTTGCTGAGAAGTATTCAATAATACTCATTATTAATCAAACAGCAGACAAGATCTTGACTTGAACAGTGTCTTTCTTTGAGGTGCTTCTGTGATTATCTCCAGTTTAGGATTGCCAATGCCTGAGTCTTTTCTGTTCTCAGTTGGTGAAGCATTAGCCTGGGGAAAATCTAGATTTTTGTTTCTCATTGTTTGATTCATTAATATTCTATTAGACATTTACACAAATGCTTTTAATTATGGTACCTGGTAAGATTCACTGCCTCCTCACATCCATTCTGTTATAATGTCAGTCTGCAAAACCATATTGGGATGTGTGGAAAAACTATGCAGTATGTAATAATGCACAATTGAAACTGCTAAAATATGTGTGTTGTTTAACTGATTTCTAAAATTGCAGCACCTTTGATTCATTACTTACTATTCTTTAGTCCTCATGCTTTTTTCTAGACACTGAAATGCAAAGTGGACAAAGTAGAGAGGAATTTTGTTATATCATTCAGCTACATCTAAGCTGGTCCCTAAGTTTATGATTCTGGTAAATAGCAACATGTTTCCTTGAGCATAGAAATGTAAAGAACAACTGTGAAACAAAACATTTTGAGTAATATGCTTAAATTCTTTTCAAATATTAATGCTCCTTCAGTACATATGTTAAGTAGGTATGTAATGATTATAGCAAATAAAGATTTTTTTCTTCAAATCTTGGGTTTTTACCATTACCAGTTCTGGCCAACCTAGATGGGTTTGCATGTCAGCTGTGGTCGGTCTATAGGCTTCCTCCCTGGGCAGGTATGTGGTCTTGTAGCAATATGCTAACTACCTATGGTAAGTTGGATTAATAGACTAACAGTAATAGCAAATGTTTGTTATTGCTTGGGTGTTTGTTATAGTACTGAGGCTATTTTTGTACACTGTCTCATTTAATCTTCACAATACTTTGAGATTGGTACAATTAAATTTTATGTGTTTTCTGGTAAATTCTAAACATTTAAGGAAGAAATAATATTAATTCTACATAAACTGTTCCAGAATATAGCAAAGTTGCATACACTTTCCAAGTCATTTAATGAGGCCAACATTACTACTAAAATTAGACAAAGATATTGCAAGAAAAGAAAATTTCAGACAAATATCCTTTATGAACATAGACAAATATACTTTCAACAATATACAAAGAAATTGAATCCAGAAATGTATGAATAGGATAATACATTATGATGAAGTTTTCACCCTGGGAAAACAAAACTGTTTTAACATTTGAGAATAATATCAACAGTCTGATAGATTCAGAAAAAGTATTTGATAAAACTTTGTATCTATTTATCATTTTCTAAAAATCTCTCAGCAGATTCAGAATAAAAAGGAGCTTCCATATAAAAGGCATCTATAAAAACCTTACAGCAAAGATAATATTTAATTATGAAAGGCATAATGCTTTTCCCTTGATACTGGCAATTAGGTAAGGATGCTTATTTTAACCATTCTTATTCAAAAAATATATTAGAAGCTGTAGCCAAAACAAGAAAAAGAATGAAAGGTATGTAGATTGGAAAGGAAGAAATAGAGAACTGTCTAGATTAACAGACGATATAGTTCCAAGGAACCACAAAAACTTCTGAAACGAATATATCCTTACCCTTATGTTCTAGTGATAAACAGTTGGAAATTCAAATTTAAGTAAATTTTGTGTATATTTAAAATAGTACACAAAACAAGTATTTAGTTATAAGTCTATCAAAATATGTGCAATATCTTCATTCTGAAAACTATGAAGCATCAATGAAAGAAATTGACACTCTTTAATGGAGAATTATACTGTGTTCATAAACTAAAACACTCAGTGTAGTAGAAATTTTGGTTTCCTTCAAACTAATCTATTGATTCAGTGCATCCAAATAAAAATCCCAGCTGCACTGATCAACAAGTTGACTCTAAAATGCATATAGAAAGGCAAGGAAACTAGAAAAATAGCAGAACAGCTTTGAAATGAACAGTTGGAGGATTAACATTATTTGACTTTGAAATCAACTCTAAAGCTATAGTTATCAAGATAGTCTTATATTGGCAAAAGGATAGACATACAGAAGACTGGAAAAGAATAAAGATTCTAGAAATAGACCCATACATATATATGATCAATTGATTTTTGAAAAAAGTACAGAGGGGGTTCAATGGAGAAAGAATAGTTTTTTTTAAGCAATGACACTCAAATCTTTAGACATCCAAATGCAAAAAGACTCCCACAATTTTCAATTCATACTTTATACTGTATGCAAAAATTAATCCCAAATGGAGCATAGAAGCATTTGAAAAACATACAACTATACATCTTCTGGAAGAAAATATTACAGAAAATTTTTGTGATTTAAGTTCAGAAAAAGATTTCTTAGATATGAACTCAAAAGCATGATCTATAAAAGAAAATCTTGAAAAATTTGACTTTATCAAAACTAAGAACTTCTGTTTGGAAACTATTAAGAGAATGAAAATCAAGCCACAGACTGGGAGAAAATATTGGCAAAATCTTTATCCAATAAGGAACTTGTATGGGTGATATATAAATAACTCAAACTCACAAATTAGAAAACAACCCAGTAAAAAAAATGGGCAAAGTATCTGAAGAGACTCTTCACCAAAAAAAAAAATATATGGATGGCAAATGAGCACAGAAAGATGTTCAACACCATGTTTTGTTATGAAATGCAAAAGAAATATGGCCCAAATGAAAGAACAGGTCAAAACTCCAGAAAAAAAACAAGTTATGAGAAGTAAGCCAACCTACTAGAGAAAGAGATAAAAACACTGGTAATCAGGATGCTCACAGAAATTATTAACTATAGATGCAAAAGAGAGGAAAAAGTGAAGGCTATGCAAAGTGAAATGAAGGAAAATATACAGGGAACCAAGAGTAAAAGGAAGGAAACCAAAACTCAAATCAACAATTTGGACCAGAAGAAAGAAATAAACATTCAACCAGAACAGAATGAAGAAACAAGAATTAAAAAAAAAAATGAGGGGAGACAACTTTAAACCCTCCAACATCTGAATCACAGAGGTGTCGGAAGGAGAAGACAAAGAACAAAAAATTGAAGACCTATTCGAACAAATAATAAAGGAGAACTTCACCAATCTGGCAAAGGAAATAGACTTCCAGTCCAGGAAGCTCAGAGAGTCCCCAAAAAATTGGACCTAAGGAGGAACACACCAAGGCACATCATATTTACATTACCCAAGATTAAAATGAAGAAAATCCTAGAAGCAGCAAGAGAAAAGTGGACAGTCACCTGCAAAGAAGTTCCCATGAGTCTATCAGCTGATTTCTCAAAAGAAACTTTGCAGGCAAGAAGGGGATGGAGAGAAGTATTCAAAGGCATGAAAGGCAAGGACCTGCATCCAAGACTATTCTATCCAACAAAGCTATCATTTAGAATGGAAGGTCAGATAAAGTGCTTCCTAGTTAAAGTCAAGGTAAAGAACTTCATCATCACTGAGCCCTTATTATATGAAATGTTAAAGGGACTAATCTAGAAAATAGAAGAAGATAAAAAACTATGAACTGTAAAATGACAACAAACCCTGAGTTATTAACAACTGAGCTTAACACAAAAAACAAAACAAAAACAAACTAAGCAAACAACTAGAACAGGAACAGATTTCTAGAAGTGGAGATCACATGGAGGGTTATCAGTGACTAGGAGGAGGGGGAAGAGTGGGCAGGAAAGGTACAGGGAATTAGAAGCTTAATTGGTAGGTACAAAAGATACAGGGGGAGATTAAGAAAAGTATTGGGAAATGGAGAAGCCAAAGAACTTATATGTATGGCACATGGACATGAATTAAGGGGGTGGAATGCCAGTGGGAGGGGTGGTACAGGATGAAGGGAAATAAAGGGGAAAAAAATGAAACCACCCTAATAGTATAATCAATAAAATATACTTAAAAATAAATATATTTTATGTTAATAAAAAAGGTGGTGGGACACTATTAATAATTATTCCAGGATATCAGATATAAACTACAATTGTCCCAGGAATCTGGGATACATGGTCACACTAATTTCATGCACAGGTATTTTATATAGGTATTCAACAATTCACGTTCACTTTTAAGCTGGTTAAGTTAAAAGTGGCTATATAAGTAGCTCTTCAATTTTCTGCATGAGTTGCATGGTACATTGCTATGGCATATTCAGCTACAATATAATTCTCCCTTTTTTCCTACTCAAGGAGCTATATCAGAATACAAATGAGTGAGAGTTGATACTTTAAGGGAGTGGTTCTCAAATTTTACTGTGGGTACAAATCACTCAAGGTTCTTGTTAAGATGCAGATTCTGATTCATTAGGTCTGGGGTGAGACCTGGCAGTCTGCATTTCTAATGAGCTCCCAGGTAGTGCCAACACTGCTAGCCCATAGACCAGTCTTTGAGAAGCAGGGCTTCAGGGGAACTTTTTCAAAGTCACTGGCCAGTTTAGAAACTCAGATTGTTGGTAACACAAAGCACCTGGTTTCTCATCTGACTGCTAGACACTCAAGTACTGAGACACTGAAACAAAGATATGTTGATTCATAGTAATTAAATGTTTTGGTCCAATAAAATGGTGGAAAAAATTCACCCTAAATTTCTTAATGAGGTCTATGCAGCCAAAGGCAGTTAAGACCATTTATTGCTTCTCTTAAGTATAAGAAAGCATGAGGGAAATAGCTATATTCTGCACACACAAAAAAGAAATGAATGGATTATTGCAAGCAATTTCTTTTCAAGTAATTTTAAAGAAAATGGCTTTCTAATACTTAATTAAATTACAGTGTTTTCAGATATTAAATGAGATATAGCTTCCATTATTACCTTACATTGAAAGTTGGTAATTATCACTGAATGGAAACAGTCACAGTAACACACGTGTGTGCCAAGCAGAATCTGTCATAAACCCTCTTTTTCCTTCATGAGATTATTTTCAAGTGTATCCAAATTTACTGATTTTCTCTGTGATCAGCAAGCAACATACTATTCTAAATTAAGATACTTTAGTAATACCCACAGTTACTATTGATCAGTTTTGTTTGACCAAATACCTGTTCTGGTAGAATTCTAGTTCCATATATGTCCCCACCCTTTCCATATTTAGCACAGTGTAGAGGGGTTCTTGGGTAGTTTCAGACCCAAAGAAATGAATCACAAGTGTGAACAATGTAATTTCGGGACATATAGAGACTCAACACAAAGAAGTCAGGACTCTGTTTCCTCATAGAGCTAAATTAGATGAATGACCTGTCCCACATTGATTTAGTGTATGCTTTCTTCACATTGTCTTCTTCTATCAGTTTTAAACACGTGCAGATACACACCGAGTGCTCCCTGGTTCTGTTTTACTATCTAGTTTAGACACATTAACTGGTTAATTTTTGAGGAAGTCACAGATGTCAAATAAATAACTGGTAACAGTGATAGACAAGTAAGGTTTTTTTTCTAATTTCACTTTCAGTGTTTTAGTTTGTATTAGTTTATAAATTTGTTGAGTACTGTCATCTTTCTGTGAAAAATTCAAACCCTTTTATAGAGCACAAAAGTAGTAATTTATATACTAAAGTTAAATCCTCTCCTAACTTCTACTCTCAAAATTCATAGTAATTGCATAATAACACTGATTACCATACATGCTGGGTTTTAGTGTTCAGTAACACAAATCAAAAGCTGACAGTTCTTTTAGATGTTTTATGCCAGCTTTCTAGTTACTAGATGAAGAAAAACAGACCAAAAGCTGTTAAAACACTTGCCTAACTATGGAATGAGTTAATGACAAAGGTTGTCTTGAAATCCAACCTTCTTCATTCATAGTTCAATGCTGTTTTTATATTGTTTCCTCTTTATTTTCCTTTTGTGTTATGTAATTTTAAATGTTCAGGACATCTGCATATTTTATAAATTTTATTTTAAAGAACAGCAGAAAATATACAGAGAAAGTACCAACGAGGTATCAAGGGTTCAGCTAGGTCTCTGAGATGTGCATTGAGTTTGCTCCAGACTTACCAAAACGATTTCTTTCTGCCACTTTTACTTGCTTTTATCATCCTCCAAAGAAATAGACAAACATAAGCACCTGCTTTCAATTATCCGTGGTCTTTTTGCTGAAATTAAGAAGCATCAAATATCAAAATAAAGTCCAGCAGAGGGAAGTGACAGGCAGTGTGGAGGCCCTGGGTAGCACTGTGAGCATTTGTATGTGTGGCAGCTTGTACAGAATGACTGTTAAGTATTCTAATGGCAGTCAAAATTGCCTGAATGGGAAGGAAAGGAGCTGGCCAGAGTGCTGAAATGCCTGGCCGGTCCAACAAAAAAACAGAGCAACACTTCCTGAACTTATTTGACCATGGAACAATTGAAGCTAAATCCAGTGGTCAATTATCAGTTCTCATCTTAGTTAACTATCAGCAATTTTTGACACAGTTGATCATTCCCTCCTTGTGCTAATTGTTAAGACATTGTCTATCAGCTCTAAACCTATTTATATTCAGTTACTGGTGCTGGCAATGGACTCTGCACCCGACATTCAGCTACAACGTAGCTGTGAGGTGGTGCCATGTTATTCTCTGTCAACAGGGCATACTGAGAGCCTGGAGGAGTAGGAGGGGCTGGCTTCTTCTCATGTGCTTCCCAGGACTTCCTGTCTCCATGTGGTTCTGGTGTTATGGCTTAGAAAAACTTCTCCACCCTGGAAGTGACAGTTTCTTCCTATTGCCACATATGATTTCAGTTTGAAGAGGGATTTGTGGCAGAATTTTATGGTTTTATTAACACAGATACAACGTGTACTCAATCTGTGTATTCATTTTCCTTGCTGCCCAGCCTGGCATTGGGATTGGTGGCTCTGATGGCCAGCTGGGCTGCTCCGTCCACAACGGCTTTGTGGTTTTTCAAGGAGACATTGTGAGCAATCCCAGCACAGTAGGATTTGTTGCACATCAGCAGCACTTCAAGCTCCTTGACGTTGTGGACCAGGAACTTCCCAAAGCCACTGGCAGCATGGGCTTTGTTTTCTTGTTGCTCCCATAATCAATGCTGGGCATCAAGATCAAGACCTTGAATCTTCTGCTCACCCTATCGTCAGTGCCTCTGGGTTTCTGTCAGTTCTGCTTAATTTTGACATAACGGTTAGACTCGTGCCAAATGAACTTCTTGGCCCTCTTTTATTTTTAAAGATTTTATTTATTTATTTTTAGAGGGGAAGGGAGGAAGAAAGCGAGGGAGAGAAACATCAATGTGTGGTTGCCTCTTGCATGCCCCCTACTGGGGACCTGGTTTGAAAACCAGGCAGGTGCCCTGACTGGGAATCAAACCAGTGACTCTTTGTCTGCAGACTAGCACTCAGTCCACTGAGCCACGCCAGCCAGAGCTTGGTCCTCTTTTTGACAACCTTGGGTTTCATGAGGGGTCTGAGGGCAGCCACGGTGCTGAGTAGGAGCTGGCTACCACCTCCACAGGCAGTGCTGAGGAGAGCCAGTTTGAAGTTTTTCCAGCGCTTGTGCGGCCTATCTCTACTGGGTTGAATAGTGTTCCTTCTGGAGTCATGTCTTTCCAGAACCCCAGAATGTGATCTTGTTTGGAGATGGAGTTTTTGAAGGTGTAATTAGTTAAGATGAGGTTATGCTGGGTCAGAATGGGTCCTAAACCCAGTGACTGGTGTCTTTATTAGAAGACGACATGAAGATGGAGGCAGAGCTTGGAGTGATGTGCCTCCAAGCCAAAGGACACCAAGGATGCTTGGCAACCACCAGAAGTTAGGAGGGAGGCACGTAGCAGATGTCCCCTCACAGCCTTCGGAGGGAACGTGGCCTTGCTAATGCCTTGCGTACATGCTTTTATTCTCTATACTGAGGACAGATTTCTGTTGTCTTAAGCCACTGGGTTTATGGTCATTTTCTACAACAGCCCTGGGACACGAATGCACTGTCTCATCATAGCCCTGTCAGAGACAGAAGCACCAGGTGCTGACAGCCTCCTTTTAGAAAAGGTTCCCAGACCCATGTGGTCCCTCCTGTGAGCTCAGGAACACCAGCACCAGCTGGGCAGCACCTGCTTCTTTGGGGTCTGAGCTCATCTCTGTGGGGCCCTTATCTAAGCTTCCTTAATAATTCCCCAAGCCCTGGAAGTGCTTGTTTTTTCCCCTTGCAGTTGCATCCTTTGTGATATTTTAGAGTTCACTTTTTCCTGTTTTTGTTACCTAGTTAACAAGTTCATATTTAATAATTATTTATATTAAATTCTCTCAATTCAGCTTCCTGAATGGATCCTGGCTGATACACATCTCCCTGATAGCTTTATTGTTAATTCCCAATGAAATGACATTCTCTGGGGCTTCCTCCTGCTAATAGGTCACACCTCAATCTACTCTGCTGATTTATTCTCTTCTTTCTAAACCCCTAACCTTCCTGTGATCCAGGGTACAAATCTTTCCTCCCTTCTTCCCTCCTCTCCACCTATACTCACTCTCTTGGCAAGCTCATTCATGTTCATGGCTTTAAAATCCATCTCTATGCAGTTGACTCCCAAATGTATATAACTTTGACCCAGATCTCTGTCCCCTGAACTTCAACTATATACTCAGTCTCTCCCTTGCATGTCTAATCAATACCTTAAATTTAATATGTATGTCTAAAAATTGGACTCTTGATCTTTTCTCCCCACCCCCACCGAAGCTGTTGTTTTTATACCTAATTCTGTCTTATTTGATGGGAAATCCACCCTTCCCTTCCTCTCACACCCTACATTAAAAAGTCCTTGTGCCCCTACCTTCAAATTATGTCCAGAATCTGATTGCTTCTTACCACCTCCATTGCTGCCCCTGACCCCTGTCTGAACCACCTGAGTTACTAAAATTGCTTCCTACCTGGTGTCTGCTTCCACTCTCAAACTCTAGAGTCCATCCTCAGCAAGAACAGCAAGAGAGATCTCTTGAAAGGAAGTCAGATCATGTCCCTTCTCTGCTCACAACCCTGCAGTGGCTCCTCATCATACTCAGGGTAAAAGTCAAAGTCCTTACAGATGCCCACATGGTTTTACATGACCTGACCCCCTGCTACCTTTCTGAGCTTGCCTCTTACTCTTCCCTTTTATGACTCTGTTCCCACCACACTGGCCTCCTTGCTGCTTCTCTAATATATCAAACATGCTCCTGACTTAGGGATTTTGTCCCGCCTTCTCTGTTCTGCAGTTTTTTCTCCATATATCCTCTTGGATGATGTAAGTCCTTTAAGTCATTGCTTAAACTAATCTCCATGAAGCCCACCCCATATTTCCTAATTATTACTGCAATGTAACCCCTCCCCCATTCTCCATTCCTCTTTCTTTTCTTTTCTTTTTTTTTTTGTGGCACGAATTATCTCCTAATAAATGACGTGATTTATTTTATTATGTTTATTGTGTTTCTCCTCATGCTTTCATGAAAACTCCATAAGGCAGGAGTCTTGCTTATAGTGGTATCCTGAGTGGCTGGCACATAGCAGGAAGACAGTGCAGATCCTTTGAATGTCAAAAGAGGGAACGCATTCACAGATCACCTGCAGAAGCTCAATAAATGCTACACTGGATGGGTAAAGTAGACCACAAAAATTAGTGCACAAAGGAATTAAGTGCTGCCATAAAGGACCATAGGATTCATTGGAAAAATAAACACTTCCAACATGAGGCTTCTTAAGAAAATCAGTAAGTGAACAAAAAAATGAAATAATTAACAAGTTTAGAAGTGGTCTATCGCTTCTCGGCCTTTTGGCTAAGATCAAGTGTAGAAGTGGTCTAAACCAAGAGCAACAGTGTGCTGCAAAATGTGAGAATCATGAAACTTTTCCTCAATTTCAACAATTTTGAGAGCAATGAGACCTTGTTTCTTTTGTGAATTCTAAATATGTAATATATTAATACCTATTAATATTGAATTAATCTGTGTTCCACTGAAACTAGTTTAAGAAATGCTGCCATAAAATAACGAACTGGCATAAAAGTCAGATTCTGTATATACATAATTTAGATAGAACAACCAATAATACCTATACTTTTCAGATTATTTTATTTTTAAAGATTTTATTTATTTGTATTTCAGAGAGAGGAGAAGGGAGAAAGAAAGAAAGGGAGAGAAACATCCATGTGTGAGAGATACATTGATAAGTTGTCTCTTGCATGCCCTAAATTGGGGACCTGGCCCACAACCCAGATACTCTCCCTGACCAGGAATCGAGCTGGTGACTTTTTGGCTCACAGGCCAGTGCTCAATGCCCTGAGCCACACCAGCCAGGGCTCAGATTATTTTCAATTACATTTTTTGATACTTGTTTGGCAGTATTAAGAATTGATTTCTTAAGAGGGAAGGAATCACAAAACAAAACACACAGAAAAATAATAAATGTATATAAAAATTGATTCCTTAGGACATAGGAGTATTTGAAGACCCATAAAAGAAGGAAATTTCACAAAAGAATTAATTTTTATAGCATTTTGTTAAGATCTGTCTTTTTAAACTAAAGTTTAATTCTTGAATTCAGTAAAATATCTACAAATCTGTTTAAACTTTACATTACACCTAAGTATGCAAAAACCACACTTTAAGAAAAGGTCATTCACATTTAGTCTGGACCATGCAGTAGGCAAATGTTGAAAATGCCTGTTTTCCAAGGCACTTTTTTAGATGTATTTGTTTACATTGAGCCCCAGGGAACCTTATTTTAGGGCCAATGACCTATGATTGGTGGAGGGTGAGGAATCAACAGAAGATCATGTGATATGAAAGCAAATTAAACATTTTAAAAAGTATTTAGAAAGCATTTTTTCTAATTCTTGATTTTAAAAAATGACAACAAAGACTTGCAATTAAACGATAACATGAAAATAATGAAGTAACTTCTGTTTGAGGATATGGTGCATTAAAAGAGACAAGAAGGGTGCGATGTCCCCGAGCTGCCCAGGCAGGCAGCACCAGGGACCCGAGAGGAGCAGAGAGCCTGCGGATCAGATGCTGAGATGATCAGGTGTTAGAGGCATGGGTGACATCTGCAGAACTCTCTCTAAAGAAACGTTTTAATTGCTATATGTTTATTAAAAGATTTTAAGCACTAATGTTCTTGAAATGCTATGATTCACTGTGTTAGGGAAATACCTTCCAGTTCTGGGAAAATAAACATCTGTATTTTATAGAGGGAAAAAAAGGTCTTTTCATGGGATAACCTTAAAAATCATTTAACCTTTTAGGACATAAAAGACTATTTTGGTTTCAAGATGAAGCGTTAAATTATCTGTTGCTACTTGATGCAGGGATCAAATGGAAACAAAATGTGAGGTCAGTATTCCCATCCTAAAGCAAACAGACAGTTTGTTAATTTGGTCAGTTGTGGTGAAGAAAACTTGATTTGGTTGTCTGGATTGTGCAGACAAAAACAAGGATGACTAACTAATGAACCATGAAATAGATGTTTCAAGACACAATGACTTAAGTCAACTCTGATTTTCCATAGGAACAGAATAACAATTAGGGGTTACATCTTGCTACCAACCGCTCTTTGGGGGACTGACTGCCCGTGGTGTTTTTAATCACCTAACAACTGTAAGTGGTGTCTCTGTACCAAATCGTGAGGCATTTTTCTTACATGGATGTCACAGAAGACTTACTTTTATGGGTTTTTTTTTTGAGATCTTTAGGAAGAGAATGCTACTGAATAGAAGAGAAGCTGCGGGTGTCTGTCAGAGCAGCTGGTGAGGCCAGCGAGCCTCAGGCGGAGGCCATGGGACAGCAAGGCCCCCTCTGCTTGAAGTCAAGGGTGCAGAGGATCTCTGGTGGGCCTCCTCTCTGGCTTGCAAGAAGGGAAGGCATGAATCTACTTGACAGTGCAGCATCAATAGAAATACACTTGGGTAGAATTGCTGTATTTGCATGTAAAGTTAGTAGGCAGGACACTCTCTCAAGCAAAGGCATGTTCCAGGAGCTATAATCTAATTCGGCAGACCCTCAGGGATTGTGGAGTTAACGTTCAGGAATGAACAATCAAAAGCAGCCCCATTAGCTTCTCTGACTTGTAGTACCTGTACTGTACTTGTAGTACCAAGAGCTGGGAGGCTGGTGTGCAGAAGTAAGTGATGGGGACGTGAACCAGTCTGGCAGCCCACCAGCCCTGACCTCACCATGGAGCTCTGCTGTTCTTCCTTGTTTGCATTTCGCAGGGAAATTAGAAACTGGATTTTGGAAGCCAGGATGGGATGAAACATACAGAAAGCTGGCACAGTGTTGCCAACTTGCCATAAAGACGCTGAGAACCAAAATGTTTGGGTTCAACATGGCTTAGCAGCTGCAAAATAGCATTCAGCTGGGAGTCTCAGAATTGGCTTCACATTTCTTAGAACTGATCCTTTGTGATTCTGGGCCAGTACCATTACATCTCTCAACCTTTCCACCTCAGTTTCTCTCTCTCTCTTTTTAATCCTCACCTGAGGGCATGTTTGTTGATTTTTAGAGAGAGGAAGTGGGAGCGGGGAGAGGGAAACATCAATGTGAGAGAGAAACATCCATCGGTTGTCTCATACATGCTCTGACTGGGAATCGAATCCACAACCGAGGTATGCTCCCTGACTGGGAATAGAACCTGTGGACTTTTAGTAAAAGGGATAATGCTACAAACAATTGACTCACTTGGCTAGGGCTCAACCTCAATTTCTTTATCTGTACAATTCCCTCTAAGTGCAAATGAGGATCAAATGAGGTAATGTATGTTAAATAAATACTTTATAAATGTTAATCTGCTATACAGGCTACATGCCATAAATGCATATCCCTGAACACCGAGCGCTGGGAGTGGAATATGGCTGTTTGGGTGTTATGGACCAACCGAGGAAACATTTGGAAGTGGGGAGAAGGGACCAGATAGGCCTGATGTATTTTGCTTACATTTAGAGATCCTTAAAAAATCTTTTGCATCATGAAGACCAAAAGCTCTCACTAAAGTAAAAAATTCAATTTAGAACAGATGAAACTATTTCCAGCCAGGAAGAAAATAATCCACTTATTTTCCACAAGTGTGCTTGTTTGTTTTGTCCTTCCAGACGTGTTGGTTCAGTCCTCAAAGCCCAGATGTCCCAAATACTCTGTTAAAGCCCAACTCACTGGTCACTTTCATGACAAGCCTTTCAAAACCTCGTTCACACACCTGCTTGCAGTGCTTTCAAAAGCAGTGGAATCAACTGCAAGGCAGTGTCCACCCTGAGCCCGTAGACCTTTCTCCCTTCTGGCAGGCGAGTGGAATGACCCCTTGCCCGCTGGTCCTGCCCCAGCCCTTTGTGGGCACAGCATGCCCGAGGCTGGTGTGCATTTCAGCTACTGCTAATGGGGTCAAAGTGGGGAGCAACTTCAGAGGGAGAAGACTGCATTTCCTTCTCGCTGGGCTCCCATGCCACCCCTCCAATTCCGGTTCTCAGCATCTTTATGGCAAGCAGGTGACACTATGCTTGGTTTCTGATATGTCTCATACCACCCATCCCACCACCGCTCCGCTTCTGCGTGGGTGGGCGCCTGTGAGTGTGTACTGACTAAATGTTACCATGGCCCAGGAGCTGCTTTTCTTTAATGGACCTTTGAATGCTAAACACCATCACTGACTTTTTTTTTTTTAATCTAAACCTGCCTTACAGAACCTAGCCCTGTCTTTCTTAAAGAATCACACGTGAATTCCTTGAGGTGAAAGCAAAAGTGATGACTTGCGATGAATCTGTACGGTGACTGCTTGTGAATTATGTGAGATGGAGAGATGTTAAAGGAAGGCCCTTTTCCAGAAAGGAAATGAATTTCATCCTTCTCCCCCAGCCCCAATATGTCCGGCAGTATACTTCCCTTTAGAGCGGGGCCTTTGGGACAGTTATAATTAGATGCCGTGCTGCCGGTGGAGACAAGTGGACAAGGGCAGACATCTTTCTCCAGACGGTGCCTGCCGTGACGCACACTGTCTGCCGCCTGGGGACAGCATCGGACTAATTTGCCTCCTCAAAATTAGACCAAGGAACATCAAAATTAATTTGCTTTCCTGGGGTTGGACTAAAAAGCAGTGATGTTTACCTTGCCCCTGTGTTTTGGGAAGTGCGTGGCGGCAGGTGAAGGCCTCGGTCTTCCTGGAGGGAGCTGACTTCTCCTCGTTGGCAGCCTTGGGATACACATTGTCACCCTGACACGTCTCACCCTGTGAGGGCTCCCCAACACCAGTCCTGGGAATGCTTGTTCTGGAAGATTATTTTGGGCTGTAGGCTCAGATAAGTTTCCACCTTCCAGTAGGAAAGAGGCACACAATGCATGCTAGTCTATCAAAGGCTCCGACAAGCCTTATGAAAACAACAACAACAACAAAAATTCAATTTTGCTTAACTTAGAGTTCTGTTCAGTGATTTAACAAATAATTCTAGACCATGTCAGGCTTTCCTCTAGGTGCTGGGAATTTAGCCAAGAACAAAACAGAGGTTCCTTTTCTCATGGAATTTATAGTTTTTGGGGAGAGTGAGACAATAAACAAATAAAAATATATAATATATTGTCATATAGTGATACATAAGAAAAACGGCATAGGCCTGACTGGTGTGGCTCAGTGGGTTCAGTGTCATTCTGCAAACCAAAAGGTCAGCAGTTTGTTTCCTGGTCTGGGCACGTGCCTGGGTTGCAGGCCAGCTCCCTGGTTCACGGTGTGCAAGAGGCAACTGATTGATGTTTTTTTTGCACAGTGATGTTTCTCTTCCTCACTTTCTCCAAAAATAAACGAATAATCTTTTTTTAAAAAGACTAATCATCAGAGCAATGCAAATTAAAGCCACAATGAGGTATCACCTCACACCTGTCAGAATGGCCACCATCAATACATCAACACAAGTGCTGGTGAGGATGTGGTAGGAATGCAGACTGGTGCAGCCACTGTGGAAAGCAGTATGGAGAGTCCCCAAAAAATTAAAAATGTAACTGTCTTTAGACCCAGTGATCCCACTCCTGGGAATATATCTAAAGAAAGCCAAAGCACTACCATGAAAGAATATTAGCACCCCTATGTTCATTGCGATATTATTTACAATCACCAGGGTACGGAAGCAGCCCAAGTGTCCATCAGTAGATGAGTGGGTAAAATGACTACAGGACATTTACACAATGGAATACTACTTGGCCATAAAAAAGAAGAAAATCTTATCCTTTGCAATGGCATAGATGGACCTGAAGACCATTATGCTTAGGGAAATAGGCCAGTCAGAGAAAGACAAATACCATATATGGCATCATATGAACAAACTGAACTAACAAGCAAAATAGAGACAAACTGATAGAGAGCAGGATGACAGCTGTGGGTGGAGGGAGTGGAGGGATTGAGCAAAAAAGAAAAAGGACTCATGAACATGGACAACAGTGTGTTTGTGGGGGGTGTTAAATTGTGATGGAAAATGTGCAATACAAAAATTTAAAAAGTAGAGCAGCCTAAAAGGTGAGAGCATGATGACATGGGGCACTGTCTTAGTGTGGTTAAGGGGTCTGCACGGTGGTGATGGTGAGGACTGTGCCTTTAATTTTTGTATGCACAGAGTCTGGGGAGAGTCTGGACCCTGCCGTTGAGTAGGTAAAAAATTGCTGTTGGTTGAATGACTCTCCAGATTTGCCTTGGGCACCAAGAATATGAGATGAACCAAAACAAGGTCTCTTTCTTTAAAGAACTAGTAGTCTGGTGGGTGGATGGATGCCTTCTGACTCCTCTCGTGATCACAGCTTTCGACCTAGATCTGTTCTCATGCACTGGTGGGATATTCAGTAGCCCACTTGGGAGGATTTAAATCAAGAAGTCTTTCCTGTGCCCCAATATATAACTTGTCAACCCACATACTGAGCTTGAAATCCCTCAATTTATGTATTTCCTCAGACTAAAAAAAAAATTAAAATGAGAAAAACCTCCGGGGAAGGCGGACTACTTTCAGAGCTCCATTTATATGTTGTGTGTGAATTAGTTGAGCAGCTATTTTTCCAAAGACAGTAAAGGAGAAGGTTTTGTTGGAAAAGAGACAGAGAGATGAGGGCTCCTGTTCTCCAGCAGCCAGCTACCTTCATCCTGCAGAAGTGTCTGGTTCCCAGAGAACCCTGGGCAGACCAGGGGACACCGAGTACATGGACACCCCAGTTCTCTTGCTTTGTGGGTCATGCCGTGGGGACTTGCACACCACTTGCAGCACTGAAACTCCTTGGTCTTCAAGCTGCACCCTCATTTAGCCACAGAATTCTGGTGGAGGCCTTAGGGAAGTTTCTGGTATCTCTCTCCCAGAGCCCATGAACAGTGGAGGTGGTGAGCTCCAATGTCCCGTGGGGATCATGCTCCAGGGATCTTATCCCAAGCTCGGAGTTACTGAAGTAGCCGTCACCCTAGGAACTTTGCAAAGTGAAATATTTACTAAGAAAAACATGGACAAAGCAAAAAGAAAAAAATGTCACTTTCAGACATTGAAGAGAATACCTGCACAAGCCCAGGGGTTGGGGTCTGTTCCCTCATCCTGTTGACATCCGAGGGAGTTAGTTAACTGATGTTCAGGAGAAAGTGTTTTGCTGTTATCTATGTAATATGAGTGAGGCAGATGATAAATCTAGCTCTGTCTATAAATGGCATTAGCACTCTGCAAGTATGCTAAGCACATTGCCTGACCTGCTCAGAAAAGGCAAGCAGACAAATAGGCATGCTTCTTGGTGCTTTCCTTACAGCTAAGTCTTGGAGCGTGTATCTCAGCAACAGCTAGGAACACCCAGGATGAGTTCTTTCTGAAGGAGAGGCAGCTGCTTCCTGACTTCCTGGCTAGGCAGGAGCACAACAACCTATGTTTAACAGTCATTGTTCCTTTCATAAAGGGAAATGGCCAGTGTTAGCACTGCTAGACCATGAATTATATTTACAAAGGGCATTCTTCTAGTGATGCGGACCTGGGCTCATGGAGTGCGCCACATTGTGTATGAGATACAAGAAATTCACATGGACTACCGAGTCCCCTGAAGCAAAAGGGACGGCATGGCTTCTCTCTCAAAAGAAGAAAAAGCCTCAGAGCACCTCGACTACTCTCTCAAGGGGAGAGCATCCTGACCCTTTGCCTTGACAAACTTTTATTGTTTTTTCTGGGCACATTACATGATGGTCCTCATTTACTATGCACAGGTTCACTTTAGGTTGTTACCTTTTACAGAAAACAAAGGAGAGGATGCCAGTAATCACATCACAGAAGAAGGATATTTGCAAATGCAAAGGGAAAAGTGGTTGAACTAGTTGCGCTCATCCTTGGAAGGTTTAGCATAGATTTTAGGAAGTTACAGTAAGCACTTGATGCCTCAATTTAGGTGAGGGAGTTTTAGCAAAAACAAGTCTCATAGCAGTCTAGGTACAATACAGGCTTGATTCTCCACAGGAGAAACTATCCGTGGGCATGGGTACTGTGCATCTCTGAGTGGGAGCTGGGCCCATGCCATGCAGAATGATCTCCTATATTCTAGTCTTCTTTAATTTCAAGTCAACTAGCACTTCCTGAGTTAGGTACTAGGTACCAAGCTTTGCCTTTGGATGCCATTTTATTTAATCCTCCCAAGAGCACTTTCATTTTCCATTTTACAGACAAAACAACTGAGTACCAAGGACCATAAGTAACTTGCCTGATGTCACAAAGCTAGTTAGTGGCAAAAGCAGTCTGGAACCAAGCTGTGTGTTTGTCTCACTAATAAGATCACTGATTATGTCTAATCACTTAGGTCATTTTAATATGTTGAGGACGCCTGTTTGCTCAAAGGATGTTTTGGCATTCCTGTATAAATTTAAGAACAATTGTGTGTTTATTCCCCTGAGATGGGGTATGGAGTACATGACTCTCTCAGTGTTCCTTCATCTTTGGGTCTCAGTAATTGATCAACACCAGTATTTCACTGGCTTCATAGCCAACTTTTAAACACATGAGATGTAACTATCTTATTTGTAAATTCCCTGGGTCCATTTTTTTTCCCCTCTATTCCCAGTGATGAGCAAGCAGAGAAACTGAACTAGTCTCATTTTGAAGTAGCTCCGATGAGAGAATGAACGTGGAGACGGGTAAATGATCGCAGGTCTTATGAAGCACCTACTGGGTACAACTAAGAGTTGCTTGCATTTTTCTCTTGATCACTTGGTCTGTATTGAGGAACTTTTTTTCCAGCTCCTTCATCCTTAAACCTGTCTTTAAAGATTTCATAAATGCCACCTGTACTGTCATATTATCAGATGATTATAGTCAGAATAAAGATTATAGCAGATGTGAAGGAGCAGGGCTAATGAGACTCAGTTAAAGAAGAGGTCTTTCCAATGTTCAGGTAAATAGGGTTTTACTGAGCTACATTCTTCTAGATCCTTTACGGTAACACCCTCCCACTGAGACTAAAACCCACGACCTTCACTGTGGCCCTCAAAGCCCTTTATGATCTGTCCCCAGCCACCTCCCTTGTCATTTCTCTCTGACACTGCTCGGCTGCCTGGTCTCCTTGCCATTCTTCACCCGAGGCCTTTGCTCCTCCTGTTCTGTGTGTCTGCAAAGCTCCGAGTCCCTGGGAAACAGCACGGCCTACGCTCTGGCCTTCGTCAGTCTTTTACTCAAAGGCTCCCACTTTACCACTTCCCTTAGAGTAACAGCACCTCCTGCACACTCTAACCCTGCACCGTCCAACGTGGCAGCTACTAGCCAGGTATGGTTATTGAAACACAAGTCTTTGCTGTACTTTTATTGGACATAACAGATATAGAACATCTCCAAAAGTCCCATGGGACACCACTGCTCCAACCTCTTACCCTACTTTATTTTTATTTGCAGCACTCACCACTACATGAAACTACGTATTTATTTGTTTTAATATCTGTCTTGTCACTAGAAAGAAAGCTCTTGCAGTCAGGGACTTTGTGTGTTTTGTTTAACCTCTCATTTTTAGCTCCTTGAAGAGTACCTGGCACATAATAGGTGCTTAATAAATACAGGATGGGTGAATGATAGGATCTTTTGGGGGCTGTTTTGTCATTGCAGGGGAGATGAGGAGAGGTATTGAGGGAAGTCACTCTTCTACTCTTCCTGGCTTTGCAGAGCCTTTGTGTTACCTAAGTGCTTCCAGGAAGGAGTGCAGTTCCTACCTTGTTTTCTCTTTGAGTTTCCCTCAGGTGATTCATTGTCCCAGTGAAAGAAGAACTGACCTCACTCACTCTGAGTGCTTATTACTGCATATGTGGATGGCCAGCCTCTCTGTGATGCCAGGGAAATCATCTGCCAGAAGGTCTTTGGTCATTTCACGCAAGAGGATGTCTTGCTGTTACTTAAGAGGGGGAACTGTGGATGGCAGCTTTGTTACTGATTGTGTTTAGCAGTGCAGATTGCTTTGATGCTCCACAGGCATCTGGTTTCCCCATGGGGTGGCAAGATCCTAGCAGCTACTTAGGGACTGGACTCCACTTGATGACACCCCTGATGCTCCTGCCAGTTCTCCTACAAAGGCGCTCCCTCTAGCACTTTACCAGACCAGTGGCCTGGTCTGCAGAAGGGCGGTGAGGGAAAGCTAAGCTAGGACTGTCAGCATGGGTCAGAGCCTCCCTTCCTGAATTTGCCTCGTTAGTGCCACCCATGCAGCTCCTCTGATCTAATCCACCATGGAATCTTGGCACCTTGGTTCCACCTTTGTTCCCCTTTGAGGAAGATGTTCTGTTGAGAGAGAGCATACTTCATGGCCCAGCGAATAGATCTGACAGAACCTAAAGTTTGTAGCCAAAATGTATAGCATGGTTCCAAGAAACCAAGAAGCAAATACACAAATAAATAAAAAATTTTAAAATGTATATATATTATATTTATATATATACACTTTATGTGTATATATGCATCTTGTCTATTAAGTAACAGGCATAATAAGAAGAAAATGTCTAACCTGGGGTGTCCAGCCTTTTGGCGTCTCTTGGCCGCACAGGAAGAAGAGTCATCTTTGGCCACATATTAAATACACAAACACTAATAAAAACTGATGGGTAAAAAATGGGTGGCCCCCAGGGCCCATTTTTCACTCTGAAAAATTTTTAAAGACAAAAGAGCTTTCATTTTTATAGGTTAAATCTATTGATATTTGTCATATGAGAAACTAAAACCAAGAAACTTTTGAAGTACGAGAAACCGCAAGTGCGCATCCATCAACCGTCACAGCCACGATGCCGAGCTCTGTGTGTGGCCTCTGGAAAATGCCACTGCACCTGCCGAAAAAGTGGTGAAAAAGTCAAATAACATTTCTGTTGCTGTGAAAATTATTTTGACATTCCAGTTTCCCTGATGGTCTTGAGGATTTCTGAGAATCCCCAGACCATACCTTGAAGACCGCTGCTATGGAAAATATGCTCATGGCCAAGAATTGCTAAACATGTGACGTTCTGAACTATTTGAGATAGTTCAGACTGGGGAAATTCACAGCAAAGAGTTAGAGGTAGTAGAGTAATCTGAGAAGGGCTTCAAGTCCAAATGTAAGTATGATCTAAATTAATCACATGCTCAAGTCCCTGCATAGCCCGGAGACTGAAAATATAATTGCTAATTGTTAAGAGTGAGGATCTCTGGGTAGCAGAAATACATATTTAAAAAAAATTCTTTGTGACTTTCTGACTATTCCAATTATTTCTTTTTTTTTTTAAGATTTTATTTATTTATTTTTACGGGGGGAACGGTGGGAGAAAGAGGGAAAGAAACATCAATGTGTGGTTGCCTCTTAAGAGCCCCCTACTGGGAATCTGGCCTGCAACCCAGGCACGCACCCTGACTGGGAACTGAACTGGCGACCCTTTGGATTGTATGCTGGTGCTCAAGCCACTGAGCCACACCAGCCAGGGCCAATTATTTCTTAAGTGCAGTTTACTTTTGTAACCAGAAAAAAAGATTGCTGTAATAAATTCTGATACTTCTTCAAGAAAATATCGATCACTTTGGCTCCCTTGAGAACATTCATCTATTAGGAGGTCTGAGACCTTCAGAGATGGTCATGGGTGTGAACAGGTTTGCTATTTGGATAAGGCCTTTAGATTTCACTAATGTGGAATTTGTGGAGATTTAGACAACTGCTGAGCCAGTTTACCCTGGCTTCAGAGAGCTGTTTTTCCTAGAGCAAATTAGTTCTGTCAAAATTGCAGAAAGACTATATTCATTTAATTAAAATGAAAATTTTCAGGTTCTTGTAATGACTTATTACATGAAAAGAGATTTAGCAGATACGCTCAATACTCTATTTTTGTAGTAAGACCGTTTTGAAATCATAAGAGATTAAATTTTGAAAATATATTCATTTTTGCTAGACTTGAAAGAAATAGTGTATTTCATTTTAGAAATACTATTTTAATGTAGACTTTCTGCCTTTCATCCTGCTTCCCTCAATTAATTCTAATGAGTGAGTTTTGTGGCATTTTATAATAGAGACATTAGAATTTTAAAGGATCTTGGTGTTTATCTCAACACACTTTTTCCCATAGTGTATAGTGAGGAGTGCTCAGCGCTGTCATGTTGAGGGTGGGTGTGTTCCATTTTAGGGGAGTTTGGGAAATGGTTGGGTAACACAGCCATCCCCAACCTTCTTGGCACCAGGTACCAGACCAGTTCTGTGGAATACTGCGGGGGGGGGGGGGGGGCGGTGCGGGCGGTGCGGGGAGAGCAGAGCTCAAACGAGCTTTCCATGTGGCCCAGTTCCTAACAGGCCTTGAGGGGTACCTTGGTCCTGGGATTTGGAGAGCCCTGGGGACATTTAAACAGATTCTTTACAACAAACAAGCTTTGCATTGAGGATATATGACATATAAGACAGAAATGTCCTCACTGGATTTGAGCATGAATTTTTTTCTCTCAGAGAACCTTGCAGGGCTGCAAGTTGCAGACTGCACTCCAAGGAACTGCTGATTTGGACGACTTCCTCTTGAGGAAAGGGGATCTGAGAGATGACCCCTTGGGGTGCTTGTGGTGCTTTATAATGTTTTATTTTGCTAGGTCCCTGTTTTCAGGGAGTTTGTGTTCTAATAGGGAAGACTATCACATTCATGGGTAAATCAAAAAAGAGACACAACTGAATGCCAGAAGAAAGCAACCATGCCAACTGGAAGGTGTGCTTAGGTTAAGCAGCAACGAAAGGAAGTCACCTCATGAAGACGGTGGCCTTGAACTGCATCTAGAAGAATGGGAATTTACACATGTTTACACTAAGTTTAAAGGTTTGGAGGACAAGAGGCATCCTTCAGTGATAAAAGTGTGATGTCAAAGATTTGGGCATGGCTGGGATGATGGGTCAGTAGCTGTTCCTTCATCTCAGAATGTGCTCTTCTCCCTTCCAAAGGCTTCTTTTCAGAATACTGTCTGACCGAAGACACGGGGTTCTGAATTTCACCTCTGGTCCCCTTCCAATATCCTCACTATGAGAGTTTAGTCTAACTCTCATGCAGTAGTGATGTGGATGTCTTTGCAAGGTATTTACAGCTCCCACGAGGCCACGCCCACCCTCGCCTCTTCCTGCTGTCTCCAGACCGCCAACGTCCATGTGCTGATCTTTTTTGTTGACAGTCAGTATAAGGTCCAGAGGTTTCAAACCTATGCTAAAAAAGCATTTCAATGAGTATTGCCAGCAAGAATAAGCATATTCATAATCTAGATGGTATATTGCAACAAATCTCTTAGAGTGTGTTGTTTTAATAATCACTAGAGCATCTATTGAACCTCAGTGAAATTGATTTTAGGCTTTTAAAAAAAATCACCATTTTTTTCAGCCTTACATGAAACAGCCTTGAAGTATCTAGTTGTTTATAATAAGCCTTATTTGCATTGTGGGTGGAGAATATTATATGTTGCCTTTCTTTCTGGTATTAACCATAAATAAAAATGTGTATTAATTTGGAGTGATGCATTCTAGTATCTCTCAAAGTGTTTCTGGACTTACTGCCAACTTTAGATCTTCACTTCCTTGTCTTTTTATTTCATAAAACCCTGTTTTATGACATTACTGTCGTCATATACAATTAGTCTTATGTTATATCTCATAAGAGATGGAAAGTGGTACAGCTTATTGGGGGGGCCGACATGCTCAGCCGTATGGTCTTGGACAAAGTTCCACAGCACCGAGTAGATCTGGGATGTTATTCCCACTCCTTGGGTCTCCCCTTCGGTGCAGGAATCCCCCCTGCTGCGCAGGAGAGACAGCTGAGGAAACACACTTGCAGTTTCCCCTGGCCACCCGTACACATTGGCTCAGGAAAGGAGTGATTTCTCTGGTGAATCTGGGGAAAGACCTTGGCCTGCTGGCCTCAGCCTCTGGGGAGGAAGTTACTCAGGTCTACTACTTGCAGCGTGGCCATGTCCCTGGATGGCCCCCTTCCTGCTCCCAGGAAGGAGTCCGGCATGGTCCAGCTGCCTGCACTGGGAAGACGGTATGGCATCTTCTGGGTCGGATGTCTCCATTAGATCAGAATTTAGCAGGGGGAGAGGGTTGTTACACATGACCCCTCTCCCTAACCCCAACACACTAGACTCTACAAGTACTTTAGAGGCCAGGCATGGAGGGCGGCTCTCTGTTAGCACAGCTTTGCAGTTTCCAATTTCTGTTTCCATCACGGGCTCCCATTTCCACTGAGAGTAGATGTGGTGGGTAAGTAGCTGGACTCAGGAGTAGGATTGTCTGGGTTTCAATTCTCACTGGGCGGGTTTGCTTTCTCCTATCTGTAAAATGGGCATTTTAGAGGTACCTACCACACGCGACTTTTGTGAGGATTGCTGCTGTGCAGTAAACTTCTGAATGGCTTAGTATGTGGCCGACATAATAATAGGTGATCTGTTATTGTTGCTGTAATTACTTGATGAGGGCACAGTGCTTTTAAAGCTACACGAATGCAGTTACTAAAAGGATGCACTCTCCTAGCATCTAGAAGATTCTAGAATGTTTTGGGGAGGAGGATTTATTCAAACTTTTTTGGTGATGGTGGTTGTGAGGGGCCAAGCTGAAGGAAGCGCTGGGGGCCTGGGCGCAGTGTGGGGAAACAGGGACACATCCGTGCGTGGCCGTGTGGGTTGTGGGTGATGGGAACGCGTGTAGGACGGCTTTGGAATAGCATTAGTGTTATGGATACATGCTGATTGGCATGGGCCATCTAAAAAAAAGAACTAAAAGTGTGTTTTGTCAGAATAGCTCTTATTTATGTGTACAACTTACTATTTGTGTGAGGGGATGGACACATACCAGGGCTGTGCAGGTCATTAATTATATCAGATAAACTTTGCTGTGAGTGTTATTGGGTTTGACAGCCACTTCTATAAATCGTTTATAGTTAGCCGTGGGTCCTGCCATTTAGTGTGACTCGCAGGGCATCTGAACAAGTTGTGGTGAATGCTAACTGGAGGAGATACTGTTCACATTCTGCCCAGACACTCGGATCCCTTTCCTGTGTTGTTTCTTGAACTCCCCTCCCCTGGCTTCATTGTGCCTTTGTATCCACCAGACAGCACCTAGCCAGCTCCAAAGGAGGGCCCCTGGGACCCCTGGGACTGCTTTCAATGTGGAGGGAGAGCCAGAGGTGCATCTGGTCCATCCTCACCCCTGGGTGGCCCTTAGTCATAAGTGGACAGTGTGGGAGAATGAAAGCCTAGTACCTTGGCCTTGAGTAGGAAGAGCTCTGAGGCATAACCACGCTCCTGAGTTATTCAGGACAAGAGACGGGGATCAGACTGAAGCTCACACCCGTGGGACACTGCCTGAAACCACAGCCCTGCTTCAACTTCCCCCTCCCTTGCCGGCTCCCTCCACTCCCTCTCAGGCTTCCTTTAATAAATGATTCCTGCCTGATTCCTTGTCACAGGATCTGCTTCTGGGGAACTCGAATTATGTGCATTTAATTTATGCCAAATTCTGTGCTGAACATGGTGTAAACACCAACTCATTTAACCCTCACAGTGCTGTAGGGTAGTTTTCATTATCTTTATTTCGTGGAGAAGTGCACTGCCTTGAATAAGGGAGAAGGGGCAGTTTGTACTTCATGGAGGTTGTCAGGGGTTCATCACTTTGCCTTTTTTCCTGACTGCTCGGCCTACTGGCATCATATGTAATGTGGCCATATTGTTTTTTGAAGTACAGCTATCATCTTGGGTTAGTTTATCTGAACATACAGGACCATACTTTGGAATTAATAGTCATAGAAAGCCCATCACTGATGACACATCACAAAAGTGCTCCTTGTTTCAAGGAACCTTCAAGACAATTTAGCAATGAGGCTATAAGACCATTTCTATATGGGAAAACCAGTTACCAGAATGACTAGAAAGGATGCTACTTCACTTGTAAGACCTCAGCCAGAACCCTCTGTGGGGAAGGTGGCAATAAGGGGTGAGCGTTTGGGGTCAGATGCATTTGATTATGAGTCCCAGCATCTCTCCAACAAGCTCTGTAACCTTGGGCTAGTCATTTAATCTTGTTAAGCCTTGATTTTCTTACCTGTAAAATAGAGAATATAATATCTATTCTGTAGTGTTGAGGTAAGGATTAAATAAAACAAAAAAAGAATACATATAAAGTTCTTCACACAATGTGTAACATAGAGCAAACACAAAGTCAAACCATTTTTCATTAAAAGGGTACCTGGAGCATGTTACATGGTGTAACTCAGTAGCTCACCCAAAACAGGTATATGATTGCAGACGCCGATGATACAGTAAGCAGCTACTCCTGGACATCCTCGGAGGCCGCACCTGCCGTGCAGGCTACACCTCGAACATCTGCTGTAATGCAGCCATGACCTTCCAACTCAGACACCAGTCTGCCGTGTTCCTGGTGGTCTCTGGAGTGAGCCAAGCTTTCTTCACTTTTCCATTTATCAGAGAGAGGAACAGCCATGGAATACAACCCTGCCCCTGAACTGTCTCCCCACTAGCAAAGCAGCTTGCACACTCACTAAGATTGCTTAGTGAAGCTGGTACAAAGCTGTTTTCTAGTCTGACGTGTCATTTGGGCATCACTCAGAGCAGATTCACATGCAGTTGTAAGAACTAATACATTGAGATCCCCTTCCCCTTCTCCCTGTTTTCACCAAGGGCAACATCTACTAACATCTGATTTTACACAGAACTTTAAAATGTTTTCAGACCTCCCTTTATTTACACAAACATATAGAAAACTCTTCTTTGCTTTAGTCAGACTACAAACTACAAGACCTCGTCCATTCTGCCAAGGATCTTAAAATCAGCCAGAGCGTGGATTTGGGGCAGGTGGAACCTTGAATCAAAAAGAGAATGCATATACCCATTCCTTGTTTTATGCCACAGTAAGACATACAAGAAGCATTTTTCAAAAAATAAATGATTAATTGTAAAAATCTTTAATATTTTTTCCATTGGTCACATGATTAGTAAGGGAGTTAAAATTATCCACTTCTCTGTCATAACCATTGCTTTTAAGGCACCGTGCCTATTTTCTGTCCCACGAGGATCTTTTGGGGGTGAGAGCCCCTTAAAGCATGTGGCAATAATATTTGTGGCTGAGCCGAATGCAGTGGGTTTATTTACTATTTATAAGGGAACGCTATTCCAGAAGCTTTCCATTACGAGCAGGCACCGCCGCTCCCCGGGTGGCGCCTTGCGGTTGCCCCACACGCTCTCACGCTGGCCAGTCTTCGGGTCTTGCTCTGTGGTGTTTGCGGTGCTATTTCTGCCCAGGAAGCAGCTGGTGTACGGTGTCTGCCTGTGCAGCTCCATGTGTGAGGAGCAGAGCAGCTTCATGGATTGTGTGAAATGTTTTAATTTTGCTTTCAGTTTCTAAAGTAGGAAACATCTCTCCTTCTTGAACGCTATTTATCATTGTTCTCCCTTCTCCGTCTTTCTTTTCTTGCCTCCTCTTTGAGTTTCTGCGCACTCCATCCTCACCCTCTCTTCTCACTGCCTTCCCATTTTTTCTGACTCTCCTCACAGATCCTCTCGTCCTTCTCTTCCCCTGCCTCTCAGCTCTCCGAAATAAAAGAAAAGTCCTTTATTAAGACATTAGGCAAAAAGCCTGGTAATCGTATGTTTATTTTTATTTCACTTTGTCGTCTTCCAAAACAGACGTGTGCAGAGCCATGCTTCTGTCTTGCCTGCAGGGCTCCCCCAGGCGTTCAGCAGTGACGACGCACGGTCCGTTTATAACACACAGCCTGTGTCTGTTGTTGGGTTTGTTGGCAAAGTCTGAGACAGCAGCCTAAACGTATGTTCGTAGTAGCCACACCAAGTATTTTATACTCAGTAAAAAAGGGAGAAGTAGAACTGACCATTACATAAGTTGTGCTGGGAATGCTGCCGTTCCAAACCTTGGGCTTGGGGATTTATAATGGGGGAGAATGACTTTTTCACCTTTCTATCGTCTACGTACAAGAGTGAGCCTGATGTTGGCTCGCTTGGGCCATCAAAGGAGATAGTTCAGTGGACAAGTGAAAGATCAGTGACCGCAAGGCCAGCCCAAGTGTAATGAGCCAAAAGCCAGAGGGCTGTCAGTAAGAGAGAAAACCGAATGATGGCCAGGGCAGACGGCTGACTCCGGTCTCCTGGGCAGCAGCGGGACAAAGTCAGGAGATGGGGAGGGAGTGTGTGCAGTGGGGTGGGGGGTCCAGAGATGAAAAGGTAGGGACAAAGCCTGAGTACTTACAGGGGTGTTGGGGTTGTGATGGGACATCACATGTAGCTTACCTGCCCCTGCTGTCTTGGGGGTGGCATCTGAAAAGGCAGACCTCCCCCCCCCCCCACTAAACAAGCCAAATGTGCTAATTCAGTGACTAACAAAGGCATCTGTGAAACCATTTGCTGAACTCTGCCAGTTTCCTACAGACATGCCTGCTGTACTCGGGGAAAGCACTTGGTGTCAGCTTTGGGGGGCCATGCAAGTCTCTTATCATTTATAGGAAGGAAATACAATGAACGTAGAGGGAAACACACTTTACAAATGTATGCACATAGCACTGTAAACAGGGCCGCTTGCCCGCTCCTTTGTTTTTTTCAGTGTGAGGAAATAAGGTCAGACAGTTGCTCCCCTGCTTTGGTTCTGCCTTTGTAGTCGGTGTGCATGTGTGCAAGCGCCCTGTGTTATTTTTCTCAGTCGGGGTGCATCTGTGTAGCACTTTCAAAACGTGTTGGATTCACTTTTCAAGGGGCCAGGTGTCCTATTTTATTTTCAGGGGAGCACCTGTGCACTCTATGCAAAGGTACACAGGGTCAGAATTCCTTAAAAATAAAACATTAATAACAGTAAAGACCCTAAATACTTGAAGTGCTGATCACACTTGAGCAGAGAACCAGCACCAGTTGTGCATGTTTACAGTGATATCAAAGAAAGGAAATGCTAAATATGTGTCTCAGTTTGAGGGGACAGTGAAAGGACACCAAGAAAGCAATGGCGAAAAAGATGTAGAAAGCAATAATAAATATCTCTGTGCCTTTTCTCTTTTTTTTTTCGCAGTTCTGCTTTGAACCCAAAGTGGATGATGCTGTCAGGGCTGCACCTGTGACCAGAGTCAGTGAAGAAGCCCCATCTCCTCATTGGCGTTCAGCTGAGATAAGATGGAAGACTCTTACAAGGATAGGACTTCACTGGTGAAGGGTGCCAAGGACATTGCCAAAGAGGTAAAGAAACAAACAGTAAAGAAGGTGAATCAAGCAGTGGACCGGGCCCAGGATGAGTACACCCAGAGGTCCTATAGTCGGTTCCAGGATGAAGAAGAGGACGATGACTATTACCCACCTGGAGAAACCTATAATGGGGAGGCCAATGATGACGAAGGCTCCAGCGAAGCTACTGAGGGTCACGATGAGGATGATGAAATCTACGAAGGGGAGTACCAGGGCATCCCCAGTACGAACCAAGGGAAAGACAGCATCGTGTCGATAGGACAGCCCAAGGGCGATGAGTACAAGGATCGACAGGAGCTGGAGTCGGAGAGGAAAGCTGATGAGGAAGAACTAGCTCAGCAGTATGAGCTGATAATCCAGGAGTGCGGTCATGGCCGTTTTCAGTGGACCCTGTTCTTCGTCCTGGGCATGGCCCTGATGGCGGACGGCGTGGAGGTGTTCGTGGTTGGCTTCGTGCTGCCCAGCGCTGAGACAGACTTGTGCATTCCGAACTCAGGCTCTGGGTGGCTAGGTGAGTGCATCGTGTCCGGGAGGCAAGTTCTGAAGCTGGTTTATTTGTTGAGCACAGTTAACAAGCAGAGTAAATACATTTCATCTAGAGCACTGTATTTTCTCCAACACTTTTTAATGAAATTTTTAAATATACAAAAGAATAAAAAATTATCGTCAGTGATATCCATATGCACCCACCACTCAGATTCCCTAGTTAACGTTTACTGTATTTTCTTTATCACCTGTCTGTCTACCCACCCATCAATCTGATTTATATTTTCATGCATTTCAAAGTAAGTTAGAGCCATATATTTTTCTTACGGTATTATAACTGTTGTATTGATTTATCTTTTATTGACTTCCAAAGATATGCCCTTGGAAGTTAATAAAGCTGTTATATGAAACTTATTTGACATGTTTCTAAATACAGAGGTTAATTCTATGAAATTCTGACAAATGTGATTTTAAATTCCAAATTTTAAGTTTTACATTTAATACTACAGTTTAAACACTCTGGGACCTTGCTGATTTTTACTGTCCCAGCAATCTATGTGTATGTTTTCTTGTTAGTTTTTTCACTTACCCTTATTTATAGGTTATTCTCTACATGACTTTTTCTATCTTTGTCTTTATACTTTTGTCCCTAAACTGGAAAAACTTTATTTTCACATAGGATTTAAAAATCTATTTAAAATCATATTATTAGTTCCATGATATCTATTAGAAATAATATGACCTCCCTATAAAATATCTAGATAGCAGATTTGGAATTTGTTATAAAGCTGTCATGCACTCAAGTAGCACATTGTTACAAAGCTGTAGTTAACACCCCCACTCATTTGCCTTGTGCAGTGAATGTAGGAAGGCAGAGAAACGTGCACACTGTGAATACCCCCTGCAGCTCAGGAGTCTGTTTCAGACGCTCAGCACATCTTGCTAAGCACACCTCAGAGAACATGCTTATGTGAGTATTAAATCTTGATGTGTTTCAGAGTCTGTGAAAGAGAGTAAGAATACCCATTATCTCTGTTTCCAAGGGACTCTTTTAAATGAAAGCTTGAAAAACAAAAATATATAACTGTTTTTGTGGAAACTCTGTCACTTCATTAAGTAATGTGATAATCATGGATGCAGAGAGATTTTCTCTGTGAAAAACAATTAAAGATCACTTCCTAATCTGCTCTCAACAACACAAGAGAGATATTTATGAATGAGAAAAGGATTTATACACTATTCCTTTAACACTCATTCCTTTTATGTGGCCCATTTATTTGAAAGAACTGGGTCTGTGAAAGCAAGTGGTGTGGGGTACTGGTTGAAGGGGGCATATTTTGCGTGCTTTTTGCTGGGTATTCAGCCATCAAAATGCAGAACATGCATGGTTCACAGGGGGTTCTTTAGTCACTACTCTAATTAACATTTTAGCATGCCTGTTTTGTGTCTATCACCGTATTTTTTCCTTTGGTGAACAAATATACCCACCGTAAGCCTGGCCATCAAAATAATTACCAAGATTTTGTTAAAGGAGTATATCAGCAGAAAGTTTTAAGAAGATAGATTCTTAAAAATACATCTACACAAATATTTTAATAATTGTAGGATTAAATATAGAATACATAATCTTTTCATTTTATGATTCTACCTTTTATTTTGGACACATTTCAGAAAATCTAAGTGGAGCTTGCCTTTGTGCCTTTATCTTTGTGCTGAAAGGAAGCACAAGTAGGCACATGGTTCTCATTTGACTCGCCTATAAATCTATCAGCTCTGACGAGGCTACACACCCCCAGGTGGCATTCAGGAGCGTAGATGATGCTGTGAAACTAGTGACACACAGATATTTTCTTCCTCCATAAATGTTGCCAGCTCTAATGAATTAAAAACGTGTCCCCAGGAGTGTACGGTTTCACTCAGTGTTATGAGTCCACAACAGAAGCACCTCACTGGTTTCATCAGTGTGCCTTCCAGACTCGCATTTCAATTATTTTGCCATTGTAATTTCATTTATAATTGCATACTAATCGAGTCCTTTTTAGACAAGCATTTAAATTGTTTTGTCATTTTCATTGCATCAAATAATAGCTTTTGTAACATAATTACCACACTAAGTCATAGCAGCGGGACCAAAACGCAGGAAAGAGAGATGCATGACCTGTGTTTGGTGACATTTTGAGGATATGGATTTGCAAAATAATTTCTCATTTGTTACTATGCATTGTGTCACTTTCCTGAAGGCAAGCCAGGAACAAAAAATAAGAACCAATCTATGCTTTCATTATTTGGGAGATAGATCTGTTTGCTACAAGATTGTCTTAAATACAGCTAAGGGCATGTGGTGTGTGCAAGTGTGTGCACATGGTCTGTCTGCATCTTTAACACTGTTAATTGGCCTGGGAAAACACCAAATATTTCATTGTGTAGTGAATGGTTCTTTGGGGAAATAAGTGCAGTCACTTTAAGATAATCCATTGTCTATTGCTGAAGTCTGTTTACTGAGCATTTATTATGTGCAAAGTACAATGTTACCACAGAAAACAATAGGTCAAAAAAAGACTAGGTTTCTGTATTCAAGGATGTCATGGTCAAGTATGAAGAAATCACAAATATGTGGCTTATTGTACAGGGAAGCAAGTACTGATAGCCAGTAAAAAAAGCATTAATAAGGAAGCTTCGGGCAGGGAGACCATAGAAAGGGAAGGCCCTGATTGAGGCGGTGGAGGGGGGATGGGTGGGAGGGCTGTTCCAGGGGTACTAGGTCACTGAGGAGTTCAGAAAAGGGAGGAAAGGGGCAGTTAATGAAAGAAGGCAATTCATCAGTTAAGTCTTGCAGAGCGGAGGTTATAGTATGAGGGAGAAAGATGGAAGGTCTCATTTTAGACTTCTCACTTTGAGATTTTTGGGCATATCTGAAGGGCCATTTTCCACTGGGCCACTTCCCATTTGGACTGAAGCACCCAATGGGTGAGAGTCATCTCATTTAAGATGAACCTGCCAGTGACCTTAACCAGGGAGAGGGTGGTTTCCTGCTGAACACTATTTAGGGGCTGGTGGTGAAGGAGATCTCATTGAGGAGACCGAGAAGGTGAAGCCAGAGAAGGGGGAGTATCTGGGAGGCAGCGGAGGTCTGGAAGTTGCTGAAAGAAGGAAGGGATGTGTAATTCTTCGTTGTTGTAGTCTCATAGTAAAGGCTATAATGGGTCTCTCAGGTATGGCATTGTAGAAGCTATTGGCTGCTGTAAATGGCTGTTAAGAGGAACACAAGGATCAAGGCTGGGAAGTTGTTAAGGGAGGAGTCTGTGCACTGAGTGAAGTGACAGTGTGCCTTCTGTTTCCCGGCCCCAGTCACATGCAGGGTTTTCTCAGGCATCAGGCATTCTGATCGCTGTGACCTCACCACACTGAGCCTTACAGTGGATGCTGTGTGCACCGCCCTCTCAAACCACATCTTAGCTCCTAGAGCTATTGGGGTGGGTGGGGTGGGGTAGGGTGGGGAGCACCGAGGTCTAAGGCAGGACGATGTCATGATATTTTTAGCCTCAAGTCCTGACCAGGCTCAGTCCCACTCCATCTCTCGCCCATCAGAGCAGAGTAAGCTCCTCACTGGCCATTCTCCCCTGTGTTCTTCCTTTAGAGGGGCTGGCTTCTCGCTCCATGGCCTGTTTCCTCCAAAGACCCACTTAGTGAAGTGGGAACCTCATCAGTATTGGTTCAAAGGCTTTCTCGCTGGGGGCGGTTACAAAACTGTAGTAAGACTTAGAACCTAAAGCATTATCATGGCCAAGTGTTGGCTGGTGCAAAAGAGATGGAAAACAATATATTCTAAACCAAAATATACTTCATAACTAAATCCCAGCAAATAATAACTAAATATCCTCTGTGTGTTTCTGTTATCCTTTTTTAAGGCAAATATCAGCTGTAACACCTAATTTCCACATGCCGTGGTAATTTTCAGCATAGAAGTTTTAGTAGCATGGCTGGGACAAGGCTAGATCACCATAGGATAAAAAGCGAATGATAAGAAAATAGCATTCCATAAACATTGATCGAGTACCAACTATGAGCCAAATAGCTGCAATAGGAGATATTCCGATGAGCATGTTATGACCTTTGTCACCCGGGAACTTCTTTACCAGTGGGACAAGGACGTGTGTTTTCTCCTGTGACAGAGATGTTCATGTCAGTGCTGTATACACAGAAAAAGGAACCTCTAGACTTGCCTTTGGGAATTGGTAAAAGTTGATCTAGGAAGCAACATTTAAACAGAGTTTTGGGGGATCAATAAGAATTCCCCAGGCAGATAAGAGGGAGAATGCCGTCTCAGGAAAATGTTAAAGATGTCGAGGCCCCAAACTTTGTAAGGAACAAAAGTGAAGGTCCTTTGTAAGGACCTTCCCTTTGACAGGAAGGTCCCATGACTGGGGGTGGTTCGGGCGAGAAGTGGGGCCGTGATCTCCATTGCACTCAGTCCTCTGCTGTCCATCATATCAAGTCAGACTCTGGCATTCTTGTGTTTTCCATCGACATCTTTATTGAACACCTGTAATATGACAAGCACTGTTTTAGACTCTAAAGATATAATAGCAAATAAAACAGGAGAAAAACCTGCGGTAGGCCTTCAGCGTGACTCTTTCAACCTCTCTTTCTATAGTTTTTATCCAGGTGGTGGGATTTTTTGGAACTTGGGAATTTGCTCGCTCTTCAACCCACCACCACCCCATTCCCTGTGGGCTACTTATACAGAGGCCAGTTTCTTTGAAGGCTAAGCTGGGTGGATATGACCTAAACCATTATATCTGATTTCTCTTTCTCTGTCCTTCCATATGCTCCTATATTCCTTTAGGCATTAACAAGAGAAGAAGTATTCTGTGGGATTTGTAGGTCCTTTATCTCTAGCTGTCTGTATTTTTGTAAAAAGTAGCTTCATGTTCCTGAGATCCCCTTTTTTTAGCCTTGCTGACTACCCTTTGCCATGAGACTGGAGGCCGAGCACAGCAACGTGTCCACTGTGCTCAGAGCCAGTCTTTGCTGGGTGTGCGTCACCCTGCCCAGGGCTACCAGCTAGACAGGTGTTCCAGCCAATAACAAAGAGTGGGGCAAACATTTTCATTTTTGAGCTTCCATCCAAGACTTTGATCATTTGGCATCTGAGTGTTCTCTCCATGTGAAGACCCTAAAGTGTGCGCTGCAGGTGGGGGCGGTCAGCGGCTCCGTAGGCTGCCCAGTCCCTTCGTCCTGCACGGCCCACCTCATTATCTCAAGGGAGCTTTGCTCTCCATGGTGGGGGTGCCTCAGGCCTCCTTAAGGCTCTCGGCTGTCCCAGCGAGCCTAATTGGAATTAGAAAGTTATTGGCTTCTGGACAACATCCTGTCTACCAACACCAGCAAAATTTAATTTGGATTCATTATTGCCAAATTGGAGAAGACAACTCAGTAACTCACCGCCGTTATACTCCTGGGTCTTGCTTCCTCCCGTCTTCCACATTCTCCTGAGAGAAGGGACGAGTCTGACACCAGAATGGAGTTGAGCCAAGTGGCCTAAAAAGCCATCTCCATCCAAAGGGTCTGCGATCAGTTTTCACAGGACAGGAGTGAATGGAACTCCCAGCCTCATTCCTGAAACTTGCTATAAGCAGCGTTCTAGGAAAAAGAATGTGACAGTAAATGCCTTTCTGCCTCCTGGAGGGACACGGGGAGATTTCTCACAATACAGCTTTGAACCTGAGGGCCGATTCTTGCAGGCTGAGTCCCTGTACCCTTATGTGCAGCAGACCCTGGGTGAGGATTCTGGTCCTCTGGCCATACCGCCCTTCTGTGTCCTATCGGTCTGGGACTCTCCCTGAAGTCACTAAGAATTGGGTGATGTGTTGGCAGTTTGGGGAATTGGTTAACTGTGGACTTTGACTTAAATTAGGCAATCTGAGATTATCACCTGATAACTAGAACAAGCCAAATACCAATAATAAAGGCTTGTAGATGTGAACTTCACACATCCAGGCACACTCGCAGCCTTCGTGGGACATCGAACCTCTCAATATTCTCACCTAACAGGAAGGAGCTCGTGCAGGACCTAAGCCTCCTGCAGTCTGCTTCAGAGAGTAGGAAGCCGATTACACTCAGTTTGAGGAATTAGTCTGATAAATTACTAAAGCGAGTATTCCTAAGCCACATATTTGCAAGCTAACATCCTTACCTTAAACTTAGCAATGTCTTATTGGCCTTTAAGATTGTGAGAGGAAAGTAAAAGAAATCCTTAGGTGTAGTTCTTACCTTCAATTTAATTTGAACTAATTTCAAGGGTACGATTAATTGGCTTTAATTACATTCTCAATGTTGTGTAACCATCTCCGCTATCTCTTTCCAAATTTTCCGTCACTGCAAGCAGAAACTCCATAACTATTAAGTAGTAACTCCCTATTTCCGCTCCCCACAGCCCCTGGTAGTTCTAATCTACTTTCTGTCTCTATGAATTTGCCTATTCTGGATAATTCATGTAAGTGGAATCAGATAATCTTTTGTCCTTTTGTATCTGGCTAATTTCACCCAGCAAGGTCCATTCATGTTGTAGCATGTGTCAAATTTTATGTTATACAAATGTTAACACAATATAGAAAAAAAAGAATGAAACTATTAGAAGAAAGTCCTTTTGGAGGTGAATGGGTGCACCTAGCTATCTTCAGTGATGGATGGTGGATGGAGTTCACCTGTCTCCTGTGTTTGAGGAGGTGCTGGAATGGACAGTGAGTGCAGTTAAAAATGTAATAACTTGGAGGGGCATGAGGTTTCAAGACAAGGTCACTGGAGAGCTGACCTGGGTAGAGGTGAAGGCCCCCCTACAAAGTAAAAGGCTGAGAACCATCTCTTCCCAACCTCTTGCAGTTCCACAGTCCAGCAGAAGTGTTTGGACCTTCTTATGTTGATACTGTTTTTTTTCTAATGAACAAGTAAACCATGCTGATTGTCAATACAGGACAGTGAGCTATATTATCCACTAAGAGTGGAAAATTTATGAACCAAACCTGCAACCTAGGTACATGCCCTGAACAGGAATTGAACCTGTGACCTTCTGGAACACTAGACATTCCTCTAACCAACCAAGCCACACTGACCAGGGCCCAAGTGATTCTTATTCAAAGGGAAATTTCAGAAGCACAGGGATCTAGACCAGTGTTTCTCAGACACAGAAGTGCCAATAAATCACCTGAGGATGCAGCCACCGGCAGCGGCCCGAGAGCCTCCATCTGACAGGCTCCCGGGGATCTGATGCTGGTGGTTCTGAACCCCACTGAGCAGCACCGTCTTGGGCCCCATCAGCCAAGAAGCAGCAGCATCCCCAACAGTTGTGACAGTGAAGGTTATAAATGATATTCTGACTTTGGACCATGGGGGATTATGACATAGGTGGGAGTGTTTTCCTTATCACCAATGTACAGTACCCTGTACTGTATGTACTGTTACACCAATGTAGTGTACCATACACTACAAGGGAGACTTTTGTGCCATTTTTGAGGAAAGGTTTTCTTTCCAAAACTGTAGATCTCTTATCAACAGCTAAGGGATGCACATTTGGGGTTTTTCCCCAACGAAATGGGTATTGACGTGTTTACGCTGGCCTTTCCCCTACACAGTGGTTGGGGGCCGGAACCACAGTCCCCGACCACATGTGCAGCTGCACATCCTGAATGGACCCCAGGTGTGCAGGGCACAGTGGGACTCCGCTGTGTTGGGACTGGCTTCTCAGTGCCATTGTCATGGTGATAAAACTATAATTTCACCCTGTTGGGTTTTTTCTTTCTATCTACATGAAATTAAATGGCTTTTCTGAGAGTAGCTTAGTTTCCTCAGCAGAATCTAGTTAAATCAGAAATATTCAAGTGCTGCTGTGTCCAGAGGGTCCACTCAGCTGTCAGCATGTCACCCGAATGGAGGCAGACTGCACCTGTGAGAGAGGGCTGGCTGCTCGGTGCCCACCGTTCATTTCATTATCCCTTCTCCCCTAATTACCAGATCGTAGATGTCTTCGTGGAACACCACCTTTCAAGTGTAGCAGAGACTCGTTCCTCCATGCACCCCTCACATTCCTACTGAGTTGCAGCAGAACACTGCCCTCTGTATTGTGACAAATAAAAAGATCTACCACACAAAAACCTGTGCAACAAGACCCTTGTCATCTGAACAGTATGGGAACCAGGGAACTTAGACTAATTCTACCCGAGGAAGATGTGGATTCAAAAAAACTTCAGACACCCTGGCCAGGTGGGGCAGTTGGTTGCAGTGTTGTACCCCGACCCCTGAACACCAGAAGGCTGCAGGTTAGATTCCCGGTCAGAGCACATACCTGGGGTGTGGGTCCGATCCCTGGTCAGGGTGCATGTGGGAGGTGGCCAGTTGGTCGGTCTCTCTCTCTCTTTCCTTCCCTCTCCCCGTCCTCTCTCAAATCCATTTAAAAAATGTTAAAAAGCCTTCAGAAGACTGTGGTATTTGAGCCAGGCTTTGCATTGTAGGTAGAACGTGGACTTGCCAAACACGGGGTGGAGAAAGGGTTTCTGGGAGAGAGACCAGAGAGCCAAGGCACAAAGACATGAAAATCCTGGATTGAGCATTGTGAGTAGATTGTGGGTCAGTTCTGTCCAAGTGAAACATACATGGTAGGGAGCAATTGGAAAGGTGGATGTGGACCGACCTGTTCATGCAGAGCTTTAAATGAGCTTATTCTGGAGCAGGTGGGGAGTAGTTCATGTGTGAGCAGAGAAGTGATGTGGTGAAAACACTCCTTTGGGAACCTGCTGTGTTTGGAATGGATTGGAGAGGAGAAAGCCGGCCAGCAGTTAAGATTCATTTGCATTCGAATGGTCCAGCCTATAGGTGGCGAGAGCCTGACTGAGGCTGATGGCAGAGGGCCTGGCAAGGAGAGGCGAGAATTTGGTCCCTCGTGACTAGTTAGCTGTGGGAGCAGGGAGGAGGAAGGTGCACGGCACTGAGGCTTCATGCCCAGGTGTCATATTGGGCAGCAGTGCCTTAAGTAGAAATTGCGGTTCTGGGATTGGTCAGGAGGTGGGGAGAGCCAGGGCACAGGAAGGAAGATGAGTTTAGTTACACCTGCAAGCACAAGAACTGTGTCTAATTCACAGACCACCCTTACATATGTAGCACAGAGCCTGGGTGGTAAATGGTGCACAATGAATTTTTGTCGAGTTTGAGGTACCAAGCAGGATGCTTGGGAGAAATGATCCAGGAGGGTGTTTGGAAGTGGGTTCCGATGCGTGATGGGCAAACTTGCCCTGGAGGTAGGCATCGGACAGACCTTTCGGTAGAAATGCAGAGTCCTCAGGAGAGGAGGGCTGGTGAGGGGGAAATGGAGGGAGCGGAGACGGCCAGTGCAGAGTGTCAGCGACTGCTGTGAGGGGCGAGAGGGGAAAAGTCATGAAATAAATGACTGGAAAAGGAGGAGAAGTCTCAGCTGCCTGGAGGCTAAGGGTGGAGAGGGTTTCAGGGCATCAGAAGTGGAGGACATTAGCCATGGCAATGAGAAAACCGTTTCAGAGAATGGAAGGACAGATGTTGGGTTAACTGCCAAATTGAGTTTTAAGGTACATTTTTAAAGGGAAGGAAACAAATCAGTGTTTAAAATTGGTTATAAGGTAGTGTGCTGTGTTCATTGGAGATAATGCATCTAATAACATAATTATACGAGAGACCAGAGCAGCTGAAAAAATACTGATCATCTTCTGCAAGAGGAAAATTGCAGATTTATAGCCATTATCTAGTACTTCTTCATTATTATGTGCCAATAATCACATCCGGAGTAGATATGAGAGGTAAATTGGCAAACCTGGAGAAGGCAGGGTGAGCTACTTGCTATCTCATTTTATTTATTTTCCCAAACTGAAAACAGTGTCATTTATTGGTACCTCTGGATGTAATAGTAAAGTAAACATTGAAATGCGTACATTTCAGCATTCAGCTGGCAGTGATGAACAGTACAGAACTGCCCAGGGCAGGCACACGGAGGGGGAAAGGTAGCTCGTAGTGAGGCACTCCCCGGGGGTGAGATGACTCAGTCTGAGGGTCCTCTGTGACCACACATGACAACTTTGTCCCCTAGGTTTCTGCTGGATTAGTAGAGAAGGCTTCTCTACCCCGCCCCACTCTGCACAGTGGGCACATTAAATTTGTAATGTAGGGACCCAGGTGTGTGGTGGTGGCTCCCGCAGACCCCTGCTGTACCTCGCAGGGTACATGGGATCCCAGATCCCTGTTCTCAGGGGGACAATGCAATGCATTGTGTGCATATACCACATTTTAAAAATCCATTCATGTGTCAGTGGACATTTAGGTTGTTTCCATGTCTCTGACACTGTAAATAATACCGCAGTGACCATGGACGTGCAGCTCTCACAGGTCTGATTTCAGTTTCTGAGGGTACACACCCAGAAGTGGGGTTGCAGTATCATACGGTAGTTCTATTTTTAATTTTTAAGGAGATTCCTCACAAGATGAGATATAAATTATAAGTCCATAAATACTCATGCATCTAAGGTTAACTGATTTCAACAAGGGTGCCAAGACCATTTAAGTGGAAAGAATGGTCATTTCAACAATCGGTGCAGGGACAACTGGATAGCTACAGGCAAAGAGGAAGTCAACCCTTTCCTCCCACTACGTGTAGAGATTAACTCAAATGGATCAAAGAGGTAAAACTGTAGAACTCTTTGCAGAAAACAAGACCTTTATGACCTTTGGGTTGACCAGGTATTCTTAGATATCACACCGAAACACAAGAAACAAAAGAAAAATATATTAGACTTTATTATAATTTAAAATATTCATACTTCAAAGCACACAATCACAAAAGTGAAAACACAGCTCATAGAATTGGAGAAAATATTTTCAAATCATATCTCTGATAAGGGACTTATATCCACATGTATAAAGAACTCTAAAAAGACAAAGAAACCAGTTAAAAAGTGGGCAAAGGACTTAAGTAGACATTTCTCCCAAGAAAATTTCCAAATGGCCAGTAAGTCCATGAAAAGGTTTTCAACATTATCAGTCATAAGGAACTGCAAATCAAAACCACACGAGGCATCGTTTCACCCACTGGATGGCTAGAGTCAAAAAGTGAGATGATAATAAGTGTTGACAAGCATTTGGAGAGAAGTAGGAACCCTGATGCCTTGCTAGTGGGAATGTAAAATGGTGCAACCACTTGGGGATAAAGTCTGGAAGTTCCTCACATGGTTAATCATAGACTTATCATATAACCCAGCAATTCTCCTCCTAGGTACATGCCCAAGAGAAATGAAAACCAAAGTTCCTATACATATAAGTATACAAAAACTTGTGCCTGGATGTTATAGCAGCTTTGTTGATAATAGCTAAAGGTGGCAAGAGCCCAAATGTTTATAAGCTGATGAATGAATAAATAAAATTTGGTGTGTACATATAATGGAATGTTACTTGACCATAGAAAGGAATGAAAGCCCAGAAAGATGAGTTAGTTCTTGAAGGAAATGACATTGAACTTTATCAAATTTAGCTGCTTTGATTCAGCAAGCCACAGCAGTGAAAAACAAGGTTATCAGAAAGATTTTGGATGGCGGCTATGTTCCTGAAGAAGGAACAGTGTAGCAGGCTGACAAGGTCTAAGTCACTGAGCTACAGGAGCAACAGGTGTTGGATGGGCTCTCGGACTTGTCTGCAGTGTTTTAAACATGCAGTAAGCGCTGTGTGTCCAAAAAAAGAGGATGAAGCCCATGCTACAACCTGGATGAATTATGTAAATATGTTAAATGAAATGTGTACCTTTATTTTCCTCCCTGAATATTCCACAAATGCTTCCTAGGGAATGGGTGTATATTTTAATGTTCTTGTTTTTACAGTGTGACATTAGAAACATTGTCTTTGACTTGAACAATCTAGTCCTTGTCATTCAGCACCCATGGTGCACTCAGTGCTGCACACAGCACACAACACACAGGTACTTGCTCTGTAGGGCCTTGGGGCCAGGAATCAGAGGCAGGAGTTTCTTCGGCATCACTGGTTAGCTTTGTGCAGACTCATCTGTAGAATAAGGAGACAGTACCAGAAGTGTCCCAACAATCTTACCGGCTCTAGCCCTCCATGGTGCTGAGATTCTATGGAGGATGAATTATCTCTGTGTGTTTTCAGCAGAAGAAAGTTGGTTAACCCCCCCCCCAGAAAAACAGAGTACTGTATGCATATCACATGGCATCCTGTCAGATAATTAGATTACAGTGACATTTCTGGAGAGGCAGCTGGCTTATGTGGATTGAGCCCTGGGGTGTTTCACGGGACGTGAAGTATATATGACTTGTTCGATCCTGTCTTTTAGCCGTGGCTTCACCCTGGATGCCTGTGTTCCCCGCGCCCCTACACCAGGCCGCAGTCCCGAGAGCAGCGCTGCTCGGACTGGTCAGGGTATTAGTGTCTTTATGGTAGGACCTCTCAGGGCCTGTAACATGCAAAACTAAGGCAACTGATACAATTTTGCCAGAGGGGTTTGACTGTGAAATTCTTTGTCTCACAAAGCATGTATTAATGCTTCACTAAGCAAGTATCAATACTTTACTGAGCTAGGAATCCAGTTCAGAGGCCTCAGACACCGTTGAACTGGTGTCAAAATCCATGACTCTAGGAAACGTTCTGTTGTGGCTCTGTGTTTCTTCATCTTTGGGTCACCAGTGCTTGGGGCATAGTCATTACTCAAGAAATGTTTGTGGAATTAATGATTGAATGAACCAATGAATGTGTGCATGGTGGGCTATATCCAGCCATCCTCTCTTTGAATCAATACTGATGCATTAAGCATGCATAATATAAATGAGCTCAGCTCATTTCCTCGTGTGTTCCAGGTTGGTGGTCTAAAGGGTTCTGTCACCCGGCTAGTTTATGACCCTCTGTAGTGGCACCACGCACTTTATTAGTGTTGTTGGCCTGCCTCTACCCCAAGTCTGACTTGGCTCTTCATTAGCCATGCAGTCTGGCCTCAAAGCAGAGCTCCTCCTTCTCTTTGACCTCCTTCTCTCACACAAACCAAACACTAAGAGTTTTCCTAATAAAAATCTAATTAGACCTGTGATGACCATCATTATAAATGGTTCACTTCAAGGCCAGCACCTTCTTTGGACTCTTGAACCTCAGGCTTGCCCTCCTGTTGGAGAAGGAGGAATGAACTGTTCTGTGTTCATTTTGACTTTCTATGTCTCCAAAGCCTTGGGTTAGGTGCAGTGGGGCAGACACTGAAGTCGGAAAGCTTCCCGACTGGCACACGCCCCTCCTATAGTCTTCACATTTGGTCCGTATGCCAGCAGCACAGTTACTGTCCCATCTTCTGAGAACTGGTAAGACGTGTTCGCCCACAGCCACCTTTCCCGCAGCCGACAGAAATGGGCTTGTCTACGCCTTAACTCAATTGCCAAATCAAAACTGAAGTCCAGCCACCTTCTTTCTTTTTATTTCAATGTATTTTATTGATCGTGCTGTTACAGTTGTCCCATTTCCCCCCTTCACTCCCCTCCACTCTGCACACCCCCTCCCACCCACATTCCCTCCAGCCACCTTCTTTCTTAAAGTGAGAACAATTAATTTTTTAAGGTGCCATGTTTTTTCTTTAGATAATCTGACTTAGAAGTATGGAGTTATTTTACTGGTGCTTAATACTCTTCAAGAACTCGTGAATTGTTAGAGAATTAACCTGTTCCCTTTGTAGACTCCCTCAAGGCCATTTTCCGTACAGTAGCCACGCACATTAGGAACCACTGTTCCTACCAGGGAGAAATATATAATCCTCACAGCAGAGTAAGAACTACTGGCAGGAAACACTCACCGGAGGGAACGCCAGCCGGACTTGACTGTCATCTCTGTTTTATGTGCCCACTGTTTGAGTTCTGCCAGCCGAAGACATTCCCAGGTTAAATTGTGTGACTTATCCAGTTTTGTTTTGTTTTTAATACCAACTCATTTAGTCTTTTAATAAGACTAAATTCTGTATATTTTCATTAAGAATGCCATGAAAATGAATTATTGTTTTGGCGTTTTGACATTTTGCTTAAGATGTTTTATCCTTCCTTAGGATGAGCTGCTTCTGAGGGTAAAATCACAGCCTTATTATTGAGGATGTATGTAATTTGATATATGTGATTTAATATTTGTAAGAAGTTGCAAGACTAGTACAGAGAGTTCTGCTTACCCTTCTCCCCCAATGATAATATCTTTCAAAACCTTCATATATTGTCAAACCAGGAAATTGACATTGGTATGATATCGTTCATTTAAATATGGACCTTATTTAAATTTCATCAGGTTTTTTTACATTCACTCTTTCAGAGGGTGGGTGTAGTGCTAAGAAATTGCATCACATGCAGATTCATACCAGCTCGCCCCACAGTCATGGCCAGAATCCCTGTTCACCACCACAGAGAAACGCCCTCTAACCCTCTGACCCCTGGCAGCCCCTGATCTGTTCTCCACGTCTGCACTTTTCTCATTTTGAGAATGTTACAGAAACAGAATCACAGCCTTTTACAATTGGCTTTTCCATTCAGTCTAATTCCCTTGACATCCATCAGTGATTGTGTATATTAATCATTCGCTTGTATTTATTGCTGGGTAGTATGAGTAGTCTCTATTGAGCTTGGGTTTTTGGTTTGTTTTTTTGTTAGATTAAGATCCAAGTGAAAAAGATCAAGCCTGGAGCTGAGTTGACTTAGGAACTGGGGGCACATAAGGGGAGGCCAGGGAGAGGGAGGGAGAGACGCAGCAGGACAGACTGGGTAGAAAGCAGGGTCAGGGTCCAGGTCCCGAGGGAGGGGCAAAGGGCCGTGCCCAGGAAGGTGGGAGCCGCGGCGAAGGTGTGTCGGGGTGGAACTCCCATCCAGGAGTGGCTGTGGCCAGGAAGAAAAATCAGGGTGTGTGTGCGTGTTGGGGGTGGAGTGGGGGCATGAATACCCAGTGTCTCCTCCACCTGTCCCTGACTAACCCCAGGGCCCCAGCCCCCTGTTTCCTCTGAGTCTCTGGGTATTGTTTCTGCCCCACGGTGTCATGTGTTAATATCGTGCCCAGAACAGACATGAAGATAAGGTGTAAGGGTTCGGTTTTAGGCATTTTTTTCAAAGCGAAGGAAATTCCTATCCGTTGACCCAGCACAGAATGACACAGCAGCATTCCACATCCTTGCAGGGTGGAAGCTGAGGTGACTTGGTGCAAATTCCAAAGCCTTTTAAGGCAGGGAACAGGGAAGAAGTAGAAACTGGACTTCTTAATTCCAAGTTTATATTTAGAATCCACAACCCTCTACTTGAGCAATTAAATATCTTTGCTTTGCCCAGATTCGACTGTAAAATGATAGAAGGAATGGGACTTGCCACAAATTCAAATAAAAGGCACCTTTGTGGAAGTCATCATTTGATATAATGCTAAGTAAGTCCTGCAAATAGCTGAGGTGGGGTCAAGCCAATAGACAGCTGCCTTGGCAAATGTTTCATTGTGTTACTTCCCGCACGCCTTCAAGTCCGGGACTGTAGCAGTGTGTGGGCCCTCGTGTGTGCTCCGTCCACAAAGCAACAGGAATTATCTGGACGACACTGACTGACAACAGAGTTTAGGCATCTACAAACTTCAGCCTCTTCGATATCACAGGCCCAAGCTTTCTACAGCAGAGCTCATTTCCCATTTCAGTAGAATCTAGTGCTCAAGGTCACAGAAGAGTTTTCCATTTGTGAAATGAGTAATTTGACTCTGTATCTCGTGTCCCTTCTAGCTCTATATCCTCTTAGGCTTTGTGTCTTGGTGGCCTTGAATGTGACTACTTAATATGAGGGGGGAAGGGCTCACGTGGCCATGACTCTCAGAGTGGAGTGTGTGTATTTCCATTATTTCTGTGAGCTAGAGGAAGATAGCGCTAGCTTGTCTTTACAAATGGGGAAACCCAAGATAATAATAGTGGCAAATACTTACATAGGTTTTACTATGCGCCAGAAACAGCCTGAGCACTTTGTGAGATTAAACTTGTTTTACCTTCATAATAGCCCTGTGAGGAAGGTATTATTATTATCCCTGTCTTACAAATGATGAAACTGATTCCCAGATAGGCTAATGAGTTTGTACAAGGTCACATGGCTAACAAGTGTCAGAGTCTGGATAGAAGCCCCCCAGCCCTGCTCCACGGAGTGGTGAGTGGCAAAGGCTTCAGATCCAGGACTTGGAATCAGAATCTCTATCAACTGAGTTATTTCTAGGCTCTTTTTAAAAAATCCCAATCTGAAGGATGCATTTGATACCACTTTTTGGTCCTCAAGTGTTATAGAAAAGACAGCTCAGTGTGTGAGGAAGAGAAAGCTGCTTCTACTTTGCAGGCAGAATTCACGGTTTCCAGACCCACCACAGGGGTTTGGCTATTAGAGCCTCTCATTGCCTTCTCTTCGCAGTGGAAAGCAATCATTTGTAAGTCCTGGCTGGGCCATACCGGTGAAAGGGTCCCTGAGTTTTCTGCATGGATGTGCAAGTATCCGAACACCCCTGGGCCTCTATATCCTGCACATAAATTGTGGACCTCTTCTGGGCAGGATAAAAATCCATGGGCCCAGAGTCACCCACTCCCAGCCCTGATCGGCCTTTACTGGAGGGTCCCTGCCAGCACACCCCTCGCTGGCACTGCCCGGCCTCCAGAACTCTGCATCCCATGGCCCTATCTGCTGCTCCTGCTTCAGCGGACTCACTCCCTTGCCTGCCACTGGTGGCTGCCAGACCCCTCCTGCCCACCCTGGACTCCCTCCTTACCTTGGATGTGGGTCAGACAATAATGAGTAAAACTCCTTTACCACCTTTAATTGCATTGGCCAAAAACAGAAGTGGTCAAGCAAAACAAGCAGAAAGTGTAAGAAGATTCTATAAAATTTTAGAAATGTTCATGTGTGACAGATTCATAACAAGTCATTAAGTAAGGAAGAATTCACTGGCTTCCGAATCTCCTTGTGGAGATGGTGGCAGGAAGGGTAACGGTGCTGTCTGTCCCAGTGCCCGTGACAGGTCTGGCCTGGGGGCGGCGGCTCTCTCCGCACTGCCCTCCTGACGCCAGCCCGCTCTCTCGCACGGCTCTGCTTGGGTGAATGTGTCTTCCCTTTCTCGTCAGCCCTCATCTCTGTCACCCCAGTTATGTTCTAATAAGTGCGCACTGTAAAGTTCAGAGAATAAAGGTTCTCTCCAGATTTTCTCACAAGTTATAAAACAAGCTCTCTTCTCTGAAAATACGCAGGCTGCGGGAGCTTCAGTTGCTCTGCAGTGATGTTCCGGGGACGCTCCAGTAACGAATTTAACCCTGAAGAGAACCCCCCGCCCCATTCCTTTGATGCCAAGACTGCCCTATAGACACCAGTGCTTAATGAATTCTTCTAGTGTGACATTAATCTCAAGGAGCTAATTCAGTGCCAACGTAGCTGTGTAAAGGCTCCGGCAACCTCCCTCTACTTTTCACCCTGAGTTAATGAACTGTTGTTTAAAGTATTGCTGACTTAACCGGGTTCCCATGTCAGGCAGTTCTTCTAACTGGGCATGAAAAGAAAAGCATAACAAAACAAGAGCATTAAATACAATTGTCCCATGAAACCCTTTGGGACAATTCAGAATGTATGCTAAAAATGAATTAATCTAGGAACATTGGGTGGTTAGTATTTGGTGAGATGCAGCTAGTGATTCCATTTAGAAGCAGGCCAGTCCCAGAATCACTGTGGCATTATGCTGAGTGTCCTTCCAGTTTCCAGTGGGACAAGATTAGCTCAGATCTCTGTGACTAGTGCACTGCACTTGGCACCTAAACTTGACATGATATTCAGAGGAACCTTCTTAGTCGTTGCTGAAAACTGTGGCCAGGTGGTAAAAAACTAGGAATTAGGGGTATTACAAAGGCTTAAGTAGGCATATTTTATCTCAGGCTTGTCAGTTAGAATTCTCTTTCTGAAAGCCGCATGAACTACTGGATCAGAAAATACGGAACAAAATTGGTAAGTCCCTCAGTAACACCAGGGGACTCCATCAAATGCATCGAACCATGACCCAGTTAGCAAAGGTTTGGGTAAATCCTGTGTCGACTGCAGATCGATGATAATAACTAATGTTCTAATCTGGTTCCTTTCCGTGGAACCAATTAATGAAGCTACCAGACACTGCCGGTGCTGCTTGGAAACCCGTCCTGGCAGCAACAGCACGTAGAATTCGAGAGGCTTGAGAAAGGTGGCACTGGGTGGGTCAGCTTGCTAGGCAGCGAGATAATTGGGCTGGCTACAAAAACCGTGCTGGTGGAAGAGTGGTGTTGACTTGCGGAGGAATAGTGTGGTTGGTAGGAAAGAAGTGGTCTCCCAAACGGTCATAGATGTCTTCTGGAGGGTTGGGCGGCAGCTGTGGGGAATGTCAGGTTTTTGGAGGGAGGGAAGGAAGGAGGAGGGAGAGAGGGGAATTAAAGGCATGTGAGGGCAGGAGATGATACACGAGAACACACTACATGGGAGAAAAATGATCCGAATAGAGATCATTTTCCACCCCAAGTACTCTGACCTCATTTTAAGTCTAAAGTGTCCATTTTGTTCTTCCCAGATTCAGAGCTCTTCTTCGCTGGGTGAAATGGGGGGGAGTTTTTGGCTCCCCCTAGAGGCCAGAGCTTGCCAACAACAGTTAATGTACCTAGAACAAACTGTCATTTGTTATCACTCTATTTCAAAGCAAAAGGAAATCTGCCCATGACTAGATTTTACTCACATGGCTCAGGGATGAGGTATAATTAAATTAAAAAGAGAAATTCCCCTTTAAAGTTGAAGAATAGAGAGAGTTTTAGTTTGCAAGAAAAATGGACACATTAGAATTGAGAATGTTTACACAATGGTAACAATTATAGTTGTTGAAGTGCAGAAAGCAATTGAATCTAAGAAGGGTTAAACAGTGCCAAGTTTTCCCCATAGTTAGACAACTTTGTATGGGAGACATGTTTGGCTCAGGGGGCCCTCTTAACCCTAATCCTGAGTGCACTTAACTTAAGAAAAATTATCTATAATTGTATTTTAAATTGCTAAGCAATTAAGACATAAGATCTAGAAACCTATAATTTATTGTTTTGAAAAGCCAAAATTAGAAGTTTGAAGTGAAAACTAACCTTACAACCTGGAAGTTTAATGAGTCAGATTCTCTGGGGAAGTCAGCATGGGGCCCCTGAGAGAGACAGGGTGGAACTCAGTAATAAAGGCAACATCAGCCCCGTTGGCTCTGTCCCACCACACCCCTGCCTCTCTGTCAGCACCTCTCCACTGGGACAAGCAAGTCGCAGGTGGGCGGTGGGTGTTGGGCGGGTGATGGCGTGTTGTCACCCGAAGCCCTCTGAGCCCTCCCTACATGTGACAACGTTCTGCTCATCTGCACGCCCAGCTGTCAGGCTCCAGCCTGGGCCCAAGGAGTGTTTGTTACTTGTGACAGCCCTGCGTGCATCGTGCTCCCTTCCCCCACCCCTGCTGCAGCCAACAGCGAGTCACAGTGTAATGCACTTAGTCTAATCTGGGCTGTACGATTTAAATGATCACGATTTAACCCACCGTGGAGACCAACACGGGGAAATGGGAGGGGCCTGGAGGATCCGAGCTGGGGGAGGGCAGCGGTGCAGAGGAAACCATGGCTGTTAGCCTGCTAGCCCACCACCAAGAAGAGCTGCGGTCTGTTCCTTCTGCCTCAAGCTTTGTCCTTGAGCCACATGGTGGCTGGCATGCTCTAGGGCACTTGGAATTTGTGTCCTCATGCTCTCCCCTCCAGGAGCTAATGGATACATTTTGTTGGGGAGAAAGTGCCCTCTCCATATTTCTTCTCCTTGCAGTCATGACCAAGGGTCCCAACGTAAAACTGATCACCCAGTACTATCTCCGCTCATGAAGCAACAACCCCTGCTTCATCCTGGCACCATTCACTTAATTCCTCCTTTCCCCTATGCCTAAAACCCACCCTAATGGTTTTTTATTTTTTTATTTTGGTTTTTTAAAATAATTTTTAAATTTTATTTATTTTCATTGTTGTCCAAGTACAGTTTCTGTCTTTTACTCCCATCCCAGCCCACCCCCCCCAGTGCTCCCCACCTTCCTCCCATTTCCACCCCCTTTTAGTTTTTGTCCATGTGTCCTTTATAGTTGTTCCTGTAAACCCTTCCCCTTTTCCCCTGGAATTCCCTCCCCTCGCCCCTCTGGTCACTGTCTGCCTGTTCTCTATTTCAGTGTCTTTGTTTTTATTTTGCTTGCTTGTTTGTTTTGTTGTTTAGGTTCCTGTTAAAGGTGTGATAATATGGTATTTTTTTATAATAAGCAAACCCTTTAATAAGCAAAACCCTTTAATAGGCAAAGCAAGACAAAACCCAGGAAACCTTTCCTGCAATTTTTCTGGAAAAAGACTTGACAGGAGCCAAAGGGACAGCTTTCTAGCTTCATTTCTGGTCCCCCACTCACGGATTAGTTTATGACTGGAAGTGGAGGGGGACTTCGTAGATTTGCTTATTACGTCCTTCTTTTGACATGATATCCAGTCCTAAGAGAAATATTAACAATTAAACCATGTTGATTTTCCTTAAGACTGAAAGTAAGGAAATATATATGATTCTTAATACCATATTCCTTATAGTCTCGGTATTCCAGTGAATGAAGTATTTTTAAAAAGTGTTTTAAGGAATATGCTTTTCCAGATGTATTATTGTGTAACAAACTACTTAAGAATTTAGTGGCTTTAAGCAATACCCACTTTATAATACCTCACGTTTTGTGGGTTAGAAATTTGGACAGGGCCTGGCTAGGTGATCCTTTCTGGTGCCAGTGGAGGTCACTTAGCAGTGTCTGGCTGGGAGATGGACTGTGCTGGAGGGTCGGAGATGACTGTCGCTTTGGCGGGACTGCTGAAAGGCTGGGCTCAGCTGGAAATGCGGAGGACAGAGCCCACCTGTGACCCCTCCAGCTTGTTGGCCTCAGGGTAGTCACACTTCTCAGTTGGTGGCTCTAGGATCCAAGGCAGGTGTTCTAGTGAGCGAGATGAAGTGGCACGGCCTTTTAGGACCAGTCTTGGAAGTCACATAGCGTCACTACTGTCATACCCTGTTGTTGGTCAAGCAGTTACCCAGAAACAAGGAAAGGAAACATAGCCTCCACCTCTTGATGGGAGGGATGTCATGTTGTATAATCATCATTCACGCATGAAAGGGACATCTCTATTCTCTAACTCATTTTATGAACCACGGTTTAGGAAATTTCTTTCCTTGGCCCTTTTCAGAATGCAGTATTTCCAAAAGATTGTTTCTACTATTTGATGTTTTATACTAGTAGCTCCCAGTCTTCTAGATTTTAAAGCCTATTTTCTTTTAATGAGAAGGATTCACATAGAGAAGCCCACTTTTAATTTTACTGAGCAACTTTATTTAAAAATAACAATGGCCCTGACTGGTGTGGCTTAGTGTCAGCCTGTGAAGCAAAGGGTCACTGGTTTGATTCCCAGTCAGGGCACATGCCTGCGTTGCAGGCCAGGACCCCAGTTGGGTGCATGTAAGAGGCAACCGATAGATGTATCTCTCACACATTGATCTTTCTTTCCCTTTTTTTCTCCTTCCCTTCTTCTCTCTCTAAAAATAAATGAATACAATAAAAAAATAAAAATAACAGTGATTCCTACCATACACACTACTCTATATCACTATATAAAACAAAAGGCATGTTCACATCAAGAAATAGGAAGGACATACCCTTAGAATAAAGGAGTTTCATTCAAACGGAATACATTTATTTTTATAAAAAAGGATTATTATTTTCCTTGTTTTCTTCATTTCACTATAGGCTGGTGAAAATTTTGTTATAAAGTCTATCCTACAGATGTGTCTTCTAGACAAAGGTCTCAAGTATGCCACTTATCAGACTTTGTTCAGACACTGAAGATTTTATGGTCAGAATTTCAGATTTACATTAGTTACATCAACTGCATAGCTATGAGTGAGAAGGACTAGGGTTTGAGTTGAACCTATTATGTTAAATTTAAATTAGCTAGGTTTTACCAATTATTTTAAATTATTATCATTCTTCTAGTATATAGAATAATGGAGTCTCACGAAAATTCAGAATAAGATGCCGTGACACATAGTGCCTACCAGGGGGTCAAACTGCAAATTGGTTGTAGAGACAAGACTGACAAATAATATAAGTCAGATTGTCGGCGAGACTAGGTAACAGTTACCCACGAAAACTAGAGTAGTTTAGGGTGTTGTCACAAAGAATGTGAAGGTAAAATCCAAGGTTCAGGTTTTGGAGGAAAGGCTAGAGAAAGATGCTTCTGGAAAGGTTAATTGGATAAGGGTTCAAAGATAAGAATGACTATAGTGTGTTTAAGGAATATCAAGAGATTTTTGGGTGGGTTTTGGAGGAGAAAACAAAATGGATTCAACATTCTTTTTTGTTTTGTTTTTGCACCATAATATAATAATTGATTAAACTTTCTACTTTGTTCTTAATTCTCAAGGTGATCAGTTTTCCTTCTTAATGTGAGAAGCAGATAGCAAACTGCTCCATCTAGGCACAAATCACATATAATCACAATAAAAACAATCAGCCACTCAATAACAGCTTCAGTACCGAGGGCCGACATCTGAACATTGGGCGACCTCTTAAATACCTACGTCTACCCTGACAGTTCAGAACTGAGGAGCCCTTATGTGATGTTTCATCACTAATGACAAAATAAATCCCAAGTGTCAAGAAGTGCTGCTCTGAATTCACCTCCGCTTGACCGGCAGTAATGGATTAGGAGCAGCATCCATTATTAGTTCAAGGCCGATCTCCGTATTTACTTACTCATGGCTCTGGGCTGGCAGCTTAGGAATCTGCCTATTTAGAGAAAAAAAGGTCATAGTGGAGCATTGGAAATGGGCTCCTGGGTTTTCCCTTTAAACACAGACCAGAACCTGTTATAATTTAATAGTTTTTTTTGTGTGGTATTTACCACCTAGACTTAAAGCACACACATACACACACACACACACACACACACACACACACACAGCGATAACAAAGAAAACTTACACGTAATTCTCTAAGACAGGGGTCTTGGAGGACTTGTGTAATCATTCATTACTTGGATGTAATGAATGGATCATTATGTGTAACGAGTGTCGATCAAGCACGGTGTGACCTCTGAGTCCCTGGGCAGACCCGTTTGCCCGAGAGGCCCAGCCACACCCCCAGTGTCTGGGCATGGCCTGAAGTAAGCTCTAGGGGTCCTCCCGCTCCAGACTGGTCTGTTGCTTAACATATCAAAAGATATAATATGGATGTTGTCCAGAGATTATTTTCTTATTCTATTTCTCTCAGATACCAGTTTATGCTTTATTTGTTCACTGTCCTGACATAAAAAAATCCTTTCCTCACCTGCGGGTGTGCTTAAACTTAAGGCGATTAACACATTTCTCATAAGCCTGTTTTTTATCATCTTCCGGAAACAAGACACACGACAGCCCTGGTCTTCTCAACAGCTCGCTCCTTTGGTTGCAGATGCTCTGGCTGTGCTCTGTTGTGTCCGTGGCTGTGATTTCAGGACAGTCATGTCTGTGTTAATAGGCGTGATGTTTTTCTGCTGTTTCCTCTGCTTTATGGTTTGTTCCAGCGCTTCTTCCCGCCCGGCAGCATTGTGCCCCCTTGCATCTGCGAACTGCAGTTGTGCACAGCTACGTGCTCTGCTCCAGTCTGCTCTTCTCTGCTTGTCCTGACTGCCAGGCTGAGCTTGCTCCTTCGGTGACCACTGGTGACCTCTTCCAAGGCAAGCGCAAAGGGCTTTTCTGAGTTCCAGTGCTCTGGGCCTTGTTCTCCCTTCCTTCTGAAACGGTCTGTGCTCCATCTGGACTTTTTCTTATGTCCTCCCCACACTTTTGTGCGCCTGACTTCCTTTCCCTCTCTAAAGGTGGCTTCCTCAAGGGTTTATACCCTGGGTCTCTATTCTCTTTTTCATTCATCCTTGCAGGGAAATCCCGTCTTTCACAGGGCTCTGAACTGCCCTGCTTTGCAGTCCCTCAAGAGCACGGTCCTTCTCTTTGGCACCCCAGCCCCGGTGTTAACTTAATACTGCCTCTCAGATTCCCCCACACCTGGCCTCAGCACCGTTACAGGCAAACCCTTCCTGAGCAGGGGTCTGCAGACTCCAGCCTCTGAGCCAAATCTGGCCCTCTGCCTATCTTGTAAATTGGAGCACATCCACGCTCTTAGCTTTCATGTGGTTTGCAGCTGCTGTCTTGCGAGGGAACGGGGGAGGGGTGGGAGGGGAGGGGGTAGGTAGGGACAACAGGGCACAGATAGCCTGCAAAGTCTCAAATACTTACAATCAGGTCCTTTACAGAAAAGGTTCGTCCATCCTAAGCGGACACCTAAAACAGGAGCTGAGCCACAGAAATGGAGATCACATGGAGGGTTAGCAACAGGGGAGTGGGGAGAAGGTACAGAGAATAAGTAGCATAGACTGGTAGGTAGAAAATAGAGGGAGGGCAAGAGTAGTGTGGGAAATGTAGAAGCTAAAGAACTTATGATGCATGAATATGAACTAGAGAGGGGAATGTGGGTGGGAGAGGGTGTGCAGGGTAGAGGAAAACGAAGGGGCAGAAATGGGACAACTGTAATGGCAAAATCAATAGAATATATTTTAAAAAAGAAAAGCTTCGTCCATCCTGATCAAAGTGCCCAGGTCTTTTCACACAAGGGCTCTGATTACATTAATCCCCCACCCATGAATCCATCAGTGGCTCCCCATTCTCTTATAATGTAGTGAATTTTATTTTTTTAGCTTGTTATTTAAGGATTTTCTCTTACTTATCCAGCTTAGTTATACTTCTCCATAAGCCCAACCCAGGCCCCCACTCTGCTAACCCTCCCAGCCTTATGTTCTTTCCCAGTCCCCGCACTGCCGTGTGTGCCCGAGAGGGAGCTCACCGCACTCCTCTGCCATCCGCGTCTTCATAACCTCCTTGTTTTATTTTGAGGCTCGACTCAAGCCCTGCTTCCCTCCTGGAGCATTTCCTGATGATCATTATATTGATCATTGCCTTATTGATTTGCCTGTGTCACCCTGTTTACATGTAGTGTAAGGAGGGTTACCGATGTGAGCATCCTCCTCCCTTGTTTAAGCCACAGGCCCAGTCAGGCCTGCCCTCCTCTTATACTCTCTGTTTGATTACAGCCTGTCCTGAGCCAATATCCTCAGTGTCAACTTCCACACTTCCTTGCCTCGTCTCTCAGTTTGTAAGAACTGTGGACTCTGACTATAAAAACCCACCTCTAGCCTTGTCCCTCTTCCAAGCCTACTGCTGCTGCCTCAACTCAGGCTGTCGGCAGTCCTTCCCTGGGCTCCTGGAGTTACCTTCTCAGTGCTGTTCCTTCAACGGGTCTTTCCCCCCAGCCAGGACTAGGGTGAGGAAAGTGAGGTACCTGAAGCGCAAAATTTAAGGAAGCAACTCACTCACAGAGTCTTGCAAGTTCAGAGTCAGCACCTGACAGTGAGTGCTTCCTTAAATTTTGTGTTCCTAGCATCTCAGGCCTTGGTTAGCCTTGGTCCAAGCCCTGCCTCCCCTCCCCTCTGTCTGCCCGCTGCTGTTTATCCTCAACGTGGATCTTTTCAGGTATGAATGCTGTCCAGTCTGATCATTCGTTTTCCAAAGGATCAAGGCCAACTCCTTGGGTCAACTTCCCTTTATCTTTTGCCTTATCTCTCATCACTCTCACTGTCCCCACCAGAGTCTACATTCTACCCACCTTGAATGACCTGGAGTCCCTTTGGTGTGCAGTGCACCTGACATACCTCCAAACCTTTAAACTTGATCTTCTTCTCTCCCTTGGAACTTTCCCCTTTTTCAAAGAGAATTCATATTCATTATTCAAAACTCAGCATGACCCCCTCTTACATTCTATGGGAGGCTTTTCAGAATTCTCTAGAATTAATTAAGTCACTCCTTCCATTTTCCCCTTTAAGCATAATGTACTCACCTTAATTATAGCCTGTGTTTCATTTAGTGATGATTTTTTTGCATATTTTTGATCTCCCAGGAAACCAAAAGTTTAAAGCCCTGGGTTTATATTAAAATCATTTGAAAGTTTTTTAAAAGTAGTGTCCCTAAGTCCTACCCCAGAACTAAAGATGAGGGTGTGTCCTGTGCATCTTTGTTCTTTTCCTTCAAGCTTTCTGGTGATTCCGAAATGAAGCCCTCGACCAAAACCAGCACTAGGCTGCGAGCTGCTTGGGAGCGAGGGCCAGGTCCCTGTCATGTTTGCGGACCTCTCTTCGCTGCCCTGTGCTCTCTCCTCCTCGCCTTTCCTCAGGCCTTTCAAGGTGCCTGGCTTATAGCAAGAAGTCCTCTAAGAGCTGCAGAATTAATGACAACCTGCTTATCATTGGCTCAGTGGTTGGGATTACTGAAAAAGGGGTTCAGTCAGGTACCACCCCTCTTCCTCAGCACAGGCCTTGGAGTGGGGGAAGTTTGCAGATGGGTCCCACTGGTGTGGAACTGATATGTAATATCCGTGGCTCACCACAAAGGGACTTTCTGTAATGTTCTTGATTCGAAGACTTGCTTCTGCATTGCTTTGAACACCAAATGAGCTCTAATTGCCCTTTTTTTGGTTCTGCAGAACCATACATACAAAAAGCATTTTAATATCTCTTCTCCTATCTAAGGGACATGCTGTATGTTAGCCATTTCAGGAAAGATTAAGGAATACATTAGACTTCCTTATTAGGACTTTCCTTCTGCACTTGACTCACTGGATTCAGTGAAAGTGTCTTTAGGTGCCCAGGTGGACTTAGGTAACAAGCAGTACTATTGCTCATTATGTCATTACCTGCCTATATAAGCAGCTACGTCAGTCTCAGCCTAGATTGATGAACTTAAATGTCAGACTTTCCAGATGTAGCAGTCAGAGCGTGCTGTGGACTGCATCTGATATTTGCAGTTCTTTCCAGCAAAGGTGAGCTGACTTTCACTGCAAATGTTCTCCACTGAAAATTAGAAAGGGCTTTTTTTCCATTTGTACATATGCCTTTAATATTATCACTTCCCTTATTTTTATTTGATTTTCGTGAAGGTCCACAGACACATTTGAACACATACTGGTCCTTGCCTGTGGCAACTAAAAATAATAATTGGAAAAGCAAGGGCTTGGTTTTAGAAGCCTATTAATTACTTATTTAGATTATTTCAAATTGCAAAGAAAACCAAGTCTCTGAGATTTCAGATTAGATCACTGTTTCAGCGCTGTTTCAGGTGCTATCTTTTCAGTAGAACTGAGGGAGGCCAGAAGCTGTAATTTCGCCTTCTATAACATTCCAGAGCTCACCCCTTTCTTCCTGTTGTCTCTTTTTACCAGCATTTGTTTTCTCCCTTTCTCTCTTTCCTTCACATTAATAGTTATATTAGTATTTTTTTAAAATTATTGACTACCTATGTTTGACAGTTCTTAATGCTTTATCTCATTTAATCCCTCAAAAATCCTGTGAGGTAGGTGCTGTTATTAACCCATCATACAGAGAAGAAAATCGAGGCACAAAGAAATCCAGCAATTTAACTGGCATCAAACAGCTAGTAAATGGTAGCTAGAGCAAGGATTCAGATCTAGGCCATGTATTTCAAGAGCCTGGGCGCTTAACTATTTGCTGCCTGACCGCAAAGTTCAGAGTGGTCGACAGTAGTGGAATGAAGATGGAGGATATTGCATTTGGTTAAAAAACAAAAGGAACAACAACATGGCTTCCTTCTTCCCCTACCTCTACCCCCATTGCTTTAGTAATGGGTCCTCTGCTCAACACATTCAGTGAAAGAATCCAATAGAAAATAAAAATTCAAGCACAGAATTTGAAGCTCATAATGATGGGAAATAGCAAGTTGTAGGTAAAGGGGGAGACACTGCATCCTTCTTTGCACTGGGTGAGTGCAGGGGTAGCTGGAGAGGGACAGTGGTCCTCGGAATCAGCCTTTTACACACTGCAGCGGGGTCTTGCCAAGGGTTGGCCACGCTCAAAGCAAACCATTCTGGGGGTCCAAGAGCAGTGACCACAGGGCAGCAGCTGTGAAAGCTTCTACATCAGTGGGTAGGTAGGTGGGGAGGACCCATAAGAGAGCAGCAAGGGAGAGAGGTTGCCCGCCTCACCCTACACCTTGTCCCGCCTGATGGAAGAGAAAGCCTGGGCCAGCTTTGCAGGGCTGATCAACACTGTTATCTAGAAACCCCATCTAGTTAATCTGGACTGGTGATTGGTCAGTTAATGGAAAAAATAGTAAAAGAAAGAAAATGTACTTAAACATACAAGCATACATTCACTTGACCATCTTTGGGTGCAGGAGCAATGGCTTTCCATAGAGTAGGGGTCTTCGAACTAGAGTACCTATCTGTCATCTTTCTTGCCTCGCCAGCCACTGTGTGATTTTGACGTTCAGTTTTAATCTCTCTCAGGTGGAGTGAGGGCCCAGTATGAGCCCAGAATCTCTCATCTATGACTTTTCTCAGCCTTTTAGAGTTCCAGTGGTCACATTTGTTTAATAGCAGTCATTTTCTTTCACAACTAGTTTTCCCGAATCTTTCTTCAGTTAGTTTTTATAGAAGTGGCTCCAATTCCTTACACACTCCCATTTCATTTTTCACCTGATTGATGTTTAATTAAATAAATACTTAATGATAAGTGGAACTGAGTCAAACAGGTTGGGTGTAACTATAGTAAGCCTAAAGTGCTGCTGGTGAAGCAGAAAGAAGATGGGTGAGTTCAAGGAAGAAGTTCAAAGAAATAGTTCTCAGTGTGTTTGTTGGTGGGTTGATTAACTCGTTCAGTTGGTTTAATAAAAATGGGCTCGGTGGGAGAAAGTCCTACCTTTGGGAAGACAAATGCACCTGCCGCTAGTGAAAGGAATGATGTCTAAAAACTAATGAACGCAATCTAGGCAGTAAAGCCTAAATATGACAGATCATATTCTATTATTGTTTCCAACAACCATTTCCATAGCTGTTGTCATTTACGCTTATATATTTATTTTTTAACTTTTACCTAAAATTTTGTTTTAACCTAAGAAAAATCCCCTTTAAAAGGGCAGGTGAGATCATCACCTCATGGAGATTATTTACCACTGAACTCAGAACACTGCCACAAAATGTTTTTCATTGAAAATCAATCTATAAATAAATGATGGTATAAATTATAGAGTAATACATTAGTCATGGGTAACTGAAGTACTTAAGACAAATTTTAAAAACTTACTGGCTAAGAATTGCTATGAGAAAAACACTATAGATCATTTCTTAAAATTGTTCTATTTAGTTTAAAGGCAGTTTAAAATGATGCTGGGAAAAAAGATGTGGCCCCTGAGGGATTGTCAGAATCAAAAGCAGCCTCAGCAAAGAGACAGATATGGAAATGTGATATTTGTCAGGGGAAATGAGGCTATGATTAAGAAAAATGGAATAGGCCCCCATGTTAGAAAATTCCTTAATGGGAAATCATGCCTGAGGCCTCTTTTGTCTCTTAAAAGACTGAATGGCTGGGCTGGCCCAGAATGGCCTGCAGCCCAGCTGAGGCAGGAGATGGAGAGTGAGCCTCAGGTCAGGTTTCTCAGGCCAGGTTCAACCTCCTGAAAGCCCAGCTGAATTAGAATCTTCTTTAGATTCCTGAAAGGATCTGGGAATCTCTGCCCAGTCTCTCTCCCCATGGGAGGTCTGCCTCTAGTCCCAAGGAGGACAGGTCCTAGGAGGCGCCTGAAGTGTTGGCTCGTCCTCTAGAAATCTTCAGCCTGTGTCGGGAGATCTTGTTGTTCTGCGTCTTTGGATTTCCAATATTTCATAGCCTGCATCTTCTCCTCTCAAATATGTATTAGATAAATACATACTTTAAGTAAAAAAAATAATGTACTGGAGAGGTTACATGTTTCACTGGAAAGCACAACAGCCTAAAAGTGCTTTTAGATTCTGAAGTGCACCAAGGTCATGTCAGGTCTTGTTCTAATGCAAAGTCTGAGTCTGTGGGCCCAGAGTGGAGGCTGACACTCTACAATTCTAGCAAGTTCCCCAGGGGGCTGGTCCAGCCTTATACTCTGAGGAGCAAGGATTTAAAAGACCTCATTTCAAGTACTGACTTACCACAGCTACAGTTTCCTACTGGTAAAATAAGGCACGCTGAACTAAAATGCCTTTTCATTCTGACCAGCCGCAGCTGCACCAAGAGTAGAGAACTGAAATGGCTGGTCTATGTCAAGAGAACGTCTCCGCTCTGAGTTTTCGAGGACTCGCCATTACCACACCGTGAAAGCAAAGTGGGAACAGGAAAACAAACAAGGCAGGAAATAGTTCCTCTTCTTACCATCCTAGAGTTGCCAATTTTATTCACATCGTGCCTTTGCTAACATTGAAAAGTCTGGCTTAAAAAGTTAAAAATGAAAAAAAAAGTCTGGCTTTACTTAGATCACAGGATCAACTAAAAAACCGTCTAATTGTTTGCTCTAAAAAAGCTACTTGGTAGGCTTCATTCTCTCCATTGCATGCCCAATGGAACAGTCTTATTACCAGTAATAATTCAATAAAGACACACAAGATTATGGCCTTAAGATCTGAAACATATTTTTAACCAGAGTAGAAGCAAAGATACAGCTTAATACCACTTTTTTAAAAAACTGAACCTGCTAGTTGTGGAGGAACTTAGTACTGTCTTGAAATCTTTCTTATCCTTCAGAATCTTCTCAGATGTCCCCTCCTTGGTGAAACTTTCCCAGAGGCCACAGTCAGGATAAGTAGCCTCCATCAAGACACACACCTCATCACTGGGGAAAAATGGGAAGGATTTATAAAAACAAGTATAAAGGACACATGGACAACAACTAAGGGGGGGTGGAAATGGGAGGGAGGTGGGGAGCAAAACCTGGCGGCTCCTCCAGTTTTGTGCCTGTTGCCTCCCTCACTGAATGACAAGCATCTTGATGGAGTAGAAAGAGAGTTTAGGGACTTGGAGCCTAGGTACCTGAGTGGACACTGCTGCACTGTTCTGCCCTGGTCATCTGTCCCCAGGTGGCTATGGGGAGTTCTGGCCTGGCCGCCCCTTTCTGTAGTGGACATGATCAGGGGCTGTCGGGAGGGTTGCGTGAATAATGGGTGTGACACTGTCTCCCTGCTCTCCTGGCTTGGAGTAGGCATTGCGTGAACATTTTTGTGTGTTTTAACTTTTCTACTAAGGTCAGGGAACACAACTTACAAATCCTTACATTCCAGCACTTCAGGAAAGCTGGTGCTTAACAAATTCTTTAAAATTGAATTTAATATCCTGTCTTTTAAGGAGGTTAGGTGCATTTATTTTAAGCATAGTAATAAAACAACATGGAGAAAGAACTGCTTTGGTTTTCCCCAAACAGCTGATACTGAATGCATTTCTGAAGGACATGAAATGTATTTTGAAGTGGTTATTAAGTCTGGCAGAGATTTATTTCTAGTTTGATTAGTTTAGAAATCCTAAACATAAGTAGAGTGAAGGTAAACACCACACAGGACAAAAACTGTATTTAACAGGCAATACCTATAGGATAGCCCTTTTAATATATTTGTATGTATAAAATTCCTAGAAAAATTAGAAAAAATGATAATAGTCATGCTTGCGAAGAGGGTCAAGGGTGGAGGAAAAGGAAAGATTTGTTTCCATTTCATGCATTTCTGTGTGGTGTGACTTTTTGGCCATGTAGGCATGTTTAAATGTATATTAACAAGGATGGCTGAGGGGATTGAAGGACAGGCCATTTTTATTTTACTCCTTTATAGATTAGTCCCTAGTACATGTTATTTTTAAGTTTTATTTTCAAATGGCTTAAGTCCAAGGCGCTAATGAGGAATGAGGGTGTTCCGCCCCTTGCCAAGTCTCTAAGCCGTCTCTGTCACAGAAGTCCAGGGCGAGCTCAGCCTGCTCCACCATGGCTTCCGCTGAGCTTTCTGCAGCTCCTGGGCTGTGCCCTCACACTACTGCTGGGTGGGGGAGACTGAGCACCCAGTTTGAGCCCCTCGAGTCCCAGAATGACCACTTCGTAAAGCCATGCTGGCTTAGGGAAGACGAGGCTGCTGGTGACTGCCCTGAAGAAGCAGAATGACAGGATACGGAGACCAGTGCAGCAGGGGCATGCCCCTCCTGCGCCAGAAAAGCAAGAGAATTGCCCTCCTTGGACCACAGTGTAGGAGCCTGTTCTTTTTAGCAAGACATTGGATTTTCCTTTTCCTCTCTTGCACACTGAGTTGTTTTCAGCATTAACCCCTTTACTCCCCACCAGGGTTGGGAATGTGCCCCTTGGGAGGAGTAGTGCACCCCTTGTTCCATAGTAGAGTAGAATGAAGCATTATTTTCTTTTAGCTGCCATCTATCATTTTCTATTACTCCTGACTTAAACTAATTTTATGAAAGTGGAAGTGGTGCCCAGGGAGAACACCCTGCAGAGACGCTGGAGGTACTACTTTCTGTTCTGGGTGCTACCACCCACCACACAGGGGCCTGGACAAACTGGGATGTTTTCACGGGACGGCAGCCAGGGCTGATAGAGAATCGTAACCACACTACACAACAAACTGCTGACAGACAGGAATGTAATCACCACTCACTTTTCTTTGGACAAATCATTAACTTCTCTGTGCCTCAGTTTCCTCACCAGCGAGCTGGACTTCCAGAGTATTAACCTCCAAGTGTTGTCATGAAAATTAAATGAGTTAATTTACACAAGCACTTAGGGCTGGTAAGGGTTCAGCAAGTGCTCGTGATATTTTGTTTCTGGGGCTGGAGCTCAAAGAAAGTCTCCCCAGTGTTCGGGTTGCAGCAGCCACAGGCCACTCCTGGTCTGAGAGCTCACTTTCTGATTCGTAGGCATTTTTAAAGATGCAGACATTGTTATAAACAAGTTTAGCTACTGGTAATTCTTGTAAGAGACATGAAGCAAACTTGTACCTCTTATGCTGTAAATAAGGGATATGCCGCATATGCATTTCACCAGGTGAATCTGTCTGCTTTTGGAATTCTTTTTGCCTTGTGCTGATAAATTTTTTTATGTTGTGTTCTGGACATGCATTGGGCCTCAGGAGACATGTAATCTCTTTATTGAGAAGGATGATCTTCACTCCTCCAGTGAAGATGGTGGTGTAGACAGATATGGCTCACCTTTTCACACAACCACATCAAAATTAAAACTAAAATGTGGAACAGTCATCACTCAGAATTCTAAAAAATTGAGTTGAATGGAAGCCTGACAACTATGGAATTAAAGAATACACATCCTCCCCTGGCTGGTGTAGCTCAGTGGATTGAGTGCGGGCCTGCAAACCAAAGGATTGCAATTCGATTCCCAGTCAGGCACATGCCTGGGTTGCAGGCCAGTTCCCAGCAGGATGCACGAGAGGCAACCATACATTGATATTTCTCTTCCTCTCTCCTTCCCTTCCCCTCTAAAGATAAATAAATAAAATCTTTTTTTTAAAAAAGAATACACATCCATCTGGGCTGCAGCAGTGGAACAGGCTAATCCCACACCCACATGTGGTAGATACAATTCAGGAGAGATATCTCAGGAGCAAGGAGTTCCAACCCCACACCAGAACCCCCAGCCCAGGCTTCCAGTGCCAGGAAGATAAGTCACTACAGCTTTTGGCTGCAAAAACCAGGGGAGATTGAGTTGGTGAAAGAAACTTCTGAAGCCCCAAGCAGTTCTTCTTAAAGAACCCATACATGGACTCACCTACTCAGACTCACTCCCTCTGAGCTCCATTGCCAGGGCAGCAGCTTCAAAGGCACCACTGGCATACAAGGAGGAATGGAATTGTCTGGCATCAAAGCAAGCAGAAGCCATTGTCCCTTTTCTAAACCCTCCCCCGCAGAGCCACAGAGCCGGAGAGCTGGTGCTATATCTGAGACTCCATCAACCTGGCTAACACTGTTTGACCCACCTTGGATATCCCCAGAGACTCCACCCCACCCAACTAATGGATCCACCCAAGCTACTTTTCCATACGAATGGCTGATCTTGGCTCATGCTTCACAACTTCCTAAATCCTCTGAAACAAGTAGCAGCTGACCTCAGTGGGCCCCAGGCCCAGTACTAGCAGCATCCAGCCTAGATTCACAGCTTGGCTTTGCCTGGGAATCTCCAAGCCCAGCACAGGTAGCAGCCATCTCAGATTGCTTTATAGTTCAGGCAGGGTGGCCCCAGGGAAAACACAGGTGGGGGCTGATCTTGGCCTGCACTACTCAGGAAATCCGAGGGCCTGTGCACCCAGTGGACAGCTATAGACCATGCTGGAGCACGACCACATTGAACCTGCACGGCTGGTCCCCCACAGAGAGCAGAAGTTGGTGGTAAGTGGCCACAGTCAATCCTTGTGGTTGATTGGCCTGGGCGAATCCCTCCCATTGATCTGCCAACAGCAACCAAGCCTCAACTACAAGAGGAGGGTGTACTCAGTCCACACAAAGGGCATATCTTAGGTACCCAGCTTGGGTGATGGGGGAGGCTGTGCCACTGGACCTTTACTACTTAGGTCACACTACCAAGACATGGAGTCAAAGCAGCTCTACCTAATACATAGAAACAAACACAGGAAGACTGCCAAAATGAGGAGACCATGAAACATGGCCCAAATGAAAGAACAGATCAGAACTCCAGAAAAAGAGCTAAACAAAATGGAGATATGCAGTCAAATGCAGAGTTCAGAACACTGGTTATAAGGATGCTCAAGGAACTCAGTGAGGACCTTAAAAACATAAGAAAGATCCAGACAGAAACAAAGGATACACTAGTTGAAATGAACAATTTACAGAGAACAGTAGAATGGTTGAAGCCAAGAATCAAATCAATGATTTGGAACATAAGGAAGCAAAAAACAACCAATCAGAACAAGATAAAAAAGAATAAAAAAATGAGGATAGTATAAGCAGCCTCTGGGACTACTTTAAGAGGTCCAACATTCACATCATAGGGATACCAAAACAAGGAGAGAAAGAGCAAGAAATTGGAAATCTATTTGAAAAAGTAATGAAAGAAAATTTCCCTAACTTGATGAAGGAAATACACATGCAAGTCCAGGAATCAGAGTCCCATTTATGATGGATGCAAAGAGGCCCACTCCAAGGCACATCATAATTAAAATGTGAAAGGTTAAAGGTAAAGAGAAAATCTTAAAAGCAACAAGAGAAAAAAAGTTAGTTAGTTAGTCTTAGGGGAGTTCCCCTAAGACTGTCAGCTGATTTCTCAAAAGAAACGTTGTAGGCTACAAGAGACTGACAAGAAATATTAGAAGTGTTGAAAAGCAGGGACCTATAGCCAAGATTCCTCTACTCAGCAAAGCTATCACTTAGAATAAAAGGGCAGATAAAGAGCTTCCCAAAAAGAAAAAAACTAAAGGAGTTCTTCATCACCAAACCATTATTATATGAAATGTTAAAGGGACTTGTTTAAAAAAAAAAGGAGATCAAAACTGTGAATAGTAAAATGGCAAAAAGAAATACATATCCACCAACAATTGAAACTAAAAAACAAGCTAAGCAAACAAGAAGAACAGAGACAGAATCATGGATATGGAAAGTGTTTTGATGGTTGCTAGATAGGAAAAAACTATGGGGGAATGGATGAAGAGGTGAAGAGCTTAAGAAGTACAAATAGATAGTTACAGAATAGCCATGGGAATTTAAACTACAGTCCAGAAAATGAAGTAGCCAGATAACTTATATGAATGGCCCGTGGACATGAACAAGGGTGGGGTGATTGCCTGAGGGAGTGGGGAGTGCTGGGTGGAAGGGGCAAAGAGGAAAAAAATCAGGACAACTACAATAGCACAACCAACAAAATATAGTTAAAAAAAAAAAAGAAGGATGATCTGTGTATTGTCGGCCCTGTAGTACAGAGAAAAATATGCCATGTCCACCCAGGCGTGGCTGACCAGTCACATCTTGGCAGTCTCCCCCAGTCTAAATAAAAACAGCTTTTGTCTTTTTTTATTCTGCAATTGCTCTGACACTGGCATTCACTGTAGCTGTCTGCAGTTGAGCATCGACAAAGCAGCATCTGCATGTCATTGATGTGAGGGTCATTATGCTTTGCCAACTGTTGTCTTTCTGGATCTCATATTGATCCATTAACTGTGTGTTAAGCAAACAAATTCAGGGTGAATGTTTGAACAGGCCATTTCCAAAGAAATCTAAAGCAATAAATCAGCCAGTATTTTTTTTTGTTTTGTTTTATTTTTTTACCTTATTACTTAGATGCTGCTGAGTATCTTAAATGTGCTTTAGAAAAGGAATTGTTCAAATGGTGCTTTGGCGAAGAAGGTAAAAAGCAGAAATAAATGAAAGGTATAGTAGCAGCTTTTTAAACACCTCATTCAAATAGAATGTACTTCCATTATTAATTATGCCATTTCCCCTAGTCATTGCACAGCCTTTTGGAAACCTCTCTGAAGTAACATTTGCCACACCTAATGTTATTTGATCCTAAGAAAGAATCTGGACAGGGCCCATGGGGGGCCTGGTTCTTTAGAAGCAGCGAGTGAATTAGAAATTCAAGTGTATGCTCATAGTGATACAAGAAGGACAGCTCTCTAGCTTTTCATTTTCCATTTGTTTCCTTATGGAAGCAGAGCCAACAATGATGAGTTTCATAATTCCTAAACTACTAATAGCTTTTTCTTTTCTCCTTAGGCTCCTTAAAATCCTGACTCCAAGAAAAAGTTTTCTGTTATGAATGGAATTTGAGAGTATTTTCAAATTAACTTTTATAACCTCTAAACTCACCTTCCCTAGCTTGCTTGCTTTCCCAAGGAAGGGCCAAAGCTTTCTGAAGGGACTAGAGAGAAAATCCTTAAAATGCTCTAAAGGGTCCCTAAGGGCCTGACCTTGGCCCAGGTCATATACAGTCATATGCTACAGGCAGAGACTGGAAGCAGACTGGGGAATACACTTTGACCTTGGAACACTTGACCTTACAGTCCCCCATCTTGGCCTTGTCGTGGTGATAAGTCAGGTGTTCACATCAAAGGGGATGTGACCATGACTCAAACTCCAGGACTGTTCTGTGTAGAGACTCCTTATGTCTGCCCACTTTGTACCTATCTCCATGTGGCTGGTGAGAACGTGACTATTTTGTCTTTTGCACTTGCCATTGGTCACGGCAGCCAAAGGTAGCCCACAAAGCTTACTTTCCAACTTGAAAGCTGAATGGTGTGTTCTACAGGCTATATTTTTAAAGGAAACTTTTTCCATGCATAATGCTGCAACGTATCTTGTCCCTTGTTCCTTTGCTGTTACATGTGTCATGTACTCCCAATCTCTGACATGTTTCTTTGCTTTCTGTGTGTTACAGGCAGCATAGTCTACCTCGGGATGATGGTGGGGGCGTTCTTCTGGGGAGGACTCGCTGACAAAGTGGGAAGGAAGCAGTCTCTTCTGATTTGCATGTCTGTCAACGGATTCTTTGCCTTCCTTTCTTCATTTGTCCAAGGTTATGGCTTCTTCCTCTTCTGTCGCTTACTTTCTGGATTCGGGTAAGGTTTTCTCCTTTGTATTTTATAGTAATGTATTTATTCTTAATAATTGTACATGTTATCCACTCTAGAGGACCTCATGACCGAGAAATTATCCCTTAACAAATCCCCTTCCCTGCCTTTGTGTCAGCCTATGGGGCCATAGTGCCAGTTCTTAGAAATGTAATCATCAGCCTTTCGGTCCAGAAGAGAAGGGAACACATGCCTGTGTTCTCGCGGCTGATTCGTTTAGTGCTTTACTTCTGGGAAATGGGTGTTGTTTTAACTGGAAAGCTGTTTCTAAGGCAGAGCACATTCATAAGTGCATATTTCTTCTGAAAATTTAATTTAAGCAAGAAATAGCTCTGGTCCTACATTATGAACAAATTAAAGGTTTGGACCACTCAGGCATTTTCTTAAATCCAGGATGAGAGTGTCTCCAATAAAGATTATTTTATTGATCTACATTGACAGCATATACAACTAGGAAGGAAGCTTGTGTTTGACTTTTGTTGAATTAAGAGAAGTTGTACTGTTAGCCGAGTGCAATGGCATAGTATAGCCACTGGTGTAGCCATTTTCTTTAAGGAGCTTGAAGCACTCACTACCACAAAGTCAACTCACACCTTAGGAAAACCTAGTACTCGATTAGATGAGTTCAAGAAACTGCTTTGATAAGGAAAAAAATTTTTCAAAAACTTTCTGATTTGTTCTTGAGAACTTTATTTTCTTTCATTAGAGACATTCTTTCTCTAGAGTGTCTGACATAAGATAAATCTATAGGAATTATATAAAAATAAACAAATGAAGATAGAGAAGGATATAATGCTGAGTTATGAACTTGAAAAGCCTGTCAGTTGTGGTTGTTGATGGGGGAGGTACCCACACAGCAAAACACAGTTTTGCCAAAACAGAAGGTCAGAGAACTACAACATGTTTTTTGTTTATTTTTAATTTTTTAGACAGAGGGGAAGGGAGGTAGAAGGAAAGGGAGAGAAACATCAGTGTGTAGTCGCTGCTCATGCACCATCTACTGGGGACCTGGCCCACAACCTAGGCATATGCCCTGACCAGGAATCGAACAAACAACCCTTCAGTTTGCAGGCTGGCACTCAATCCACTGAGCCACACCACCAGGCTCTTTTTTAATCTTCTCATACCCCCTCATATGCTACATTCTGCATATGATGGGCAAATATGAGACTAACTTGCACAAACTTCAGGAAATTTTCTCAGAATACATACATTCCAGTAAACCTAGAGAATTGGAAAGTTTGAGAAAGTGTAAAAATATTATTTCCTTGAGAAAAAAATGATCAGAATCAATAATTTGCTTTATGATGGTGGAGGAGGAGGGCTTTTCCTCAGCAGAGGGCCTCTCTGATGCTCAGAGCTCTGTGTGAGATGGGCTTACATGCACTACTGACTCTGGGAGGTAATTTGCCTCGTGGATTCAAGGGCTACAGCATACCTAATTCTGAGAGAAATGGGATACCTGAGGAAGAACAGGTATTATTTGGGGCTCTTTGTTAAAGGCCCTTCTACGGATCCATGGGATGAGACATTCTTTTTCACCAGGAAAAACCAAGGTCTCCTTCCACTTCCTATTACCTATGTAATACCATTAGCCTGTCAGGAGAAGGCTAATAGCCTAAATTTTGAAGTTTCCAGACCTTCCCATTTGCAGTCTTTCCCAGGAAATTTCACCCATATCCACAGACTCAAAAGTACCTTACTGTGGTGAAATTATTATGGCGATTTTAAGTGCCAGTCTGCATTGTGATGTGGCCAACCCAGTTGACTGCAGAGACAAGGGCTATTATGGTGGCTACAAAACACTCAAAACTAATGGACTGTCCAGACACTAATTCACAGGCAGCACAGAAGCAGAGCCTGCTTGGGTATATTCATGACGTCATCTTATTCCCTGTTGCCGACAAATCATTCTTCAGCTAGCAGCTCAGGGCTGCTAACCTCTGAATAACATAATTGACCTGGCAAAGCACAGACTGTGTATTGCTAACTCAGCTAGGCTGTCTAAATTACAGTACTGGAGGCAAACGCACTGTGCCTTTGGGAAATTGGCAAGGACTGAAAGTCCAGAAATCCAAGTCCATCTACCCCCTTCCTGCCCTTCACTGTGGGACCTTGGGAAAGTCTCTCAGCCTTCCCAGTCTGGTACGTGTTTTGAAAAGGGAGATAATAATGCTTGACATTCCTACCTGGGAGTGTGAGAATCAAGTGATATAATGTATTGAAAGTCCCAGTAGAGGAGGAGAGGTAGGATGAGGGTTAGGAGCACTCCCCCATGGTGCAGCACTTCCTGTTTTCTTCGCTCTTTGTCCCATCCTTCAGCTAAGCTGCCTGTACTCGGTGCCTCAGAGTGACAGCAGAGGGACAGGGAAAAAGAAGCCTCTTTCTGGCTCTGAAATTTTAAGTCTTACCTGTGAGGGCAACTGAAAGGATGAAGCACAGGCAGAAGACTTGGGAGAGACCAGGGCGAGTGACATAAAGCCTCCCTGGCCCCCAGAAGAGATGGAGAGTCCCTAGGCTGGGGGCAGGGCTAAGAGGAGCCACGTAAGCTTACTTACCTGGGCCCAGGTGGCAAAACACCCAGAGTTTTGTGAGATCCAGCAGCTGAGGGGACCTGAGAAATGTTGTTAAAGAAAATGAAGAAAGTTATTGTTCTTCTTCAGCTGAGTTTATGGGTCATGTTACCTACATATAACATATAAAGTGCCACATCTATGGCAGAGGATTTTTATAAGTATTTTTATTATAGTTGATATACAATCGTCTGCTGGATATAATATATATTAGTTTCAGGTGTACAATATAGTGATTTTGACACTTTTATAGCTTATAATGCGATCACCCCACTAATTCTAAGTAATCATCTGTCATTGTGAAAGTCTATCATAATATTACTGACTATAGTCTCCTTCCTCTTTTCACCCATCTCACAGCTTCTCCCCTCTGGTAATCATCCCTTTGGTCTCTATTTCTATGAATCTGGGTTTTTTGGGTTTGTTTCTCATTTTTCTTTAGATTCTGCATATAAGTGAAACCATGCAGTGCTTGTCTTTCTCTGCCTTACTTATTTCACTTAACACAATACCCTCTAGATCAGTGGTATCCAACTGTTTGGTGTCGCTGGGCCACACTGGAAGGAGAGTTGTCTTGGGCCACGCATTAAATACATTGTGATACATAATTACAAAAAAACTCACAACGTTTTAAGTAAATTTACGATTTTGTGTTGGGCCACATTCATAGCCATAGTGGGCTGCAGGTTGGGCACACGTGCTAGATCCTTCCATGTTGTCACAAATGACGAGCTTTCATTCTTTTTTATATTGTTGCACAATACTCCATTGCGTGCGTGTGTGTACATACATACATATATAGGTTTTTCTCAGCAGCTCTAGAGTTCCTTCGGACAGCTGTCTGAATTGCTGGGTGGTCTCAGCCAAATCTTTTCTCCAATTCCTCTTCGTTCACCTCAGAAAAACACTCTGGCACCTGCTGTAGCTTTGTAGTCCCAGCTTTGAAACGATGCTGGGGCTTTCACAGGTATGGATGAGCCCTGGCCGCAAGATGCTTTCAGTCTGGTCACAGAAGGAAGACACACAGATCCCTCACTCTCCAGCTGCTAAGAACTCGTACGTGCCTGAACAGACATAACAAGGGGAAGAAAGAGAAAATGATAAAACTTCCATATAAAGGCTGCTCTTATTTTTAAAAGCATGTAATATGTAAACCCTTTTCATTTCCATCACGTATGAACTCAGTGCATGAGCAGCTGGAGCATTGATGTGTTCCCTTTTTATTTAAGCTCACTTTACTAAAAGTTAAGCCAAACAGTTAAGGCTTTTATCCTGGAGTCCTTAAGTAAGAGATCTTGTTATATCTACTCAGTGAAGCAGCTCCCTCCATTCACATCGGATCTGGTTTGTAAATTGAGGAAAACCAGGTGACCAAGGAAGCGAGGTTTTAGAATGCTGGGCATTTTTCTGTCGTGGGCCTTTGGTGCTCAGATCCTGCCACGCTCTACACATTGCTCAGGAGCATCCCTCTTGCCATCCTTTCTGCTTTAAAGGCTTTTCTCCCAGACCCTCAGCACACATGACTTCAGGCCACCCAGAAACCAACCTCCCAGTGTCCTTCACCACAGAAAGACACTGGAAGTTCTGTTTAGTCTTCTTGGTAGCACTTATTCATAATAAAAGTATTATATTTACTTTTTATGAGCTTATTTCCCTCCTCTACCAGCATGTGAATTCCAGAAGGGTAGGGATTGGTAAGACAAGTATCCTGCCTTCACCGCTCAATAGCCCTCAGTAGGTGTGGTTACTGTGAAGGGCAGAGTCAAAGCAGCAGCCGGAGTAGCCTGACTGCACAGACCTGTGTGGATGGTGCTCCTAGAAGTGAAACAGATAGATCTTACTTGATCTGTATACACAGAAGAGTCCTAGTTCCAGTGAACAAAAGTTTAACTTGAATCATAAAAACAGAGTGTCATGGCATCTCAATCAATTCCCAGACTCGAGCCAGCTACAGAGGAGGGGAGACTGGGTCTCCTGAGGAAGGACCCTTGCACACCACTGAAAATTTACACTGTTAATCTCTCTCCCAGCCTTCCACAAGGAACCTCTAGCCTTTTACCAGGGTAACTGTGCATGAGGGAAAAGGAAATTATCAGACTTTTCAGGACTTATTTACTAGGCACCAGCTCTAAACTGACACTGATTCCAGAAGACCTAAAATGTCACTGTGGCCCACCGTCAGGGAAGGGACTGATGGAGATCAGATGATCCGTGGAGTTTTAGCTCAGGTTCATCTCGCAGTGCATTCAGTGGGCTCCTGAATCCGTCCCGTGGTTGTTTCCAGATCCCACTGTATCGCAACGGACAGAGTCTTCACACTGGCACAGCAGGTGTCCACCTGTTCCACACACTGGGAATCTCAGGGGAGAATGAGAATTTCTGGGTCACAGACCAAAGCATCACTAATGGAACCAGGAACGACACAGTTAGGACTTAAGCTACAGTTAAGTCTTTTGAACTACCAACTGTGTGAAGAAGTAAACTGTGCATTCTAAATCCAAGGTTAAAATGCCTTCGTGTTGATTTTATTGAAAATGCCATAGGTTGCTCTGTCTTACTTCATTGTTGAAGCATCATTAGCAGCACTGGGTTATACCCCCGTTTCTAAACATAAAGGAGACAGGGAGGAAAACTTGGCTTGGCCTGAGGACTCTCTGGGCTTATGATTTCATTGCCTCGAAATGTGCTTTCCGCTTAATTCACCACACCGAGTCACGAGTATATTTTCTTAGTAACATAAATATGTCCAGCTGCCATATTCTGTGGGACTTGAAATATTTATTCAGTGCCAAGAATAATTTTCCTGCCAGGGACAACAGTGTTTTGCAGGAATGAGGCAAAGGGCATCTCCAATTATTCAGCTGCCTCTCTCACTTTCCGAGTGAATCTCACTCCAGGGAACAGACACTTTCCTCTCCTCTTTTGTTACAGAAAACTAGAAAGATGGGAAGTGGAATTGACATCCCTGATTCATTTTCATTCGCCCAGGATTAAATTATTTGCTTCTAGTCACTGTTAATTGTGGGAATGGTAATGCCTCAGAAGCTGGGTAACATCCGGGGTGGGAGCCGCCCCCTGCGGGCCTGGCATTGCTGAGCCTGAAGGTCAGGAGAAAAGTACAACAGCAATGGAAATGAAGATGAAATTACCCAGCGTCTATCCCTAGTAAATGGACAGTCACTTCTCCCTCAGCGTATGGAGCCTCACAAACACGTGCTTCATATCTCTTTGCAACATCTATCCATTATCTAGCTATATTAAGTTATATTAATGCTTTTGTTTTGTAGAAATGATCGCCATTAACTGGAATTCTTCAAGGTATTCTATACACAGCATCTCCTTTATTTCCACAACAGTCTTAAATAATTAGGAATGCAAAAATGCCGTGCCTTTTTAAGTTAGAAGATAGAGACACAGATAGATTGACTTCCAAATGCTCAGTAGACACCTGCCTTCCCAGGTCTTCTGCTTTTTTGTTTGTTTCTAGATGATAAGGTTTCCTTTTAAAGTAGACTTCTTGATATGTTGATTTTCTTATCCTATTGGGAAAATGCAGGCCATTTTTTAAATTTTCAAAACTTTTAAAGTGTGTTTTATCAAAGACCTTTTTCTGTGAGAGATGCTGCGTTAAGTAATTTATAAATATCGCCTCATTTAAATCTTATATTACCCCTATGAGGAAGACAATATTTATTCTACCCCCTTTAGAGATGAGAAAACTGAGGCACAGAGAGGTTAGTTCTAGTCCAAGGTCACACAGTAAGTGGTAAAATCATACCCAGGCAGTCTGGCTCCAGAGCCCACGCTCATAACCAGCCGGCAGTGCTGTCTCAGATTCAATAGGAGGTGTCTGGTTTCAGCCCTGTCTGGTGTGGCTCAGTGGATTGAACACTAGCCAGTGAACCAAAGGGTCTCTGGTTCAATTCCCAGTCAGGGCACATGCCTGGGTTGCAGGCCAAGTCCCCAGTGAGGGCACATGCGAGGCAACCACACACTGATGTTTCTCTTCTTCTCTTCTTCCCTCCCTCCCCCTCTGTCTAAAAATAAATAAATAAATTTTTTTAAAGAAAAGAAAGAAATGTCTGATTTCATAGGACACAAGACTCAAAACATGATAGGCACTAAGGCACTAAGTAAGTACACATGTTGAAAGAAAATAAGTAGTATAGATGGTAGATAGAAAATAGATGGGGGGGCAAGAATAGTATGGGAAATATAGAATCTAAAGGACTTGAGACCCATGGTCATAAACTAAAGGGGGGTAATGGTGGGGACGAGGGGGTAGGGTGGAGGGGAATGAAGGGGGGAATAGAACAACTGTAATGGCATAATCAATAAAAAAAATAAATTAAAAAGAAAGACCAGTTCAGGATATTTCTGATTTAGAGAATCAAAATGAAAAGACCTCTCTCAGTATGGAATGTGAGGCAACAGGCTAAGTTAGCTTTAATCCAAAAATAATTATAAACCCAAATTGTGAACAGGGGGTCAGTGCTCTCTTGAGGCCTGTGTTGTCCGATAGGCCACACGGAACTGCCCAGCACTTGGAATGTGGCTAAATTAGGATGGGCTGTAAGTGCAACATTACACAGCACTAAATGTCAAAATGTATAGCACATGTAAAAGAATACAAAATCTTTATTAATTAATAATTTTTATATTGATCACGTGTGAAACTGATAATATTTGGATATTGGGTTAAATGAATATATGTTAAAATTAACTTTACTTGATTTTTTTGCTGTTTTAATATATTTTCTAGAAAATTAAAAACTATATATGGTTCACATGGTATTTCTATTGGAAAGCGCTGTTTTAGACAGTGCTTCTTACGAGAATTTCCAACATAAGGTTGACCTTCTGGACATACTTTATTTCCTGGTACACCCTTTAGCAAAGTTGCTGCTGATCTCGAGAGAGAAGTAACAGAGTAAAAGATCTAGACAGACTCACAGCGTGTAATTGTGAAAAAATAGCCATATGCATGCTTTAGATTCAACTCTGTGAGCTCCTCCAGGGCAGGAAATTGTGGTCTTCATACCTGTACCTTCAGCAACTGGTGATGTGCCCGGCCCAGAGTTTGGCTGGGTTGGGGCGTGTTGGGGAGATGATAGACGGATGGGTAAGTGGCAGGTGGTTTGGAGGGCGAACAGAGGAATTAATGAGTAGATATGTACAGCCTGGAAAAACCTGCATATTTTTATCATTTTTTACAGTTCATCATGATGATCATCTTTATTTGTGACACCATTTAGGTGCTATGGGAATAAGTGTATTCTTCCAGCTCTTTCAACAGCCAGATTAATTTTTTTCCAGGAAGCATTAGACTCCCCGTCTATCACTGTGCCTTTCCTCCCAGTGGCAAAGATCTGTTACTGTGGAACACGGACTTCTTTAAGTTTGGAGCTCGGGGCACCAGTCAGATGGCAAACAAGGGCTAGGGGTTGGATTGCAGCTACGTTTTCTTAGAAACACAATTTGTATCTATATTATTTGTTTACATATCAGTATTTTCAAAGTAGTTGTTTGCTACCAATTATTCTATTGGTAGTTTATATATTATTGAAAAATAGCGAGACTGCCTATATCAAAGAATATTATTCTTTAAACTGTGGCTTCAGAGACTGGGGGACTAAAGCTCTCCAGACCACCGATCACTTTTGCACTGCCACTGGGTGTGGGGGATTCCCATTCTCGATCTGATGAGTGGGACACTAGGAAGCCTTCTCTTATTTCCGTCTTGATTACTTGCAATACACATGTGACTTCTAATCAATGTAGCCATCTCATTTTCTGTGCAAACCCAGCTCATTCAGAGACTGTTAGATCTGTGCTCATTCATCTAAGCCTCTGCACAGCCTCCTCTGTGGTAGTCTATTTACTTTCACGAAGAGAAAGTTGCTGAAAAGGCCATCTTTGGGGCTGCTGCTTTTAGCTGTTTATTTCTGTGTCCAATTGAAAACATACATAGTCAATTGGTTCTTAATTGCTTCCTTGCTTTTCTGTTGATTCTGAGTAAGGATTAAAAATATATTCTTAAAAACTATTTGTAACTGTGATCCCTTGCATAAGCTATACCACTCACTATTCTTCTTATGGACCCATAATACTTGTCTTAATAAAAGCTGCTAGAGTCAGCCCTTGATGGACTTTGCCCTCTGTGCACAATCTGTATGAACACGTGACTTTACAGCAGTTATTCAACTTCCTCCTTAGTCATGTTGTCCCATAGCACCCCACTTCCAGTGGAAATGTGAAGTGGAAGATCCAGGTAAAGGACATGACAATCACACAGTGGAATAAGTTAGAAGGAAATTATTCTCTGTGACATGCTCACTGGAGAATGAAAGCAGAGCAGGGTTACTCAGGAGAATCCCTCCTCAGGACAAGAAGTCATATATTCCATAATTTCTCCCCTAAATTATCACACATCAAGCCATTTTAAGTGCAATTACTCTTTTTATCTACAACTCCCCTCTTCCACTGCAGAAACCTGAGGCCCTCCTCATCTCTATAGCCAGCATAATTCAGCATGATGGGTGCAGGGCCAACGCAACCCACTAGTGAATTGCCTTCTGAGCTGGAGTAACACGAGGTGTGACTGTGAAGTTTGCGGGCTTAGGACAGGCAGGCTTCCCAGGTTCTTACGGAGGTTTGTGCATGCAGTAACATTCGGCATTTTGCCTCATCCTGCTGTAACAGTTAACACGGCAGCACACTGTAATTTTTTGTTCATGTTTGTTTAAAGGACATCATAGTAAGATGGGGAGAAATGTTTTCCCCAAAATAGATGGTCAGCCCACAATGAGAAATGTGAATGCTTGGATTGTTTTGTAGGTCTCTGAATCTGAAGAACTTTGCAAAGGATTTAAATAGACTCCCTCATTCTTCAGAGTCATTTATCCATTGATGTTAGAGTTTCTTGCTATCTGTCTTACAAACATTGAGAGACATCCATGCAAAAATAATCACCTTAAAAAAAGGCATTGAATCAAAAGCAGTTGGATTGCTTGTATGACCTTAAAAGCTGGTATTATATTCTATGCAACAATGACTTGTTTAAAACCAACAAGCGAGTGTACAGTCCTCCACTTGCATTTCAGTTGCCCGGAGTACATTTATCTCCGTGCAGAGCAGCCTGCCCTGTCTTCCATGCAGCTGTGCCTGCATGAAGTGTGAGACATTGCTGTTACGTGCAGTGTCCAGAATCCTGGTGAGATGTTAATTAGGGTGTGAAAAGTCCACAAAAAATTCTTTTTTGCACCGAGAAGTGAGGGCACAGATTAGGGACCTGGGACTTTATGATGCAGAGAAATGGATGCTTCACAACGAGTGGGGGGAAAAAAAGCATTAAATGATTTATGACACAGAGATTTTACTTCCCATTAAATTGTGTATTGTCATGAAACCATTTGAAATCTGTTCAAAATATTTGTTGAATTTTTAAATTTAACTGGCTGTTCAGAGTTCGAGGTCCTCCAGAAGCCAGCCAGAGGACTGTGTGTGCCTGGGGTCGTGTGGTATGGAGCCAGCTCTGAGAGTGCCACGTGCCTTTGTTTCTTGTGGGGGCATCTGGTTGATGGACTGGGACCTGCCTGGCTACCCCTGGTGTGATAGCATTAAATTGTGCTGCATCTGAAGTCACGTGGAGTCCTACAGTTAGAAATTTTAGGTTCAGCAGCCACATTCATCACCCAAGGGGACAGACCTAGATGCTTTAAATTAGAGAATTTACTTTTTTATTTTTTAAAGTATATTTTATTGATCATGCTATTACAGTTGTCCAAATTTTCCCCCTTTTCCCCCCTCTGCCCAGTAACCCCCTCCCCTCCAGCAATCCTCCCCCTTAGTTCATGTCCATGAGTTGTGCATATAAGTTCTTTGGCTTTTCCATTACCTATACTATTCTTAACATCCCCCTATTTTGTTCCTATCAATTATGCTTCTTATTACCTGTACCTTTTCCCCCATACTCCCCCTTCCCGCTCCCTGCTGATCACCCTCCAAATGTTCTCCATTTATATGATTCTGTCCCTGTTCTAATTGTTTGCTTAGTTTTTGATTTTTTGATTCAGTAGTTGATAGTTGTGAGTTTATTGTCATTTTCATGTTTATAGTTTTGATCTTTTCTTAAATAAGTGCATTTAATGTTCCATATAATAAGGGCTTGGTGATGAGAACTCCTTTAGCTTTACCTTTTCTGGGAAGCACTTTATCTGCCCTTCCATTCTAAGTGATAGCTTTGCTGGATAGAATAATCTTGGTTGTAGGTTCTTGCTTTTCATCACTTTGGATACTGCTTGCCTATAAAGTTTCTTTTGAGAAATCGGCTGAGAGTCTTATGGGAACTCCTTTGTAGGTAACTCCTTTTGCCTTGCTGCTTTTAAGATCCTCTCTTTCTCTTTAACCTTTGGCATTTTAATTATGATGCGTCTTTTGGGCCCAGCTTGTTTGGGACTCTGTGCTTCCTGGACTTACATGTCTATTTCCTTCATCAAATTAGGGAAGTTTTTTTCATTATTTTTTCAAATAAGTTTTCAGTTTCTTGCTCTTCCTCTTCTCCTGCTGGCATCCCTGTGATTTGGACGTTGGCCATTTTGCAGATGTCCCAGAGTCTTCTTATTCTCCCCTCATTTTTTTGAATTCTTATTTCTTTATTCTGTTCTGGTTGACTATTTATTTCTTCCTTATGTTTTAATTCATTGATATGAACCCTGGCTTCCTTCTCTTCACTGTTGGTTCCCTGTGGACTTTTCTTTATTTCATTTAATGTAGCCTCCATTTCTTCCCTTATGCCTTTGCTATACTCAGTGAGATCTCTAAGCATCCATATCACCAGTATTTTAAACTCTGCACCTGATTGGTTGGCTATCTATATTTCACTTAGTTCTTTTACTGGGATTTTGTTCTGTTCTGTCATTTGGGCATTATTTCTTTGTCTCCTTAATTTGGCAGCCTCCCTGTGTTTGTTTCTGTGTATTAAGTAGAGCTGCTTTGACTCCCTGTTTGGTGCACCTGTTAACGTTCTATGGGGTGGAGTCTTAGGTAATCACCAGGGTAGGGTGACTCACTTCAGCACTTTGTGGCTTTATATGTGGGGGAGCGGTCAGAGAGGAAACAGTGCTGTTCCTAACTGCTAGACACTTGTTTGACACTAGTCCCACTTCCAGACATTTATGTAGCTGGTGCCCCTCTGGCTGTTGCCCTGGTTGTGGATCCCCGAGCGTGTGGGTTTGCCTATGTTCTAGGACCCTGAGGGCCCTTCATTCGGACTCTCCTGAGAGACCCACAGTTACTTCTGTCACCCCAAATTCCACTGGTTTTTAAAGCCAGAAGTTATGAGGCTTTATTTCTCTGTTGCTAGGACCCTGGGCTGCGCAGTCTGGCCTGGGGCTGGGATTGCTTCACTCCCTAGCTGTCCCTCCTGATTTTTATCCACCACACATGAATGTGGGACCAACCATTCTGCTGGCAGCTGCCACTGCTGCCCTGCCACCTCTGTCTCGAGGCTGCCACCCCACGTCCTCTCCACCCTGACCCCCTTTCTCTGCCCTTCCTACCTGTCTGGATAAATGTGGCTTTTTAAAATCCTTGGTCATCACACTTCCACACAGTTCTGTTTTCTGGCAGTTCTGGGTGTTTTTTGTTTTGAGGTTAGCTGTGATCCTTCTTATGGTTGTGCAAGAAGGTGAGGTGTGTCTACCTATGCCTCCATGTTGACTGGAAGTCTAAGTTAGTGATTTTTAAACTCTTGAACAGCAGCTCTTGTTTAGGAACACATTGGGATTCATTATGTATTTTCATAGATATGCATACATATATACAGATATACTTGTAACATAAGTATGTTTATAATGGAGACAAAGGTTTTATGAAATGATACATATCCTTATTACTTGAGTGGTACTCAGATATCTTTATCTCTATTTAATTTTTAAAATGTTGCTTATAGCTACTAAATTAATTTCCATTAATATTTTTCAAATTAATTGAAAACTACTGGCCTAAGTGGTCCACCCCTGTCCCACTGTGCAGGAGTTTAAGCAGGACACACCCATGAAAAGTGGCGGTAGTTTTACCTACAGCTGAGGCAGGGTGGCGTTGCAGATCCTTCAGCTCATCTGGTACGCAGTTTCCCGCAGATACGGCCTTTCTCCAAATTGCATTCGCTAAGGTCACTGCCCACACTTCTTTATCATGGCAAGATCTCTAAAGAAATCCATTTGGTTATTGCTAAATGGAGAAACACATATTTTACTCCTTGACATCAATTGTACATGAAATGTCAATATCAATTCACCCTGCAAAAATCTGAAAATAAAGGAATCAGCACTTATTTTTAAAACTATATCACTAGGGTGTTGTCTCTCCAACTTGCTTACATTGGTCACATCTTCAAAAAAATTTTAAGATTTCATATATAGTTTAGAATGGTAATAGAAATGAAATAGAAATAGAAAGTTTAGAATGGTGATAGAAAGTAATGTGTTCTCATACTATGTTAGTTTGTGAGGCAATGGTTATTAAAATTGGGGGGTTAAGACCTATTGGAACTTCTGATGAGATCCATGGCTCATCCTCCTGGAATGCACCAAAATTTTTATTCAATAGACCCACATTGGAGATCCCTTAACCTGAATAGAAGTGACCAATCATATCGTCCCTCTAGAACTCAGCGTTCCTGTAATTACCCTGACTGGGAAGAAGCACTGGACCTCATTCTGTTGATGTCTCAGCTAGTAGCTCCTTATATGGTTCTGTGAGGGCCCCTTGCGCACGGACTCATTCTGCAATGAATCTACTGGATTGGGACCAGGGTCACCCTAGGAAACAACCCTGTTTATCAACACATCTGCAATAGCATAGCAGTGAGTGAGCACAGCTGGACATGGCCTCCCTCCCACAAGTGCTTGAAGCTATTTCCAAAGTCACTCCATTGTGGGTGGGACATATCATACCAAATATTGTAATTTCTAACAAATATGTAGACCATTCACCACTGAGCTGGAAACTCATCAGAGTCCTAAGTGAAGGTCTGAAAGCCATGAGTAGGACACCTCTGCCACCCTTTAGTAACCTAGCTTCATTGCAGGTTCAAGGTATTAAAGGGATGATAAACCTGTATTACACATGGAGAGTATAATATTCAAGTTATAAAATAATAGAAAATACACTCTCTTTGATATGCTGGGATAGAGATAGAGCATGTGTTTGGAGCTGTCTTTGATTCTGCCCTTTGTATCTCACATGACTTGCAGGCCCTGATTTCACGTCTTCTCTGTACCTCTCCTCAGGATCGGAGGTGCCATTCCCATCGTGTTCTCCTACTTTGCTGAGGTGCTGGCCCGAGAGAAGCGGGGTGAGCACCTGAGCTGGCTCTGCATGTTCTGGATGATCGGCGGCATCTACGCCTCTGCCATGGCCTGGGCCATCATCCCGCATTACGGTAGGAACGGTCCCCACGTTTTAAATTGGCCTCCGTTCCCGCTCCTTTTCTCTCTCGTATGTGCTGGTTTGAGAGCAACACTGTCATCATCGTTTTGCCCTTTTGTAATGTCTAGGATTTCCCCTCACACAGAGATCTGTGTAAGGTAAGATGGTGCCCGTGGTTGGTCAGGTTGTTTAGCATTTTGCTATTTTTAGAGATATCACTTTCATTTGTTTCTTATGTGCTATCAACTCTGGGGTCCCTGCCCAAGTGGATGGGAGAGGATACAGATTGTAATTAGCATTAAGGCAACATGACTTACAGTTATTGGGGGACTGTCATACATACGTACAGACGCATAAGAGCCTTTGTTGCTCCCCCTTGGCCCAGCCCAAAGCTCAGCCGGTGCCAACCCCCCTCTCTGACAGCTCAGAAGTGGGGTGGCAGCGGGAAGAACCCTGTCCTGTCATGGGCTATCAATTTGCAGAACTTAAGAGGCGACTCTACTGTCCTCACTCTGCAGATGCCCTCCTCAGTTCCTCCTAAGTACCATGCGTACTGCCCCTGCCACCTCAGAATACTCGGAGGTTTCACATTTCAAGCAGTACTTTCCTGCGTGGAAGCCACAGGCTCCCCATTGCTTCACCCACAAAAGTGAAATTTAGGGAGAAGTTAACTGAATCCAGGAGTCAAATTTAATATATGAGAAAAAGGGAGGGGAGGTGTTCTGGTTATATTTGTGTGTGTGTATGCAGACAGACTGAAATTTGCCAAATATGTATAAATTGTGTGTGTGTTTTAATAAAATTTTATTTACAAAAGTAGGTGATGGACAGTGGGCCCTATTTTCTTCACCCCTTTGGTGCTTTATGGCATCCGATCTTTTTTTTATTGTTGTTCAAGTACAGTTGTCTCCATTTTCCCGCCATCACTTTCCCCACTCCCACCTCCCACCTCCCACCCTCAGTCCTTCTCCCCTTTGGCTTCCTCCATGAGTCCTTTATACATGTTCCTTGACGACACTTTCCCTTCTTTCCTCTATTATCCTCCTCCCTCCTCCCCTCTGGTTTGTTCTTTATTCCGATGTCTCTGGTTATAGTTTGCTTGCTTGCTTATTTTGTTGATTAGCTTCCTGTTAAAGGTGAGATCATATGGTATTTGTCTTTCACTGCCTGGCTTATTTCACTTAGCATAATGCTCTCCAGTTCCATCCATGCTGTTGCGAAGGGTAGGAGCTCCTTCTTTCTTTCTGCTGCATAGTATTCCATTGTGTAAATGTACCATATTTTTTTTATCCACTCATTTACTGACAGCACTTAGGTTGCTTCCACCACTTGGCTATTGTAAATTGTGCTGCTGTGAACATTGGGGTGCAGAGGTTCTCTGTGTACCATATAAACTGAAACCACGTGTGACTCAAAAACTCACTCATTGTTCTGTCTAAAATCTAATCAATCTGAACTTAGATTTCAAAAATCCAGTTTTTGCTCATTTTGTATTTTTGTGCCATTTTTTTTGAACAGGGGAATTTTTTATTATAAGGCATAGTCCTTTTAGGGAACAACCTTAAGTGAATTCAACTTCTTGCTAAAATCAAAGACAAGACAGAGTTTAGTATTCAGATACAGCCTCATTTGTTTATCATACTGAGTTACAAAAATTCATGTTGTTGCACTCTTTCTTTTAATATGTCTAGAATGTTACATACAAACCAAAATTGCATTTATCAACAACAAAAACAATTCATAAGGACTCTGTTACTTGCCTGAATGGAACTTTTCTCTGTCAAATATTTGAGCATGGGGTAGCAAGTTCAAGTCTAACAGGGCTTACCTCTGTTAGACTGTTCACTTCTGGGCCAGAGATGCCCTCATCCAGGCAGTTACCCCCATTCATCATAAGGCTCGTCTTCTGCCACCACCTGAGGAATTCAAGGAGTTTCTCCACCTTCATCTGGGACCTGAGGGCCTCAGCCACCTGCAGAACCTTCTTCTGAAGGGCTGCATCTAACTCCCACCCCTCTTAGCTGTCTGTTTCAAATAGAAAAGCCACTTCTCTGTCATGTGAGGAATTGCTTCTTAGGAATTATGTACAGGGAGCCAGAAAGGAGATGCAGGGCCTGGGCAGAGTCCAGCTGCACCCACCATTGCTCCCAGAGCCACTGCTAGTCCACATGTAGCCTCTGTGCAAATTAGAGTAAGTGGTGGTGTGCAGATGGACACAGGTGCGGCCCCATCAGCTGTCTCCACCAGATAATTGCACAGGGCACACCTGGGAGTGGGACTCCTCCTGACGACAGCCTCGTTCTGGGTCTCCACCTAATGACAGCACACCTCTGGGACTCTGGCTATACTTGGCTTCTGGGTTTATAGCTGTTGTCTCCCCTGTCCTCCCTTCCCATCATATCTCAGAGTTTCTACTGCTGGCCTCCCTAAACTTGTAACTCAGACTGGTTTCTGTAGTCTACATATTTCCAGCAGGTGTGGGCAAGGTTGAGTTTGTCTCTGACCTTGCTGACTCTCAGCCAATGGCTGACCCACGAAAATTGAGCATGATCGCCACCTTTACTTTTCTCAAGCGCATATAAGATAGTCTTGTGTAGAGCAAAAAGGTCTGCCTAAGCCATTTGAGTGGGGACCCAAAAAACCCCCAGAATTATCTTCTGGAGGGTGGACCCCTTGCAGGCTTCCCCTCTGGGCGAGTGTTCTAGGCACCCAGCTGGTACATTGATACCAGCTGGTGTTGTTGTGAAAGGCTGTGTCCATCTTTAGTGGGGGCTTTTGGGAAGACTTTAAAGGTGTTTACCCATTTCGTGATGGATGATTTACAGGTACACCTGCCTACACGTCACTGAGTATTTGGCAGTTCTTGACCAAAAACAGCATGATCCCTGTGTGCTACTCTTCCTATTTAGCTGATCTCACCCTCCACAACTTTTCTTCGTTTCCTTGGATGAGAAAAGTCCTCAATGGGAAACATTTTCCCAATGTGGAAGAGGTGAAATAAGAACCTACAGAAGCACTAAGTGGCATCAAAATCGACAAGTTCAAAAAGTGTTTTTTGAGCAGTGGAAAAAATGTCTCGATAGGTGTATTTCATCAAAGGGAGAGTACTTTGAAGGTACTGAAGTTTAAACATGTAAGAATAAATACATAATTTTTTATAAATACCATTTTGGGCCCCCCCTTTGTATATCACTGGAAAGAGGGTGCTTGTTGAATCATAAACAATGCGTGAAAAGTCACAAAAACAATCACAACATGACAAAATTAAATGTGGCTGAGGCTGCCATTAATTTCTGTATTGAAGGGGCCTTGAGGAGTAATGACCTGGTTAAGAAATCAGTAACAGAATATTGAACCTTATGTTCGTGCTTTATTGACGGCTGTCTATGGCAGAAATGTGGCAAAACGGCGAATTATTGCAATCAATCCTGCATGTGTATTAGAATCAACAGAGGGAATTATAAAAATACCCATGATGATTTCAATGTGAAGAGTCCTAATTTTTTTTCAAAATAATAGGATTTAAGTTTAAAAATCCTATGCTGAGGCTTCTGGGGGATGATGGTGGTCTGTAACTTGATGGGGGGGCAGGCAGAGGTATTCATTTATAGAACTCAGTAAGGTGGGTGCTTAAGACTTGTGCCCGTCACCATATAGATTAATATATAATGTTTCTTCTTTTTTAGTGGTGGAGCTAAGATTTTTTTGTGAATATGCCTTTTTATTTTTTAATAAAATTTTTAAATTACAATTGACATTCAATATTATATTAGTGCCAGATTTACAGCAGAGTGGTTAGACATTCCCGTAACTTACAGAGTGACCCCCCGGAAGTCCCGTGCCCGCCTGGCACCGCACGTAGTTATTGCACTGTTACTGACTGTATTCCCTGTGCTGTACTGTGCATCCCTGTGACTACTCTGCAACTGCCGATTTGTGCTTCTTAATCCCTTTACCTTTTTCACTCAGCCCTCTCCTCCCCCCACCCCCATCTTGCAACCATCACTTTGTTCTATGAGTTTGTTTCTGTTTTTTCAGAAGCACTTTTCCGTAAATGTGTACCACTTCTGCCACCCCAAGAATACCCATGCTACTAGCCCCGGTCCATTGAATGAGATTCTCTGGGCAGGGATCGGTTGTGAGGCCCCAGGTGCTTTTCCCCTGAAACCTGGTTTGAGATCCTTTCCGCTCCCTGCCTCTCCCAGTGGGGGACCTCGGAAGCCCCTGGGTCTTCCTCAGGCACAGGGAGGGCTGTGAATGGGGCAAGGAGAACAGTGGTCTGACTTGCAGGGTCGGCCTACTGGCTCGGTTTGGGAGTGTCAGTACTGTCGGTTTCGTCCAGGCTATAGGGCTTGTCTGCTCATCAGGCTTAGAATCATACTTCAAAAGTAATTTGGACATTCAGATTACTGGGTTTTTTTGGACCATAAGACCCACCTCGGTTTTAGAGGAGGAAAATAGGGGGGAAATTTTTGAAGCAAAAATGTGGTAAAATATTTAACAACACAACATAATATTTCACCAATGTAAATGTAAACAGGACTCAACAGCAGCATTAACAACCATTATTCCTCCCAAATTTGGAGGGGGGATGCATCTTATAGTCCAAAAAATATGGTACCTCTTCTTTTTCATGACACATCTTTTTACATTGTGTAAAAGAGACAAGGGATTAAAAGTACATCCATTTGCCGTGCAGTTTGTGAAAAAATAAAAAGCTTTCTATTTCCCTCTGAAATTCTGCGGTGTGTAAATGATGCCACACCACGGAAACAAGTGCAGGCAGGTCCTGCCCTCCGTCCTCTCCCACTCAGGGCCCATCCGCCGGGCGCCATCACCCGAACATGTACTAAGCTTTCACCCAGCAGGGAACGGGTTGGGCACATGATAAATGACTGAGAGTCAGGTCCCGGGTCCTCTCACATGGGTAATAGGGTAATTTGCTCTTGAGGGAAGAAGTCAATAATTGGCATCCATATGGCAAGCATTTCAAATGACACATGTGGTCATGAGAGAAGATGTGCTCCTCCCTGTCTCCGGGTGTCACCTTTCTGCATTTGTGGCAGAGTGGTCAGGGCACACCTCGAGCCTGATGCCATGAGACTGGAATTCTGGCTCCTGACAAGCTTGTGGTACAAAGTGGTCCTTTAGCTGATCACCGAGATGCTGGAAGGAAAGATTCTTCTGACGTCAGAGACAACATCAGCTAGGGCCGGCGAGCTGACGTGGGCTGTGCCCGCATTCCTGATGGATGGCGGGATCTCTCTGGCCTGCAGAGGCCGACTTTCTGGACCAGCGTCCGATAATGACAGTACTTCACTTTCACATCACCGATCTTAGGGCTGAAATTTCCCTGGAGACCGACAGTTGCCAATATTTATGTTCCCAGCATAGAACTACCTTGCTTTCTGTGACAAGACATTAGGCGGTAGAGTGCTTGGATATCATCATGTCACATTCCTTGTGACCAGCTCCATCCATCCAGGAGCTCCTGGGCTATTTCCCACCCTGTGGCAAAGACTAGTCCCTATAAACCATGGGAGGGTGGGAGAACAGCCAACCCAGAAGGAGATGCCCTTGCCTCAGAAATGGGTTGCATGTGACAGCGGAGGCCCAGTGTTTAGAATGTGGCTCTTCTTGACCCTGCCCCTATTCTCAAGCTCATGACATCTGATCCACAGTGGAGATCCTCAGTGGTTCACAAAAGAGCAAGCACTATGTGTGAGAACAGAGAGCTGGGTGTAAAGATTTTCCTTTAACCTTGCCCCCTCCCCCAGGTCCCTAGTAATCAGGGCATCTCAGCATTTACTGGAAGCCCCAGTGACTTAACAGGAAAATAGGACAAAGCACTGAATCATAGGCACTTTCCCTCCGGGGCTGGGAGCTTGCTTCAGGCCCAGGCGTGGGTGTTGCTGCTGATGGCAGTGCTGACTGCTCCATTAAGCCCTTTGTCGTCATTTTCTCTTTTAAATTAGTAAATCAGATGAGGTGCTGTCCCCTGCAGGGATGCATGGCAGTGTGCAACAAGCACATTCCATTTGCTAAGTGGGAGGGTGCTCCGTTGGGCAGGAAATGCCTAAGCTCTTAAAGCCCACAGTGGCCTGGGGGCGGCACTCAGCCCGAGAGCAGCCCCCCTCCACCTCCATTTGTTCTGCCCTTCACTGCAAACGTTACAGGGGTACCCACAGAGCCAGAGCCCAGCCCAGCCCTCCTTCCAGTGACAACAAGATGTCTGGTCTTAAAAATACACATATTCCCGAGGTTGCCAATGACCAAAATGTCCTTGCTTCCTTTAGTTACAAGGTGTGTGAGGCTAATACATTTCTTCTCCCTAATGGTGAAACTGGGTTGGGAGGAGGAGGGGGTCGAATAGCTGTCTGGCTAAAAAAGTGAAGCAGACTCTGGCCCTCCGGAGTCTGTGTGTTATGGATGAGGTAAACAAATTCACATGGACTACCGAGTCCTGTGGGGGAAAAGGGACAGCATGGTCACTCTCAAGGGAAGAGCACCCCAGAGCGTCTCAGCCACCCTCTCAAGAGAGCACGCTGACCCTTGCCTGGACAGGCTTTTATTGCTTTCTAGTTGCATTACATCAAAGAACTTTCTTATTATTTCTAGATTTAGTTAAGTGATTACTTCTTACAGATAACAAAAAAAGAAAAAAGTTGCAAATGCAAGGGAACAATAAAAATGATTGATTTGGTTACATTTTGTCCTTGGGACATCTTAGCACAGAATTTAGGGAGTTGCTTCAGAGATATATATTAAATATCTGCAGTCTTAACTCAGGGCAAGGGAGTTTTAGCAAAAGCAAGTCTCACAGCAGCCTAGGTACAATGCAGGCCTGATTCCCCATGGGAAAGCCAATCCGCACACCTGGCTCCTGTGTGCTGCCTCGCATTTGATCTGTTTTCCAGATCAATACTGGGTTTCATTTGCCATTGCCATGCTGATCGGTTCCCTATAAAGAAGGAAGCAGGGAAGGAAGGCACTGTGGCCAAAATACTGGGCAGTAAGGGCCAGTTTTGTGTCTCAGTTCCCCCCCTTCTGAGTGTGTGAGCTTTGCCAAGCTTTTCAGCCTCCATCAGCCCTACTTCCTAGTCAGCACTGTGGTGGGGACTAATGATCACGTTAGAGTACCCAGTGCACAGATAGTGCTCAGAAATGGTGGCTGCGATTGGCATCAGGCTCATATCCTACTTCAGATACCCAGGCTCTGTCGGCACAGTCTAGTGTGGGCTTAGAGCTCCAGGAAAGAGGGTGAATGAGCTGAAATGTGTAAGATGTGTGAACTTCACTAGAGGGTGAGAAGCTCAGAGGAGTCAGGGGAAAGACAAACTAGGATAAAAGTTAAGATAAGGAGAGAGAATCAAGGAAAATATAATACTGTAAGACCTTGATTACTGGAACCCAGTGAATCAGAGTCTTTCAATCATTTGTTGGATGAATTGATATTCAAAGGGCACATACTATATAAAGACCCACATTGAAGACCATAGTGCCATTCTCCCCAGGTAGAGAGAACAAGAGCCTGACACCCCTCACTTGTTGGCTGTATCACCAGACAACACTGCAGGTTACAGAAACAGAACAGACAGAGCCAAGCTTTGTCTTAGCAGCAAGACATTATAAACTCTGGACACAGGCCATCTGCGGAGTATGTAGTTAGTTTACAGCATGGGCTTAGATGGAAGACAGGCTCAGGTTCCAAGCCAGCTCGCCATTCTCTAGCTTTGTCACCTTTGGGACAGTTACATGGGCTCTCTGGCCCTCAGTTTTCTTTTCATCTATAAAATGTATGTAATACAGGGGTTGCTGTATTAAAGAACTATGTACAAAAAGTAGTAACTTAGCACAATACCTGACACGAATGTTCAGTCTGTGTAGTCTTTTCTTCCTACAAAAGGAGGTGAAATTGAGGTGAGGGGAGGAAAAAGGAACTGGAATCTTAAAAAGACTTTATTCACCTTTTCTTAAACATGTCCTCTCAACTGTTCACTTATCATTTGAAGGTTGTAGAGACAGATAAAAAGGGAAAGCTACAAGAGCAGAACTTGTAAGGCATGCCACCGTAGTCCACACCCACTGCAGGATGACACAGGAAGCCTAAAATGAGAGCGGGGGTCCCACTCAGCAGCCCAGCTGGGACAGGCAGGTGCCATGTGGCCCTGAGCCCTACTACCCAGCTTTGCCATCGCTACTGAATGTCACAGCCCTGGAGATATTTGTGCTCAAGGGTCTCAGTAAGACATTCAAGGGGAGTTGATTAGTACATGAGTGTACACCAGTGTGATTTCTTAATTTGTCCATTTTGGGATCAACCTGATCTTTTATTTCAACACAATGACCCTTGGGCTCAGGTTTCCTTTACTCTGTGCTTCAGTTTTCCCATGCAGTAATAAGATACATCAGCCACAAACAATAATGATAAGGTCTTTAAGGGCTTAAGAAATGGATATGGGGTCACAGAGGCATTACTATGGTACAAGTATATGACCATTTCTTTCAGTGACTATGTTGCATTATTTATGGTGCTCAGAATCAAGTGTTTTTGGAAGTTTCTCATTCTTAAACATAGTCACAATCCAGCTCTCCCACTCAGCTTTCCTGTCTCTCTCCCCATCCTAAATGCATCACCTGCAGAAAACATGTTTAACAGCCAGGGTACAGATAACTTCCCCTTCTTCACAGTTCTGGGAAGTGCTTTTCATCATTCTCACTCTGAAGTTTGAATAGTGAACTCAGAGGACCTGCCTCCTCTATTGGGCATTAAGCCAGTTACCACGGGGCTTAGGTCTTAACTCCTCTAGTTAAGCTTCCCCAGAAAAGGAAGGGGTGTCTGTCTTTGTTGAGAGCCTTCTACGGCCCAGACAATGTGGCAGGCACATTACCTTGGGCACATGGTCGTAAAATGGTGAAATGGGCTTTAAAAATCTGGCAGTTTTCCTGTTCGTGTGCTGATGTGAAGGAACTGTGGGTTCCTATGCTGCTAACACTGCTAGGCAACACTGCAGAGCTGAGTCTGTAATCCAACCCCCTCTGGTAATTAGGTGAAGCCTGCAGACCTCCTTTCAGAGTAATGTTTTTTAATGCAGAAAATGTAACAAATAGGATTGTAAATTAAACCAATTGTTTCAAAATATAGCTATCAAAATGTATTAGCATATTAAGTCACAACATCTAGTAACATCTGTGGTAGTCTAGTAGCTACTATAATTTTGAATAAGATATGAGTGTAGAATTGAGAAATTAACTGATACTTTTTTTAATACTAGGAAACTACTAAACTCTAGGTCCTTCCCAGAATCCCACATTCCATTTCTTCACCATCTATATAAGTTGATATAAAATTAGAAAACAAGTTATCAAACATAGGTAAAATATCAGTTTGTTTTATATCACATAAAGGAAGCTTGGATGGAGGAAGTCCAGGACTGGAATGGTAGCTCCACAATCATCATCAAAGTCCCCAATTCCTTTTATCTCATAGTTCCACCATTTTTTAGGACATTCTAGTCAGTAGGTTCACATTCTAGGCAGCACAAGTCAGGAAAGAAGTTTGAGGGTATGTCTGTGCCCCCATGAAGAATGTTCCTGAAAGTCCCACACAAATCCACATGTTTCATTGGCCAGAACTTCAAACATGACCATACCTAGCTGCAAGGGAGTCTTGAAAAGACGCAGTGGTCTTCTGTTCCAAGCAGGAAAGAGAATCAAGTCAGGATCAAGTGGATGTTGGGAGACAACTAACCACATCTGCTACACCATTCCATTTGTCCTCTGAAAAATCTTTAGGAATATTTGTATAGTTTATAATCTAACTATAGTTTAAATATGGCCTTTCTGTATTAGTCAGCTTTTGGATACAAATAGCAGAAAGCAACTCTAGCTGACTGGGTCAGAACAGAAAAATTTTGGAAGGCCACTGAGTAGCTCACAGAATGGCCAGGAATGCTGGAGAACCAGGCTCAGACAATGGCAGGAGCCAAAAGAATTTTTCCTTAGATGGTTGTCTTGACCCATCAGCAAACTCAGAATTTAAGCACCCAGATTCAAAGAAAAGACAACCTGAGGGAGGCTGGCTCAAACTGCACAGCTTCAGTTTCCAGTCCACTGAGGAGCTTTGATGTTGGCTTGATTATTCTTCAAATGTTTCAGAGACAAACTGTTTTTTCTGCAAGCTGCAATCCTTAGGATACCACCTGCTATTAGTAAATAATAATTACCAGTGCACGATTTTGACAAAGGTATCAGTCTCAGCATTGTCATTCAGAAAAGGTCCCTAGGCACACTAATGTGTGTCAGAGAGGAAAATCTGGGCCCATATGAAGGTGGGTGTAGTTTGGCCAGCATGGCCTTTCCATGTTGGTTTCAGAAAATGTAGGTATGAGGCCCTAGAAAACCCTAGCTGCTATGAATTTTCTGCAGCATTTCAGTTGACCAGACTTCCCAGTTCTCAGATCACACACAGTTAACTAGACCACTGGGTCCTCCCCAAAGCAATGTGAATCCCAACCTGACTAGCAAACTAGGTCCTCCACAAACCTGGAGGACTTGATCTCCAGTAGAGAGAGTAGGCCCTCATATCTACCATAAATAAAATGAGAAAAGCTGGTTTTGTTTACTGTGGATATAGGTGCGTACTCCAAGAGCTGTTGACGTTAGGGCTTGCCTTGAAGACAGTGAATACACTTTATAGTATAAAAACTGGTTAAAAAGTTAATGGCAATACTGAATGCTGGTGAGGATGCAGAGAAATTACAAATCTCATGCACTGCTGGTGGAAACTCAAAATAGTACAGCCACTCTGGAAAAAAGCTTGGCAGTTTTCTTTAAAATGTTAGACACACCTGACATATGGCCCACTATTGCACTTTTGGGCATTTACCCCAGAGAAATGAAATTTTATGTCCACACAAAAATGTGTTTGTGATTGTTCATAACACCTTTATTTGTAATATCTCCAAACTGGAAATAACCAAAATATCCTACAATACCATAGAGTGCTGCTTAGAAATAAAAGGCAGTGAACAACTGATACAACAGCTTGTATAGACCTCAAGGGCATTTTGCTGAGTAAACAAGCCAATCTCAGAAGATATATTAACATTCTGGAAATGACAGATACCAGAATGAGGGACAACGTAATGGTTGGCAACGTCAAGGTTGGGGGTGGTAATGAGAAGAGGAGCAGGTATGACTACAGTGGGCTAGCCCTGGAAGAAAGAATGCTCTCTTGGTTGCAGAGGTGGTTACATCCATCCACAAATGTGATAAAATGGCATAGAAGTATAGGCGCACGTTGTACCAGCATCAGTTTCCTATTTTGGATGTGGAAATGCAGTTACGTAAGATCTAACCTTTTCTAACCACTGAAGGAAACTGGGTGAAGGGTGCATGAGATCTTTCTGTACTATCTTTGCAACTTTCTGTGAATCTAAAATTATTTCAAAATTAAATGACTAATACCTTTTTAGAAGGGCATTTTTACATATATTATCTTATTTATTCTAATAATCTTGGGAGCAAAAGCAGTAGTAAATGGTATTCCCATTTTTCAAATGGAAAACCTATTGTACGGAAAGTCGGTCATATCCCAAAATGACCCAGAAAATGGAAGATTAGAAATTAGAGCCAATCTTCTCATCCTCATTTCAAGATGTTCTCCAGACATGACAAAGCCAAGAGACATTCTCAAAGAGCAACACAGAAGGTGTGTGTGCATGTGGCCCTGAGGCATCCACCCCTCCCCTTCCCCCTTCCCCACCCCCAAGGGTACTGTGACAGCCCCTTCCAAAACAGCCTGAGACCTAAGCCTCCATCATTTGTGATAAGAAAACCCAGTAGCACTCAATCATTTTAAAAATTATCTTACTGAAAATGATGTAAGAGACAAGAGATTTTTGCATCACATGCCTCATACCCCACAACTTTATAAACTTTCACTTGACATTGGTGTTTCCAAGGCTACATTAGGTAGCCTTCTCTCTCCTCACCCTACACAGCAAGCGACATCACTAGCCACTCCTTCCTCCAGGAATCTAACTGCTTTGCCCACCCACTCTCCTGCATAAGCATGCAGAGACATTCAATTCTGCCTAGGTTCTAACTCCAAACTCACACAGAAACCTATATTCATCTGCTTGGCGTGCCATACCAGGATACCATCGACTGGATGGCTTCAACATCAAAATTTATTTTCTCAGTTCTCCAGGCTGGGAAGTCCAAGGTCATCTTGCCAGTTGATTTGGTTTCCAGTTAAGGGCTCTCTTCCTGGGCACCTTCTTGCTATGTCCTCAAGTAGCAGAGTGAGGAAGAGAGAGACACTGAGTGGGTAGAGGAAGGACTGCTTCCTGGTCTTGTATCTGATTCAGGCCCACCCTTATGACCTCATTTAACCTTAATTAATTCCAAAAGAGCCTGTCTTTGGATGCATTCACATTGGAGGTTATGGCTTCAATATATGGATTTGGGGAAGATACAGTCCACACAGAACAGCCATTGTGGTCTTAGCAAACAGAGGGCCCTTCAGTCATCAGAAGCTCACCCACCTACCTGCCCCACCCTTTGAAGGCATTGGGAGTTGTTATTTTTTTCTGTTTTTCTTGTTAGATATTTACTGGAGAGCTAACTCTGAAACACTGATCTTTTTCTTTTTTCTTAAATAAGGTCTGATGATGTCCTCGGGGTTCCATAAGAGGTGGCCATCTCATGTCTCTGAACACTTCTGTATTCTGAACTAGACAAAATGCATGTCTTTGTGTGTTTATTTGAAAAAGAACTATTCTGAAAATACTCTTGCTCGGCTGAATTCATCATTAACCTAATTAGATCCTTTATCCAAGACTTACAATTAGTACCATTACCAAGTCTTGATAACTAACTGCTGTGCTTCTAAATTAACTTTCACTTGAAGGAACATAAAAATTGTTATCCTCTAAAATGTTCCTTGTTTGAGCAGATGATCATTCACCCGATTTCCACCAATAATGCTGAACCGGCTTAGAGGGAAAGAGACATTTACAGTTATATGAAAGGGTGAGTAGAGAAGGCTCTCCTGATATCTCGTGTACATGCTACAGTACCTAGACACCATTTCTCTTTCGTATGCATAGCAGGACCCCCAAAACAATGCTTTCTTCCCTTATCCCAATTGTTAAGGTAAAAGGTTGTATATCTGCCCATCTGTTTTTTGGTAAGTGCAATATCCTTGTATATTTAAGGAGTAAGCCAAATTTTCATTTCTACATACACTACCAGCAGAGGCATTGATGCTGAATGACCTGGAAGTTCCTACTCTTTACAGTCTGATTTAGTGATTATATTTTTTGGCAGCTGTCTCTGTCAAAATTGAACTCAGATTTACTCCATTGTTTCTAGCGCAGGGGTGTCAAACTCATTCTCGCCAGTGGCCACATCAGTCTCACAGTTGCCCTCAAAGGGCCAAATGTAGAGCTCCTTGCCCCTAGTTAAGGAGTAGTTACATTTATACAGTCCTAAAATTACATTTGGCCCTTCATACCCTGTTCTAGTGTCTCAAGGCAATCCATGTTAAAGACCCAGAGTGTCATTCTGCACCCCTGGACCACACTGAGGATGTCTGTGTAACCACTTCCATAAGATACACAATCAGTGCCTAGAACAGGCCTTAGAGGAACAGATTGTTAAAGGGACAGAGTTTGTGGTTAAAAGCATGTTGAGGAGAATTTAAATATGCAACTGAGTAATTCTTAAAGAGATCCTTCTCAAGTTTGGAGCGTGCTTTTTTTAGGAAGTTCCTGATCTTTTTTGTAAAGAAGGAGTATGTTTCCACTTGAGGACATGTTGAATTGCATTGTCCACTTATTCCTCAGTCTCACACCTAACCCCCCAGTGATCTCTTCAGTTGGCTGCCCATCACACTGTGGGATGTACAAGACAAAGGCATTCATGAGGTTTGGATGGGACACTGCAAAGAGACGGGAGAACAGTGAGCCTGAGAACTCCATGGTGGGGTGATGGCAAATGGTCAGGCGCTAACTCTGGCACGATTAAAGGAGGTGAAACGTGGAAAAGAAAACACTGTGGGCTGGAGCAGGAGGGGTGGTTACTATAGATATTAATCCAATGAACTCTCCTTATGACAAAAAAAATGCTCTTGCTGATTGTTTAATCCAGAGGTGGTAAAGAGAAATAGGCTGTTTCAGCCATTTGCATATTTCTTTGCCCAGTCTTCTCGACAATTCAAAGTGTGTCTTAATGAGATGACAGGCAAGGGTTAGGAAATAGGTTGAGGGTCATGAAACCAATATATTTTTTTATGTAAATCTAAATTATTCTACATAGAAATGGATCTAGGACTTTACTCCCATTAATGCTAAACCAGATGAGACTGAGCCTTCATTTCAATTACTTGATAAAGTGTAACACAGCACTTTGTGCGGTGAGCATTTTGAGGGCGTCTCCTCTGTCTGGCCCCATGTTGGAAACCAGAGATGCTCCTAGGCTAAGGTGGGAGGGTAGAAACATCCTGCCTTGGGGGACTATGAAGAGCCCTGAATCTAGGCTTTGCTTCTCATCTTCCCTGTTTGAGCCTGTGGGTTCAAAGTGCCCCTTTCTCAGATACTGTGATGGATTTGGGAGTTCAGCCTTTCTGGGCTACTTTGAGCTCCACTGTGTTCTTTAATATACAAATAGTGTTATACATTAGAACACATCAACCCTAACAAAGGTTTGGCATAGGGTTGGGAGGAGTGGGGCAAAAGGGAAGATGAGTTGTAAAGAGTAAAAAAAGCCTTGTTTTAATTTGACTTAATAGTTTAAGACCGAAATAGTCAACTTAAGTGTCTTAGTGACCAAACAGGTAACATGCATTAGTGAAATTGCAAAAAAGAAAACTGAAGCAAATGAGAGAGTCCATGCCCTCTCTGGTAGGTGCAGACGACTAAGCTGCAGATTTAGCCATGCAGCTACTGAAGCCCAGTGTTGCCAGATCTGATTTTCCAAGAGAAGGTGGAATTCTGGATATTTATACAAAGTCTCTCTAATTTTTAATCCAGCAATTTTCAAGTTTGTTCTTATAGAGATCATTTACATATGTGGTAGGAAGAATAATGACCGTCCCCCAAAGATATCCACATTCTAACCCCCAAAACCTTTGAGTATATCAGGTTACATGCAATGGGAAATTAAGGTGGCAGATAGAATTAAGGTTGCTAATATTCCTTAAAATAGGGAGATTATCCTGGATCATCCAATGGGATCTATGTAATCACAAGGGTCTTAAGAAGTTGAAGATGGAGCAGGAAGAGAACACCAGAGAATTATCAGCATGGACAAGATCTGGCTTGATGCTGCTGGCTGTAAACATGGAGGGAGAGGCTATGAGCCAGGCGATGTGAGCAGCTCCGCAAAGCTGGGAAAGGTCAGGAGGCCGAGTGTCCTCTAGCATCTCCATGAGGAACACAGCCCTGCTGACACCTTGCTCATAGTGCAGTGAGATCTCTTTTGGACTGCTGACTTCCAGGATTATAAAATAATACATTTGTGTGGTTTCTAAGCCACTTAGTGTACACTAATTTGTCACAGAGCAATAGGAGATGAATACAGCATGCAATAGAATTTGTCCATTTTAAGCAATGAGATTTGACAAAGGTATGCAATTGTGTAATTACCACCTCAATCAAGATCCAGAACAGTTCTCTCCTTAGAAAGTTCCCTAGTGCCCCTTCGCAGTCAATTCCTACACCATCCTGGCCCATGGTAAGCAGCGATGTGCTTTTTTGTCTTTTCTACAATTTCATATAAATCATATGGTGTGGAATTTTTGTGCCTGGACCCTGATTTGACACGATGCCTGTGAGATTCATTCATGTTGCTGGGCACTTAGTGGTTCATTCCTTTTGGTTGCTGAGCAATGTTACTCAGAGTGGATGGACCAGTTTGTTGATCCATTCACCAATTGATTAACCTTTTTGGTTGTTTAGGGTCTGGGTTATTATGAGTAAGTAGTGCTGCTATGTACATTTGGGTACAAGTCATTGGGTGAATGAAGTTTTCATTTCTCTTGGGTAAATACTTAGGAGGGGGATGGCCGTGTTGTTTTGTAACAGTGTATGTTTGTTTATGTTGATGAGAAATTGCTAAACTGTTTTCCTAAGTGGCTCTATCACAATCCTGATTTTTCCCCAAAGTCTTCAAAACACTATATGGACCAAACAGAAAACACATGCAAGCCAGGTGCCACACTTGGCCCAAGAGCTGCTGGGTTTAAGACAGAGAGCTGAGCTGACCTGTAGGGGAGAGGAGGTCATCGGCCTGTGGTGATGGAGAGCTGGCGCCTCACTGTCTCTCTAGTGGTGCCTCTCCTAATTGTGAAATTAGGAGAAAGGGAGGCGGGCTCCCTGGTCATCAGGCACCTGTGGGACAACTGTGCCCTTAAGCCAAAGGGAATGGCGCTGGGCCCCCAGGGGAAGAGTCTCAGCCACCAGAGAATAAGAGCTCAATTTTGGTCACAGGTTGTAAGTGAGCTAGTGAGCCCAGAAGGGCAGAGATTGAGTATGGCCCATCTAGTAAGAGAAGAAAGGACCACTCCAGGGACCTGAAGGGATGGTGGGCCGCAAAATGTGTTATTGGCAGTTGCCATCATTTCACACGAGGATCACCCTTGGTGGCTTATGAAGGCTTTCAGAAGCATCATCTCCTAACAGAGATGAAAGTCAAATTATGTGACAACCTGTTATGCACAAAGGCTGGCTTGGCACAGGGGTTGCACAGAGTGAACGGGCAGCAGGGCCAGCTCCTCTCATGACCGCCTTGCCCCTGCTGTGTGCAGTTGGCACTCAAGGATGCCCAGGGCCAGCGATGACGTTTTGCTCTTGCAGTGGACAGAAGGTGGAGTACAATGAGAGAGAGAGGGGAAAGAAAGGCTGTGGAAGGGGCACTTTCTCCTTTCCCAGCCAACAGTGGTACTAGTGGGACCCAGTAGCAGAAACCATTAGCCCAGGGCTTTGCTGAGATGTCCTTTCATGCCCTTCTTGCATCCAGTGCACACCTCTGTCTTATTTTGGGACCAGAATTTTTAGAATTTTCTTTATAGCTTCAATGGAAAATAAGCTCTAAGCAATTTCTGAACTCTAAGGCCAGAGAGCAAGTCTTAGTCATCTTTATGACCTCCATGGTACCAGACAGAATGCCTGACCCAGACTAGCCCACAATGACTGTTCTGCTGAATTCGGTCAGAGAGCCAGGTGATAAATGACCTGTCTGGGGATGCGAGACTCTTCCAAATGTCTGATCCAAGTTCTAATTAGTTTTATTAATAAGCTTGTGCTGTGAAGCTATTTTTTCCTTTGTGAATCAACATATTTGGGAATGATTTCCTGTCCCGACGATGATGTGGCTGATGGAGATTGGAGGGGAAGACTTTTTGTCCTGTCACGTTTCACTTGGCTCAAACCTCTGGAGGAGATATTGCTTAGAATAGCAGAGTTATAAGTAGCTCTTCCATTGCCCGAGATTTTGCCATTGCTAAACTACTGCTAGATTATTATAAATAAAAGCAATTCTCGAGCTTCTGGGTTGTTTTTCTTTTTCTCTCTCCTTTTATTCCCCCTGGTCCAGAACTCACATTTCAATTCTCAGGCATGGTCTATCAGTGGCCTTTGCCAGCTGTTGGAGGGAGCCAGGCTGTTGCATTTATTTGTAAAGAGTCAGACATTCATCAGGCACCAGAGTCAGATGCCATCAGGGAGACATTCCTGCTATTATGAAGAATCAGTTCCAGTCAAATCAGATGTACCCGGGCTTTTCTCACAGAAAAGCCTGTCGATGTGGTAATGGTCTGAAGAGCACTGATGCCTGATTGAAGAGCGACAGAGTGGAAGGTGGACCACAGTGACCTGGGAGTTTGTGACCCATGGCAGTGGAACCACACAGCAGAGAGGTTTCGGAAAGTCAGGGAGTTGACGGTCATGTGGAGGAGGACTCTGCAACGTAGTGGGGAGGATAGAAAACTCCAGAAGTGAGCAGCTAGAAAGCTAAAGCCTGAATATCATCATCAGTTCACCCTCCAGATTTGTGGGATTCCATGTTTGAGGTGGAGGTCACTGTCCCAAGGGGAACAGAGGGCACTGGAGGTGGGAGCAGGGGAGAGAAACCCCCACCTCGCCTCTTGGAAAAAGATTTGCTGTCATTCTCTTTCCTAATATTTAATGAGTATGTATTACGTACCATACGGTGTTCTGAGAAGTAAACATATGTTCATTCTTTAATCTTGTACTGGACAGAGAGTGGAGCACCATGAAGAGAGAAGTGAAAGAAAGGCTGCAGAAGGGGCATGTTCCCCTTTCTGAGCCAAACGTGGTACTAGTGGGACTGAGTAGGAGAAACCTGTCCCATGAAAAGGTGCTATTATTTACATTTCACAGGTGAGGACACTGAGACCCAGAGAACTCAAGGGAGTTGTCCCAGGCCACCCAACCAGTAAAGTAGAGGAGCTGGGACTCAGAACCATGCAGCATGCCTCCAGACACCACAGTTAGTGGCTTCACCATAGTGTTTCCCGTTCTACTGGTGTGACCCCCCAGAAGCCTCTTGTACCCACACCGGCTCATGCCCAGACTCTAAATTCAAGGGCAATGCCTTTCCTCCCCCTCCTCCTCCTCGTTCTGCCCCCTTCCTCCAAGGTGGATTGTCCAAATAGCCTAGCCAGGAAGGCAGGGAAGTTTCTAGAACCAACATCTGTATAAACTGTGGCTGACAATGGAAACTCTACTGATGCCTGCTCGTCCCAGCCCCATCCCCTACGTCTGCCAGGCTGAGGACCCCCATCCTGTAAGAGAAGGCAGTTCATCTGCTCAGAGCTCTCCCCTCCCCATCCAGCTTTGCAGTGCCTGTGTTGCTTAGAGTCTGAGGATCTCTAGACAGACGAGGTTTGCTCCCAGCTCTCGAGTTCCTTCCCTCCCCCTCCCTCTCTCCTTCCCTTCCTTCCTTCTCTCCTTCCTTCCTTTTTTCCTTGCTTCCCTCCCTCCTTCCTTCCTTCCTTCCTTCCTTCCTTCCTTCCTTCCTTCCTTCCTTCCTTCCTTCCTTCCTTCCTTCCTTCCTTCCTTCCAGCTGGACAAGTAGAAATGGATAGAAAGGTAGTGAAATGAACGAAGACCAACTGCTCCTTCCAGGCAGTTAGCCCAGGCTCTTGACCTCCTATTTCCATTTGGACTTGGAATGCAAGTCCTCCAAGAGGGTCAGTTACTAGGGGCCATGACAGCTGACGCTCACTCCTTTAACACCTTCTCCCACCTTCACCTCACCTGCATACAAGGCCCTTCTTTTTCAGTTTTGAACGTCCAAGTTCCAGGCTAATGCATAGTTAGCCCTTACCTCATTCTGTTTACAGAGGACAAGATGGTACCCAGCAGAGGAGAGAGGATTGTATCAAGCAGTGGTGCATGTGGACAGCATCCACATCCATGGGAGTCAACTGGCAGGACACAAGGCCCTCACTCCTCTGCAAAGCCATGCGAAGGCTGTGGCCTTGACTAAAAACTTAAAGTGAGAGAGAGGACAAGGTTTGGAGTGAGCGGAGGGTGGGTTGAATTGGCATTCTTCTAAAGTGTGTAGGGGAGTCATTCTGGAGAAAAGCACATGATGCTTGTCAAAATGTGTGAGTACGTGCACTTGGCCCTAGCATACTCCGTCCCTGGTACATACACAGAGAAATTCCTACATCAACTCACAGGGGCCGTATCTGAGGATGTTCTCAGTAGTGTTGCTTGTGAAAAGAGACAGTTGGAGCTATTTGTTCCTCACTAGGGGAAGAGGTATGCAAAGGGCGGTGGAATATTTTGTGTTTATTAGAAACAACAGTGGTGACACAATAGACCATAATGACAGTGCTGAGTGAAAAGAGTAAGAAAAGAGAGGACTCTCACATGTTGCTATTATGAAAGTAAAAATGACATGCTACTTATTTTATAAGGATTTTATTCAAATTCAAATCTATAGTCAAACACATGGTTGGTGGGAGTGGAAAGAAATGTTGATAAAAGGGGGGAAATGAAGATGTTCATTTGCATGATGCTGTTCATAGTGTGGTGGTGGGTAGGAAAATTAATTCAGCCCTCTGTGTGTACAGGTGAAAAAGAAAAGAAATGTCAGGAGTTTCATTGTAGTTCACTTTGATTATCCATTTACTAAATATTTTCTGAGTATGAGGTATATGAGGAGCAGAGAGAAAGTATCACAGTCTTGGGCCAAGACTCAGAGGCCATCTTACTCACACCCCCATACCCTTGGGCTGCCCAGGTCGCTCAGTCCCTGACACACCTGCGCTAGAACATGATAGCACCTCCTGATTCCAACTTAGCAGTCGGCTGTCCTATGACAAGTATCTTGTAGAGGCTGAGAAATGGACTAGGAGCTCTCTGAATGAAATTTCCGTCCAGTGCAGGAATCTGCAGGGTTAATCAGCACCTGCGAACATAGTGCAGTCAGTCATTGCCAGGGTTCCCGGACATCTGCCTTCAGTTCGGGTGTGTTTCTTCTGGTCCTCAAACACGCAGGTGTTAATGTATTGGTGCTGCTGCAGCTCAGAGCTGGTTTTTGGTTTGTTTGTCTTTTGAAGTTTTTATTGGAATAATTTGCATGTCAAAACAGTAAAACTGCATTTATTCCCAACATGAAGAGACAAGCTCTATTAGGAAGGCATGTATATATTTATTTATTTTAAATTACATATACATTTTAAATTATGTATATATAATTATTTTAAACAATGCTGTTTTATTTCTTTAAAATGTTCACTGTTGTAAGATAGGATGTGAATAGGCATATTAGTTTGATTTGTATGAAGGTGACATGCTATTCAATAAATACTTAAATTTAACGGAGCCAGTAATTTAGATTACTCCTAGTATATGTTTCTAGACTGGCCTAGCCAGTGTAATTTAATATTTGCCCTTTTGCCTACCCCAGAATTAAGTATATGTATGAAAAATTCATACTGAGTAATACAGTTCATATTATATCATCAGTCTATGCATGTTTCTGAAGAAAATTGTGATTCAAAATCTAAAGCACAATTCCAGGTAGCAGACCCATTTCATCACACTCACTACAGCATATTCAAGGTTTGCCTTCAATGGCCTTATCTGAAAGATACAGCAAATTTTTAAAGGAAAAGTTCTGGGGGGGGGGGTGGAAAGAGGAGGTTGGTTAATCAGAAAGAATCAAATGCTTTGTGTGCGTGTGGTACTGTGATTTCCAAGGTGGAGGCATCCAAAGAAGTGAAGCTGTGTTCTGATATATTGCCCTGCTTCCTCAGTAAGGCAGCAGCCTGAGCAGCAAATAACCTGACCCAGGCTCCCATTTTCATTGGTCGCCGGCAGCATCACTGCCTGCATCCTAGAAAACGCACGTCCCGGCATGCTGGGAGAGCATTATAAATCATAGTTTCATTTTAGGGAAAGGTTATTGATTTGCCGACTTTTTCTCCTCTCCCTCTGATGCAGACTTCAGTGGGAGATGGAAGCTTCCCAGCTGCAGCTCATTATAGCCAGTGAGAAGGGCGGCCTGTGCTTACCTGACCTGTCATGACAGGTGACAGGGGTGAGTGGTTTCACACTGCTGTCCTGCAGTGACCATCACCAGGAGGTAAAAGCTAGAGTAACTCCACACGCTGGCCAGACTCGTCAGCATTACGTAGCACACTTCTTAAGACTGGGATGTTTCAGCAGCGTAGATGAAAGAACTAATGTAGCTAGATGACAACGCATTCCTGTTTTGCTTTGTTTTTAAAGCCGGGTAACTTTCCATTTTCCTGTGGTTATTAACTTGGCCTTTCAGGATCAAAGCACCTAAGTACGATTGCATTTAAGTGGTATTTTCCCATTTAAAGGTTCAGGAAAAAAGACTAAACAAAGAGATTTATCCATGGAGAAGAGGGCAAAAGGAAAAAAAGTAAATAAAATGGTGATGAGGTGTTTTGTGATGTCTTAAAAGAGACAAAGTCTAGGAATAAATGCTTTAGTGAAATGCAGAGATGCCATGATATTTGTTGGTCAGGTAAACCAGACTTTGTTAGATTTTTTTTCCTGGTATGTTATGGATTTTTCTAAGACATGATAAACATTTTGATAAAGGGAAATGCAGCCAAACTTTCTGTACCACAGCACTGAGAAAAACCATTTCTAATTTGGGACAACTGTAATATAATGCTAAATATACTTACGGATGGGAAGATTAAAATTATAAGGAAAAATAATACAAATACATTCCATATAAAAATCTCAGGACAGAGTACTGCACCGTGACTGCACCGTGGCAGGAAACCAGGGCACAAAGTCTCCTCGTGCTTGTCTTGTGAGCGCTCCTGTCCAACACCCCCACCACTGATTTTACACGGTGATCACCGAGGGCGGAAGATGAGCTCAGTCAAAACACATACAAACACAATAAAATGTCCTTCGACCCATTCGCAGATCCAGGAAAAACATTATGATCGTACAAATCCACATTGGTTTCTTTTCTATGTGGTTCACAGATACATTTAGTATATTTCATTAGTTTCCTGCTGATGAGCGTGGCTCCTCTTACATCTAAATTTATTAAAGTGGAGAAAAAATAGTTGGTAATATGAGCTATCTTCCCACCCCATTTTATATGAAATTAAAGGATTTGTATATTTTAGAAGACAAAATGATCTTAAGGTGGAAACTGCATGCTAAATAGCTTATTGATGAGACCTGTGTTTTCTTACAAAGAAACAAATCCCACATCTGAAGCATTCTTTTTCTGGGATGCAATTACATCCTTCTTTTCATTTTTACGGCAGATGCTCCACTCACTAGGTCAGCAGCGTGCAGAAGACTCTCATGGCCCCTTCGTCATCAAACAAAACGGCCTCTGTGGCACGATGGGTAGCACACTAAAGTGATTTCTGAGCTTCAGGATGCATTTTATCTTTTTCCATTAATCTTTAACAATCAGTCACATTTGTCTATAGTTTTACAAAATCAAATACCTCTAAGAGATGACAGCAAGAACTAGCAGTTCTCTGTCCTGCCCTTGCCTGTCCTCCATTTCTTCTCAGGGACACTACTTTCAACTCTTAGAGTTGTTTCCTCTGTATTTGCCTTTTCTCCAGAATTATGTCGATAAACCATTTTCCCCTTGATGTGTCTATGTTACACATTATTCGTTGAGTAACATGGAAATTGAGAACTAGTATTCTTACACTTCCACCCCATCCCCAAATTCTCCTTCCCCCATGCTCTCAATATGGTCAACTCATAAGGTTTGGTTAAAACATCAACCAGAATTGACATCTTTCTGATTCCTGCTATGCCAAGTGATGTTTGTATGGTTTCTTTTGTTTTTTTATTTCATTATTGTTCAAGTACAGTTTTCTGTCTATTTCTCCCATCCCAGCCCACCCCACCCCATGCTCCCCACCTCCCTCCCACCTCCACCCCCTTAGTTATTGTCCCTGTGTCCTTCATACTTGTTCCTCTAAATCCCTCCCCCTTTTCCCCTTAAATTCCCTCCCCTCTCCCCTCTGGTCGCCATCCCCCTGTTCTCTGTTTCAGTGTCTTTCTTTTTATTTTGCTTGCTTGCTTGTTTTGTTGTTCAGCTTCCTGTTAAAGGTGAGATCATATGGTATTTGTCTTTCAACACCTGCCTTATTTCACTCAGCATAATGCTTTCCAGTTCCATCCATGCTGTTGCAAAAGGTAGTAGCTCCTTCTTTCTCTCTGCTGCATAGAATTCCATTGTGTATATGTACCATAACTTTTTGATCCATTCATTTACTGATGGGCACCTAGGTTGCTTCCAACTCTTGGCTATTATAAATTGTCCTGCTATGAACTTGGGGTGCATAAGTTCTTTGGGATTGGTGTTTCAGGGTTCTTAGGATATAATCCCAACAATGGAATTGTTGGGTCAAAAGGCAGGCCCATTTTTAGTTTTCTGAGAAAATTCCATACTGTTTTCCATAATGGTTGTACCAGTCTGCAATCCCACCAACAGTGAACTAGGGTCCCCTTTTCCCCACAACCTCTCCAACATTTGTTGTTTGTTGCTTTGTTTATGATAGCCATTCTGACGGGTATAAAGTGGTATCTCATTGTGGTTTTAATTTGCATCTCTCTGATAGCTAGCGATATTGAGCATCTTTTCATGTGTCTTTAGATCTTCTGTATGTCCTCCTTGGAGAAGTGTTTGTTCAAGTCCTTTTTCCATTTTTTAACTGGGTTAGTTGTCTTCTTAGAGTGCAGTCATGTGAGTTCTTTGTATATTTTGGAGATTAAACCTTTGTCTAAGGTATCATTGGCAAATATGTTTTCCCATACAGTTGTTTGTCTTGCTAATTTAATACTGTTTTCTTTAGCCACGCAGAAGCTTTTTATTTTGATGAGATCCCATTTGTTTATTCTGTCCTTTATATTCCTTGCTCTAGGGGACATATCAGTAAAAATATTGCTGTGTGAAATATCTGAGATTTTCCTGCCAATGTTCTCCTCTAGGACTTTAATGGTTTCATGGCTTATTTTAAGTCTTTTATCCACCTTGAATTTATTTTGGTGTATGGTGTAAGTCGGTGCTCAAGTTTCATTTTTTTGCATGTAGCTGTCCAGTTCTCCCAACACCATTTGTTGAAGAGGCTATCTTTACTCCATTTTATGTTACTGCCCCCTTTGTCGAATATTAATTGACTGTAGAGAGTTGGGTTTATTTCTGGGCTCTATGTTCTGTTCCATTGGTCTATGTGCCTGTTTTTATGGCAGTACCAGGCTGTTTTGATTACAGTGGTATGATTTCTTTCTTACATAACTTTTGCCTTTCCTAGAGCTAATAATTATATTGTATTTTCATTTGCCTGGCTTTCTATATGTGTTTTACAAAATCTTTCCACATCTACAGCCTTTTAATACAGTTTTCAACATAATGAAATATATTAGATAACCTATCATTTCAACTACTTTTCACTGCAGATGTTCCTGCTAGAGTCTTTGGGCATTGTGTATCTCACGGGTCTGCTGCACACTTGGACTTTCTTTCACAGTTCTCCTGAGTTGATTCCCTATCAAAGATCTGGGACCCATAGACCTTTTGACTTATGGTCCCTCTTTTCCCCACTTAGTAGACCATATATTAGTTTGATAGTAAAGCTGGGTATAGAATTCAGGTTGAAAATCATTTTGCCTCAGAACGTTGGAAGATACTGCTCCACAGTCACCTAGTGTTCAGTGTTGCTGATGAATCTGATGCCTTTCCGACTCCCTTTGCTCTGCATACAACCTATGTTTTCTGTGAGTTTGTAGGCTCTCTTTATCCATGGTGCCGTGGTCACAACATGCCTGCATGTGACCGCCTTTAAGGAACACTGGTCTTGTGGCTTCCAGTTGGACAGACTTAGTTTTGTTGATGAAGAAAGAAAATGCATTGAGGTCATGTAGATGGTAGGTGCAGAGATGGTAGGTGGAATTTAAACCCAGGTATCATTGCCTTGAAGCCATACTCTGCACAGACCATCTGCGTTATCTTGGAACATTTTGTTTCTTCATCAGGAAAATGAAGATAGCATCATCTACTCAATGGGTTGGTAATAGAATTAAATAAGATGTCCTATGTGAAATGCTTGGTGTGGAGTGAAGCGTTCTGGCAAGTGCTCCCTAAATGGCAGCAATGTCATTGTTTAAGTGTGATACGTTTGCACTTTAGAAATGCCCTGAACTGAGAAAATGCACATTTTCTAGGACCATAATTATTCTGTCCACCACCTGCAAACCTCCAGTGAAGGTTTTCACAAGGGCTCTCCCCAGTGAGTTCTGCAGTCAGCAGATACTGACTGACGCAAATACTGAAGGGATTTTGTTACCTGAGGCAGCTGAGACTTCCGTCTAAGGCTTCCTCTGCTGAGTCCAAGACAAGGACTAGGCACAAAGAGACAGTCCTGTGTGAACACACTGGGGACTCTTGTAATGCTTTTGACCATGAAGAGTGAGTTTTGAAAAGATGACTTTTTAAAATTTTCATTATATTTATTGGCATAGCATGTTAATGAGATTATGAGTTTCAAGTGCACAATTCTATAATACATCATCTGTATATTGTGTGCTCGCCACCCAGAGTCAAGTCTCATTTCCTTACTATATATTTGACCCCTTTACTCTCTTTTACTTCCCCCCACCCCACTTCCCTCCTCCCCTCTGGAAACCATCATACTGTTGCCAGTGTATATGAGCTATTTGCTTGTTTGCCTTGTTTGTTGCTTTCTGTTTTATATGTGTGAAATCATGATTCTTGATTAAAACTGTTTTAAATTTGTAGTAAGAGGCACAGCAGGGTTCCAGATTTATTCGTCCTCGTTGCCTGCTGCACATATTCTGCCATGTTCAATGAGTTGCTACTGACTAGCACCAAAGCCTCCCCATTGGTCTCTCTGACTCCCCCGTGTGCCTACCAGTCTGTTCTTTGTGAGGCAACCGGAGTGACCCCCAAAGTAAACGCGCATCCTGCCAGTCCCCGTCTGGGTCTGCGGTCCTCCCATCACACCAGGAAGTACAGTCTGAGTCCTTGCCTGGTCTCCCCGGCCCCGCCTGCCTGCCTCACACTGCACTGCTCTCTCTCACTTATGGTGCTCCAGCCACACTGGCCTTGCTCTGCTGTGTGCATACCATGCGTGTTTCCTTGTCAGCGTGTTTGCACTTTAGTGCCCCTCCTCTGGGACGTTCTTCCCTCGGATAGGCACTGACTGTTCACCACATTCAGATCTCCCTCACCACTTGACCTAAAGTAGCAAATCCATCCTAGCTCATGATTTACACTGATTTATAGTTTGCATTAATTATGGCATCACCAATTAAATGAAACTCCATTAGTGCCAGAGCTCTGTACATGCTGCTGTGTCCCTCTGGGCTTAAGACGGACTGGTATGGTAGGTTCTCCTAAAAGATTTGTGGAATGAATGTTGCATGAAGTGTTTGTAGGTAGGGGACCTACCCACATGTAACATATTTTCTGTGTTTGACAAATACTCATGCACAAACGTAGTGCCAAGGTGAAAGATAGTGAGACCCAGTCCCTGCTCTCAGAGAATCAAGATCTAGCACAGCACCGTCCAATGGGAATAGAGTGGGAGCCACGTTTGTAATCTTAATTTTACCAGTAGCTACACTGAAGAGTTTAAAAAGTGCAATTAATTTTAACAACTTATTATTTAGCCTAATAAACACCCCAAAATATTATTTCAACATGTAACTGATAACTAAAAATGAGATATTTTACATTCTTGTTTGGTACAGAGTCTTCAACTCTGGCACGTAGTTTACATTGACCAAACATCTGAATTGGATCTAGGTTTTCACTGGTCATGCTTGCTTTTTCCATTTATATGTTATAAAGTTTAGAGTTGAAAAAGTAGATTCCTATCCAAGTTGTTCCAAACATACTTAACATCTTGTCAGTTACTGAATCAAGCATCAGTTGAGACTTAAATTTGTTACACGTAAACCCACTGCAGTTCCGCAGTCACACTAGCAGCATTGCAAGGGCTCGGCGGGCACACGTCCTGCCAGCACAGGCGGTCTCGCGGGATAGGTAAGGCATGTAAATGTAGGAAGTGGACACGCTCATGAAGAATGCACATAAAGAAGAGACCCAAGGTCTGAGCACTGCCTTTGCACACATTCTTCTTCTGACGAGAGTTTGTCTCTTTCTTTAGGATTCAGCCTAATGTTAGCTTTGCCAGGAAGCCTTCCTCAGCCCCCTCAGATTGGATTAGACCCCTCAACTGTGAGCTCTCAGAACAGCCTGTACATCTTCTATCTTCAGTTTGTTGTGCTATGTTCTAATTGTCATCAATATAATTATATTTGTATTTCCAACTACTTTGTAAGTTTCCTGTGACCAGTAAGCTGTCATTGTTGATTCCTCAGTACCTAGCCCTCAATATGTGTTTGTGGAATAAATAAGTAAGTGATGATTGACTTAATTGAATGGCTGAACCTTGGAAGAAGAAAAGGACTAACCCTGTTAGAACAGAGAAGCCAGCGCATGAAAGGGGAGCCAGGGCAGTGTGGGAGGGGGACAGAGACAGAAGCTCAATTTGGGCAGGATGCTGAGCCACCATGTCATATACTTCTGGGAGTCAGAGAAGATGAGAATTAAAGAAAAGCTGTTAGATTTGGTAGCCAGGAGACCATTTTTATGGGAGTCCACAGAGACAGTCAGAGAAACCTATGCTCAACACTCTCCATAAGTTCACTGTCATCCCTGATTTAAGAGTGGTTGATATGTTAAATGTTGTGAGTAGACGGGGTTCCAGGGCCATATCCAAGTCTTAAATGTTTGGTCAGCTGTGATCCTTCCAGTTACTGCAGTCCCCACTAATGACAGCTGTTAAATCTGTATGCTAATTGAAATTGTGAGGGAGTCATAGCTGGCTTGGGGCACTGTGTGATTTATGGGCTTCTGATCAAAAGATACTTAAAGTACAAAATTATTGGAGCCAGGAAGAGAGATGTGATTAATCACAGAAGACAATGTACTAAATGGCCCACTAAAACACTGCAGTAAAAACTAAAAAAAAGGGCTCTAGTTGCATCCGTGAGACAAGGGTGTATGTGTGTGTGCGTGTGTGTGTAAAATGAAGTGCACACACAGGCTATAACAAGATGTTTTTCCAGCATATAGAGATTCTGTTTGGGGATTTCAAGGGCATATGTTTATCTTCAAATTTTGTTTACACTGTGACCATCAGCTCAGCAAATATCAACTTTCTAACTCCATGTCTGTATCACAAGATCTCTGGGTGGTGGAGGGGGAATGGTTTAAAAATAAAAGTCACTTCCTTTTATTTGTATTTAAGGCCCCAGTGTAGGTCTAAGCCTTTCTGTTTACCTTTTTACCTTTATACCTTTACTTTCGTCACAGTGTAAGGCCTATGGTTTCCTTCACCAAAATTACTGGCACTAAGAAAACAGGGTGCAAGTCAAAAATTTCTAGTATTTATCTAAACAGGAAAGTGACAATAACAGTAATTGTCTCGAACAATCACCGATGTGTGCCATCAGAGTTAAGTGAGTCTTGTGTCCCTCCTACCAGTGGACTGTCCTACTGATTGTCAAATTCTGTACTCTGACAGTCACCTAGACATATTTTTTTCAGTTGCCACTGATTGTCAAAACGACTGGTCAACGTCAGTATTTTCTAAACTTGAAAAAAATCTGTCAGAGTTGTTGTTGGAGACTGTGTAAAATGTACCTTCTGGGTGCATGCTCATAAATGCTAAGCAACAACAGACACACACACACACCCCTTCCTCTGCACCTTACACACAACTGGGGCGGGGTGGAAGCAGTTCCAGACTGCAGAAGGACTCGATAGTCAGGGTAGAAGAGGAGGGGGCAAGCGAGTGCTTTGAAGTACTTTGCATGGACCCAAATTATGCCCAACTACCAATGACACAGAACATAGTGGTGCTGCTCCCCTGTCCCTGTAGATACCAAGATTCAGGGTCTTCACCATTGTCATGCTTCACCCCCCCAAATACACACGAACACACACACACACACACACACACACACACACTTGTATTTTCTACCCTGACATCACCTCCCTGTGCCAACAAATGATTTTAAAAGTTGGGTCCTGAGTTAGGGAAACACCCGCAGAACTAGGACCCACGAGTGGATGGGAAAGGCAGAGGCTACAGAAAGACTCAAGTGGCATCCTCACTGTTCCTTTGAAACTGTCTAGCTGGAAATGATTAGAGATGATTTACATGCTGAGAGGTATACCGATAACCCTTTCAGAATGGAAATGGAAGAACTAGATCTAAAGCATCTAAAGATCTAAAGATCTAAAGAATCAGAAACTCAGAATCTTCTAGGAACCAGTATCCTGATTAGTAAGACGGGGTCAGAGATGCTGACAACATACCTGGGGCAAGGACCCAGTAGTAATCAGCGTCGAGTGAGCTGCAAAAGGGCTAAGACGAGAGGAAACAACCAGGCGAGGATGATGACTGTGTCTGGGACCTGCTGTGTGCCACAGAGGTGACCCTACAATTTTGCAGGTACCATTGTAATGGAGTAATGTTTTCCTGTGGCATATGCTGCAATTATTTGTATGCTCCTTATCCATTCACCATGTTTACTTCTTATCAACCTGTAATTGTCACTCACTTAAAGCCAATTGTCCTTTCCACAACTAGGCGTGCAAGTAAATACTGTGAATTGCACAAAGGAAATAGAAAAAATTACTTTTACTGAGTGCAGCTCATTTCCTCCTTTGAGGTGATTACTTATTATCTGTGTGCTCATTTCAGAGTATGAGTTATTACTGCTGTAAACACCTGCTCCTTCTTCCAGTTGCTGCACACGGGTACTCAGAAGCTGACATAAAATATCACTGCATACCAAAGGGAGGGCTGTAACAGCATCTGGGAACTAGGTCAGTTCTAAAACTCTCTTCAGCAGTTGATCTACACACTTGAATTTTGAATTTAATTCAAAATTTTTTTAAATTATGGAACAAAAGTAGATTTTCTTTTTCTATTGAAACTGAAAACAGTTAAACCACCCAAAGTCCCCACAATGCCATTATCATTCGCTTCGAAGATTAAGTTTGAAAATCAAAGACTACTTGCATGTTGGTACTTTGTAAAGAGGTAGATAAGAAAGCAAGAATTTCAAGGTGTCAGCGAGTACCTGCCCTCCTAGTGAGGCAGTTGATGGCATGCATTGTTACCTGGCCAGAGGAGAAACAAGGCTGCGTGCTGAAGGCAGGAAATTAATTGCCCAGAGCCTGGAGAGTTCCTGATTTAGAGTTACTGGTGGCAAAAAAACCCAAAAAAATACGTTATATTCATGACCCATTTGCTTTCAGAATGCTGCAGAACTGGTAATATTCTCAAGGGAAGAACACATGACTGTGGACTTTGGGTTCCTTACTCGTATATTATCAGACGATCTTCTGCAGTCATTCAAATGCATAGCATACATGTGTGTAAGACGGTTGGACTGGTTCCAGGGCCACCACAACGAAGCAGCACCGACTGGGTGGCTTAAACACAGAGATTTAGTTTCTCACAATTCTGGAGGGTGTAAGTCTGAGGCCAAGGTTTTGTCAGGCTAATTTCTTCTGAGGCCTCTCTCCTTGGCTTGTAGGTGGCCGCATTCCATGTGTCCTAGGATGGTCATCTGTGTTGTCTGTGTCTGAATGTGCTTTTTTCCCAGGACACCTGTTATATTGGACTAGGGCCCATCCTACCGGCCCCACTTTAACCTAATTACCTCTTTACATGCTGCATCTCCAGACACAGTCACCTTCTAGGGTACTGGAAGTTAGTGCTTCAGACTTTGAATTTGGGGGAACACAATTCCACCTACAACATCAGCCAATTTTCCAGCCCAGTGCCCTGCACATAGTAGGTGTTTGGTAAATAATTGTCAAATGGCTGACTGAATTAACCATTAGTTCTGTGCTGAGAGGAAAGAGCTGATATCGGGAGCAAAAGCATGACGATGCTGTCGCCGCAGCTTGAGCCACTCAGAGAAAGTAGCAATCTGATTTTCAAAAACAATGATATCACTATTAAACCTGAAGAGAAAGAAAATTTTGGATCAGCCGTAAGGAGACAAGGACAAAGGACTTGGATAGTCTCTCTTTGAGGGACACAGGTGATAGATGGCTTGCGTCATATGTTACGACTCAGAGCTGACGGAGCAATTAGAAATGTTGGGTTGGAGGCTCCTGTAGTAGACTTTGTTTACTCTAGGGTTCATTGTTATTTTTAATGTACTCACACAAACAGGAAATGTCTTATGCCAGATGGAAAACATTGATCAATTTTTCATTCTCATATTCAAGAAGTTCAAAAAATACCATGGAAAGTAGATTGAAAAAGATGCATGATGCAATCCCCTATTTATTAAATATTCAACGCTGGCACCGAAAAACACCATGATGTCATTTCAAGCCAGTTTGGGTAGCATTTTAACAGGATCTGAGACTTTTGAACAGTCATGTTAATACCATCAGCTGCTTCGATTTGATTAGTGAGATGATATCTCTATCTTTATGCAATGACGACACACAGGGCTGGTGTCATGTGGTGTCAGTGGCAGCACTGAGCCAGACCCAAAAGACGACTCCGCAGGGCCACGGGGTGTGTAGACCTCCGGGGTCTCCAACCAGTCGACCCCACAACAGCTCAACCATGTGCCACCATCCTCGTAATGAGATTTTTTCCGAGGGTACTCGTGTTAACCCTTTTTCTGAGTGTTAACCCTCACGTGGTTACTGTGGCATTTGCTACACAATTGGAATATTTTGTTCTGAGCGCCCGGTTTGTGGAGAGATGTTTCTGTTCTCTTTCAAATTCTCTTCCTCCGAAAAGTAGAAAGCAGGTGTGACAATAAAGTGATTGATGACTTTAATCCTTCTTTGTGCACCCATGTTCCAGAGTTACCTCCGTGGTGAAGAAATGTCAGCACATGCCCGGTCTTTGCCTCACTCTCCACTCTGTTGTTTCGGCTGTTTGTTTGCCTCAGCTCCTGCTTTTCTTGAAATGTGATTAAGAAAACTCCAAACCTAACTAGTTTAAAAATAAAATGCCTTCCAGGCTTTTATTTAACTTGAATTTGGTTTCTTACACGTTGTTAACAAAAACCTCTTTATATTTAAAAAAGACTACGTTAAGTCAACCTACAAGCAATGCACTGACTGAAGGTGTGTGCTTCTCTTCTTGAGTACGCTGTGGTTTAGCGTTGTTGCTCCATTCTGTTGTACTTTGCTTCCTTTGTACAGCATCCAAACCCCATGAACACCAGTATCTCTGAGCCATCCCTTTGCCCTTATTTTCTAAATGCGTTGAATAGGTTGTATTGGAATAAAGGGGCTGTATGTCCCCTTGGACAGATAGCTACATTCTTTCTATATGAGCCATAATGGATTAGTACAGCAGCCTGTTGGGTAAGAGGCAGCCTGTTCTGCATGCACTCGAGGTTGCCTGAGAGCAGACCTGCCAGGTCAGTGTTAGGAGCCTGGAGACTGATGAAGGAGGGCCAGGCCACCCTTGTACAGCACCGAAACAGAAAACTGTACTGTCCAGAACAAAGCCCAGCTCTTGGTAGCCAGATGGGCACAGCTAATCTCCCTTGAAATCTCAATGGATGCTTTTTCTTTCTGATCCTGTTTCTTTCTTTATAAAGGGAAGACCAAAAGCACTTCTTGTTCTTGCCCATGAAAGAAGCAGCCATTAGCTTGCGTATCATAAAAGCTCTTAAGTCACACTCTGAAAACCCCTGGGTAGACCCCGAGCCGCCTGTCCTGAGGTCCCATTGTTTATCCTGCCACCTGCAGACCAGGCGCAGCACATAATAATACATCACCTGTAAAATGAAAGGGCACCTCCGACCTCTGGGGAATCGGTGGCGTGTTGATACAGAACTAATGCACTTTAAATGCTTCCTCCTGTCTTCTCATGCCGCCTACTCTTCTGGAAAATCCAGTAGGGTCCCCACACTTAAATTTAGCATCCTGAAACAGCACTGTTCCAAGACTTTGGCGTCTAACTGAGCCACCTGGAGGGCCTGTTAAAATACAGGTTGCTGGGTCCCACCCTGAGAATTTCTGATTCCCTAGGTCTGGGGCGAGCCAGAGAATGTGCATCTGTAACAGGTTCCCAGATGACACTCATGCTGTGACTCAGCGACCACACTTAGAGAACCAGTGCCATCCAGTGTTAGAACTAGCCACGCACCTAGTCAGCATTTTATGGTTAGAGGTTCAGACCAGTGTTCTGAACTTATTGACAAGCTTTCCTGGTGCAGGGATTGACATCACTGGGCAAATGACCCTTGGTCTTACAGTTACACTTAGATTATTGGCATTGAAAATAGCAACAAAAACAACAGTACCTAGTGGTATCATAGAATTTTGCAGTTTACAAAGCATTTTTACTGTCATTACCTCCTACAAGCCTTCATACCCTGTGGCTTATTAATAATAATAATTATTATCACAGAATATTATTATGAGAGAAAACTGAGGTTTGGAAGCAGTAGGTGCCTTGCTCAAGGTCAGTGAGGTGGCAGCATAGGACTGTCGCCAGGCTAACTCCAGAGCCTTTTGTTCTCCAAACTCAGACATGCACACTCATTGTCCAAGGAGGATACAAGCAAAGGCAGTTTTAAGAAAGCCAGTTTCAAGAAGCTCCACTTCCATTCACAGACTTCTCTTAAATTGGCCTGAGAACACACCCTTCTCCTACTCTGCACGAGAAGGTAGCACTCACGAGGGTCCTCACTGGTGACCCCTAGATTCTGAATAGGGGGTGATTGAAAATGTTGGTATAGATGGGGAGACAGAAAATGACTGATGAGTGAGTAATAAATCCTTTGCCTTCACTTGGTTTTGAATTATTTGCTTTTAGCAAAATTAAAGAAGAATCTAATCAAGTAAGCTGATACATGATTACTAATGTTTGATAAGTAACTTAGAGAACTTAGAGTTCATAGAACTGAATGATGGCGCTGTAAGTAAAACTCCCTCTATTCCTATTTACTTATGTGAATAGGAATTAAGGACAAACTCTGTCTCACTTGAGCAATAAGTAATATTCGCTCATGAACAAAAGAAGCAATTGGGGAAAAAACACCCTCCATGTCATGTTATTAAAAGATATACTTCCAATGACATTTTATTTTTTTAGTTTAAAGATTGTCACAAACTTACAAACTGTATAATACATTTTATATCAATCAATTATGTAATAATTATAATAATAGCTTGATAAACACAATGTTTTTGTCACTTAGGATGCGTAAGGTCACAGGATATTGTTTTCCATTTTAAATTTGGAATATGTGTGTTACAGAGAAGTATAACAGATTGATCAATAAAATCACAAACATGATTTACGCATGAAAATATGCTTACGTTAGATTAGACTTCTTTGGGGAGGGTGGAATGGAATTTCAACTTCAAGGGCAAAGGGGAGCACATAAATTTTCCTTTAATCAAGAGCTTGTCCCTGTGGTTATTATGCAGCTGACGCCGTTCCCAGTTGCTGTGATGTTCACATCACCTTGGCTCCATTTTAAAGTGATGTCATGGTTTTATTTAAGGTTGCCTTTATTTACAATATGCCAGCACTGAGCAATATATACATCCAGCACTAAGATTAAAATGTCAGTGTCGATTTAGAAATCTGAGAAGGGAGTGATTTCTCAGTATTCTTTGGGATTAGACGAGCATAAAGTTGGATTCCGAGTTCACCTCGGATTCCCCCGCACGGCACGAGCTGCAGGCACGCTCAGGCAGACCAAGGTCTCTGTTCTCTTCCTCTTCCCGCCATATTTCCTTCCATCCCCCTCCCCCCCAAATCTTACTGTTTTTACCATCATAATTTCATCTTTGTGAAATGAATGTTGCTTGCTTATTTATTATCACTGTGATGTTGCAATTAAAAAATAGATACCATTGAGTGAGCTCAAATGTAATAAAAACTAACAGAACAACAACATGTATTCATGTAGGAATGAAGTCTAAAGTCTTTTCAAAGTCTGTTTCCAAACCTCTATTTGAAAACAAGCTTCAAAGTACTCTAATTCTTTAGTTCCACAAACATTGAGCACTTGTGACACAGGCCTAGTGAGTAATTTATAGCCGGATCTCTCACCCTGGGCCCTGCTGAGAACCCGGGCTGGACCTCTCTCTGGGGCAGGAGGAGCTGCCCTGCACATGGTAAGACGTTTAGCCACATCCCAGGCCTCTGTCCACTAGGTGCCAGTGGTGAGACTTCTTCCCTAAGCTCATGACAATCAAGCTGTCTCCAGACATTGCCAAATGGGGTGTGGTGACCAGGTTTAGCAAATAAGAATGCAGGATGCCTAGTTAAATGTGAATTTCAGATAAACAACAAATAATGTTTTAGCATTCGAGGTCTGTCTGGAAGAAGTCCAGCCATTGCTTATATAATGAGAATGGTTTGCATGACATCAATGTAACCTGGCAACCAAGGAGCATGGACTGGAATGTGCATGCACAAACGATGATGACTTCACTGTATAGTCAGTGTGGGTGGAAGATGCCATTGAGTGAGTGTGTGCACTGTGTGGCCTTAGCATTCAAAATGACTGAGTAGAGCAACAAATCTGCATCAAATTTTGCATTAAGCTTGAACATTCCTCCATGGGAATCATTTGGGTGATTCAGAAGGCCGCAGCTATGAGCAACTGGTGATTGGCAGCTTCATCACAACAGCATGCCTGCTCATGCATCAAGTCTTGGGTAGAGATTTTAGAGACATATCAAATCACCCAGGTCCTTCAGACCTCCTACAGCCCAGATTTGGTGCCCTGAGACTTCTGGCTTTTTCCAAAACTACAATCACCTTTGAAAGGGGAGACATTTCAGACCATCGGTAAGATTCAAGATATGACTGGGCAGCTGATGGCAATTGGGAGAACAGTGTGTGGTCCCAAGGTCCCTACTTTGAAGGGAACTGAGGTGTCATTGTCCTATGTACAATGTTTCTTGTGTCTCGTATCTTCTTCAAGGAATGTCTCTATTTTTCATATTATATGGGTACATACTTTCTGGACAGACCTTGTATATATTTTGTCTCATTCCTGACAGGGTTCCTCAAACCCTTGCAGTTTCCTTAGTGATGCATGATAAGAATGTCTTTATTATATTAATGAAATAAATTGGAAAGCCCCTAAGGATGGAGGCTGGTCACTAGTGGAGCCAACCTTGCGGCTAGAACTTTGAGTCCCACTCCCCCAACCTCTCGAAAAGGGGAAAGTGTCTAGAAATTTAGTTTAATCACCAGTGGCCAGTTATTTAACCAGTCATGCCTATGTAATGAAGCCTTTAGAAAAGCCCAAAGCATAGGGTTTGAGGAGCTTCTAGGTTGGCGAACACGGGAGATTTAGGGAGAGAGGTGCTTGGGGAGAGAGGTGCCCTGGGAGAGAGTATGGAAGCTTCAAGTCCTTTCCCCATACCTTGCCCTGTGCATCTCTTTTATCTGGCTGTTCCTGAGTTATATCTTTACAATAAACGGGTACCCTAGTAAGGAGAATGTTTCTCTGAGTTCTGGGCACCACTCTGGCAAATTGTTCAAACCCAGGGTGGGAGTCGCCGGAGCCTCTGATCTGTAGCTGCTCTGTCAGAAGCACAGGTGACAACCTGGCTTGTGATTGGTGTCTGAAGTGTATGGTGCTGGTGGCAGGGGGTGCCTTGTGCGACTGAGCCCTTAACCCGTAGAATCTGATGACGTCTCTGCATAGTTACTGTCAGAATAGAGTTGGGCTGTAAGACACCCAGCTGGTGTCCAGAATGGCTTAGATGTTTGGAGAAGCACCCCTCCCCGCATCATGACAGGTATCAGAATCCTTAATCACCAAGTTAGAATCTTTCCTCTTTACTTACAAGTATAGTTTAATTTAGAAACAAGTATTTCCATGTGTTCTAAGAAAAAAGAACTTTCTTCCTCTCTTAAGATGAAAAACGACTGCAGAATATTCTCATTGATTTTTTAAAAATCTGAGCTTCTTTCCTCATCATATTTGGCAAGAGGTCAAAATACAATGCATGACCCAGTGCAGCCAGCCGAGTGGCGGAGTAGCAGCAGCAGCAGCAGCACTCCCCCCCCTGAACTGCAGGCTCAGAAGTCCAGCTTGGGGGAGACATGACGCAAGCGTTGCTCCAGGCCACGTGTTTAGCTTCAGGAGGAGTCTCTCTCTCGATCTCACTCTTTCAGCCCCTGTGAACTGCCGGTTAGCCACAGCAGTTCATGAACATTTCCAGGTACACAACGCAATGTCTGATGCAGATATGCCCTAATATTTGGTGTGAAATACGGAGACTGCCCCCCAAGTGTTGTGGCCCAACATTCACATAGTAAATATTAGTGAGTGAAGCTCCTACTTTGTCCATGACTCTCACTAATTTTTCTATGGCTTAATTAAATACTAATAATTGTACTAAATCTAAAATGTTAATTATGTGTCTCTCTGGGTGCTAAAACTTGGGTGATTTGCTTCCTTTTAAATTATATTCTATGTTGATTGAATTTGCTACACAAGCATGTATTATTTTTATACCTGGGAAACAACAACAACAAAATTGCTATTTGAGGGTAAGAGAAAAGGATCAAAAGAATTCTAGCCAGGCCCTGGCTGGTGTGGCTCCATGGATTGAGTGCTGGCCTGCAAACCAAAAGGTCAGCAGTACAATTCCCAGCCAGGGCTCATGCCTGGTCTGCGGGCCAGATGCCCAGTTGTGAGTGTGTAAGAGGCAACCTATAGATATATCTCTCTCACATGGGTATTTCTCTCCCTCTCTTTCTCCTTTCCCTTCTCTCTAAAAATAAACAAATAAAATCTTTAAAAAAAAAAGATTCCTAGGCAGGTATAGTGAATCAAGTTCACCTCCTCTCCTGGTCACACCCTGTATTTATCCCCCCAGGTGGGTACCTTGGCAGGTTGAACTGCAGAACGCAACAGCTCACTCAGAATGCGAGTAAATGAGAACCCTGATGGACAGGCACCGCTGAACTGCTCCAAACTTCCCCTCAGACTTGCAAATGGAAGTCACCAGGGAAGAGGCTTTTTCAAAAGCCTCATCTCTGTGTGTCTTGTGGACCCAGGGTGCCCCCCAGTGTCGGTGAGGGTTAATCACAGTTCACCGTTTATTGGAACACTAGAATGAAGATGTGTTCTAGGTTTGTGATTCGTGTCAAGTCTGATTTTCTGTCAGAAGCTTCCCCTGCCTTTGTCACCTCTGAAAATCGAGTCTATGGAAGGGCTCAGGAGGTATTTTTTAAAACTCACTTCAGTTTGCTTTTGCGCAATTTGGGTTCTGAAGCAGAGCCGTTTCCACGGAAATTCATTTCCTGGCCAGAATCCCGACCATTCCCAAATCTTTTTAAAATCTACCTCCCCTGTAAAATGTCATTATATTTATCTTATCTTTTCTTTTTTTTAGCAGCATCAGTTTACTTTTATTTATTTATATTTATTATTTTAGAGAGAGGGGGAGGGAGGGAGAAAGAGAGGGAGAGATCAGACAGAGAAACAGATTTGTTGCCTCTCACACACCCCCTACTGGGGACCCTCCAGCAACCCAGGGAACTGAACCAGTGACCTTTCAGTTCACAGGCCAGCGCTCAATCCACTGAGCCACACTGGCCAGGACTATATTTTTCTTTTCAAGATGGCCAGGTCTATCTTCACTTGCTCTCAAAAGATGCTGACAGTTAAAAAACAGACGTGACCAAGTAGTTCCTCCTGCTCTTGGACTTGGAAGTCTCTAAAATAACACCTCAACTTCTACCTGCCTCCTGCCAAATGAGAGTGACTTCTAGACCCCTGAACACCTCTCTTCTGTAATTTTCCTTAATCTAGCTTTGTGTGGAAGCACCCTCCATTGCGTTCATCCGGTTCTTAGTCTTCACAGCCCAGATGTTCTTCATGCACCACACCTTGAGAACCGCTGGGTTAAAGAAATTTCTCATTTCCATTGCTTATTTATCAGTCTTATTAATTAACATGCAATGCTACTGATTAACCTCACCTCTGGAGTTAAATATTCTCTGTAGCCCACATGCGTGTGAGGAGTCTGGTTTTGAGGGCTGTGGTGGGAGGGAGAGCTCTTGTTGAGATCGCAAAAGTCAGAACGACCTGGTTTGTGGCTTGCACCCTTCAACAGTCAGTAGCTGTGACCATCCAACCCCTTTGTGGGCTCTGTGGTGGGTAAGCAGGATGTAGTTTGTATTTGATCCATACAGACGACTATGGAAGACCACTCTGGGCAGCATGGTCCTGGTCAGAAAGAAGGTCAATGGATTCCTTAGTTCCCTGGGGTTGGGAATTCCCTCTTTAGGAATTACCTTAGTCCAGGATAGCTCAGTCAGGAGGGAAGAAGGAGCTTCAGTCTGCAACCTGAGCCTGGCCTCTCATCTGTGCTGTGAAGAGCAGAAAGAATGTTGTCTGTTCAGATGCAATCAGTTGAAACAGTGCAAAAACAATACAATTTGAATACTTCCAAATCAAAGACTTCCATATTTTGCTGTGATGCACTCCCATGTAAAATGTACACCCACGTTTTTGGCCCAAACTTTCAGGAAAAAGATTTTTGTTTTAATTTTTTAATTCAATTTTTACTTATGTATATTTAGGTCTTGTTTTTTTATATTATAAAGGAATCTTAGTATTTATTCTTTAACATATGGATGTCATTATTGCTTTCTGAAGTTACACATTTAATGTATAAGCATAAATAAAATAACTAAAGGCCATTTATATAGATATGAAATTAGTTCTGCCCATTTATAATGCGCATCCTTATTTTTCCATCAAAAATTGGAGCAAAAAGTATGCATCATACATGGCAAAATACAGTACTTCATAAAGCATCTTAATACCATGCCTGGGGCTTTGGTCTATTACTGGTAATGTCACCCTGCTGCTATCGCTTCTGACCACTCTTTTTAAAGTTGCAATTATAATTTACAGAGAAATAGATGCAAGAGTCATAAACAGAGAGTTCAGTGGATTTTAACAATTGTGTACATGCATGTAACCACCACCCAAATCAAGATAATGGAACATTTCGTTCTCCCCAAAAAAGGTTCTTCACCCCCATTTTTAAACTCTCTACTCCCCACCCTAGAGGAAACCACTGCTTTGATTTCTATCACCAAATATGAGTTCTGTCCATTCTTGAACTTCATAGACAGTATGGGCCTTTCTGGCTTCTTTCGGTCAGCATAATGTCTTATAAACCCATCCATGTTGTTGCATGTATGAGTCGTTCATTCCTTTTTATTGTAAAATACTAGCTGGTTTATTGATGCACCATGATGTGTTCCTCTAGGCTCCTATTGATGGACATTTGGGTTGCTTCTGGGTGTTTTGTTTTTGTTTTATTTGTTTGTTTGTTTTTTGCGGGGGAAGGTTTGGGGGACAGAGGGATTCATTTTCTAAAGGCTGTGTTTTCATCCGTCTTAAGTCTTTTGAGCACCCTCAGCTCCGCTTCCGTTTTTTATTTCTTTTGGATCAAGACCGAGGAGTAGGAGGTAGCATTTCTGGACTATAGGACAGATGTATATTTAACTCTATAAGAAACTGCCAGTTCTCTTGGGTTGTACCATTTTACACTCCTACCAGTAATTCGTAAGAGTTCTGGTTGCCACCTGCCTCCCCCGCCATCCCTGCCAACACTGGGTGGGCATGGAAAGGCATCTTACTGGGTTTTTAATTTGCACGTCTTTGCAGACTAATGATATTGAACAGTGGTGATTCAATTTTAAGCCTGATTTTTTTAATCTCCCCTATTTAAATCTATGCAATGGTGTTTAGGAGTCTGAGCTGAGTGTATTATCTGAGGGTATCTGAAAGGCCCATAATCAGCCTGTACCCACAGGGACGCTGCCTGGCAGAGCGGAGGAGCCACCTGGGGCAGGGTCCTGAGGGGAAGGAGGAGCCAGAGAGCAAGCCTGGCCCAGGGGCCATCGGAGAAGAGCGGGGCCATTGGAGACAGTGCAGCTTCTGTTCCCACAGGTCTAGCTCATCCTTTCTCAGTATGAACACAGCGAGGGAACTCCAAGTGAACTGGAAAAAGTGTCCTTGAAGGAATCATGTGACCTTAATGGAGTTCCAGATAGGAGAAGGGGAATCTCGATAGTAGTCAAAGGAGCCCCGGAGTCCAGTCCTGTCAGTAGTAACACTGGCCAGACCGGCATCTGGCACAGCTGGGGCAACCTCGGTGCTGCCCGGCACTGCTCATAACCCTGTAGGCGTCATCCTTTCAGTTGCCTGTTGCACAGACAAAGAAACTGAGTCAAAATGGTCAAGTCAGCGTGGTGGCTCCTCCACACAGAAGTTAACAATCACCAAAAATCGCCCATGGGCAGAAGGAAGGGCGTACAAACGTGGTGTAAGAACACGAGGGACCGTGACTCGGCCTTGAAAAGGAATGAAATCCTGACTCGCGGTATGGCATGGCATCAGTGAACCTGGAGGACGCCACGTGAAATGAGCCACACACGGAAGGACAAGCGCTGTGTGACTCCACTTACTGAGTTAAAGTGAGGAACAGAAGGTGGGAGAGTGGTTACCAGCAGCCGGGCAGGGGGAGGGGAAACCGGACATGACCATTTAGTGGGGACAGGGTTTCAGTTTTGCAGGACGAAGAGTCCCGGGGTGAATGGCGGTGATGTTGCACAATGTGGCAGATGTAGTTAGTGGCACTGAATTGTTCTTTAAAAATGGGTAAAATCATAGATTTTTATGTTGTGCATATTTTACCATGATGAAAACCCATTGAAAAGTAGCTTGCCCAAGGCCTCACAGCTAGGAACCAGCAGAATGAGGATTTAAATTGTGGGGGTCCAATTCAGAGTCTGAACTATCCACCCTTCCCACAGATGCTTCAATGTCTGAGGCTGTACCAGTGAGCAGGGCATCTTAGGGCTTTACTGCACATCGAAAGCCTCTGGGCCTGGCAGTAGATTCCCAAGAGAGAGAAACAAAAGACACCACAGGGTGATTGGACAGGCAGCATTCACTTGTGCATAGGAGCTGTTTCCCGGGCGTGCCTGGAAATAGCTCACAATAGTAGGCGGGGATGAGTGATGTGGTCACTCTGACCCAGTTTTAAATAAATATCTGGTGCAGCCTGATAAATAATAGACATGGAAGCAAAACTTCATAGATGTGTAATTTTGTATATGTATATGAAGTCCAAGTGCAATGTGACTTTTTTAAACTTACTTGGTGGTCTGTGCCATGCATACCTTTTTGGCTGTGGAGATCATGCCAAAATTTAAATACCCTTTTATTTATTCCATTCTACTTAAGGTTATTCAACAGACTAAATTTTCAGCCTCTGCAATTCAGCAGAGTACACATTATAAACAAATATGCAGAATGTGTGACAAATGCTGGGAGTGGGGGGGGGGGGTGACACATGAATCACTGCAGGGATACCAGACACAGAGCCATTGATTCGGGGCAGGTCTTTCGTAGGCAGGGGAAGCTCTAGAGAGGTCACGTTTGAAGTGTTGATAGTAATTTTCTAAGCGGATAATAGAGGTGAAGAGAAAAGAGCCTGAGCTGAGGCACAGAGAGCTGTGCAAGCCAGAGGAGGCAACGGGGTGATGCTGGAAGCTGTGTTTCTTATTGGAATACCTGCATGAGAACCACCTGGGTCTTGTTTGAGGTGCAGATTCCCAGGCCCCACCCCAGGCCTCCTAAATGGGATGTTTCTAGTGGCAGAGGCTGAGAACGTGCATTTTCAATACTGTCCCCTGTGATTACATTGCACACAAAAGTACAGTGGAGAGCATCACTGAACTGGAGTGGGGAGCACATGGGTGGAGATGAGGCAGAGAAGCAGGCTGGGCCAAGTGACAAAGGGCCTTGTGCTCCAGGCAGCGGTGTTCGGCAGGTAAACAGACGGGGAATACCTAAAAGGGCAAATCCTGGGCAATCCGGAAAGAGGGAGGACGAGGAGGCTGCTGTAAAACAGGCAGGAGACTGGATGATCGACTGGGGGCTCCGAGAAGTGGCCATGCAGGAGGGAAGCAGAGGTGAGTGGTTCTGAATGGTACTGAAGGGTAGGAGGGCTGAATCACAATCCACAATGACAGGGGGGAACAGAGAGATGGACTCCAAGAGGCAAGAGCTGAGGTGGCCCTGAAGGGAATGCACACTTCCCAGAGTTCTGAATGCAGGTCTCTCGGAACCCAGTGTGGGCCCCTCCAGCTGACTGGCCACAGCTTTATTGGAGTGACTTGCAAAGACATGTGCTTGAAGCCAGGTGCTTAATACTCAGGATACTGATTCCCATTTCTAAAGGTTAGCAGGGAATTTTAAGAGCAAACCTTCCCCACCCTTATAAAATAAGAATGCAAATGCTTTAGGAAATACATGGTTATTACTTTTTTGTGGTAATAACCATTTATAAGCCGGGGGTGTTTTCAGAAAGCATTTGATGGAGAATGCTAATTCCATCAAAGCCCCAGAGGAAGCAACATTTCTTTGTTCTTCTTACACTGTGCCACCTTTGCTTGTTTTTCAGGGTTCATTTAAAAGTATATAATGATAAAAAACAACAACCCTGAAAGATCAATTTTACAGCAAAAAAAATCAAAATAGCTTATAACTTAATAAAAACTAACATAAAAACAATATGTATTCATGCAGGAATGAAGTCTAAAGTCTTCTGAAAGTCTGTTTCCAAACCTCTATTTGAAAACAAGCTTCAAAGTACTCTAATTTTTTATTCCATAAACGTTGAGCACTTGTGACACAGGCCTAGTGAGTAATTTATAGCCGGATCTCTCACCCTGGGCCCTGCTGAGAACCCGGGCTGGACCACTCTCTGGGGCAGGAGGAGCTGCCCTGCACATGGTAAGACGTTTAGCCACATCCCAGGCCTCTGCCCACTAGGTGCCAGTGGCGACCCTCTTCCCCTAAGCTCATGACAATCAAGCTGTCTCCAGACATTGCCAAATGGGGTGTGGTGACCAGGTTTAGCAAATAAGAATACAAGATGCCTAGTTAAATGTGAATTTCAGATAAACAACAAATAATGTTTTAGCATTCGAGTTCTGACTGGAAAAAGTACAGCTACTGTTAATATAACCAGAATGGTTTATGAGACATTATGTAACCTGGCAGCCAAGGAGAGTGGACTAAAATGCATGTTGGTGAACAAGGACAACTCCACTGTACTAGTCATTGGGGGCGGTAGATGCCATTGAGTGAGCATGTGTACTGTGTGGCCATCACATTCAAAATGACTGAGTGAGTAGAGCAACAAATCTGCATCAAATTTTGCATTAAGCTTGTACCTTCCTCCACGAAAACCATTTGGGCAATTCAAAAGGCCACAGCTCTAGGCATCTGGTGATTGGCAGCTTTACCATGACAACACACCCATTCATGCATCACCTCTGGTGCAGAGTTTATGGCAAAACGTCAAATCACCCAGGTGACTCAGCCCCCCTACGGCCCAGATTTGGTGCCCTGTGACTTCTGGCTTTTCCCCAAACTAAAATCGCCTTTGAAAAGGAAGAGATTTCAGTGCATTGATGAGATTCAGAAAAATATGATGGGGCAGCTGATGGTGATTAGAACTGTATGAGGTCCCAAGGTACTGACTTTGAAGGGGACTAAGGCTTCATTTTCCTATGTACAATGTTTCTTGAATTTTGTCTCTGCTTCAGTAATTATTTCTATGTTGCATATTACATGGCTGGATACCTTCTGGATGGACCTCATAAGTATGTTCCAAATATTGCATGAGACATACTTATACTAATTTTTAAAAAATCTAATTTAACTGGTGGCTTGTATTTTATCTGGGCACCCTGGGCAGGGGGATGGGTGCTGGGCTACAGGATTGTTGATGTACTAAACAAAGTAATGAGTGTGAGGTTCCTGGCCCGCAATGGGTGTGCTGTACCCATTCTGGTAATCTGCTGCAGACCTTGAGTCTGCTCCATCTTTGTCCTCCCTGGAGGCTTCAGTTAGTACTCAGAGCTTCCCATTCTTTCCAAAACTGTAATCAGAGTCGACATGCTGTCAGGAGGAGAAAGGGGGCCCACGTGGGAATCTGTAAGTACTGGGAACTAGCACTCTGGTCAAAGCCGGTTTTGCAGCCGCCTCTGCTGGGCTGCAGTCTGCTGGCGCCCTAGTACTTGGTCACTGGCCTCTCTGAGTTACTAGATCATTTCTCCCGCATAGCAGCTGGAGAAGGTGATGTGGAATGAAAAACGGCTGCATCCGTTCAGACCGGCTCACTCTCGGGTTGATTTTTCTGGCGCCATCGCCCTGGAAAACCGTTCCCTGGGATGCACCAGGACCAGTCATCTCCACAGTCGGTAGCAGGGAGGAGCCTCTTTCTGGGCCAAGATTAATGACCCGTGCAGGCAGGCTTTCCAGGGAGCAAAGGTGAAACTTAACTCTGGGTAGATGCCTGACATTTTGAAACAAAGGGGGAAGGAGGGGGTGAGGAGAAGTAGCGTTTGTATGTCTCCCGCGGGGTCATAAATCAGGCGTGGGCAAGAGTGAAAAGGCTTTTGCCAACAATTGAACTGATTTGGGCTCTTATATTTTATCCCCAGCCAATCTGAAATGAAACATGCTTTAAAGATGTTAACAGTGCCCCTATGGGCTACATATGAGCTTATTAAATCTTGAGTTTTATTTTTCCGAAAGGCAGTCCAGTGGGTGGAAGTCCTTTGTGTGGGTGAAGTATTAAATTTGTCCGTGAGAAAATACAGTCATCGCTCTCGGGGAAGCTGGCTTTCCTAGCTGGCTGGCTGTGGGTGTAACATTAGGACCTGGGGGAAATGGGAAGACTTCGGTCAGAAAGTCCAAACTTTCCACTATAAGTTCCACTATTTTTATTTGTCAATCATATATCAGTAAAAGCAGATAAAACAAAAACGGGCCACACACTGTGCTGTAAAGCAAGTTCCAGTGTATTTCAAAAAACAACTGAGCATGTGCTCTTTTGACAAGGATATTAAACTAAAAATCAATCACAGAAAGAAAAAAAGTCCATCTATTTGGAAATTAGGCAACATAATAGGTATGTTTCCAAAATATAAAACTTTACAGTGTGTTAGGCTGATTTCTTTAAAATCTCTAATTTTAAAGGAATCCAGGAGTGGGTTATTTACTGATTAACTAAATAAGCATCTGCAGAGTGATTACTCTTTACCCCTGTCTTCTCCTAAAGATGAATAAGACATGACCCCTGCCCTGAAAGGACAGACGTGCAGCCTGTCACTCTCTGATGTGGCTTTCTCTATGCCAGGCCCTGTGCTAGGGGCTGTGGGAATCGACAGGATACAAAGAAGTTACAGAGGATATTCCTTTGCACCCGGTTGATGGAAGACTGAATTTAGGAGTTGATGAGGGTGGGGAATGGTGAAAATGCAAAGCTGTTACACACCAGGTAGCCAAGGGTAGAAGGAAGGATTTGGGAGGATTGAGGCTGGAGAGAGAGGAAGGAGCCAGGTCTTGGAGAGCCTTGTGGCCACACTAGAGTCTAGACTCTCTCCTCAACAGCCCACAAAGAACCACTGAAAGGTTTTAAGCTAGCGAGTGATGGGATGGGATCTTTATCACAGAAAGGCTTCTTGAAGGTACGTGGAACATAGATAGGCAGATTGGAAGCTGGGTACTCTATAAAGGATAGGTGGTATTAAAATTATTTAACAACAGGGCATTGGCCAGTAAGAAGAGAGGAAAGCCGGTGCTGGGCCAGGTGCTCCCCCTTTCGTTGTTGGATAGTGGAGAGATCCAAGGCTTGAGGGCTCAGGGGAGTAACCACAACGTGCGCACCTCAGAATCCCAGCAGTGGACCTGCCACACAGACTCGTGCCAGCTGCAGAGCCACCCTGTTCCGGTGACCCATGAGAAAGATGACAAGGGCCTTGATGAAAGCAGGGATGGAGAGAGAGAGGAACAGGTTTGGGAGAAATACAAAAAATGCAATTGCATTTCTCAGCGATCCACTGGCCATAGGGAAGGAGGGTAGAAGCTGACTCCCACCTTTCTGGTCTGGAAGGCTGGGAGGAAGGTTGGGGGTCTTTGGGGGAGCAGCTGATGACAGTAAACCTCAGGATCTGAAGGCCGTTCTCTTGGTGAGTTGAGTTGCGTACAAGGGAGCCATACCTAGTTACAGAGCTAATACAGTGGAACTCTCCAGGGTCATACTTCCATCCACTGAGCTTGGAGTGGGGGTGTGATGTCCCTTCCTTGAGGCACAAGGCCTGGAAATCAGAGCTCTCAAGGCATTGTGGTTGCCTGCATTTCCCAGCCCATTAGAATGGCATTTCGTTGACATAAATGACAAAACTCTAAGGGTCATTTGGGGCCTGAGTAAGCAGCTGTTTCACTTGTCATGTGTTAAATGATTTGTTCTAAATCAGAGGCTACAGGGCACACACACACACAAAAAGCTAGAAAAAAGGAGCAGGTAGAGAGTTCAACGGTTAGCAGAGACATTTGAGCGTGACCTTTGGCGTCAGCAACAAAGAGCGCTTGGGCTGACCTCTGTTGTGATAACACTGGAGATCTTACAGCCACCTCACCCTGGGAAAAACTCTCTCACCTAAGAATGAATTCCATTGGCATTTTTGTGTCGTAGCATTAAAAATTTTCTGGGAATGGACAGAGCTTTTCTTGACCATGAGCAAAATCTTGCTGAGGCCATGTGCAAAGACCCAATTAAATCTCGGTCTGGAATAGAAGAGGGCATGGGGTGGTGCAGGACACTGCTTAAGGGGAGGAGGTGTTTCAGGACAGCTTCTTTAACAGCAGATCGGCTGAGTTGTTAATGGAGAGAACAGGTATCGGTGTTTTGCGGCAAGTCCTCTACCAACCTTTACACACTTGTGTGAGAACTAACTGCAGTTTACAAGTTTGCTTGTTAAATTTTCAAAGTGTTTCATTTCTTACCGCGCTTCTGTGCTCAAGAGAGATTTCCGTGCGCCCTCATCTGCTCCAGGCAGACGGACTTAGAATCGGAGAGAGCCTTGACCCTGGAGTGAGCCTTGGGGCCTGTTAGTCTGACTTTCTACCTACCGTAAGAAGTCTTAATATTTCCTTTTGTCTGTTTTTCGGTTTCCTAAGACAACACCTGTCACAAAATGAACTCAACTAACTTACTGTTTTCATCTGTGGACATCAGCTTATATGAATGTAAATATTAATATAAACCTGCAAACATATATAGTTCATCTTAAATTATTTGTTAGTAAAATAGCAAAGGAAAGTTAATGCATGCCCCTCTATGCTATAAGATAATAAATATGTATATACACAATGTGTCTTTATAGAGTAAGAACTGCCTTTATATTTATGAAATAAGCTTCATATATATGGTCAAAATTTGACTATCCTATACACTATTGTAGGATATATTTATATAAAAATTTTTGATAAAATTTTGATTGACCTACATCATAATGTTAATACTATATTATGGTCTATCTACAAAGAAAATCCCCAAAGGCCTTTGTTTAAAGCACACACACACACACACACACAATTTTATGCCACCTGTTTTTTTCAAATGCTCAGACTCTTCATTTTTCTCAGCGGAGTTTGGTAAGCGCCATGCTTGAAGGAGTTTTGCATGCTTGCACAAGGAATTCTTCCTGGAAAGGTCCTTTCATTTGCTCTTTTTATTTTTACAGCACTCACAGACTAGGTTCCAGAAAAATATAACCCTGAAAAAAGAAGCCTATGCATTTATGAGTTTTAGGAACCACCAGAAATTTGTTTCTTTGAAAGCATGGTGAAGGTCACTAGCCAAATTCAAGAACCAGACATAAACTGTGACTTCCTTCTGCCATTGGCCACTGTCTCTGTGCTTTCCAAATGGCAGGGCCTGAGCCTGGAAACAGAAGTAGAGAAACTAGCAGGAAAGATCAGCTTGTTGCTGGGGCCTGCTCTCAGAGACAGATGACTACTGCAGTTGGTTGGAATCTGACCCTTGCGCCTTCTCCCCAGGATGTATAATTCCAGTTGGGTTGGCTCTCACTTATTGAGGGCCTGATTATGTGCTGCAGGCAGGTCCCTGCCAATTTTTTTTCTATTTGTGACTGCTTTGTGTATCGATGTTGGCAATAGTGCTTACACAATTTTGGCTTGAGATGCAACTGGCCTCTGCCCCAAGAATCCACAATTAGAATGTGACTGGAGTGACAGATTTAAAAATGAAAGGTCTGTGAAAGTCGTCTTTCCCACCCAGAGAGACACCGGGGTAGGCTCCCCCGAGGTCTCGCTGCCATCCCTAAGTGCGTGCTGCAGTGGCCATGGTTAGGTTGGGCACAGTCAGAGCTACCAACTTTGGTTTGGTTCTGAGAATTGCATGGGTGTGAAGCGTCACAGTTATCATTCCAGGTTCCTCGTCTTCTCCCTTTTCCCATAGGACCTTGTATTTCAAAAAAATCAAAAACTTCAAAAAGTTTTTTCCCCTTTCTGAGTAAAAGGTAATACAAGGTGATACAAAACTCAAAAATTAAAGAAATAATGCCAGAAGTGAAAGCCCTGTTGGTTCCCACCCCCTACTCTGAGCAAGCATTTTAGATAGTTGGGCCTGTTCCCTCCCACTCGTTTTCCAGGCATAACGATATGTTTAGTGTAGTGTGTACGTGAAATGCAGTCACTGCTATTTACACTGCTTTGAAAGGAACTTTGTTCACTGAGCACCAACTTGGAGAGTTTCCACATCAGTTCAGAAAGATCTGCTTCGTTCACTGCCAGTAGTTATGTGGTATTCGATTGCATGGCTGGACCATAGTTTATATAACTATAGTACTTCGTTCATCCACACTTTTTTCTCTCTTTTTTTAAACAAATGGGAAGAGGGTAAAATTTTCTGCTGGTATCAGCCATGGGGACTGTCCAGCTGCTTCTGGTCAAGCCTTCCAGAGGCACAGGTGATGCTCAATGTGTGGCAACCTGAGTTTCCCATCAAGGACCAATGGAAGGATTCACATTTTTAATCAGTGACACGTTAAGGGGATACAATTTTACTTCTGTGAGAATAAAAGCAGAAATTTATCTGATGATGACTCCCTTCCTAAGCTTGTTGGCCACTTGAGAAAATGGATTTGGAGCTACTTTTCCAAAGAGAATTTTAATTAGCTATATGCCTGGTGAGTAAAGACTACCAACAAATAAATAGGTTATTTACTTCCTAACTATTGAAAACTAATCTCACTTATATCAATTTTTATTAATAGTAGCTAACATTATACTCATGCTTTAGAACATTGGATCTGTGTCTTGCATCTAAAGTGTGTCTGGTCAGAGACTCTCATTGATGCTATCACGTTGCTGGCAACCAAACATACACAGATCCGTAAAGTGGGTGCGAATTCACCAGCACATCAGGGATGGAGCCCTGAAAGCCAGCACCCTCCTCCGTGCGTCACATGCTTCTGCCCTGGCACCTTGAAATAGTGCAGACAGGCAATGGGGAGGCAGCTGGCTTCTGCAGCCACAGCAAGTATCAGCTTGAGGTTGTAAATGGCCTTGATCATTATGCAAGACACATAACACTCTTATTAGCTCCACACCAATTAGCACTCTGCAGTGACTGCCTTCCAGAACACCCTAATTGAAGTCCTTCTTTGCATGGAGTTTACATTATGTTTAGAAAAACCCCTCGTATGACATTTTAATGGGTATTTGTAAAAAAGTCCAAGGACCACCATTCACATAAGAATCTCTCCTTTTTTAAGACAAACAGGCATGGTGCTAACATAAAAGGCTCATTTAAGAGAATCCATGTTACTAAGTGCAGATGCGTGTCCTAAAGCCATGGCCTCTTTCCCAGTTGCATGTGGCTTGGTTGCACGTTCCGGTTCTTCACTCCGTGTTTGTGGTTTAGATTTTTGTGTCACTCACAAATCCAGACTTAAGCCATCTTGAAATGGAGCTGGGGAGGGGTCCCGAGAATTCACAGCGGCAGTAGTCAGTGTTTCACCCCTTCATTCTTTTATTCATTTGTAATTCAGATAATGGTATTTATGGTATTTTCATTTTACAAAGCATATGCTAGGTCATTTCTCAAGACCCTCGCTGTGTCTGTCTTTCATTCAGGCCACAGGATATCCATCAGTTTCTGACACACAGACACACCCCTGGGGCATATCCTTAATGTGGAGTGGAGTTGGACTCCCTCCGACCTCCCTGGGGCCTCCTTCCCTCTCCCCAAATCAACTGGTTACAGAACAATTAGAGCCAGGGGTCTGGCATGGCACAGTCCCTGGATGGTCTCATCTACTTCTGAAGCACTGATTTGAATTATATCTCTAATTTGGATGCTAGAAATTCAAAAGGGATTAAGAAAAAACAAAAATAAATAAATAAACAAAAAGAAACAACTCACAGGCACAGACAACAGTATGGTGATTACCAGAGGGACAGAGGGTGGGGGAGGGAGAGAAGGTACAGGGGGTAAATGATGACGGAGACTCGACTTTGAGTGGAGAATGCACACTACAACATGCAGATGGTGTATTTTAGAATTTTGCACTCGAAACCTATAGAGTTTTATTAACCCATGTCACCCTAATAAATGCAATAAATTTTTTTTTAAAAAGGAAATTTAGGAATTACTCTCTTTATTCATAGACCCGAATCAGAAAAGAAATTTGGCTAGGGCTCTTGAGAGAGACACTGGCACCGCGTCTGCACTCCCGGCAGGCACACTGTCTTCATAACCTGTTCCAGCACGGGTAGTGCTGTTTACTATGGCTTGTGAACAAATAGGTCTCTTCCACTGGACTCTAGCTCCGAGAGGGCAGAGGTAAGTCTTATTGGCCTCCACATCACAGCATTATGACTGGCACATGTAGGCACTCAATAAAAGTTTGAATGGATGAACAAAAAGTAAATCAGGATGTCAGGAGGCATTAGGGAAGTACAAATTAAAACTGTGATGTAATACCACTAAACACCTGCTAGAATGGCCAAAATTTTTAAAAATAAAAATGACCGAAAAAGTGGTGGGAAGGAAGAGATGCAGTTAGAACGCTCATACACTACTGGTGGGAATGGGGTTTGGCAGCTTGTTTGTTATAAAGCTTAACATACACTCATCAAATGACTCAACTGACCCACTCCTAGGGGTTTACCCAAGGGAACGGGAAAGCTTTGGGACCCACAAACACACGTCTTAAATGTGTGTAACAGCTTTATTTATACTCACCTAAGACTGAAAACAACCCAAATGTCCTTCAGTTGGTGAGTAGGTGAGCAAACTGGTATATCCACATAATGGAACACTACTCAGCAGTGAAAAGGGAAAAGTTATTGATATGTGCCACAGTCTGCATGAATACATTATGCTAGTAAGCCAAACAGTTCAATTTCATTTCTATGACATTCTGGAAAAGGCAAAGCTATAGGGACAGAGAACAGGGCAGTGGGTACCAGGACTTATGAATGGAAGATGGTTGATTCCAAAAGGGCAGCTGGAAGGTCTGTTCTGTGGTGACAGAACTGGTCTGTGCCCCGATTATGATGGTGGTTACATAATCTGTGCATTTGTCAAACTCCTAACAAACTATATAACAATAAAGTAATAAACTTTACTGTATGTAAGTTACTAATGTAATGTGAAAGTAGACCAAGGATGTTTTGCTGTTTAGTGTGAACTCAGTTTAAAAAAAAAAAGTCAAAAGGAAACTTGAGTACCTACTGTTTAGTAGTCTGCAGTGAGTTTGCATGTTCGTGTATACACACACACACATGGTGGGCATATGTTGGTGACTAAAGAAGGTTGAGTTCCTGCTCTCGTGGTGGTGGGGGTCGACAGATAGTAAAAGTGTGAGTAATTCAATGACTATGACACCCTTACGGAGTGGTAAGTGCTTAGGAGACCACAGAACAGGCCTTGGCAATAGAGAGTGGCATTGAGTGTGGGGGCCTCTCTGAGGAGATAACCTGAGACCCAGGAGGTATGAAGAAGACATCCATGCATGCGAATATTCAGGCAGAGCAGTCCAGGCAGGGAAAATACCAAACACAGACACCCTGAGGGGACTGCATAGAGGAGATACACTGAAAAAGCCTCCCACTTCAAAAATCATAGAAAGGCAGGATAAAATGCAACAAACATCCTTTCAAATGCATGGCTAGGCTTCCAAGAAGCTATGGCAAAGCCCTTAAGCTGGACATAAGCTTTGTATGTTGGAAGAGCTGACAGTGGGTCAATGGAACTGGCCCAAACTGAGGGGACCAGCAGGAGGCAAGCCCAGATGCATAGGCAGGGGTCAGCCTCTATCAGCCCTAGAGGCCGCAGTAAGACACTTGGATTGATTCCAAAGCTATTAGGAGCTGTTGGAGGCTCCCAGACAGCAGAGTAAAGTGCTCTTATTGACATTTTAAAAGGATTTGAGTCAGCTGCTGTCAGGAGAGTGGACTGTGGGGGACCAGGACAGGCAGGAAAAGGAGAGTTAGGCTCCTGCAGAAGGTGAGAGAGAGAGCTGCCAGCCCAAAGCTCTGCTGTGCTGTGGGAACTGGGAGAAGTGGGGTGACTTTAAGATATATCTCAGTATGGAACTTGCTGACCGAATGGATATTGAGACTGGTGGATAAGAGGAATCAAGAACGAAGTCTTGGGTTGGGGCGTGAATGTCTGGGTGGCTGGCAGCATATCATTTGCTGAAACAGGAAAAATTGAGGGAGAAACAAGAATTTGCTTTGGTAGCAGGGCAGGAAATCAGAAGTTCCGTTTTGGACCCAGTAACTGAGCTGCCCGTTAGGCACTTTTGTGAAGATGTAAGTAGGATGCTGGCGCTCTGGGAAGAAAACAGACTGTATTTCAGAGACAGTGGCATGTAGATGCCACCTAAAGTCTTGGAAATACATGAATCCACCTAGAGAAGACATGCAGTTAGAGAAAAGAACTGATGATCAAGATTTTGGGTGTTGGTGCCCCAACTTTCTGGGGCCAGTCAGAGGAAGAGCCAACAAGAAAACCAAAGAAAGCCAGAGAGAGAGGCGGGAAACAAACAGCACATGCAGTGATGAGATGTCAAGGGGAAAAGCTGTCCAAACAGAAGGGGATGGTCAAACTCTGTGGAATGCTTTAGAGAGTTCAAGTAAGATGAGGACAAATGACCATTAAATTTGGCCAGGTGACCTTGATGAGCACAGTTTCTGTGGAGTTATGAGGCAGAAGCCTGTTTGGGGTGAGAACTTTGGGAGAGAAAGTGGAGACAGTTGCTGTAGACCATTCTTTTGAGGAGTTATGCTGATGGAGTGACCAGTCCTATAAGATGAGAGACCGTGACAATGGGAGCTGGACAGGAGGGATAATCACAGGACTTCTGTCTTTGACACAATGAGTTGGCTGGGCTCCAGAGGCCATGTGGACAGGTTGGCCGCAGAAAGGAGCATGGACAGTTCATCCACTGTAACCAAGGGGAAGGCAGAGCGAGATGGACGGGTCCAGTTAGGTGGGGAGATTCAGGAGTGCGAAGCTCAGACGTGTGTAGCTCTCTGTGTTTGTTTCCCCAAAGCTACTGGTGAGGTCAAGTGCAAGGAATGGAGTAGGCTTCTAGAGATGTGAAGAGAGACTAAAAAAGGGTACAATAGTTTTAGAGACTCAGGGGAAAGCACATTGCAAATAAATGGAGAGGAAAGTGGGTGGATGATGCACCCTTGATACAGAGAGGGGCACCACACTGCATGTCTGTGTGCACACATGCTCATGCTCACTCACAGGCCCCAAGCAGGGAACCAGAAGACAGATTCACAGCTAATGAAGTAGACAAGGACCTGAGCCGCAGAACATGGGCCAAACTTCAGCTGGTGGACAGAAGACTCTCCGCCTGTAGAAACTACATTCTAACCTGAGGAGAGTTGGACTCTGGACCAGCTAGTTCTCTTCTAGGTTTAGATTCTATGTGTAGTCAGTTTTCCCTGTAGACTGAAAACTGGTGTGATACTGCCATCTGTCTCTCCACCCACGGATGTGATATTTGGGAGAAGTAAGAGCAAAGGGCAGTATTTCTAAGACTGTCAACAAGGAGCCCGAAGTCCTTGGTGAGGCATTTGGAGAAATTGAACCAAAAGCAAAGGGCCTGAGGTTTTACAGAGAAAATGAAATTCTCCAACTTAATTTATTGGGTCAGCCAAAAAGTCTGTTTAGTTATTTTTTTCCATAAAATAAAAGATATATTTTTTCTTTTCACCAATAACTTTATTGATTTGGATATTTTGAGTATGTCGGCTGTCTCCTGCATAGTATAACATTGATCATTTTCAATTAATGTCTCATTTTGATCTCTATCAACTTCCACTGGTCTACCCGATCTCTGTGATCCAGTGAGACCAGCACAAAACTGCTCAAACCATTTTTTGACACATTCAGTCAATCATCGCCCTTTCTCCATAAACTGCACAAATGTATTTTTTTTGCATTTCAGTTGCATTTTTACCTTCCGTGAAATAATAAAGCATAATAAGCCAAGAATGTTGCGTACTTTCTTCCATATTCAATATTAAAGTGGTTACACAACAATGTACCAATTTTGATATTTTTAAATTCACAATACAATTTAACAAAATTGTCTCAGATAAAGTTAAAGACAACTAAGAGATACTAGAGCCTTCTTACAGAAAAAAACAAATGAACTTTTTGGCCAACCCAATACATTAGTCAAGTTAGCAATAGATCTTTATCTACAAAGGGAAGTGTGTTGCTTTCTTATTGCTGCTGTATCAAATCACCACAAACTGACTGGTTTTGAACAGCATGATGTTATTACCTTACAGTTCTGGAGCTCAGAAATCTAAAAAAATACAAATATGTTGACAGGGCTTCTGGAGACTTCAAGGGGAGACTATGTGTCCCTGGCTTTTCAAGCTTCTACAAGGCACATACATTGCTCGGCTCGTGGCCCCTTTCCCCATCTTCAAAGCCAATGCTGCAGCATCCTCAAATTTCTCCCCACTCTGCCTTGGCTTCCTTCCTGCTTTTCTCTCTCTCTGCTAAGGACTCTTGTACTTATGTAGGGCTCAGGCATAAAACATGGGACAATCACCTTCTGTCAAGATCCTAAACTTAATCACACCTCCAAAGTCCCTTTGTCATGTAAAGGGACATAGTCACAGGTCTAGAGCATCTGGGTGAGGACACTTTTGGCCGGGGGAGGGAGCGTTATTCTGTCCACCACACGGAGTCTCCTGCTCTGTCCACCAGTGGGACTTTCTCCTTAGTTAAATAACTTCATTTCAAAAAACCAACCCCTCCTGTTTGCATTTCTAAAACTGTATCTTCAGAACTAATTTATTTTCACAGAGGCACCAGAGACCTTTCCCTCTCATCTCTGCTCTTTCCCCATGTACTAGGTGGTAGCATGAAATTAAAACCATGCATCTGCCTAAATCACTGTCTACAGCTTTTATTTTTCACCTAACACATACAATAATAGGATCTAGAGCTTTAGGTCAAATGCGAACAAGGTGTGTTTTCTCTGTTTCATCATAGCATTTCTTCTGCATTTTAGATACTTGAGACTTGAAGTTCTGCTGCACAAAACACCGAGGGTAGATCCCCCTTCCTAAAGTTCATAATGTGGTTCATTTAGCAATTCACATCATCCCCATGTATTGTTACATTTCCAGAAAATGTCATCCACGACTGAGAGAGCATGTTTACGTCACTTGTCAACAAATTCTGTGTTTAAGAGTAAATGTGGCACTGGCTAGTGTGGCTCAGTGGATTGAGTGCCAGCCTGTGAACCAAAGGGTCACTGGTTTGATTCCCAGTCAGGATACATACCTGGGTTAAGGGCCAGGTTCCCAGTAGGGGGTGTGCAAGAGGCCACCACACACTGATGTTCCTCTCCTCTCTTTCTCCCTATTTTTCCCTCTCTAAAAACAAATAAAATCTTAAAAAAGAAAAAAACAGTGAATGAGGCCGTGTGTGCTATAAGATTCTGCCTCAAATCCTGGGTGGAAGATTCTGGTGTGTAACTTCAGTGTGTGGCCTTGCGGAAGTTCTGTCGCCTCCAGAATCTGACTCGGCTCCTGTGTAAACAGTGAGCAATTACACCGCCCCTCTGCTGGCTGGGTGTAGACTACCTGACTTTTGTTCACAAAAAAGCCTTATAACAAATACCAAGCAATGCCAGAAATCAAGATTTTGCCTCACATAATTCATCTATGCCTCTATAAGCTCCTCTCTTTTAATTAGATTTGATGTGCCTCATTATTTCTCATTTAGAATCATATTAGAATTTTGTTTCCAACCATTTTATATTCATTTAAATATAAGACTTTTACTTTTAGTTCATGAAGAGATTTCTGTTCATATCCCATGGTTTTTCTTATTATAATAAAAAATACTATTTAGAAATATAAAATTCTCTTGCTCTATTGGAGAGATACCACACTGCCAATTCTTACTAGTTGTACCGGCCAGGGTGCTAACAGGCAAAGTGACGATACTCTCATAAAGAGCCGTTAAAAAGATTATGTGGGAAGGGTTGGGAGAAACCAAAAAAATAATAAAGCACCTGAGAGCTGGTAGCAGAAGGGCATCCTGTATCCACCTGCACCTCAAAGGGCAAGGGGAAGAAGGGGTTGCCAGAACCTAGCAACAGGTGTAGCTATAGAAGATTCCAGTGGATGAGCGAACCCAGGGTCAAACCTCCACCCAGCCGGGGAGAAGAGAGAAGGAAAGCAAGCGAAATAAACATGCTGAACCCTGCTCCCACTCCCTGGTCTCCTGCCAGTGCTTCCTTTGTTCACACCCACGCGGGGGTTGGTGGGCACAGGAGCCAGCTGAGGCGGTCCACAAAGGTCTCCCTCCTGGCACACAGCATGGTGGAGAGTGGAGGGTGATCTGCGGGAGCAAACAGAATATATCCAGCAGGGTGCTCTAGAGGGAAAATTATTATCCCAAATTAATTTATCTTAGCCTTCAAAATTTGGCTGTATGTAAATATACATGCACCCCCATGCTTAGGCCCTGACCCCTTAGGTTCCAAGCATCTTTCTTCTCAGCACTGCTGTTGGTGGTCTTGTTTGCCGGTGGTGGTGCCGTTGGTGATATTGAGCTGGTCAGCCCAGATCGGCACATCCTTCTGTGTGTGGGAAGAGCTGACTAATAAGTTCGAGGTATAGACACCCCAGTGACTGCAGAGTGGCCACGTTCCCAGCCGGCAGTCTTGAGAGGCACTCCCCCTCAGTCCTCCCGTCCTCCTTTTCCAGGATGGAGCTTCAGCATGGGGTCGGCCTACCAGTTTCACAGTTGGCGTGTGTTCGTGATTGTCTGCGCCCTCCCCTGTGTCTGCTCGGTGGTGGCCCTCACATTCATGCCGGAAAGCCCACGGTTCTTGTTGGAGGTAACACTTATTATTACCTATACTCAAGGAAGCCGTGTTCGTTGGAAGGAGTTGCCTGTTAATTCTAGGGAAGTCTGTTGGCCTCTTTGGGAGGCACACTTCTCCTTTCGACTGTGGCACTGTGGAGGGTTTGGTGTCGAGGAGACATGCCTTCAACCACCAGCATGTGGACAAGCCGCCTTGGGGCCGGAAAGCACTCACGTTCCTCCTCAAGCAAAAGTAGCCTTTTGCTCGATGAAGAAAATGTGGCTTATTGTTCATAGGTGAAATTTTACCATGTGTAGGTGCTATTTCTAGTCATAGGCATGTCCATGGACCTGCTGAGGTCAAGGATACCCCAGTGGTTGTGTGTTCCACTGGGACGCTCCTAAATGTGTTTGCACAGTTATACTTAGTTGGGCCTGGCAATTCAAGATGGCTGTTGGGAAGTCAGAGAATATGAGTGTTTCACCTCCTTACACTTCACCGTCTATTTACATTTGTTAGGCTGGAAAGCATGATGAAGCTTGGATGATTCTGAAGTTAATTCATGACACCAACATGAGAGCACGGGGTCAGCCCGAGAAGGTCTTCACGGTGAGTACTGCCCCTCAGTGAATCGTCTGTGCCTGCAGCAGAAACTTTTTCTGAAAAGGCCAGGTTGTAAACTCCCCTCCCTGTACCAGCTCCGCTTGTCCTTCCATTCCTCAGACTTGCCATGTTACTAGACCTAAGCTGGCCACTCTGCTGTTGAATGTGCCATTCCCTCTGCATGGATGAATTCTCTTGTTACAAAGTTTACTTTCAATGGGAAAACCAGTCTAAATTAATGAAAATTGGGTGCATGGAATTTTTAGAAGGAAACTGGCTTTAAAATCTCTTGATATATACAGCATATAATTAGATGAAAAATGTTTTGTCTAAAACGGGTTTCGGGGGACATATAGTAACACACAAGTGTGACAAAAGTAAGATCTTCAGTGTCTTATAAATAATACCAATTATGGTTCTTAAAATATGAAATAGTTCCTAGTTAAACAGCCCCCTGATATCTAATTTATTTATTTTATTTTAATCTAGGAAATACATTTTTCATAAGGTGAAGATACAATTCAGTCTGGCCTCTATCCAAATTATCATCGATCTTCACCAGCAGAAACGTTTGTGCAGTGGAGAAAATTAAGATCAGTGGTGGAGGACCTAGAAGTCTGACTAGGCCATTCCTTTGAATAGATGCATATTAGGGAAAGACTGTCTTTAAATTAAAGGATCGTGGGGCTGGAGGAATCTTGAGACATTGTCTAGAAGCCGAATATCACTTAACCCTTGTCAGCCAGATGAGGGTGAATCCTTTACCAACGACTTCTGAGAAGGTGTCTCTGCAGGGCCTCGTGTCCCTGCTTACCTGCTTTTCTTTCAGCAGGTTGCAGTTACCCAGTCCCCTCATGCTCCTCCCTGTTCAGGTTTTTTATAAGGTGGGAATAAGGTAGGAACAGTCCAAAGAAATGAAGAATCTCAAAATCATTTATATGTGACCTCCAAAGTCATCATGTGATTCTACCATGACAAATTTGTCTTTTTACTCATTATATCTACAATACAGAGAATTTGCTTGCCCTCCTTCAAGGTCTCCTTTCCGAGCCCCTTTCCCTATGCCCCTGTTGCTCTCCAGGGCTTTATTTTCAGTTAGTTTCTTCTCTAACTCCTCTCACTCTCCTCAGCTGATCTCCTCTTCTTCTGCGTCTCTGTAGGCTAATGAGCTCCTGAGTGCCAGACAAGCATGTGCAAGAGCTTTGGGGCCATTATTCTATGTATTACGGGCCCTTTAAATTCTGAATTTTGAAATCTAAACCTACCATCTTAAGAGTTTCTGAGCTTCTTCCTTGTCCTAAATTTACCAGCAAGTACCACTGGTACCACCCAAACTAGAGCCCTGAAAACTTCCTATTGCCTTCTTTTCTTTATCTTCATTGTATAAAAAATATCACTGTGTCCTATTATTCTGCACCCTAAAGATCGTTGTTTCTCACTTTCCACCATTACCGTCACTGATTTGGTTCATCCCTCATTACTCACTGCCCTTTGCTCTTGGACTGTTTCTCAGGAATACCACACTCTTTGTGGTTGCTTAATACACTATTTTTCTCACACCTCTGCACATGATATTTCTTCCACTTGGAATAGCCTCCAAATAGTTTGCACAAATGGTAAATGATGTGTTCTTCATAAACTCCAGCTCAAACTCTGTAGCTCATGAAGGCTTCTCTCTTCTCTTTCACTCCCAGATCGACCTGGGTGTTCTGTACAATATGTCTCTCCCATCTGATATGGACTTTCATCAGAGTACTTTTTACTTTGTACAGTAATTGCTCAGGGGGTATGATGTTTGTTTGATGTTTGCATCTCCAAGGGCCAGTGTCAGGCCTGACACCCCATGGGTGTCAATAAATTAATGAATAAACAAACACTGATGAGGGGAGAAGTCTCCCAAAAGTAATATATTGAGTGATAAGAACAACCCCATAATTAAAAATAAATCTAGCCTTGGCTGATGTGGCTCAGTAGATTGAGCGCCGGCCCACGAATCAAAAGGTCACCAGTTCGATTCCCAGTCAGGGCACAAGCCTAGGTTGTGGTGCAGGTCCCCAGACGGGAGCATGTGAGATGCAACCAATCGATATATCTCTTGCATGTTTCTCTCCCTCTCTTTCTCACTCTCTTCCCCCCTGTAAAAAAAAACTAAATTTTTAACAAATCTAGAGTGTCACAAAATAATATCTATAAACAGAGATTATTTTGAGCTGACTGTATTTAGAATCTTTTGTTTAACTAGGACACTATTTTCATTAAATACAGACATCCTTTTTACACAGTCAGGAGAAGGTTATTGCCTAGCTGGTACAATTTGAAAGAGAGGCAGGGTCCCCAGATCACCTCCATTAAGAGCCAAACTCGGTACCTAGATTCTCACAATAGAAGTGCTACTTTGGATGTTGGCAAAATTTCCTGGAAAAAAAAAGTCGTTCAAAGGTTGTCCCTGGCAGGGATAACGTGTGCACATTTCTGCGCCTCTCTCAGATTTACCAAGAGCAGGTAAACGTGGACTAACAGGATAAAAAGGGACAGATCCAACAAAGGAACCATTCTTCCTTCTCTCTCTCTCCCTCTTTCCTTCTCTCCCTCCACCCAAGATTCATTCTCGACTTTGAAAGCATTGCTTCTCCTGCCTCTTGATTCTTTTCCTTAGCAAAAGGCAACTAACTTAAGTAATAGATACAGATTTTCATGCCAAAACTCCATCATTCATTCCACTCGTATGGCTGAAGAATCAGTGTTGATGCTTGCTGTCGAAGCTCATCCATTTGACCTTGCACCATAGTCACCTGTAGGTATTTGCTGACCAGTCATTGTGGGTTAGTTAGGCTGTGGGAAAAGGAAGAGAGGATCATAGTGATGCTCCAAAAATAAAAGTTTGATAGGTAAACTAAGAATTATGGTTAGGGTTCCAAATTCATTAAATAAGTAGGTCCCAAAGAAAAGTATGTATAATCACTTTAGTCTAAGCAAAATAATTCTTTATCCAGAAGTGAACCTATCTGATGTTTAATCTGCTGATGTGTGCCTTTGTTGTAATGATTCGCAGAGGGGCATTTTGGTTTCATGCTATTCCATTACCACCTGCTCTTCCCCCATTTCTCCATGGTCATCCCTCCCATTCCTTCTTCATTCCATTCTTTAGGTTCCAGCTGGGTCTGTACACTTACTCCAGTAATCTTATGTATGTATAGAGTGATTATCAAATACCTGCTTTTTTGTTGCAGTCGGCTTTCACTCCCCTAAAAACAATTAATACACCTACTCTGAGCAGCCTCAGAGGAGAGAACTCAGCACTTTGTGTCCTATTGCTCTTTACAGGTAAACAGGATCAAAATCCCAAAACAAATAGATGAGCTGATCGAAATTGAGAGTGACACAGGAACATGGTACAGGAGGTGTTTCGTTCGGATCCACACAGAACTCTATGGAGTAAGTAACAAGCCTGCCCTGAATTGTTTGCCAACTTGTTGCATTTGAGGTTGGCCAGAGCAGGGTTGGCTGGACCGGTTCCTTCTGCCCAGGACACCTGACTCCTAGAGTAGGACCAGTTATTGGATCCTTTGGGTTCATCGGGGTCACTAAGACTTTTGTCTTTGGGAAGGGAAGGTGTTTGGCAAGGATTCTTGGCAGTGACGCTTGCACTGAAGCCTTGAGTTACTTTGCCCTTTGGCTTCCAGGAAGCTGATAAACGAACATTCCAGTATTTGGTTTTCTATAGCCTTTAGCTTTGACATTTTAGGTTCAAATGAATCCGATGCAAAGAAAACTCAACTCTTAAATAATTTGTTGAAGGGAGTGAGGTTGACTAAATAGCTGCGTAAGTAAACTAACTCTCTAATATTTCACAGATTTGGTTGACTTTTATGAGGTGTTTCAACTACCCCGTCAAGGAAAATACAATAAAGCTTACAATTGTTTGGTTCACCCTGTCCTTTGGGTAAGTGATATTTGAATTCTTGATGAGTGAAATCTTTAAATTTCCACACTGTAACTCCCAGTCACGCTGCTTTCGTATACCATTTGATGTCATTAACTTTTAGAAAAGAATTTTTTCCAGCTTAGATTTGCTAACAATTATGGTTTTATCACCCAATAATTTTACTTATCTTGTCATAAAGATGAGGTAGCAAAATCAATAGTATTTTGAAAGTCTGATAAAACCCTGAATGATTTGTCCCCTATGACTTCTCCACCCTCCTCTCCTCTTGTGCTTGGCCCCAGCCACACCGGCCTCTTTGCTCTTCCACAGGCAAGAATAATATACTCCACTTTCAGGTCAATAGGATCTTTGTAGCTGGTGGAGCCCCACATTTATGCTGCAAGTTCCATGCCCCAACATCCCCAAATGGCAACAGGCAAGTCATCAGATAGGACCAATCTTTCCTGGTGCTGTGAGTCAAGATAACAGGATGAACAAGGAAAGTGGTAGTCAGGAGTCCTAGCCCCTTGTTCTGCATGGGACTTGGGGGCATTACTGAGTGTTAGTTCCTCATTTCTGATTGGAGAGGGTTGGTTTAGAACATATAAACTCCCACCCAAGTCTTAGAAAACCTATTAATCTATGAAGGAAGAGAAGGATGAAATGAAGTGCCTACTATGTGCTAAACACTAGGCTGAGTAGTAAGTAAGATGAACACTCTACTCTCAAGATGTGAAGTTGTATGATAATAATTATTTGTTTACTTTATTTTATTTAAGAATTTATTATTGCCCACATTTTAACTTATGATTTCCTTACTAATATCTCTCAAACCTCAGACAGTGTGTAGCATTTAGTGGATATTCAGTAAATGTTGGCTGAATAAATGAAAACTAGGCTGAAACTTCTCCACGTCATCAATTATGGACATTCTGGAGTAGCATGGATGGAACACTACAGTGCTTCCTCATAGTTTCTGTTGTTAAAATTTTTTGTCCTGTGTATATGGCTAGAGACTAATGCTATAGATGTTGCATCTCTGAGTCATTTTGTATTCAGTGGCCACCACCCATACCTTCACAGTACTTTAATTTGTGATCTATGAAGAGAAGGGGTCGAAATCTGTGGACTGCTGAGCCAGAGGTGTTTCTAGAATCCTGATGACAGTGATGATAAAACAACACATACTGCCTTTTGAGCACTCTCTAGCTGCTGCTACTTTGCATCCCATTTAATCTGAGCACCCACCCGGAAGGAGGATACTATCATAAGTCTGGTATACATGGTAAGTGAGGCTGAGATAACTGGCTGGGGATCACACAGCTGGTAAGAGGCGAGGCCAGGATTCTAACCTAGCAGTAGACTTGCAACAGGATAAACTAGAACAACTGTTCTCAAACTCGAGTGCACATCAGAATAATCACCTGGAGGATTCCACCCCCATCGTTGCTAATTCCGCAGGTCTGTGTGGAGCCTGAGAGTTTGTGTTTCTAACAAGTTTCCAGGTAATGCTGATGCTGCTGGTCCAGAAACCCCAATCTGGGAACCACTATTTTAGAGCATTGTTGTCCAGTAGAAACATAATGTGAGGCACACGTATCATTTTAAATTTTTGGGCAGCCACATGAATAAATGTCAAAGGAAACAAGTGAAATTAATTTTAATAATAAATTTTATTTTACTCATCTTGTCTAAAGTATTACCATTTCAACATACAGTCCATATAACAATGATTGATGAGTTACTTTACATTCTTTTTTGTTAGCCTTGTTGATATTTTATTTTTACAGTACCCTTCAGTTTGGACTAGCCACATACCAGCTGCTCAGTAGCCACGTGTGGGGAGTGGCTGCCGTGCTGGCCAGCACAGCGGCGTGACTCAGCTGTTCCCTGTTAGAATGACATGTTAGAGTCCAAGAGACAGAAAGCAGAAATAACCTGGATTTTCAGATGATCGCCAAATGGCCCTTTTGTGAGCCTTGAACTGCTTTGAGAAATGGGGCTCTACCCCTTGGCTAAAGCAGAAGAGTAGGGTAGAAACAAAGAAAGATTCTCCATTCATAAAAGAGATCATCATTTAAGGGCCCTCATGGTTTTTGGACACCAAGATTCTGTATCACCAGACTGGGAAATGGGGCTCTTTGGTGCAGTCTGGGGCAATGAGGAAACATCAGGACCCGGGGGCCACGTATGGGTACAGCGTGGGATTCTGTGCATGCCTCCCCCGAAGTAAGGCTTCAGGAATGGTATTCCTGGGCTTCTCCAGGGAACCCCAGGCCATACGTCTAGCTTGGTTTTTTGCAGTCCTAATTGTGGTGGGGAGAGAGCCATGCAGATTACTGCGTGATGGATGACAGTGCTTTAGGGGGCCGGTCATCATCAGAGGGGACGCCTCTCGGGAACCACCAGGTCTCTGAGCGTGTCAGGGCGGCGTGCACTGCCTCCGGTGTGCAGGCGTCTTTACCAACTCACGTTCCTCTGTCTCCACAGGTACTATGGATTATCTGTATGGTTCCCCGATGTCATCAAACATCTGCAGTCGGATGAATATGCGTTACTAATTAGGAATGTGCCAAGAGAGAAATATGCAAATTTCAGTATCAACTTTACAATGGAAAATCAGATTCACACCGGAATGGAATACTACAACGGCAGGTCCAGAAATTTTGAAATTATTTAATATGCTACCTGCTCACAGAAACTTACTTCTTAACCAGCCTTCACTGCACTGAAATGTGCATAGTTTGGGGTTTTGGTTTTTACTTTATACATTCAGTCATTTTCTAGCAGAGTGTGAATACTTCCAAATGGGCATTAAAGACAAGAGATCAGTTATTTCACTTAAAACTACCTCTGAAACTGATACGAAACAAAAATTTAGAGAAACCCGGGTGAGAAATGAAAATAAGTTAAAGAACAAAAGAATGAAGAATATGAGAAAGTAACATGGGTTGTAAGGTTATTTGGTTCAGTGAAGAAATCTGAAGTGTAAGTTTTTGCCTGCCTTCTGTTCCTAAAAAGGAGGGATTCCTTTTTCTCCATTATGCTGATTCAAAAATTGGGGTTAAATTTTTTCAGGAAGAGATTCAATTAGAGAACAGAAATGATTTCCACAGTTAAGGGCTTTGAAAATAAGGAACAAGTTTGCAAAGGATATTTCTGATTATAGAATCTGGAATGCCTCTTGGTGAAGACAGACAAGTGGCTCAGGAAGGTGATTCCGGTTCATTCATCCAAAAAAGCAAAGGGGTGGACAAGGTCACGATGCGCATCCCTTATTTGTTGTCTGAGCAAATAATCTCTGGTTTGAGTTCCTGGAGATTTACATCGTTCTTAGGAAATTGTCCCAATTTCAAAAGCAACAAAAGTAAAAATCTAAAATAATCAGTTTCCCAGAGCAAAAACAAGTTTGGAAAGATGAAAAAGAACTCTGTGGGATGTTAATGGTTTACAGTGAAAAGGAGAATTACCAGCTAGGACACACTTGTTTGAATTGACAGTTCAGGGAGGGGCCTGGTCCTCATCCCAGCATGAAGAATCGAAGGATCGCCTGCACCTCCCACAGAAAACCCTCCTTCAGGTCGGCGCTTGGTCTCCACGGAATCCTTAGAGTCAAGTGCTCTGTAATTCTAGGTTGAAAATTCACTTCATTTATTTTTTTAAAATATTGTTACTTCATTAGAAATTCGTAATGTATGTTTGCATGTCTGACAATAATATTTTAGTGATACTTGTTAAAATTTTAAGATGGATGTTCAATTATGACTAAGAAGTACTTTATATTACCAATATAGTGATTAATAATTTTAATAGTATTAAAACATACATTTATATCCTCATAAGACATACATTTATTTTAGAAGGTGGTAGAATTTTTTTAAAGAGAGCTTTTCTGTTTCAAGATATAAAATGGCAACTCTACATGTTCTGATGTGGACTAAGGCCCCAGGTAGCCTGCCAGGGACAAAGCAATTCATAGAGTCACGTGTCTCGTCTGCGAGCTCCCTCTGCAGGACGCTCCCGGAAGAGCGCACGGAAAACCAACAGTGGTTCTCTGTGGGCACAAGAATCCGGTGGCTTGAGGATAGGTGGGGAAAAACTTGCTCTTTCCTTTTTCAGTATTCTAATTTTGTACCTCGTGTACTCTGTGCATGTATTACCCATTCAAAAAATGGTTTTCCTTTTCCAGATTCGGTTCCATTTCAGAAAAATAAATAATCTTTAGATGCATGCCCTCTTTCAGAGGATAAATTTGCAGTTTAGATGGTATTTCTTTGGACCACTAGAGCAAAGGGTTGACATGGGATTGCTGTTTAAGCAGCTGGTCTGTTAGGCCGCAGCGCACAGTCAATCATAAAGTGAGAATGATTTTGAAAGTGCTACTCAGAAATTAGTGAACTGCTTTTAAGTCAGCCATCTCACTTGCCAAGGAGGATTAGCCCCTTTCTGCCCTTAATAAGAATGACATTTGATACCAAAACTTCTTCCTCCACTGAACCAGCATTTTCCTCCCAGTGACTAAGTATACACTCAGAGTCTCCTGATAAATTACCGAGACACGTTGTTGAGCAGTTATCCAGGTCTCCTGGGGGTCCTCACCAACACCAACAGATCTGAATCATAGACTCTTCTAAGCTGTTAGGATTGTTACGACTTACCATTTTACCACCTCGAGTTCCCTCTTGCAGCACCCGAAACTGTGGGTGAGCAGGTTTCATCATTCTTCACGTTTCCAAAAATGAGCAGAGCTCTCGTCATCCCACTTGGTGCAAGGAGCGCCTGTGGGCTCTGAGGAGTATTCTTGGAATGAGTGTGACCTATGAGTTTCCTGACCCCTGAGTCAATCATTCCTTATGTAAACGAAGGATCCTCAGGTTTTCCCTTCTGGGTAATCCTACACTAGAATGAAGAAACCTTGGGTTTTCAATTTAGGGAACAGATTTCCATTAAAAGTGTGTATGGGAGCACATCCTAGAGTTGGAGCCATTAACCCCACACGAAGAATTTTCAAATGAAGGCTTATGGGGAGGAGCAAGAAGATAGGATTAAAAAATAAGGAATTTATAGCCCTGGCTGGTGCTGCTCAGTGGACTGAATGCTGGCCTGCACACCAAAGGGCCACCGGCTAGATTCCTGGTCGGGGCACATGCCTGGGTTGCAGGCCAGGTCCCCGGTGGGGAGCGTGTGGGAGGCAACCACACATTGATGTTTCTCTCCCTCTCTTTCTCTCTCCCTTCCCCTCTCTAAAACTAAATAAATAACATCTTTAAAAATAAAGAAATAAAGAATTAATAGCCACAAGTAATCTCCAAATTTTCTACCTGCAGTTGCAAACCCCCAAAACCTTTTCCCAACATTGCAAAAAGCTAAGTGAAGTTCATTTGAGTGCCACCTCGTCTTTTGATGGAAAATAAGCTTGGCGAGCAATGGATAGGCAAAGGACAGTCTGCCTGAAGAAAAGGAGGGGAAGCCAAGAGCTTAGAAAACCCAGAAACTAACGTCCTTTATAATCGAGAGGCCATAGAGGAGCACCCCATGTCTAAGCCTGTTTGACTTTGCTCCAAACCGTGATGGACAATCATTGATGTGAATCTTTTGTGTGTTGAGCAGATTCCTGGGGGTCAAGTTCAAATCTGTAACTTTTAAGGATTCAGTTTTTAAGGCCTGCACCTTTGAGGATGTGACTTCAGTCAACACCTACTTCAAGAACTGCACATTTATTGATACTGTTTTCGACCACACAGGTACGTGTGCTGCTTTGCCCTGCGGAGGCCTCTTCAGAGGGCCTGGTGCTTTGCACAGATGTGACACCCATGTGACAGTGTGGGCAGGGGCTTATGGGGACATGGAGATTGAAGTATAAATTAATGGATTCCCTAAATCAGGTTGGATCAATACGCAAAGGTGGATACGTATTGTTTGGTTTTGTCAGGTTCAATGAAAATGGGGCTTGCTGAAGTTCAAAGTTGAAAAATAAATGGTTTGGTGAATAATTTTTTTTAATTATAATTTATTGATTATGCTATTATAGTTGTCCTGAGTTTTCCCCCTCTGTCCCCCTCCACCCAGCACCCCACTCTCCCTCAGGCAATCCCCACACCATTGTTCATGTCCATGGGTCATGTGTGTAAGTTCTTTGGCTGCTGCATTTCCTCTGCTGTACTTTATATCCCCATGGCTATTCTGTACCTACCTCTTTGTACTTCTTAATCCCCTCACCTCTGGTGAGTAATTTTTAAAGCGAAGAATTAACCTGTAGTTTATTTGTTTTGATGATCCTTATTTCTAAACCTGGTGTTTGCTTAAGTCAGCATGCCTGAACTACAGTCAGCAGAGATGATGAACATATGTCTGATTTATGCATATTTTGAAACAAATTGTTTCTGTAATTGTTGTATGGAAGCCATTAGTACTGTAATGATAGTTCTTATGTAACATAATTAGGACAAACCAGCATCACAGAGGCATAAACAAACACTAAAATTAGCAGTGGTCAATCAAAAGAAATCCGAAGATAACTGGATTCTTCAGCTTAATTTATTCCTTTTTTCAACATAGCTATTCATTCAGCGGTAGTCATGCCTCAGTGTCAGGGGGACAGGTTTTAGGATACCCATGGATACCAATATCCATGAATGTTCAAGCTAGTATTTGCATAACCTACACATATCCTCCCATAAACTTTAATCATCCCTAGATCACTTGTAATATCTAATAGTCATCATACTAAATTGTTAAGGAAAACAAGAGAAAATATCTATACACGTTTAGTGCACATTCATTCATCATGGGCCTGACTACGTAGTACACGTCAGCAATGACATAATATATATAGTTTTTCAGTCCACAGATGTGGGGTCCATGCGTACAGAGGGCCAACCATACTTCGTAATATAACATCCTAAACCTTGTAGTCGGGCCCAGCACAGACACTAAAAGTCAAACCATCCAGGCCTTGAGCTTTCCAGAAATTCCCAATATCATGATTCTTTTCTGAAGTTCATAGGCTTTCTAATACTGGTGTACAACCTTTAAGAGCTTGATGAATCATCTTTCTTTATGTTCACAGATTTTGAGCAATACAAATTCATTGACAGCGAATTTCAAAACTGCTCATTTTTTCACAATAAAACGGGATGCCAGATCACCTTTGATGATGACTATAGTGCCTACTGGATTTATTTTGTCAACTTCCTGGGAACGTTGGCGGTGTTACCTGGGAACATCGTGTCCGCTCTCCTGATGGACAGAATTGGGCGCTTAACGATGCTGGGTAAGGGCTCGGTTTCCTGTGAAATGAAAGCACTACCCCTGCCACCCAGGGGGGCCCATTTCCCACTGTACCTCCTGCCTCCTTAGGGATTTGCACCCCACCGAGATGAGAGAGATCCCTCAAGACCTTTCATTAAGACTAAATTTTAGTGAAAATTACGTCTAATTACATTTCATTTGAGCAGCCTCCATAAGTTTACAGACTGGAAAACTAATTATGTGCCGCTAATGTATATTTTCCCACTTAAGCAGCTGGGTAATTAATGATGTGCACTTCGTGCTCGCTGTGTTCTGCAGGCAGTTAGGGAGGCCAGCCCTTCATCCAGGTGCACATACCGGTGCCTGAGCTTTGTCAAGCCCAGGCTGCAGCCTCCCCTCGGGGTCTGTGTTGCCGGGAGACCCTGCAGACTCCAGAGCCTTTGCTCTGCCAAGATGACAGGAAATATCCCAGCCCTTCGTCTGCTTTGTTGGCAGGTGGCTCTATGGTGCTTTCGGGGATCAGCTGTTTCTTCCTTTGGTTCGGCACCAGCGAGTCCATGATGATCGGAATGCTGTGTCTGTACAACGGCTTGACCATCTCAGCCTGGAACTCACTTGACGTGGTCACTGTGGAACTGTACCCCACGGACAGGAGGTATGTCAAAACAGGCCTCTAGGAAGAGATGCTCTGAGCCCCACAAGGACCACTGAAAAGTTGCAGAAAATAAACCAAATTGCCATGTTTCCAAGAAAGTAAAAATCCAAAAATATCTGGTACATGAAGTTGCAGGTTGCACTTGTACAGCTGTTGGGGAATGTAGCTGCTGGCAGGATTTAATAGGACAGTTATTACCGGTGATGTGGGCTCTCGGTGCTTGAATTCGTGCAGGAAGGATTCCACAACACAAGTCCAAGCGATTTTGAGAGCACATTTATTAACGCTGGACTTGGTGAGACAAAGGAAGAGCTCAACATAGAAGAGGCAAGGTCTCAGCAACGGGAGCGGGCCTAGGTGGAGCCGCCTTGGCCCTTTGGAAATGTGGGGAGGAGTTGAGCCTGGACCTAAGTGCGTTGGTCCTTTAGAAAGAAAGTCACAGAGGCAGAAAGTGTGAGCCAGCCAGGCTGTGTGGACTTGGGAAGCAAGTTACTGGGGCAAAAGAAGGGCCCTAGGAGAAAGAAGGTGAAGATACCTGCCTTGGGAAAGAAGAAGGGAGGCACGAGTGTGCTCCAGAGGGAGGGAGAGAGCCTGCGTCATGCTGAGTCCTTGTCTTCAGGTTTTTCATCTGTTTTCTAACGGCAGGAATTGTAGGGGAGGTCTCAGGGAAGGATCTCAGTACAATATTCACAAGCTTCCCAGGTGCTTCCATCAGGGTCACGGCCTCCATGACGGTCTGGCGCCAGGGCAGGGGGTCGTTAGTCAGTGCAGCGGGCCCTAACGGCGGCCCTGGCATCGCTCCATCTGGTTTTGCTGTTTTCTGGGCCTGGAGCTGCAACACACCTGAGGCCTACATGTCATCTCTCGTTTGACCAAACCTCGGTCTCTGTGGTCAGCAGACCCCAGGCTTTGTTCCTCAGATGATCTGATGCGGGTCAGAACCTCGTTGTCCTGAGGGCTTAATGCTGTAGGGGAGCGGACGTGCAAGGGAGAAGGAGGCAGGTGAGTCAGGGTGCTGGATGAGGCCAGTTTGAATCAGCCGTCTATCTCAGTGCCCCCATTCTATTTGCCAAGGAATTCTCCTGGCTTCTTACTATCCTGTCTCACAGCAAAACCAGTGAAGGAATGTAATTGTGTCCACGCCTTAGTTTGCTGACTAAGGGTGTGAGAAGCTGTAACAAGGTGGTGAGGAGCAGAATCTAACAGCCTGTTCTGGCCCACACTCTGAGCCACTAACCAGTTCTGAGAGGGTCCTTCCTTACGTTTGCAAGTGTCTGCATCCGCTCTGCATTAAGTAAGCACAGAGAGCTATCTTCCTGACCTTCCTGATCTATTGGACGAAAGGTCCAACAGGTTTCCAGTTACCAAAAGAGGTTGCTAGTACAAGAAAATAATGCATCTTGCCCCAAAATGGAGACACAGAGACTTTGCACCTCGTATCAAAGAAAGGGCCAGAAGGGATTTGGGGTGGGGATAGAGCTTCAGCAGCTGGGTGATTGAGAGAAGTCCTGTTTTGCCATTTGACATGAGTGAAGACAAACGGCCTTGCCTTTTTCTATTTTTTTGTGTGCTTTGTCACCATGGAACCCCTGGCGGCTGGAGGATAGAGTCAGTATTGTCTGGCCTTTGAAACGGGGCAGGGTTTTCTCGGGCTGCGCAGACACTCTTGGGATATCAATTTTCAGCTGTTGTCGGAAAGGTTAACCGTCAACTAAGATAAAAACAGAAATTGCTATTTCTGTGAGTTCAGTTCTTCCAAGAAACAGAGGTCAGGATGGCATTAAACATGCACAGATTCGATTAGGGGAAGTGCCTGTGCGAGAGAAAGGGGTGGGGGGGTGAAGTCTGGGACGCCCAAAATGTGAAAATGTGACTCCGCACCCAGTGAGGAGCCAGGATGGGTGGTTGGGTGGAGACGCCCCAGACCAGCCATCTGAGGCAGGTTCGACAAGGCTGCTGCAGGGGAAGAGGCATGACAGTGTCCGCCTCAGAGGAGCCTGCTTGTTCGGGAAAGCTGCCTGTTACAGTATTCCTGTCCTGTGACTCGGCAGTGACTGGGAGGTCTGCGCGGAGCATCCTCACCAGCCGCACTGCTGCGGGCTGTCACTCTCCAGCACTTCAGCGGTCATTACCAGACAACACTACGCCCTCACATCCCTCAATGATTCAGAGATAACTTGTGCCCCAGAGCAGCACCGTTAAGGCCTTGGTGAATTGGCTAGTACCACCTACTCCATTTCAGGCTTTAAAACCTTCTCTTTGTCTCTGTCCTGTTGCTCTGGGTCACGTCAGGAGCCCTCTGCCGACTTCTGGCTCTGCTGTGCAAATCCCCTCTGGTCTCTGTGTGGAGACAGAATAGATGTCCTGACAAGAATTCTGGTTGAGGCTCTAGTTTTTCCTAACAGAACTTTAGCACTGCCAACTCCTTGCCCAGTTTCTAGAATCGGCCCTTAGTGACCAGAAGAGGACACTGATTCCAGGCCCCAAGCTAAAAAGTAGCCTTCAGAGCCATTTAACAGCCAACTCCTGACATGGGCCGGGTCGGAATGATTACATTTGGGAAACATAGTTTTAAGGTACAGTCTAGGTGCTACAAAAGTTGTAACATTTGCAAGCCACATTTGTCAACCATGCTACAGATTTTGCCTTTAATGTTACACCTTTGACTTTCACTAGGGGTCACATTTGCATTTTTTGTGAAAACACCAATGAGGACAGGGCATTGCCCAGGACAACCCACTTGTCCTTTTTGCAGAGTCCACCCCTTCCCACCCTGTTATACAGGGGCTTCTGGACCCCCTCAGAGAAGCTGATCTGCCTCTTTGCTTTGTATCATTAACCCAAAAAATAAACAGCCAAAGTGAGAGGAAACAGCGTTTATTTGAAATCAAAAGGAATAGCTATTGGTGAGCACTGATTCAGTCAGGAACCCAAATAGTGCTCCATTAGGGGACAGCAGGAAGGGATCTGTTAGGCGCCTCAACAGAAGGAAGCATGTCTATCGGTGCTGATAAGCTGACAGAGTGAAGCTAATTGTAAATACTGTTTTCAATTTCAATCCAATGGTCCTTGGTCTGGTCGTCACAAGATCCGCGTCCTCGTTACCTTTGCCGACGTGTCTTTGGGACGGCGTTTCTCTAGGCCCAGTCCGAAGGTGACTCTTCCCTGGCATCCCAAGGGGTTGAGGTGTAAGACCTGCACGGCAGTTCCTCTGGGTGGCAGCATCCACTCCATTCTAAAGTGGCTCCATGTGTCTAGTCATTTACACTGTGATAAAAACCGGGCAGGTCTTCATGTTTCCTTCCCTGATGTGCAATCGGCGGGCGGAGAGCCCACGTCTCCGCTAGGTCTGCGAGGTCCAGACACTGGCTTTGCTCCTCCTCCTCCCTGCCTTCCCCCTCTTATTCCAGTTATTAATTTTCTGTCTTTTAGAAACTACCCTAAATCACTTTAAAAAGGGGCAGTAAATTTGAAATTAAAGTTGTACGTACTTATTGAGCATTACTTTTCTGTGCCTAAAAGAATGACTGCAAACCCAGTCATCTCTACTTTTCTCCCTTTACTCTCCATACTTCACTTCTGGACCCACTGGGTGCCTTACAAATTTAACTCAATTCTCACCCTGCTCCCTGGAGACAGTGTCAGATCCCACGGTTTAAGGACCCAGTCCTGCAAAACTGTCCCTCACCTTGACACTCCACGAAATGTCAGACTGTCGCCTGTACTTCTGACTGACTGGTTATAAATCAAAGTTCCCATGATCCCCTCCTCAGGTTCAATACTTTGCTAGAATGGCGCACAGAACACAGGGAAATATTTCTTTATGTTTCCTGATTTATTTTAAAAGTCTGTTGCTCAGGGCCAGCCAGATGGGGGGTGCATGGAGAAGGTATGAAAGGAGGGGTACGGAGCCCCCGCGCCCTGTCCCCAGTGTGACGCACCCCCAAAACCTTCTTGTAGTCTTTACCCTGGAAGTTCATCAGGTCTCGCTGTTCAAGAGTTTTGTAGAGCTTCCCACCCTGCCCCCCTACCCCCAGAGATCAGTGGGCAAAAGCCACAGAGGCCACTGAAAGTTCCAACCTCAGTCTCTCTGGTGATCAGCCCCCATCATGAGGCTTTCGGGGGCGACACCCTAAGTCACCTCATTAGGGCGAACTAAACATGGGTGTGGTCAAAGGGGGCTCCTGATGAATAACAAAGGACTCTGTCACTCAGGAAATTCTGACGGTTTTTAGGAGCTCTGTGACAAGAGCTGGGGGTGAAGACCAAACACACGGTGTTCCGTCCGAGTGGCAGCGCCTTCCCCTGTGAACGCCTCCACCATCCCCCCGCTTGTCGCAGACTCTGCAGTCACATGGCACCTCTCTGGGGCTCGGCCTCCTGGCCTGAGAAAGGGGGGCGAGTCAGGCACTGAGCTGCGTGTTTGGATGACCTCATTTAACCCATGTAATTCTTGCTCCGACCCTACAAGAGTAGGTTGTTTCGCTCCGTTTTCAGGTGAGGGAAACGAGGTGCAGAGAGGAGGCTGGGAACTTGCCCGGATCGTGTAGCCTGTAGCCTGCAGCGCAGATGCGGGGGTCTGTGGTGCCACTCCCGAAACGGACCAATCTGACCCCTCCCAGTGGGTCTGGGGTGAAGGCCCAGGGACCTGTTCCTCAGAGCACACCTGGCATTTGGGACTTGCAGCCACGTAGGTGAACCTCTTGGCCTTAGATGAACTTCAAGTTGTCTCCCAAAGCTCCCTTTCATTCCATCAATACTTACCTTGGCCCAGGCCCTCACTTCCTAGCTAAGTTTACCAGATAAATGATAAGGCACAAAGGCTTTCATTATCACCTGTCCATGAATATTTGCATTTCAACAGGAATAAGCACCAGGAAGGCCCAGGGATGGCGGTGGGATGGAGGGAGATGGAGGGCTGCTTTGGGCCCAGGGGCTGCTCCCAGCTGTGGGGTGAGTGAGGAGAGCCCTGCTTGCAGGGGTGTGGGATGCCACCTTCCCAGGCCGAGGAGGTGCACACAGACCTCACACATACCACACAGACACTGCTTACTTGGGTGAGACAAACTTTTCCTTTCTTTGAAGACCAGAAAGTAATGTAGCCTTTTCTAACTTAAGAATGTAAAATTAGATATTTTTTCCCCTCTGAAAAAGCAAGATGTTAGTCTGGCAACAATGAACAAATATGGCCCAACTAATGCCCAGTGAAATGTCCATTACAAAAATCTACTTCCAACCTATTTTAAAGGTATCAGAAATCCCTTCATTCATTTCACACCCCTGTGCCAGTCCCAAAAGGGGTGTGCTGAGTGGATGGGAAGACTACACAGTCCCATCCCAGGGCTGTGGCGGGGACCTCACTCAGGCTCCAGACCAGCAGTCCTGCCGCAGGCACCTAAGGGGAGCGGGGGCGGGGCGGGGGCGGGGCCTCGCCCAGCAGGGCCCGCCTCCATGGCTGCCCATTCAACCTACAGCGACTGAGTCCGAGTTGGAAGGCCTGGAAAGACTCGGCTGGCTAGCGTGGGAAACATTGCCTCTGAGGCTGAGGAGCTGTGAAAGCTGAGTACGCAAGAGAGGAGGTTCAAGCGCAGGAGCAGAGAGGGAGGTGAAGAAAGAGGCAGGCGAGGCCCGTGCCCGGGGCTCCTCTGCTGTGGCCGCAGCGCCGCATCGCAGACCTTCTCCCTGGCTGTGCTGCGGCGCCGCCCCCAGAGCTGCCCAAAGGAGCGAAGGACGTCAAAGGCCAAACAAAGGAGAGGTCTGAGGTGTAAAGGCGTTCACTGCGCCATCGTTTGTGTTCCCCCAGATCTGGAAAGCTCCTAACTATCCAAGAGCATGGTTACAGAAATAATGATTATATGCAAATCACTTCATTTTGAACAAACCATCAACGACATGGGACAAATAGTTATGTTACTGGTGGGGAAAGGCAGAAAGCAAATTTCTATGAATTCTGTGATATATAAAAATATGGATATGATTGGAAGCACATGTAAGGGGATTCAGGAATAAAAACCATTTGTTGGAGCGGTGGAGTGGCTGTTTTGCTTACATAATTTCCTGTGGTATGTAACAGTAAATCCAAATCAAAACACAGGTGTCTCTGGGAGACTGCAGGGTTCTCAGCCCTGGATACACCTTAAAATCACAGCGGCCTCCAAACCTACAACGCTTGGGCCCCCGCTGGAGCAGTAACATCAGAATTTCTGTGGACATGGCCTTGAGCATTGGTATTACAATATTACCGTGTTTCAGAAGTTGCACAGGTGACACTGTGCACCCAGGTTGAGCAGCCCCGGGGTGAGGCTGTGCTTATACATGTCTGTGTCCCCCTACTTCCACCAGATTGCTGCCATCACCCTAAGTTGAGAATAGCTTCACAAGGAAGTGGGAGACTTGTTTGGGGACTGAAGGGGTGCAGGCCATCTGCCCCACTTGAGAAGCCCCCGGAGGGGTTGTCTAAGGCCCACCTGAGTGGGGTACCACAGAGATAAGTTAGGAAGACATGAGGATATTTTGAGAGGCAGAAAACACCACCTCTGCCCACAGTCCATCCTGTGGTGAGCTCCACCTACCCCCCAAACCAGTTCTCTTCTCACCCATCCCCTCTGAGAAGCCTTCTCTCACCTGCACCCCCAGCCTGAGATCACTCCCTACCCTCTGCGCCCTGTGGTACCCAGGGTACCTGTGTCACTGCACTTCGTAGGTTGTTATCATGACCTCGTTGCACCTGTCTAGTGCACAGGACACTTCGTCTTATTCTTTTGGGGGTTCCCGGCACTTAGTACAGTTCTCAGCACTTAATAGATGCTGCATGAGTGATGGGTGAAGGAGTAAGTACAGAGAAGACTATGTAAATTAGGAGTCTATTAAGGGCAAATTTGCTTTTTAGATAAATATTCAAGAGGCTTCTGGTGTTCTCAGTATTGTATTTCAACACCTTAGATGGAGTCGGTGTTAAAGTACCTTTTTCAGGCTAACCCAGGGGCCTAGTCATCATTTGTAATATCGTCACTGTGAGAGAAATGAAATTTATTCCGTGTTTCAAATGGCCAACTTCTGGATGAGTCTTCAGATCACGATGCGTTCCTGATTTGAGGATTGCCCACACTCTCCCAAGTGCCCCGTGTTGAGAAACTTCTTCCAGTGATTGGAGAGTCGTCCAGGGGAAGTTCCCTCCCAAAAGTTTAGACTGGAAAAGAGAATGTTCACCTTGTACCATTTAGCAGGTAGTCCATGAGCTCAGTCTGGGCCTTGGTCATTTCAGTCCTTTTCTAAAAGTAGCATTAAAATGTTTTTTTCCTGACAATTTCATCAGTTGATGGGGCGGATATTTGGTCAGTGTGAAAATGATGGCTAATGCTCGGGGCACGGCCTCAGAGTCTCCAGCAGTCAGCATCCCTTTCTTCCTCCCGGGAGCCTCTAGAACCCTCAGCTAACCCTGCCCTGGAGTCAGAAAACCCAAAGAGAAAGAGGCTGGTGGGAGGGCAAAACCACCCTCATATTCTGTCCAGAACTGAGCCAGCAGTTTCCTTTTCTCAGTCACCAGTTAGGACATAAAATGATATAACTGAACTAGAACTTGCTGGATTGTGAAGGCCCCGAAGAAGCATCCGCAGTCCAGCCTCAGCGAGGGGATGCTCTGGTAGCCACGTCCCCTGCCAGCTGCCCGCATCAGCACCGGGTTCTCAGGCAGAGGAGGGAACTAATGGTACAGGGAGAGGGGCCACCTTTGTGGAACGAGGAACAAACAGGGCTGCTGCCATCACAGCGGGGGAGATTTCCATTTAAGAGATTTAAATAAACAGGTTGAACAATAGTTGAAAACAAAACTCTGGCTGCAGAGGGAATGAGGGATCGAGCTTATGGAAAGGTATGAAGAAAGATCGCGTCGTTCTTCAGTGCTTGTTGGCTGAGAGCACGAGGCACCGTCGGGGTGGGCAGGGATGCGGCAGCTTGCCTGGCCGCTCAGGTGGCAGGTGGGGCCTGCGAGCCTGAGCTCCCCACCCTCGAAGGCCTTCAGGAGCACAAGGTGATCTGTGCTTCGCATGTCTGCAGAAGTTAGTGCTCTTTCTTTACATGAGAACAGGGAATAAATCAACTAAAAGCCTCTTTACTTTAATATAAACATGTAACTCCCAAGGGACAGCCAGTCTGAGAATGACTTTTCTCAGACATCTGTGCCTCCAACGCATAGAAATTCGAACCCTTTCCACTGCAAGTGTTTGGAGAAATCATTTACTCATCCGAGAGAAGGACAGTCGAGTGTTTTTGAACGCCAACATTAGTTTAAGGAGGCTTTGCACCCACACCAGATTTTTATCCGAAGGGCCGCCTCTGCTCAGTAAAGGAAAAAGGAGATTCTTAGGAAGTGAGGACTTGACCATCTTTTTTTAGAAACTCCAGATAGCAGATGCTCCCGAGGCCCCTCTCAGGCCCACACAGAAATCTCAGGAAGTCATCCTTTCCTCTGTTACAGCTGCAGTGATACACAGAGGTAGCCGCCCGTATGTTACACCCTGTTCTGAGTTATAGGAGAGGCTTACAGCTGGGGGAAAATACGGTTATTTTAACACAGATGTAAATTTTTCCCAGGTCAGTCTGCAGTCTCAGCGTTGAGAGACTTCATACAAAAGAATGTTTTTCTTTCTTATCAGCAACGTAGTTACTACCCATTTTCTTTCTAGAACACTACAACTTATCTTACAACCAGAAGATGTATTTGGTCCTTCGTGAAATGAAAATGTAGTTAAAAATAAGTGTAAGAAGCCTGTCTGAAAAGTTTACATACTGTATGACTCTAATTATATGACATTTTGTAAAAGGCAAAACTGTAGGCTGTAACAAGATCAGTGGCTGCCAGAAACGGTGGGGGCAGGGGTGTGGGAGGGATGAACAGGGGGAGCCCAGGGGGTTTACGGGCAGTGAAGCCATCATTCAGTATGATGCTGTGATGATGGGTACATGCTGTGACACACTGGTCAAAGCCCCTGCATACATGCATCAAGAGTGACCTTAAGGTATACACTGTGGACTTTAGTTAATGATAAAGCATTAATATTGGCTCATCAATTGTAACAAATGTACCATATTTGGGAAACTGGGAAAGCAGTGTATGGGAACCCTCTTTTCTTTTCACTCAGTTTATTTTGGGGGGGGGTGTTCCTTTTTTTGGTAAACTTAAAACTGCTAAAAAGTGTCTCTTAATTATTTTTCTGGCACAGAGCACTACTGACTACTTATTAAACGCACACATACAGTTTTCCTGATGGGCAGTCTGAAGCCTCAAGCAATTGCATTTGAAAGAAGTTATCAGTATATTAAATCTCCTTTTCTTTCTGGTGGTTGTTGCTATGACTAGTTGCTTTCTTTTCAAACAAGCCAAAAAAGAAGAAGACAAAATTAGCTTACCCTCTTCTCAGGAAGTGCCTGACCGCCACACCCCTTCCTCCTTCTGCGTGCTGGGTGTCATGGCCAAATGGAAAGCCATGCTCGCTGCCCCATCTCGGGTCTGCCTGTTCTAATCAGTGAAGCCGCTGGCCCTGCACTAACTGCAGGCACAAGAGGAGGGCTGAGTCTTCTCCTATGGTGTGAGAAGGGGAAGGGTTGGAGAACGACCTCAGTAAATACCTACACGTTGGAGAAAATATCATCGGAACAGCGCAAGTAGTGATGAGTAGTTGTTATGGCTGGCCAAAGGAAAACTCATCCTTACAGATTTACAAATCAATTTTTAAAAAGCTGTGTACTAAATACTTCATTTTGCAGCACATAAAATGTATTTCCCTCTGGAGGGAAAGCGATGTATCTGAGGATTACCTATATTCAATAGCCTTTAATACACAGGTACCCAGTGACAGACAAAAGCGGGGCTGGTGTAGCGGCACCAGAAATTCCTGTTATCTCATGAACAAAATTTCGTTTCCTCCCTAGAAGATGACAGTAAAATCACACTCAACACATATAAAGTAGTAAAGGTTTTCTTTTCCAAAGAATGCCCTAAGGACTGGGATATGTCTTATTGACAAGCCCCTTGCACATCTCAAATGCCAGCAGAGTCAGCAAGATCGCCGGGCCTGCCATAATTCTCTGTAATATCTTCTTGGCCTTGATTGCCCACCTGGAGCTCTGAAGCGGACATAAGAACTGGGTTACTCACTAGCCCGTGGGTGGAGTCCCCAGCTCGGTATTCAGTTTCTGCCTGTGGCCAGAAACATTTGGGAAGAGAGCATGTAGTTCACCTCCAGGGCACCGGGAAGAGGAGGAATGTAATTCACTCATCCCTGATTTTCTTTGAAAATAAGATTTAATTACTTAAAACCTCATGTATTAATTAAGCTACCAAAAAAACCCCAGGAAGTAAAAAAACCCCTAAGTAATACATTGTCATATTTTCATTTAATTCTGGAAGAGAAAAGAATCCCAGGCTCTGAAATTTGCTCTCTTGATAAAGTGGAACTCCTGGGCAGAATAAGAATCTCTGAGGGTGAGGAGAAACTCAACAGACAGTTGAAGGACCAGTACCAGCAGCTGGGGTTTCCATCTCCAGATGTGCCGACAAGCATTTAGTTACTTGCTCTAATGATACACAAAACTTGGAGGTCGTGGGGAAGTACCGTATGGGATATTTGTGCCTAAAATCAGACTCTGGGAAGTCACCTGCTCAACCTTGTCCATATCTCCTTCCTTCGCAGGGCAACGGGTTTTGGCTTCTTGAACGCACTCTGCAAAGCTGCCGCCGTCCTTGGGAACTTGATATTCGGCTCCCTGGTCAGCATCACCAAAGCCATCCCCATCCTGCTGGCCTCCACGGTGCTCGTGTGTGGGGGACTGGTGGGGTTGCGCCTGCCCGACACACAGACCCAGGTCCTGATGTAACGGGAGGCGAGCCATCTGCCCTGTATCAACTCTCCTGACAGAGTCAGGACTTCGGATTTTTCAGATATAGAAAGGCGGTCAAATATCAGAACACTAACTCTTGCTGTGACTAAAATTTAGATGCATAACATCTTGCCCCTTAAATGTGATTTTGCAGAGGTTCCACCCCTCCTCCCCCGTGCGTCGCTATCTTTCCTCTGTTGCTACTGCCTCCCCAGAATCCATGAAAGCATTTTTAAAATGGCCCAGTCATCGGGCCTCCCTGAGATTCTGCTGCTCGCTGGAGGGTGGGAGGCTACGAGGACTGCGCTGCTGTGAGAAATAGATCTTGCTCCTAGTTCCACATTCACAGGAAATATAAGTTGGCATATTACTGCATTTGTGCTGAGGAGAGGGATTCTTTCTCTCTCTTTTTTTTTCAAACAGTGACATTTCCTGTTTATTTAGAAAAGGACACCGTGCAATTCTAGCCGTAACAGCAGAGCCTTGCAAAGAAAACCGTGTGGCACCAAACAGAGCTGGGTGGCGCTCTTTCAGGAATGACAATTAAGGTGACTCCACCGACAAGAAAAATAAAGGCTCTACAGTTAGGAGCAGAGGCCTGTGTGAGCCGAACAAGCAAGATCTTGCCAGAAAGCTCCATGAAACATCTGAAAATGTGAGGAAATAAGGCCCGTGGCTGTGACGTGTGGCTCAGAATGGTAGACAAGCAGGGATCCGAGGAAGATCTTTCACCACCCCTGCTTTCCACCCCCAGCTGCCACTGATCTTGCCAGAAAGCAGATTCGGGGGAAAGAAAGCCACTCTCTCAAAATGGGGTCTGCCTACCTGACTGCCGATCATCCAACTGTCTCTAGTATGGGGATGGTCAGTCACCCAAATCGTTACAAATCGCAAATTAGGCAGCCGTTCACACCTAAAGCCATTTGGAAATGCAAAAGAATACCTTGAGGGACAGTGACCCCAGTGTTTGACCTTGGACTTAGTTGCTGGCATCCCTGAGGCCGGTCCCCTGGGCTGGGGTGTTCTGTGTGAGAGCACAGCCTGCCATCCCCCAGGGGCCCTCTGGCAGGCACCGCGGCCTCTCCTGGTGGTTTTTGGCTGCTCATTTGATCTGTGGAATCTGCCTGGGCCTGGAAGAGAGGGTCAGCGGGACGCTCCCACGGGCTGTCAGCGACATGACCTTCTCACCCCTTGGGGCTGCCCCTCCCCCAAGCTCAACCCTTTTACTCATCTTTGAAATCTGAAGCCTTCTTGTAGACTTGCAGCAATGACCAGTAGCCAGGAATACATCCCATATTAAAACAATATTCCTTTTTTAACTCTCCATGTCTTGTGAGGAGGTTACCCCGTGCTTATTATAGGCATTTCCAGCAGCCCTCAGCCCGGGGCCTCACTAAGGACAGCCTTTGTTCCCTACAGTCATTACATGCAAAGATGTCTTAACCCCAGAGGCCCCTCTGCCTCCCTCTCCGCTTCCTAATGATCCTCCTGGAGCTCCAGACTGCAGAGTTCAGACTCTGAAAAGCTTCTTTCATTAACATAAGCCATTAATCGACTCCCCCTTGAAGTAATTCGGGTCTGTAGAGCAGGGGCAGCCTGGGGTTGGGGGCTGGCAGGAAGAAAGGGGTTCCCTGGGGACCCGGCTCAGGGCCAGAACATCAGGAAAACTCCAACCCAGGAAAACTAAGGGGGCAGGCAGAAGGAAAATCAATAAAGACTAGATGAGAGCCATTAGACCGATATCAACAGAGCAAGGAAAGCAACAGAACTCACTCTCACTTCTGCCTACTGTAATACTGTTGGAGAAGAGAGACAGTGTCAAAAGCAAGAAGGGACCTGTATGTTATTCTTCTTCCTACAGACTTATCTCTACCCCTTGATTTTTCTTCTTAAAAAAAACCGTATTGGGGGACCTAAGCAGGCATTTTTTTAACTGAATGTGGCATGTACAGTGATAACTGCAAATGTAAAGTGTTTATCTCCATGGACGTGTTCAAAAGAAAAAGAGGTGTGCATGGGTGTTGCTCTCTCATCTCCCATGAGGGCTGACTGTGCTGAGTGGACTACCTTTACTTCAGAAAGGTCTCCAGTGTCCGCCATGGCTCTGCATGTATTCACCATCTCCCAGGCTGCCGAGCTCAGTTTAGGCAGACTTTGCTTTGGATACTGGCCTGAGTCAGAATAGGATAAACCAGCAGAACCCCACTTCATAAGACTGGCCACCATGCTTTCCCTTCCAAAGGGCCTTTCTTGGCCTTCTCCTCACCTAATCCAAGCCTCCCAGGTGGCCCAAGCAGGATCTATTCTAATCTCCTGGACAGTCTATGGTCACAAACCTTCTTGGTCACCACCTTCCCACCTTCCGTGCAGCATTTCTCTGCCTCCCTCCCGTCGTTCCTACCACCTGGGTTTTCTACAAGAGCTCAGGTTCTTCCCGAAGTATGTGGTGTGGCCTGTCTGGCTTGTTCTGGGGTTAGCTGGATTAAGACATAGCCGTGCCGTTAAACAGAAACTCAGTTCTACCAACGTAGGAGGCTGCTGGCACAGACACCTGCACCCGGCATCTCATTTCAGCTGCAGCTGAAGGAAAGGGAGAGTGTGTGCAAAAGCGAAAGCCTAGGAAACAGCCCCACTTGCTCCTCTGCTTCTAACGCCTTTTCTATCTAAAATTTCCTCATAGCAGTTTGGAATCAATCCAGCCTGCGGCTGAATCCTATTATTATCGCCAGGTCCTCTCAGTAGGAAAGACAACTCAGCCACTCCAAACTGTGGACCCTGTGCCACATCCCACCCCAAGTCGTGGGTCTCACAGCCCCAGCTCGGTGCAGTCCTGTGCCTCAGAAGCCAAACCCAGCAGCTGGGGTCATCTCAGACCCAGAGGCTGGGCCTGGGAGGTAAGACAGATGGGTCCCGGCTCCACCACTAACAGTGAGACCCAGACCTTGCCGGTGAGAATGTGAGTCATGGAACATCCCTAGTCCTCAGTTTCCCTGTCTATAGAGTAAAGAATAGGGACTAGTTCAGGATTCTAGAGGATCTTCATGAATGTAGCTTTCTCTGATTACCTTTTGATGCTGAACTCATCTTCATAAGCACCAAATAATTTTGAAACTGAAAAATTAGGCTCCAGGCCCCTGTGCAAGAGCTCAGGAAGCTGTCCGGGAAGTCCCGAAGGCACGGGCCAGAGAGCAAAGTCCTCGTGCTGTTTGTGCTCCAGCTTTGAAGGATGCGCAGCATTGTCTCAATTCGGTGCTGGTTGGACAGTGTCCATTGCCTGCCCCGGACAGGGACCCACCCGGCCAGACGGAAGGCTCTCCGATCACTGTACTAATCACCAGGGCCGCATTGTATAGCTGGCTCTCTTGACACTGTTCTCCACTTTATTATTCAGACATGGGCTTATGTAGATCTAAGCCTTCAGGAACAGGTTTTAAGTGATTTCACTGAAGTTGGCAAACAGACCTTCATTTACAAATCTCACCAAATCAGAGTGCAGGTTCACCGCCCCCAAAATGACTGAGCTGCTTTTCTGGGTGTCTTGAGAAGTCAAGGGAGAGGAAGGAACAGACGTGTACTGGCAATGGGGAGAGACCAGAGAGCAGCGTGAAGGTTCCAGGGAAGGGGCTAGGGCGCAGCCGAGACTTTCTAGACCCTGGGACCACTTCTAAAGCATTCCGTGGGAATGCCTTCTGGTTCACTCTGCCAACCAAAGTGGAATATGATATTCTTCCGTTTTTTTTTTCAATATCAAAATGGCCTTTATCTAGTTCTTCAGTGAAACACTTCACCTGTTCATGCATTAAAGACTCTGAAGCCAGGAATGTCTGCATTCGGCCTTTACCTGGTAGCGTAGAAAGACAGCTGGTTGGGTGTTTAGGTGCATGTTGGCTACATGTGTGGGTTTCCTTTCACCCCCATATCATGCTGAACTTAGTCCAGTTACCAAACCCACAGAAGCGCTAGTCACGGGGGGACAGCAGGAAGCCGTCTACGCAGTAGGGCCTCTGGAATGGACTGTGTGTTTCTCACAGCGTCTGTTTCTGCCCAGCAAAGTATGTTTTGAGTAAAGCTTCTCTCATAATCTGTGCCATGTAAGCAAAAGAACATTGTCGGTATCTCCCAGGCATTTTGTGTGCGCCTTCCTTGTTTCAGGTGTGGAGCGACGGTTCTCCATGTGATCATGTGATGTCCTTGTGCTCTAAGTACTGACAGCGTCTCACCCACCGGACAGGCCATTGCCAGGGCTGCCTTTGGTCTTCCTCAGACAATATCTACGTCTCGTTCATACGGTTCACGGGTCCATTTGGGCCCTTGTCTAAGGCTAGCAGGGCTAGTTGGGGAAGAGCTGTGTAGAGCATTCGCCGACCTGTCACCTCATGTGATGGTTCAATAAAAATATTTAGTGTGTTCCTCCCGTGTGCTAGGCTGGGGCACTGTGCTGTGTGCAGACAGTTCACCCTTTGTGGGACTTCAGTGAGGCCAGAGGAAAAGAGGGGGAGTAGACAGAAAACATCTTTAATGGGGGAGGGTCTCATACTGACCCCATTACATATTGAAAAGCCCTCCTCAAAGCCCCTCCCAGTCAAACACAGTGTTGGGTGTTTCCCGCAACTTTAGAAGACATAATTGCCTATGGTTGACAGTGCAGGAACCCTTTGAAATTTGGGGATATCTCTGAGAGGAGAAAGCCCCTCAATTGCCTGGACTTTGTTGAAGGGATTACTAACTAGTACTTGAAAAAATGGAGCCACACTTGTGCCGTTTCTTAAAATGTCTCGGTGGGAAATCGCACTAAGGTATTATCCAAGGGAAAGAAGCAGCAGCAAAGATAGCCCCGTCGGTAGAACGATGTTCATTGTTAAGTCCCCATGTCCTCCACCATCATCTTTTCATGGCCTGAAACTAGAGGTGGGGGCGGGCAAGCTGCTCCCGGGCGGGCGGTGCTGGGGCGGGCGGTGCCGGAGTGTTCCCTCCTGAGCCCAGTGGCGTCAGCAAGTCCCTGGGCTGCTGCCCTCAGTGTTTCCTTTCTGATTTTGAAGACTCGTGACTGAGTCGAGTGTCTTTGCAGATATCCTAGAGCAGCCTCAGCAGATAAGCCACCCAGCAAACAAGTTCTGACAGTCAGTGGCAGGAGGTTTTCAGATTTCGGTTTAAACACCAGTGCATGGTTGGGGCGAAGCGTCTTGAAGCTGCAAAGGTCTGGTGGGGTTCCGAGGGGGCAGAACAGACAGAGGGTGGTTGTCGGTGCCCCTCCCCTCTCCCCTCTGAGAGCTCCGATTTCCTTTTTTCACCCAGGAGATCTCTTCTCTATCTGCCCCAGGCAGTATGTACTCACTTCCTTTCTTTCCCTTCTAGTCTTCGTTCTCCTTTTCTCCTCTTGTCACCTCTTGACTCTAGCAGTGTTCAAAGCAAGGCCAGGCTCCTGGGGCGCTGGGACTGAAGAAGGTGCCAATCAAGTCATATGTGAGGTGGAGGCCAAAGGACAGAGCGCATGAAGAACTTGGGTGCGGGCGTGGGCGGGAGCTCTAGACTGTTGAGCTTGACCCAGCTCCCTACACTGGGCTAGATTTCCAATTGCTTCTCAGCTCCTGTGGGTGATAGGTGGAGGAGCACCACTGGCACGAACTCTCAGAGAGACCCATCTCTCAGAATCCACTGACCTGTGGAAGGTGGACTCGCCTCTCCTGCCTAAAGTGGATCTTACTTGGTGCCAAAGGCTCGGTGCGTCTCATTCAGCTTTAAATGCTGAAAGTACGGAGGTTGCCTCTGCTCTGCCTACCCTGCCACATCCGTGCTCCCCTCATAGCCAACAGCTCCCAGAACTAGGAGGAGCAGAAAGCAGCCCTCAGCCCTCTGTTCAGACTCAGGTAGAGTTTAACACCAAGCTGGCAGCTTACCCTGGGAGCAGAGGTGCCTGGAGAGTGACTGGCTGAGCCTGCCCGCAGCAGCCTGAGTCGTGGGGGGCCTCCCACTGCACAGACCCAGTCCGCACCAGATTGGACCCCATGGGTGTGCAGGTCAGCACTGCCCATGAGCCGGAGGGAAGGAAAGGCTCAGCAAGCTCAGCCTCCTGTCAGGGCACAAAGGGTTTCTTCCCACATTTGTACTGACTCAGAATAGGATGCCCCAGTGCAGAGAATCCACCGCTTTCCATGGGTTTTATTCCTTCAGGAAGAACATACAGAAGGTTGGCTGTTTTGTTATGTGCAAACAAAAATAAACTCGTCTGAAGTACAGAGTATCTCCCTTCTCACACCCAAGCAGGCACCCGAGAAGGGCACTCCTTCTTCGCCTCTGGCATTCTCCAGGCCTGCCTAGACAGGGCGGGGCGGACTTGTGGCTTCATCTCACTTCCGCCTCACCATGTCTGTTGTTCCGAATCTGTGCCCTATATCAAATGGTGGGGGAAATTGTTCTTCCTCGATGTGTGCTTTCACAGCATCCAAAAGTGTGGCTGTGCTTCCTCGCCCTGACCCAGGAGCACATTGGGTGGGTCACACACCCCTCACTAGCATCCAGATACCATCAATAAACTCCTGGGAGCGCTCTGCCTCTGGGGCGGCCTGCATTCCCGCAGGCGGACCTGCAGGCCACTCTCTTTGCAGGGAGAGCTCGGCAGTGGCCTGTCCTTGGTTTGGGCATCTGGGCGTCTTGTTTCGTCTCGTCTTGTTCCTTTCCTGTTTTTACTGCTCTGTAAGGCCTCCTGCTGCGAATGTTCCAATGACCCCAATTGTACTGTATATATGTGCTGCATGTGTGAACCCCAATAAATTCTGGTCCGGGTTTCTGGAAACTTCATCTTAAGTACAGCTGGTCCTGTTGTGAACTCATCTTTCTGGTGTGCTCCTCTGTGTCTGATTCCCGATTGCCAAAATGTTGGACCAAGTGTGTTTTGACAAACATCCCGAGACAGCCATGCGTATCCTTGTGAAAGGTCATGCTCCGTGGGGGGTGACTCGTGTACAGCATAAATCTACCGAGTGTGGAAGCGTGTATACATGTATATGTCAGATACTCAACAGTCATGTAGCAGCTGCAAAGGTATTTAATGTACATCAGATTAATAAAAGAGCATTTTTTTTGCTCCATTATATTCAAATAAAGATTGCTGTGTGGCTGACTTCCCTTCCAAGCATGAATTGACCCTTAAAAAGTAAGTACTTTTAAAAACGTCCTTGGACATCATGAGAACCTGTTTGCCTTGATTTGGGCTTATTTGAATTGTTTCTGTGGGCTGGTGCCAGGGGTATGGATCCATTGCTGATTTTACAGGAACACTCTCTGATTGTTAGCCAGGATCACTGGGAAGAAAATGTTGCGGGGGCGTCTGTGGAGAAGCAGATGCTTGTGTTCTCTTGCCGAGAGCGGGAAGAGCAGACGGGTTTGTAACCAGCATATGGACTCCCATGGCTCAGCGGTGGCTGCTTGGAACCAGAGTTTGAGAAGATTGATGAGGAGAAGTGCTGCCTTTTATAGCACTGGCATTGGAGGCAGAGACCCGGACTGCCTGCCGTGGATTTGCTACTCCCAAAAGAATACCTTTCACTGCATTTGAAAGAAGAGCCAGCTGGTGTGATTCAGTTGGTCAGTCCAGTACACCTAAAGGTCATGGGTTCAGTTCCTGGTCAGAGTACGTACCCAAGTTGCAGGTTTGGTCCGTGGTCCAGGAGCCTATGAGAGGCAACCAGTGGATATTTCTCTCTCACATCAATGTCTCCTTCTCTATCTCCCTCCCTTCCTGTCTCTCTAAACGCAATTAAAAAAACATGTCCTCTGATGAGGTTTGATTAAATAAATAAATAAATAAGTGCCCAGCTTCAAACATCTTTACTAATGAAGGGAACTGTTATTTCACATAATAAAGAAGGTAGGACAATTCCAGGGTTGGCCGTGATGTCGCTTAGCAACATCATCGAGGACCCAGGCGCTTTCTGTTCTCAGGTCGGCTGTCCTCCGCACCATGGTTTTGTCCCCTCGTGGGCAGGACATGGTTCCAGCAGCCGTAGGCATCGTACCGTCACGCGAACATCTAAGGGCCAGACAGGGACCATAGCCTCTTCACGATCCTTTTTTAAGATCAAGGGGGACATTCTCAGAATCCTCCAGTGGATGCTGCCCCCCACCTCTCCCCACCACCCAGCCCATCTCATTGTCTCACTGGCTGGATCTTGCCTACTCCTAGACCAGTCACTGGCAAGGGGAATATGATTCCCATAACTGGCACAAGCTGATCAAGACCTCCCTCCCCCCAGACACCTTGGAAGGAGCTCACTCTCCTCTGAAGCACATGGCTTCCAACTGCCTGAACAAAGCGGTTGAACCGGGTAGTGAGTGAGCAGGGAAGAAGGGAGGTAGCCACTGAGGAGCCCTGAGCTCCAGAACTGAGCTGTCTCACGCTGCAGCCACATGTAGCTATTTATGCTTAAATTCAAAATAACTAAAATTAAATTCAGTTCCTCGGTCGCACTTTGCCACATTTCATTTGTTCAGTTTCCATGTGATCCGTGGCTACCATAGACCACTTTAGCATCACGGAAGACAGTCAGAAAACACAGCCCTGGGACTTGTGCGTTCACACAGCCCTCCGCAGGCTGCTGCTTCTCCGGGGGCTGCTCTCCCTCCTTCCGGCTTCTCTCCCCCGGGCCGGGGCCCTTCGTTTTGCTGCAGCAACTTCACTCCCCTCTTCTTCCTGCAGCAGACTGGAAACGCCCTGCTCATCGCCCCACACAGGCCTCCCCGCTTGCCCAGGCCCAGCCCAGCAGGGCGAAGACCTGTTTAGTATTCCAGAGCAGTCACCATCTGCCTCCCTTCTCTGTCTTTCCTGTTGTATGAGAAGGCTCTTACATGAAGGGAAAAGAAAAGATGTGTCCGCAGGCTGAACATCCCAGCAGCATCAGGGGGAGGGCAAGCACGGGAACTCACCAGATGCTGCGTGTGCTTGGCGGGGATCACTGTCGGGTCTGGAGGCGGCGTCCACAGGCCTGGCCTGGACAAGTGGCTGCAAAATCCCAAATGTGAAATTCCTAGCGATCAGTATGTAAAACAAAACAACACAGGTCCTAAAGGAATATCTTTTTCTCCTTACTGAGGTCCGGTGCCATGAAGTCACTACCATTGTCTATATTAGTTTGCTGGGGCTGCTCCAGCAAAGCACCACACACAGACTGCTACAGGCTCACACAGCAGAAATTCATTTTCTCATAATTCCGGAGGCTGGAAGTCCAAGATCGAGGTACCGGCAGGGCTGGCATCTTCTCCCCTTGGCCTTACGTGGCCCTCTGCTCTGTGTATTGGTCGTGTGCTGTTCTCTCCATGCTCCCCTGTGTCCTAATCTTCTCTTCTTTTGAGGGCCCCAGTTATACTGGATTAAGACCCATTCTAAAGATCTCCTTTAAATCAATTGTCTTTTTAAAGACCATATCACCAAAACAGCTACATTCTGAGGTACCAGGACGGAGGAGTTCAACATACGAAGTTGGGAAGGGGCACAGTGCAGCCCATAATATTATCCCTGCTTACTCGTGTGTGTGTACCGTGTGCCGAGTGTGTCGTGTGTATAGATACTGTGCACAGAGTGTGATCGAACACGCCGGCGGCCATGCGGAAGGGCAGCACAGCTGTGCGCATTGTCAGTGGGGGGACGGCCACCCCGGCAGACGGCGTTTTTTTATAAGGGTTCATCAGGGTTTACTGGAGCCAAACAGAGGACGCACCTGGGAGCAAGATGCCAGCAGACTGAGAAGAATGCTTCTGGGAAGGACAGTTCATAGCTTTCTTTTACATTTGGAATCAAGGAGGGAATGTAAGAAAGATTACAGGAAGGTGGGGGAAAGCAAGGCAGGGAAACCTCCAGGACTGAATTACAGGATAGTTAACAACATTACATGCTCTCTTGGGGGGTGGTCACACTTCCAAAGGATCTGAAAAAAAAAAAAAGGCATTTCAAAGGTGTGTTAACATAGGTGCACAAAAGCAATGGACAGGCCTGCTGAGGCAGAGGTGACCTTCTGCTAGGGAAGTCACAGGCCTGAAGCATGACCACCCGGGTAGAAGTCTGTGGGCAGGTCACCCCGTGCAGTTATTTTCTGTTAGAGGTATGGCGGAGCCCCCTTTTTGTCCACAGTATTTTTTCCTTCTTGTGCGTGCTGTTCAATTAGAGAGGGACATAAGAAAGCAGTTGAGGGCTAACTCTCCAGGGCCTTGCACTCATAAGCCAGAAATGGAAAACTCTGGAGGACACTCCAGGGCAGCCTAGCCAGGCTATGTGGTCTCTGCGGGGCTCCTCTTAGACCAGTGATTCTGCATCCTTCTCCCTGCTTATTAGAATTCCAAGTGAGACTTTGCTCCCTCTGTACAACCATTTTAATCCTGGAGTTGAGGCTACATTGTTTCCTACCCCAGAGCTTCTGAGCAAAACAGCCCTTCTGTGGACATGTCCCTGGTGAAGCTTCCTTCAGGACCGTGGCCAGCTTGTGCCCCGGATGGCTGCAAGCAGAGCTAGGTTCCGGGAGCTGGAGTAGACAGGCTCCGGGAGCCTGTTACTACCACCATCCCTTTGTTGAGTGGGGAGAACAGATGTGTCGTCATCTCCTGCAATTTGCGGTCCAGACACCAGGGGGAGAACTGAAAGCCATGAAGGAGAGGAGTTCCTGAAGCTCAGGCAGGTTCCAGTCTGGCAGCTGCCTTAACTGCCGGGGCCGGAATGAACCAGGCGGTGTGGTCTGGAACCACGGAGGAGACAGTCAGCTCCAACCCAGACTCAAGTGCACCAGTGGCCGCCTGCCCTCGGTCCTGTTTCTGGGTCCCCTGGCCAAAAGCCAACAGGAGGCAGAACAGACCATGAATGCACCAAATGCCCTTTGGACTGAGATGTCCAAGGAAATCTCAGCAAATTCTGTTTTGGTTGGGACTTTATAAGGAAAGCCACTGCACATCACAAATGGCTAAGTGACTTGTAAGTTGTCCCCCTCCCTCTTTGGGCTTTGAAAACATCAGACATACCCCACCACAGGCCCAGAGCTTTGCTGCAATGTGGCACCTTCTTCAGCCCCCTGCCTCCTTCGGAGGACGCCTGCGGCCTCCCCTCGGCATTAGCAGACACCTGCAGCGCTTTCTGAAGCGCAGGAGGCACAAGCTTTTCCCAACGTCCGTCCGCACTGAGGGCTGGCGAACCTTCCAGTGCAGGGGGCAGAATGCGGCTGTTGCTACGCGTGACTTTGGGCAGAGTCAGTTCCACATTTGGGCGGGGGAAGAGCACTTTTTAAGAAAAATGATACAAACGTGTCTATTTGGAATGAGAAAAGAAACCACTGCAATTTGTAAATTTAAAAAAACTGACAAATATCACAGACCATAATAAAATCTAGAAAAATAATACATTATTTTCTATTAATGAAGTATCCGACACGCCTCTATATTTTTTTCCTACATATTTTTTTTGGGCTTCATAGCCTTTGATTGCCTCTTCCTGTGACAGCAATTTGGTGATGTCATTGCCACAGAGAGAATATAAATGTAAAGTTCGCTGCGATTACCAGCAGTTTTTTTTAAGTCTCCTGTTTCTTCTCCACTTCCCACAGACTTCCTGTGCTGAAGTCACAGACCGCATTCATATCTGCAATCCGGTCTCTGACTGTACATCGGAGACACCAGGCCAGGTGAGTGGGCCCAGGGGCAGCACGGTGCTCCCGGAGGCCAAGCCTTCAGCGGGGCAGCCAGTCAGTTCACCGCCGCAGCCGTGGCTGTGAACCACATCATTATATCCCACCAACCCCAAACCGAACATATCCGTGACTCACATTCCTCTTAGCCAGAACTCCGACCAACACCAAGGTAATGTGGAAGAAAAAAAAGATGGAGTAGAAAGAACGGAAAGTTGTACCTGACTAGGGAAACAATTTATTCATTCTGCAATTTTGTGGGAGGGGTTTGCAAGTTTTTAAAGAACATAAGATCAAGGGAATACATTGCCCATGCAAATGGGGGGCCCTGAGTCTTAAGCTTCATTGATTTTGTGGTAAACACTCCTCTGAGTTTGGAGTCTCAGACAAGTGAGTTTGAATCCTGACTCTGCGACTCAGCAGCTGTGAGGGCACAGAGGAAGCTAAAACAGGTCTCCCTGCGTGTCCATGTCCGCTACCGCGCATGAGAAGCGATGACAGTTTGCATTTCTCTGAGGTTTGTGAGACAATGTAAAGGAAAGTCTTAGGCAAGTGCCGTAAGTCCTAAGCAAACAGCAGCCCCTGTGATTGGCATGCCTGGGTCAAAGCTGCTCCTTCCCATGAGGATGTTGAGACACAGCCAGGTCCCCTTGGAGGCCTCACGTGGGCTGGAACCCTGGCGCTGTCTAACTCTCACAAGACTTCTGACAGGACTGTGCAACTTGAGCTTCTATGGTCATCACATGCATAGCAGGGACCTTGGCCTGTGGTGACCCTGGCAGCAACTCCAAGTGACTCACTCACAACCCCCAAACCCAGCTGCAGTTCCACTTCTCACAGGGCAGCCTCACAGTGCCCTGCCTGAGTGCCCAGATGCCCAGCTCCACAGGAGGGCCTCTGGCAGCCGGGAAGGGGTGGCACGCACTCAGGATACGGGGGCCTTGCTGACTCCAGCCACCCATGAGTACACGCCCAGGGGTACAGGGCTTGCAGACCTGGAACTGCCCATCAAGAGCTGCCTCTTCCTCTGTTACCTGGGGCTGTGCCATTCATCCTGCTGGAGTGGACCTACTCCACAGACTGGTAGTCTAAGTCTTTGCCTCCTGCAGCTGTAGCGAATACACCCAGAGGAGTCTTGCTTCCGTAGGACCAAGAAAAAAGACCAAAGAACAACTCTTCCCAGGAGGCCAAGCTTTCAAAAGTGTGATGAAGGAAATGAATAACTTATAGGGAGGAACAAGGGCCATGTTCAGTTACCCCTGGACACAGGAAGGCACTGTGGGAAGCCAATGGCAACACATGTCTGGAGCCCAGCACCGTGCTGGGCCCCACGGATGACACTTGGGAGATAACGAAGGACAGACAGAACCACCAGGACTTGGGAGCTTGGTCTCTAGATTCAGTCAGACCTTATTTCAAACCTGAGCTTCTGCTCTAGTAAGCCGTGTGGTCCAAGGCAAGTTGATTAACTTCCCTGAGCCCCAACCCCCATCTGTAGTACAAGGATCCCTGCGGCCCGGTTTGGAAAGGCTGAGTGAGATACAAGTGCTCAGCGCACGCTCTTGGTGGTGTCTTTTGATGCACAGAAGTTCCTGATTTTAAAGCAGTCTAATTATAGTCTAATTATCAACCTTTCCATTTTAGGTTAAAGTTTTGAGGATCGTATAAAAGAAATCTTTGTCTACCTCAAGGTCATGATGACATTCTCCTCACCTCACTGCGCTACTGTTTTCCATTTCACATTTAGATCTACATCCAGCTGGAGTTCTCTTTTGTGTGTCTTCAGTATCTATCAGAAAACACCATTCAAGGAGCAAAAGGGCAAGCCAGCGTTAGAGAGGATATCGGCATTTGGGTACCCAACAAAGGACTTTTATCCAGAGTAGATTAAGGACTCCTACAAATCAATACAAAAAAAACCAGATAACCCAGTAGAAAAGGAGCAAAGCCTTAAATGGAAACTTTCACAAAAGATGCCCAGAAGAACATGGCCATTAAATGCAGGAAAACAACCTTTGTGAGTCCTCTGGGAAAGGCAAATAAAACCATGTTCTGATACCACCAAGTACTGGCAAGGAGCTCTCATCGAGGAACCCCACCGCTGGCAGGAAGCTGCATTGGTATGACACTTTGGGAAAGTGTCTGGAAATACCTGCTAAAGCCGAAGGCGAACTTATGTGACGGTACAGAGTTCCTCTCCTTGGTAAATGCCTGATGGAAACGTTTGCATATGTGCACCAATGACATGTGCAATGGTGTTTTGTAGCAGCCAGTGCCCAATACACATGCTAGGAAATTCCACCTTCCCCAGATCACCCTATACTCACCCATTGGTCAGCAGGCCCTTGGTCACGCTCTCCCCCAGACTGCTTCTGGCGTTCTTGCATCCTTCTGAACTCCCTATGTACATCTGGACCTCTACCTATTTACCAGCAGTTTTATGATTCCTTCTATGGTAAATTTCACCCAAGTTTTCTAAATAAATACAATGTTAATGCCAAGGTTACTAAAGATAATTCAGAAAAAAAGCAACTTGCCCTTAATTGGTTACAAAGAAATTAGTTTCTTTCTTAAATTTTTTAAAATTTATTTAGAGAGAGGGGAAGGAAGGGAGAAAGAGAGGGAGAGAAACATTAATTGGTTTCACCTGCCCCGGACTACGGACCTAGCCTGAACCCCAGGCATGTGCCCTGACTGGGAATCAAACCATGATTCTTTGATTCCCAGGCCCATGCTCAATACAGTGAGCTACACCAGCCAGGGCTACACACAGTATTTTTCAATTGTTTTTTTTTTAAACGAGTTTATAATTTATTATATTTTTATTTTAAGTAGCTTGTTTACTTAATTAAAAATAAGTTATATCTAACTCATAATTTATTTTACTTATATCTTAAATAATTTTTAATAAATTATTTTGTCATGGTATTTTATAACCTAATAGGTATATCATTATCTTCATTTTTCTGATGAGAGAACTGAGACTCAGGGAAGTTAAGGCACTTGGCTAAGGACACATAGCTAGTAAATGACCAGCAAAATCAAACCTAGGTCGGCCTGATCCTAAAGGCCACAGTCTTAAGGACTGGGCTATCTATAGTCCTTGCATACTTAGGGCTGGCCAAGCATCTGTGTTACTGGCTCAATAGTCTCACTTTTGATGTTCAGACAGCAGAGAGAAAGGCAAGCTCCGAAAGGAGAAGGGAGAGTGTGAGCGTTCTGGCGTGTCAGAGTTAATTCACTGGGGGTAAGCGTGTTTTCCATGTGTCCGTTCCCGCCCTGGGCACCAGAGGAACAGCAGTGTTTCAGGAAGATGGGCAGTCCCTTCCCTCACAGAGCTTCACCTAGAAGCGTCTCCAGAAGGGCAAGTCAGCATGCAGTTCAGACATTCACTCAACAGTGTTTCTTTTTTTTTTAAATTAATTAATTTATTTTTTAATTTTAACTTTTTTATTGATTATGCCATTACATTTGTTCTATTCCCCCCTCCACCCTGCATGCCCCTCCCCCACCATTTCCCCCTTTAGTTCATGAACACGTGTCTCAAATTCTTTAGATTCTGTATTTCCCCCTACTATTCTTACCCTCCCCCCTATCTATTTTCTATCTACTGTCTATGCTACTTATTCTCTGTACCTTTTCCCCCCATCTCCTCCTCCCACTCCTCTGTTGCTAACCCTCCACGTGATCTTCATTTCTATGGTTCACTCCTGATCTAGCTGTCCTCTTAATTTGCTTTTGTTTTAGGTGTGGTTGTTAATAACTGTGAGTTTGCTGTCCTTTCACTGTTCAACTTTTTTATCTTCTTTTTCTTAAGTAAATCCCTTTAACATTTCTTATAATAAGGGCTTGGTGATGATGAACTCCTTGAATTTGGTCTTATCTGAGAAGCACTTTATCTGTCCTTCCATTCTAAATGAAAACTTTGCTGGATACAGCAATCTTGGATGTAGGTCTTTGGATTTCATGACTTGGAATACCTCTTTCCAGCCCCATCTTGCCTGTAAAGTCTCTTTTGAGAAATCAGCTGACAGTCTGATGGGAACTCCTTTGTAGGTGACTGTCCCCTTATCTCTTGCTGCTTCTAGGATTCTCTCCTTCATTTTAATCTTGGCTAATGTAATGATGATGTGCCTCTGTGTGTTTCTTCTTGGGTCCAACTTCTTTGGGACTCTCTGAGCTTCCTGGATTTCCTGAAAGTCTATTTCCTCTGCCAGAATGGGGAAGTTCTCTTATTATTTGTTCAAATAAGGTTTCCACTCGTGACTCTTCCCCTTCTGGTACCCTTATAATTCGAATGTTGGAACATTTAAAGATGTCCTGGAGGTTCCTAAGCCTCTCCTCATTTTTTTTGAATTCTTGTTTCTTCATTCTTTTCTGTTTGGCCAATATTTGCTTTCTTCTGGTCCACTCCATTAATTTGAGTCCCAGACTCCTTTCCATTACTATTGGTATCCTTTGCATTACCATTCATTTCAATTAGTTTAGCTTTCATATGTTTCTCTAATTTGTGACTAAAATCAACCAGTTCTGTGAGGATCCTGATCACCAGTGTTTTGAACTGTGCATCTGAAAGTTTGGCTATTTCCTCATCGCTTAGAATTATAGGCTCTGGGGCTCTGAGTTGTTCTTGAGCCATTTTTGGTCTGTTCGCACCGGTAAGTAAGTAAGAGGGGCGAAGCCTTAGTTGTTTACCAGGACGGGGCCACCCAGGTGGCTGGTTTGTGACGCTGCGTGTGGGGGCGTGGTCAGAGAGGGAGCAATGGCGGTCCTCTCCGGTAGCCCAGTCCTTCCCGTCCCACCACTTGCCCCGGCCTGTTTATCCGATCGGAATTGTGCGAGCCTGCTGCCCCTCACCTTGCGGTCTCAATGCTCACCTCTTTACTGGTTTATCTGCACGCAAATGCGCGACCTACCGCAGACAGCCAGCCGCGCCTCTTCCCTGTGTGCGCCTGTAGCTAGCCCGCGATCCGCACCTTCGGCTGCTTGCGTGCCACCAGGTCAGGGATCTTTTTGGTCAACTGGCTTCGCTGCTGGCTTACCCGTTTAACCGAGCATTTCGTCCTTTTTTTTTTCGGACTCCGTATTGTCGATTTTCTGTGTGGTCTGGTTGTGTTAACCGTTGTTAAAAATAGTTGTTATTAGATTTGGTTGTGCACGGAAGCAAGGTGGGTCCACCTACGCCTCCACCTTGGCGGAAGTCCTCAACAGTGTTTCTTGAGCAGTTGCTCTGTGCCTGCCTAGTACTGTGCTGGCTGCTGGGGACATTCAGGGTGGACATGCAGGACAGACTCAGTTCCTCCTCTCCCAGCCAACAGTCCAGCTGGGGAAGACGGACAAAAAAACAGGCAAGGACCAGATGATACGAATTATTTCTGCAGACATTCGGGGCGTATGGGAGCTTTCAGTGGGAGAAGGGGCCCTGACAGGAGGGGCTGGAGGAGCGTTGCCGTCCTGGCCTGGCCTTGCACTTGGAGGAAGGCCTGGAGGCTGCTGAGCTGTCCTGACTTGTCTGAGCTGCCAGGCTGACTTCCCAAGTGCTCTTTCCTCTGCCAGCCAACTCAGAGATAATAGCTAAAAATTAGAGCCGGCTTAACGAGCGCCATGCACTGCTTTCATGCTACGCACTTAGCGTTTTTACTCCTCACAGCAACCCTATCTGAAAGTGTTTCTGTGTACAGAAGAACCTCAAGCACAGTGAGCTTACGCCACCAGCCCAAAGTCATGCAGCTGGTAAAGGGAAGGGCCTGGATTGGCTCCCAGGCAGAAGGCCCCCCACCGGCACCCTGCACCGGCACCCCTGCACCACACTAAACTGCCTCTCTATCTAGAAATGCCCAAACACCAGGCGCTTAACCTCGCTGCTCAGAGCCATAGCCACCCCAGTGCTCATATTTTTTACACAACAGGCACAGGGATGTAGCCAGAGGTGCTTTGGTAAATATTTAACATCCATCTTTCCAGATCTGCAGTGTTTGCAGATTTCCTTGATGTAAATACTCCTGCTGTGGTTGATGTCAGCTACCAGCGTGATGTCTCCAAATGTGGATTTGGGAATAAAGGCCCAAGCTCATTCTTACATAGTATTCCTAGCATACAGATACAGCAGGTGTAAATAATCTTAAAAGCGTAGATAATGGAAAAGGCAGTAAAATAATTAGGAAGTGATATGTTCTCAGTATTTATGACCTTTGTTTTTAATATAATAATTTTGTTTATGTAATTTAACTGTTAATGACTATGCATAGCAACAGCTTGCAAAATTTGTGAAAATGTAGCAATAGGCTTTTGCAAGCCCACACAACACACTCCAGCATTCCACTGGCTATAGCCACAGGTTCTCTGACTTGATTCTAAACTCTAATTACCTGCCTCTGCCTCCTTTGCCTCCTTCAGCCCCCAGTAAGCTACCACCAGAGAGAGAAGCGAGAAGGGAGAGAGATAGCAAGTACTAGGCACCTAGTGGCATGGCGGTCACTGCGTCCAGTGCTTCACTGATGTTGTTATTTCACCCTCCCATTAATCCCATAGGGAGACAGTGGTAAGTGTCTTCATTTTGTTTCACTTTTTGCCATTGTGCCCCTAGTGTCTTGGACCATGCCTTACACATAGTATTTCTTTTAAAAAAATTATTTATTTTAAGAGAGAAGGGAAGGGGGGAGAAAGAAAGGGAGAGAAACATCCATGTGCAAGAAAAACATGGATCGGTTGCCTCTGGCTGGAGATGTGCCAGAGGCATCTCCAACTAGGGACCTGGCCTGCAACCCAGGCATGTGCCCTCACTGGGAATCGAACCAGAATTTTTTTGGTCCACAGGCTTGTGCTCAATCCACTGAGCCATCCCAGCCAGGGGTACACATCGTAATTCGTAGACGAATGACTCTGAGGGTGGAATCCGACTCCTGAGCCTACATACAGGGCTCTCTGTGATGCAGCCTTGCCTCCCTGTCCAGCCACCTTTCCTGCCAAGCGCATACACCTCACTGACGCATGGTGTGCTGGGAGACACCGCGGAGACTGCTCACGCTGCTGCCGCAACCTAGAAGGCCCTTCTGCCTCGCTTACTTTCTCTGGTCAGGTTTCCCCAGGAAGATACTCTGGGAGACAGATTCGCATGAGGGCAGTGTTGGTGAGGGAGTGAGGAAGGCAGGATGGGCCGGGGAAGCTGAACTGTGGTGCAGCTGCAGCAGAGGTCTCAGCTGATCCCACAGAAGGCTCTGCTCATTGGACGGCTTTCAGAATTGTCCCGAAATGAGACAAGGGTGTGGGTCTTTGTACCTCCAGTTCTTGGATAAGGGTGCGGATTAACCTCGAGTGAAGCAGAGGAAGGCCTGGGAGGGATCCAGCGGCGGCCATCCGCAGACGGCATTCGGGCAGCGGGAAACGAATGTCTCACTCCGGCAGCGGGATCGGGGCCTGCATCGCATACTCCGCATCTCCTCCCTTCTTACAGGTGAGAAACGAGCCCACCGCAGCCCCGTCCCCTCAGTGGAGGAGCTCCCCTGGCATCCAGGGCTCACTGCATTGTGTTAAAAGTGACTGTGTACCCGTCTCCTCCACTCAACTGGTAAGAGCGAGTGGGAGGAACTGTATTTCATTCACCTGTGTCTCCCAACACACTTACCTTGATGCCTGACTCCACCAGAGGAGGCCACACCTCAGTCATTTGACCCCGCAGCCATCTACCGCTTAACGACAAAGATACATTCTGAGAAATGTGTCATTAGGCAATTTCATTGTTGTGCGTCATAAAGTGTCCTCACGCACACCTACTCCACACACGTACTCCACACCTTGGCCATATGGGATACCACCGTCATACGGGTGGTTTGTCATTGACCAAAATGCCGTCATATGGCACATAGCTGTAAATAAAGCTAAATCTACAAGTGTCCCTCTTTCTAAATACAGACAGTGTAGCAGGAATGGGTAAGAGCGTGGAGCTGGAGCCAGGTTTTCTGGGCTCTGCCACTTTCAGCTGGGTGACCTGTACTGGTTGCCTAGCTGCTCTGTGCCTCAATTGTTTTCGTCAATAGAGAAGTAGTGACACCCTTTTGAATTGTTGTGTTAATGTAAAGCACTTAGAAGAGTGCCAGGTACCTACCGTATTTTTTGGACCATAAGATGCACCTAGGCTTTAGAGGAAAATAGGAAAAAATTTTTGAAGCAAAAAATGTGGTAAAATAATTAATTACATAAATACCATAATATTGCACCAATGTAAATGTAAACAGAACTCGACAGCAGCATTAACAACTATTTTTCCTCCCAAATCGTGGGGGGGGGGGATTGCATCTTATAGTCTGAAAAATACGGTAGTATGCTTCCAGTAAAGGTGAGAGCAACCACCACCAGAGACAAGCACATTTTCAGCAATTTAGTTTAAAGGGTCGGAAAACGACTGACTAGAAAAAAAGATCGTTGAAACACACAGGAAGAGACGGATTTGTTGCCTTCATGTCCATCGCTACATTTTTTCACCTTCACACAGTGTGAAACCTTGTGTCAGACCTTCCAGAGCAGTAACTGCAGGAGGGGCTGCACCGTCTGCAGCACGTGCTCCTAGGACAGCCCCTCCACACCCGCCCATGGGAAATCAGCTTCCAGTGGATAATGGTGTCACTTCCCATTGACATTCAGATACTGAACTCCAGTTCTGGGGAATGAAGGAAGGACATGTGTTATCTTCTTTGTCTGGAGCTATTTTGTGAGCTGTTTGTTTAAAATGATGCAAGAACTAAACGACCACAAATCTGCATGTCCTGAGTGGCCACTTCCCCCATCCCACCCTCCAGGCACTCAGTTCTCCTCTCTAAGGGCCCTGCAGCTGCTGGGGAAAAGTAAACAGAGAGGTTTTCTGCCTGTCCGACGTGCCGTCTAGCCTCGGGGAGAAGGAAGAGCAGGGATGCGGGGCAATAGGGAATTCCCCCAGGAGGGGACGGGGAGCAGGTTCGCTCCTTCCCCAGAACAGCCCTTTCCCTGGGGCCTGAGACACCCCTGCTGAGGTCCTAACAATCCCACCAGCACCTCTGCTGTTTCATTCTCCAGTGTGAAATCCTTCATTCGCATCCAGATGAGCCAGGGTGGTCCAGAGCTCCTGAATTGCTGATTGTTGCAAGTTTGTTTATTAATTCACTAAAAATAAGTAAATACCAAGGAACCACTGTGCACCAGAAATCACTGTAGACGCCAATAGGAAATAAGACAGACACAGTAGTTCCCACACTCCAGGAGCCTACACAATAATGGGGAAAGAGACAATCGACAAGTAAACAAATTCACAAGCCTCTGTGTGATGGTCTGAAGGACAGCACAGAAGGCAAAGCAGCACTGTGGGAGCTACTTTAGATTTCATGTCCTGGGAAGCCCTCTCTGAAGAAATGCCCATTGACCTGAGTTACAAGACTATGTCTCAAAGCTCAGTCTGGGCTAGACAGTGTTTTGCTGTGGAATGTATAAGCCCAGGCACCCCCTCTTCCCTCAAAGAAACAACGACAAAATTAGGTGGGGCTGCATCGGGCAGGGTGTGGGAAGTGTCCCACCTCGCCACAGTTGAAACCACAGGCGGCTTACAGTTCCAGCTGCCTCACTTGAGCTGCTGTTAGTGTTGTCCCAGCCAGTGAATCTGTCTGTAGTGCAGGTACTAAAACCACGACAAAGGACATCTTGCTGTTTCATGGCTCCAGCGGGGTGCCAGGTCAGACCACGCCCCTGGGGACTCCACTCACATGTTTCTCACTGTTGCACAGTGACCTCAGTGTCTGCGGAAGAGCTCCGTCCCACTCAGTGACACCAGTGAGGAGCGGTGCTTCACAGGTGGTGAATGGCAGTTTTGAAGAATCTGACGTACCAAGAGTCATATGATTTTACTCATATGAGGAATATAAGACTGAAAGCAACAAATGGAGAAGAAAGACAAACAAGAACTGATAGGCACAGACAATAGTGTGGTGGGTACCAGAGGGGGTGGGGGGAGGTAGAAAAGGACAAAGAGGGTCAGACATATGGGCCCAGAAAGTTTGACTTCGGGTGGTAAACACAATGCTATATACAAATGACGTATCATAGTGAGATGTACACTTGAAACCTATGTAATTAACCAGTGCTGCCTGAGTAAATTTAATAAAAATGTTTTTAAAAATCTGACATGTAACCCAACAACAGAAAAAAGTTAAAAATCCATTATGAACATCAGCAACTCCATCCAAAAGGAGAGGTGACTGGACAAGTTTTTTTCTTTTTTTGGACCCCTTGAAATTCTCTTTTAGCCTTTGTTAATGTTCAACAATAGCTTTTCTATCATTTTGATCAGCATAAATACACAGGTCTGGATCCTGGGTTTTTGCTTTAATTTTTCATGTACGACATTTCCCCTCACTAATATTGTCACCATGGGTCATTTTAACAGTGGTTAAGAATCTAAGCATGTTGAAATAGTATTTTTAAAATTACATTCACTCCAATTTAAGGATTAGGATTGTTTTAAATTTTTCACGTGTATTGTACAAAGCTACAAGACCTTGCTAAAAGCATTTTGGTAATGGTTTTAACTTTTTCCCCCTTTAGCCTTGTAGAAGTATTCCACAAAGTGAAGCAACCACGTCAGCGGGTGTGAGCAGTTTTAAAACTCTTGTTAAGTTTACTAGACAGTGTTCAGGAAAGACAGAGCCAGTTTACGACACCAGTCAGCGGTGAGTGGGCGCCCCTTTCCTCAGATCTGCTTCTCAGCTGGGCAAACCCATATAAAAAGATAATGTTGTTGCAAACAATTTGGAAGAATTCTTTGCCTTGTAAAAAAAATCTTGAAGCCTTCCTTCAACCCCACTAGTAAGTACATTACCTTAACCTTAACCCTGCGGCCCCACAAACAGACCATTTTATGCACCTGCCTCAGGCCTTGGTCTTGACTTCGGCCTCTCGGGAAATGCTCTTTCCAGATGATCGCATGGCTCTCTTTCTCACCTGAGCCTCTGCACAGGTAGAATGTTGACAGAGGCCTTTAAATTGCCCCTCCACCCTACCTGTCACTTTTTTTCCTCCTGACTCACATCGTCCTCCTCACCACCTGACATCACATGTACATTTTTTCTTTTATAGATATTATCTGTGTCCCTCCACCAAAACATGCATTTCATGAAACCAAGTACTTTGTCTCCTTTATTTGCTTCTCTATTCCTGGCGCCTCAGATGTAGCAAGTGTTCAACAAATGAGTGAGTGAACGCCAGGTGTCTGGTGACGTCACCATTTGTGGGCTGCCATTCTGAAAAGCAGGTGCTGGAAACCTGTGCTCGGCTAACTGGTGAATCCTAAAAGTCCGCTGGTCATGGGTTCTTTACCCTCATGACACTTGAGTCCTCTCATCCCAAAAATGTACTTACAAAATTTAGCATGTGATTGCTGGAGGCTTGGACTGGCCAAAGCTCTTGGTGGGCCCAGAGATCCCCACTTTAGAATCCCTGCTGCAGAAACTGCAGTGTAAGCCAGAGATCACAAACGGGGGGCCCTGGACACCAGGCTTGCTTGGGTTCAGCTTATACAAGATCAGAACACTTCCCTTAAGAAAAACGATCCACATTTCTCAATTCTCTTGAAAACTGAGAAGACCTGGCAGCACTTAGCCCACATTTGTAACTGAAGATAAGCCACAGCAGCCCCGCCTGGAGGGGGCCGGTCCTCTTCAGGGTACCCTGGTCCCCACTGCTCCCTGGGGCTTCTCTGGATGAGAAGTTGAGTGTTGGGGACATTGTTATTCTTCTTAAACCCGAGTTAAGAGAGAAGCCAGGGGCTTCCGCCTCTATTTTTCTTGAGCCAGGTCTACTACACCTATTTATGTTACATGCCTGGCCACTTGAGGAATCTGACTTGAGACCCCTTATCTAACTCAACCATAAATCATCCAGTTAAGGAAGCTGGGCCCCAAAAGGGCTGGGAGACCCGAGGAAGATCACATGGGGGCCGACTTGAACTCAGGTCCCCCAACTCAGCGCTCTTCCTCCCACACTGCCTTCCCATCTGAATAAAAAGCCAAGGAACTCAGAGTGTCCCCAGGAACCGTGGACACCTGCAAATCTATCAGAACTGAGCAAGCTTTCAAAAGTTATCTCTGTACACCTGCTGAGTGCTCAGAGACATCCAAGTGATGCTTGACCTAGAATGAAAAACAAATGAATGAATCAGTTTTCAAATTATAGTTTAATCTGGGAAAAAGTAAGGTTCCTTTAAAAGCCACTTTTCACTAGTAACCGAAGGCATAATTCTATTTCTGACCACCTATCTTTACTTCCAGTGGAGTCAAACGTACCCTGTGGAATACCCAGCGTTAGCTCAGCATGTGAAGTGAGGGCACAGGGACTAAGCAGGGGTGGTCCACTTTGTCCTCTGCACAAATAGGCCTCGTGACCCAAACATGCGCATCTGGTTTTAAATACAGGCTCCTTCAAATTCCCCAAAGCTCAAGTTTCAAGGCATCAAAACTCATGATTTGTCTTGATTCCAAGAGATAAGAAGCAGGTGACCTGAGCCGCTGGTGCTGGGAACTGCACCAGGGGTGACAGAGTTTCTCCCGTCTGATCACTGACGCTAACCAGGCTAGACACGGGCCCCACCTCTGCTCTGAAAATCCATCCTCTCTGTCTCCAGCTAAGCATCGCCTCTCCTTGGGAAATTGCTCTCATTCTGACCAGTGACACGGTCGTGCCCTAGAGTGATAAATGAGGCCTGTTTGACCTTTTTAGGAAAGTCATTATTATTATAGCATAATTTTAAAAAGCATTTCTTCCTATATTTACATCATTTAACTCCTGAGGATACTAACTGCTGCTTCTAGGGGCCCCTGGTTCTGTTTTCTTCTTCTCCTTTTTTATTTTTTTTAGTAATAGACACCCTGTTTTTAGCTAGATACATAGCCATAAAATAAATACTGCATTTCCCAACTTCCCTTGTAGGCAGAAATAACCATATGTCTAACTTCTAGCCAAGGGGATGTAAGTAGAAGTGTCAAGTATAACTCCCAGAAAGGTCAGGCTGCCTGGAATGTGTACATCACAGCTGGACCTCAAGCGGTCATTTCAGACCGTGGGGTGGCCGCCAGCCTGGGAAGGGCAGAGCAAGAGGATGGAGGGAGCTTGATCTCCAAATGATGATGGAGTTTTCTGTCCCTTTCAGCTGAGTGCGATGCTAATTAAAGCCACGAGAAGTTGGTCAGGAAGACCGAAGGCTGTCTTTGGTAAGTAAGTAAGCAGTTAACTGTTGAGCTGGGAAGCTGGAACGTTCTTACTAGGGAAGAAGAAGAAATGGAGTTGAGGACAGAATTAGCAAGTTTCTTCACCTTCCAGCCGGTTTCCTGCCTCCTACTTGGCCCATTCCAATTTGTTCTCTGTGTTTTTCTAAAACACAAGTCTGCTCTTTACACAACTCTGTTTTAAGCTCCCAAATGGTACTTGATGGCCTCAGGGTAAAGTTTAAGTCCTTTGTCGAGAGCACAAACTCTCCGAGGCTGGCCTCTGCCTACCTCCTCCGCCGTATTTTTCTGCTACTCCCTACATGAGGGCTGCTAGAATTAGCAAATAAAAATATAGACACCATTTAAATGTGCAGATACTTATTCTCAAAAATTATCTATTGTTTATCTGAAATTCAGATTAACTGGGTGTCCTGTATTTCTACCCAACCCCATGCAATATTCGTGGTTACTTTAGTCCTGGTGAGAAAAGCACACTCGCGATTCCCGGGCCCGGCAATGCCGTCTCAGCCTGGTGCTGTTCTGTTGTTCCCTGGGCCTAAAAAGCCTTTCCTCTGCTCCTTTATCTGCTTAATTCCAAGTAGTCCTTCAAACTCAGGTCAAGGGTAATCTTTTCTAAGAAATTATCCTTGGCCACCACCAGGCAGTCCCTGAAATCTGAGTTAGCTGCTCCTCCTCCGAGCTCTCACACATCCCTGGAACAGTACTAGTCACTCAGTTTTGTCCCCATTAATGTGCTGGCCTGACGCCTCCCCCTCAACTGCAAACCCCATGAGAACAATGCCAACTTTAAAGTCATATACCCCCCACATGGTAGGAATCATACACTATGTATTTAAACGAATGAATGAGGCAGCAGAGTACGGTAAAAGTGATCAGGGAAATGAGAGACTGACCTGGGTTTAGATGCTAATCCTGTCTCCTACCGGCTGTAAAAAGAGGGCAATCGTATTTCCCTCTTAGGGGTGTCCTAAGGACAAGTGATATTTTGCCTGCAAAGAGTGAGTCCTAAGCAGTGTAAGTACCCTTCCTCCCTCCATCTGGTACTGAATGTTATGGGGGGCACAGAGCTGGCACTCCGTGTGCAGTTGACCATCAGGCTGACCTTCCTGTCTCAGCGACCAGGAACGCTGATGAGGGCCAAAGCCAGGCCCAGGAGATCCTGCATCTCAAAGAAACAAGGAGTGAATACACTCACCAGAATCTTTCAAACACCGCATTTTTATCATTATTGAACACATTATACCTGTTCAACCACTGAGTTGTCTTTTTCTCATGGTACTATTCCACTTTTGAAAAATTGAAATGTAACTGACATATAACATTATATTAGTTTCAGGTGCACAACATGATTTGATCTATGTACATACTGTGAAATAAGCATCACAATAAATCTGGTTAACATCCGTCACCACACAGTTTCCAATATTTTTCTTGTGATGACAACTTATAATATCTACTCTCTTAGCAACTTCCCACTGTGCAATCCAGTATTACTAAGGACAGTTGCCATGCTGCACATTATATCTCCATTACCTGTTTATTTTACAGTTAACCTCCTTCACCCATTTTGCCCAAGCCCCACCCCCTGCCTCTGGCAACCACCAGTCTGTTCTCTGTATCTGTGAGTTCACTTTTTCTCTTGTTAGATTCTACATATAATGGAGATCGTATAGTATTTGCTTTTCTCTGTCTGACTTTTTGCACTTAGCACAATACCCTCAAGGCTCATCCATGCTGTTGAGAATGCGAGGTTTCCTCCTTTTGATGCCTGAGTAATACTGGGTGTGTGTGTGTGTGTGTGTGTGGGTGTGTGTGTGTGTGTGTGTGCGCACGTTTTCTTTATCCACTTGCCCAACAAAGGACACAAGGTGGTTTTCGTGCCTTGGCCATTGTAAATAACGCTGCAGTGGACATGGGAGTGCAGAGAATTTTTTTTTTTAGTTAATGTTTCGGTTTCCTGTGGACAAACACCTAGGGGTGGGATTGCTAGATAACATGGTAGTACTACTGGAAACTTTCTGAGGAAACTCCATACTGTTTTCCCTAATGGCTGCACCAACTTACATCCCCACCAATAGTGCCCTTGCCTTTTCTCCACATCCTTACCGACCCTTGTTCTTACCTTGTTGATGGTGCCACTCTGACAGATGCGAGGCGATACCTCTTGGTGGTTTTGAGTTGCATTTCCCTGGTGAACAGTGGTTCTCATGTACCTGTTGGCTATCTGTATCTTCTCTGGAAAAATGTCTATTCAGACCCTCTGCTTGTTTTTTAATCAGATATTTTTTTTGCTATTGAATTGTTTGAGTTATTTTCAATACTAAAAACATAAGTAAATTTTCTTAACTAGTGGGAAATGAGCAAAGCCAGAAAAACGGATGTAAGGCTGTGGCTTAAACAACTGGTGGAAAAGTGAGAAGGCGGCCAGCGTGTCGCGTATGTGACGCAGCGCACTCTGTGGAGTCTGGGTTCCTGTGGTGAGAAGGAGAGTCCCGTGGGTGAGCGAGGTGGTTGCAGGGGTTCATGGAGAGACAGGAAGGCAGGGCCCTCGGCCCCGCACCCAGGACGCAGAGAGATGGAGCTGTGCTCTGGGGAATGGAAGACCCTCAGCAGTGGGTTTTTGGGGCTTCGCACTTAAGGGTTTCACCATTACCCTGGGCGACTCTGACTGTTTCTCCTGTCCCTGCTGCTATTAACTGACTCTGATGCCTCGAATTCAAATGCCCGAAGGGAGACATGCTTTTCAATTCACCCATCACCACGTAGCATAGGCTACCCCTGTTTCACAAGGCTTTTGTAGCAGGTCATTTCGGGGCCTATAGATTGGCTCCTCAGAGAGCAGGTGCCACTGGACCCGTCAACTTGGCCAGAGTGACGAGCTGCGTGGCCAACTTATGCATCACCTGTGGATGTGAAAGACACTCAGAGTATGATTGCTTGTCTATCTGCTTATGAACTGGTAGAAACATTGTCATGCAGAGCTAGGGAAAGAAAATGTCATTATTTATCAAATGACAGATTTTGGTGGGTGTGAAAAAGCAAAGGCTATTTTATTTTCCTTTAAAATGTATTTGGTGTCTCTCAGTGGTTCCATATAGACTTTGTTCAGCCATACTAGACTTTGATATTTTCTTCAAACACCTTGCTCTCTCTCCCGCCCCTCCCTTCCCTATCTCTGTTTCTCCCTGGACTGACAACTATGTCATTTCCTCTGCCTTAAATTCTTTCCACACCTTCCCGACCAGCTAAAGTACCTTCCACATTCCTCGGAGATGTTTGCTCAGACTCCCAACCTAGTGTCCCTGTGATAAGCTCCAGTGGTACCTTGGACTTCTTTCAAAGTAATTTATAATCACGTGTTTAATATCTGTCTTTCCTGTTGACTGAAACTCAGTAAGGGCACGAATTTTCTTGTCACTGCTTCTTCCTCAATATCTGGTTTAGTTCCTGAAGTTCAGTGGAACATGATTATTCATGGAATGGATGAACTTTTGTTATCATGCTATCTGCACAGCATGGTTTTCATTTAAGAAAACCGTACGCATCCCAGCAATCTCAGCATGGAGCAAAATAAAAATAAAATGGTTTACAGTTGCAACACTCTAGAAAAACCGATCTATCTGGAGCAATGGGACACTGTCCAGATCCAGCCTTGGGAAAGGACTCAGGATAGTCCAGTGGTGTCTGGCAGGCAGGCCAGGAGGGGCCAGGGCCTGTGTGGGTCAAGTAACAAGCAAGGGGAGGGGGCAGAGTGACAGGCCTCCACCTGCACACCATTCACCTCTGACTTCCCACCTTGCCCCCAGCACATCTCAGAGGAGCCACTCCAGGGCCGTCCCGGAACAGCAAACATGGGATTTTGTTTGCTGACTTGACGAAGCAGCAGGGCTCTTTCTGACCTTTTCCCCACACAGTGGTAATGGGAAAGGGTGCATTTAAAGTGGATGTTGCAGCGGCTTCCATAAGTATTGCCACATTTTAAAGGGAGCACCTTACCTGACCATCGCTGCCTGGGAAGGGTGAGGACAACTACCCCAGTGCCACCCTTAGCATTTTTCCCCCAGTGCAGGCGCCTTCTCCTCAGGAGAAAGGGCCAGCCCGGGCCAGTCCCCGGGGGCCCTGCAGAGGCAAGGGGCTAGGCTGCCACTCAGGTTCGTGTTGTCTGGCGCCTTTGTTGAAGGAGCAGAGAGCCCTCCCATTCATCATCTTGGCTGATGGCAAGCTAAGATGTGCAAAAGAACTAAGGGGGCAGGACTCGGCCTCAGAGCAGGGTCTCCTGGGTACCTGGGACGTCGTTGGAGAGAGAAGAGCAGCTCTGGAGGCTCCCAGCAGCTCTCGTACTGCAGCTGCAGCGTCCACTCATTCTCCAGGATCAGGCTGGAGTCTCTCCTCCATTACGATGACTCGGCTTTTCTCTATCTCCACTTCCTTTCTTTTCCTGCTGACTTGTTCTCTCTGCCTCCAGCTCTTGCTGCCTCTTCTCTGTGGCCCCTTTCTTTAATGCCACTCTCCTCTCAGGTCCCCTCTCCGTGTCCCACAACCTCCTCAACAATGGGCCCAGTGGGTTCGGCCTGTGACCATGACAAAGCTCTCATGTCGGACCCCCTTGTAGGCCACTGCCCAAGCAGCGGGAGGCTGCCACGGGGTTAGGGGCCCATTCCTGGCCTAATCGATTGTAACCAAAGCCACACGTGCAGAGTCACATGGTATGAACCACTCATTCACTGGACAAATCAGGCACCTCATGTGCAGGGCTCTATCCAAACATGGAGAACTCAGCAGCGAAATAAACACAACATGAGCCTTTGCCCCATGAACTTCGCCTTCTGTTGGAGGTTGAGAGGACTAACAAGAAGCAAACTAAAAAGGAAAACACAGGACAGGTGATTAATGTGATAGAGAAAAGCGAAGCCAGGCCGGTGCAGAGGGAGTGCCTGGAGCAGGGGTAGGACAGTTTCAAACAAGGTGGTCAGGAAGGTCCATAGGAGAGAGTGACGTTTGTGTCATTAGGGACCAATGAAGGTGAGAGGCCCAGGCGGAACCCTGGCAGGGCTCTGGCGTGGTAGGCATGTGCCGAATGTGATGCTTGGTGAAGTCAAGAAGGACCAGGGCCCAAGAGGCATTTCGGAAGGGAACCAGAGTGCAGGTACCCACTCTGTGTCTGCACCCGTCCCTGCTGTCCCTGAGTGTTACCATGGGGCAAGGGCGCTGTGAGCTTCCAATTAGGAATGATCTCATTCAGTGGCTTTACGGTACATCAGATTCACTGGGGGGTCTGGTTAAAGCAGTTGCTGGGCCCACCCTCGGCAGCTCGGATTCAGTGTATCTGGCATCTCATCCAGACATGCTCGTCCCAGGTAATGCTCATCCACAAACCACGCTCGGAGAAGCTCTGCTCTCACTGACACTCTCGTCTCTCCCAGCCCCTCCCCTCTGGCTCTGGCTTGGACCTCTCTCTGAGATGCCGCTTCCTCTGCCATCTTCTACTCAAAGTCCGGCAGGGAGCCAGTTCCTCCAGAACCTGCACTGACTCTCCAAGGCAAGCTGCCTTCCTGGATTGTCAGCCCTTGAGGACAATTTCTCCAGTTCTTGCTATCTGGCATGTGTTTTCTTTTAAAGATTTTATTTATTTATTTCCTTAGAAGAGAGAGACAAGAGAAGAGAGGGAGAGAAGCATCAATATGTGGTTGCCTTTCACACGCCCCCTACTGGAGACCTGGCCCACAACCCAGGTATGTGCCCTGACTGGGAATTGAACTGGCAACCCTTTGTTTCACTAAGCCCTGCCTGGTGTGTGTTAAATGAAACTGAGACTCCTCATGTTTTCCCTGACATTTGTGAGAGGAAAGCCCTTCTGGGAAAGAGTTGCAACCAGCTCCTCCCCAGGCCTCTCTCACCACCTAAACCTCATTTCAGCCCGAGCTCACTGGATCCCACGAACTTCCCGGTCCCAGCAGGCCCAGGCCCACTGTCGTAAGGACGTCTAGCCATCAAGGAAGCTGAGATTATTTCCTGGACAAGGCGAGATGCAGTTCAACATTTTGAAAGGGCCATTTTACTGAGGTTCAAATAAGCCAAACCAAGCACCAGAATGGCAGCGCACGCATGAACTGATCAGAGGCTCGGGACACCCAGTGTTTCGGCCCTGCCTCTGCCCTCGTTGACCGGCCTTGGCAAGGTCACTGGCTCCTTCATGTGTCAAGGGAGGGAACCAGGCTACATGATTTCTAAGGTCCTGTCCTGCACTCAGACTCCAAGGTTACAGAATCTAAGTTAATCTGGATGCTAGGCTAAGATTCCCAGACTTCTTAAGCATAAGACTGGCAGATATAGTAAGACATTTGCTTTTCTTACAAATTGTTTCCTAGTTTTATCTCTGCATCTGGAGTCATGGGCAACTTTGGAAAGACGCTGGGTGAGCCGAGTGATCTCAGTACCTGCAGAAGGAAATGGTACAAAAGTGTAACACAGAGAAACGTGCCTAAGGTAAGGGCTTGAATCTTAGCATCACCACTGTGTGACTTTCAGCAAATTATTTCACATCTCCGAGCCTCATCTGTCAAATAGGGACATCCTCATAGGATTACTATGAGAATGAACAGAAAACAGTTACTGGCAAGTACCTAGCACAGCAGGTATTCAGCCAGTGTGAGCTCCCAGGGGCTCCCTCTGGACCCTTCAGTCCCGCTCTGCTGCCAACCTGGCTCCTAACGACAAAGACATTTTGAACTCTGAACTCTCAAGTCCTTCTGAGAAGCTCGTGGTTACTCCTATGTCCTTATGTCCTTGCTGGTCACTCATTCACTCAGCACGTGTTTATTGAGCTTTTCCTGAGAGTCACTATCATTAAAAGAGTAAGTACAGATAATTTAGTCCCTGTCCTCAAGGATCAGGAGCAATGCTTCAGTTAGGGTGCAGACAAATCAACAACTAAATATGGTGGGATAAATGTCACCAGGGGTGAGCACTGGGTCTCAGCACACAGCAGAGGTCAGAGGAGACTTTCTGGGCCAAGTCAATTTTGTAAGGGTAAGGAGGATTGCCCTGGCTGGGTGGTGACGGGGAAGAGAATTCTGGGAGGAGAGTACCCGGAGTCTGGGGAGGGGACCAGGATCATGAGGTCACCTCTGACCAAAGGTCCATGTCCCACAGTATGTTTAGTCTTTAAGTTGGGAGCAGTGCAGAGGCAGGACCGGGTTTTAAGCAGGGGAGTGGCAGGGTCAGCATTGTATCTATAAGGTCCACTCTTGCTGCTGTGCAGAGAACAGATGAATGGCAGGTCGGGGAGGCTGGCAAAACTAGAAGAAGGGAGAGTAGTCCAGACAGCAGTGAGCTGCCCCAAAATGATGACAGCTGAAAGTGGTGACCGCGGAGGGAAGTGGAGGAATTTGAGAGATGTGTGCGGGGTCTCATCCACAAGACTCAGCGATGAGCTGGATGACTAAGTGGCAGAGAGGGAGGAATCAGGAACGATGAGGTTTCTGGCCTGGCCACTCAGACGGATACTGATACCACTGACTGAGATGGAGAACAAGGTGAGAAGGAGCGGCCTTGGGGTGGGGCCGAGGGCCGACACCAGTTTCAGGAGAGACAGGGCACAGGACGCTGGGGGACGTTGAAGGTGGGGGACACCGGACCCCTTCACAGATTACTGAGAGAGAGCCAGCCACAGAAGGGGTTAAGGACGGAGAAGAAAAGGGGTCAATAATCAGGGACATGGTGGCTCTGGAAGAGACCGAAGTGCACGGGACCCAAAGCGCAGTGGGAGGGTGACGGCAGCGAAGGCTTGCTGGCTCTTGGGATGGAAGGAAGGAGGCAGCCACAGGTGTGCAAGCACCTCAGGTCTTTCTTGCTCCAGGAATCCTGCTCTTCCCCTCACCTGTCAGTCTCTGATCCATGCAATTGACCCTCAGCCGTTGGTCAGTTAGTCCTACCCCTTAGCGAGGCCACCTTGAACAAGAGTGGGCCTTGGACAGGCACGATCTGTGCTTCAGGTTTCTTGTCTATAAATTGGAGACAGACAACCTCAAACGTGGTTTTGAGGATTCAGCGAAAACATGCATGAACGTGCTCAGAATAATGCCCAGCACGCAGGGCACTGTCTACACCATCGGCTGGTCCCCTTCCGAGGCTGCAGGCGTGTGCTGACAGGCGCCGGGTTTGCCTGGGGGGCTCCAGGGGCTCCTTCTAATCAGCAGGCTTCCTGTTTTTCACCCTCTTTCAAAGCTGGAACTCCCGTTTCAACTGTCCATTAAATTCCTATTTTCGATTTTCCGCTCATTTGCAAACTCATTTCCACAGTGCATGATAGCCTCTTTGAACTTGAATCCTATCATTCTCAAATATGTTCTCGTTTTGGTGTTGAATCTTTCCACCACAATAATCCTGGGTTTGAAGGGCTGAATGCAACGCCTTCCTACAGATATTGAAGGGTTCCCCTCTGCCCCCGGTGAACTCTTAAACTCTTGGGTTGCCTCTATTTCTCCTTCACACACATTCATCTTATATTTCCGCAGCCTGACTTCAGTGTCAGGGGTATTAGTGGAGAGACCAATGGTTGGTTAAATCAGTCTGACCTGTAGGTTTGTATCCCCCAGGCACAGAGCCCTCTTCATTCATGTTTATTTCTATGTTTTAAAAGTTGTATTAATTTTAGCTCTCAGGTTGTTCCTCAGCAGAAGGTCTAGCCACTTCTGTCTTGTGCCTGTGTCATTTGGTCTAGGCCAGCAGCCTTATTGGCCACTGTGGCACAGTGCCCAGCCCCAGCCCGTAAAGGGCGGGCAGTCAAGGATGGAGGGCATCCTGGAAGCTCCAGGCCCTGGGTGCCACATGGGCCTTCAGGGACCAGTGGGAGGCAGGAAGCAGAAGAATGTTCCATTGGGGTGGGAAGAGCTGTCCTCATTTAATATTTAGACATTAAATGTAATCCTGTTTCAAGGATTTATTTGTTAAGAGCTCATTTTCCATTCAAGGGCAGAGTGATGAAATGGAAAGGGTCTGACCTCCCAGCCCCCCAGAAAGTGAGTGACCAGATAACATCATTCCTGGCTTAAAACTCCCCTGTCACATCCCATCTCCTATAGAAGGAAATACAAAGTCCTGCCCACGCTGCCCGGCCTCCAGTCAGACTCACCGGCCCTGCAGCCTCCAGCCACGCCTGCCTGAAGCTTCTGCTTCTCTGCACTGTCTGGGAAACTCTCCCCCTCGCTCTGGGGGAGAGTGTGTGCGAAACAGAACAACTTGCTGGTCCTGTTTCCCAGAGGACCCCAAAATGATACACTGACCTTGCAGGATTTTATAGGATTCGGTATTACTAATCATCGCACTGTTTACTGTGTGCCCCGACCTTGCCAAGGGTTTGCCACGCATTCTCTCATCCAGCCCTCAGCACCACCTCATGAGCTGGCACTGTGAGAAGATGCTTAAGACCGACATCACTGACATAGTAAAGGTGGAGCCACAAGCTGAATTTTATCTACCACCCTCACTATCTCTCCACTGAGTGCCTCACTAACCGATGCTTTTCTGGCCCAATAAAAAGTGTTTTGTTTCACCTCCACCCCAAATAACTGAAGGATGTTTGTTCACTTGATTGGGTATTTGCATTTTTAAGTAGAGTTTTGTTTTGGTCTTTGTTTTTCTTTTTTTCCCCACCATCTGGTTTTCGTGTTGCCCAGGAGCTTCCAGAAGAGGAGCTGGGGACAGGGGTGTGTGTATTCCTCAGACTATCTCAGATAGACCCTCTCAAGTCTGCCTGCCCACCAGACACCTCCAGGCTTCCTGTCTGCATCTGCAAGGCCAAGGGCAGCCCGGTGCTGCAGCTGGCAGAGCTCCCTGGAAATGAAACTCTCTTGGTCCCCTCAAGGCAACATTGTCTCTTTTGTTGCTGCAGAATTTCTAGGTCCCCCAGCTTCATGGGGGAACAAACAGGCTTGGTGGTGGAGTCCATGGAGGAGAGAGATGTGTGCGTGACCAATTACCTGGACTTTGTACAGTCCCGTTTGGGGCCTCTCCACTGAAATCTGTCCCTGATAAGCTCAGACACTGCAACGAGCCGCCTGAATGGCCTGCTTCCAGCAGAGCAGAAGGTGGGGAGAGCTGCAGCTTGCAGGGTGCTGTGGCTTGTGGGGCAGATGCCAGAGAGATTCTGTTCACCATTCACCGCACGGTTTAACCCCATCTGCCCTGGTGTCGCTGTGGCGACTGGGGGCAGGGCACCTGGCATCTGGCATGCTGGGGTGGGGGGCAAGAGCCCCTCCTCAGCGAGAGGCCACAGTCCTTCTGCAGCAGTTCTCCTGGCTCCCCACGCGAGTGCATGTTTCCCCAGAAAATCTCTTTTATTTATGAACAAATTATTTTTTTCAGTTAGAAACAGAAAGACCAAACAGAGGGGTTCTTTTTTTAATTAAAAAATTACCTGCTTTTGGGGCAGGTAAATGTGCAATTTTCTTCTATGCAAATTAGAATGAGTTGGACAAAAGCAAGTTCCATTCAGCACTTGGCGAGCAGCTGTGCCTCCATTGTCTCCTTTGGCATTCCCACAGCCCACGAAGCAGGTGTTGCTTGACGTGATGGCACAATCGCTTAAGAGATGCAGGGACTTGCTCAGGGTCACATGGCTATAAGCAGCGTAACTGCTACTGTTGATTTGTCCTGGCAAAGAAGCCTCACCAAGACTGATGTCTTGGCGAATACGGGGAGGGCTTGTGACTCTGATAATCATCAGCTTCTGCTGGGAAGTGCGTCTAAAAGGAACGCTGAAAACAGAGGAACCTGCCTGCTTTCCTAATCTGAGGTCATTCATTCACTCATTCATTCATAAAATAAGCCCCCACACACTACGCCAACATGTTCTAGATGCTAGAAATAAGACATAGTTCTTGCTGACCAAATGTATAAATGCCAAATTCAGCAAAACCTTCCCTGATGGATCTAACTTTTACTTTGTCCTAAAATCCCATAACACTAGTTTTTACTTTTAAAATGTCTTTATTCCTATGGCCTGACTTTGACTGGCAAATGTTTATTTTGTTATTAATTCTTTCCATGCTTCCTTAATCCATATAGACCGTGAACTTCTTGAGAGCAGAGGTTCTGCACTCATCAGCCACTCGATAAGTGTGCCCTGCAAATCATTTCTGATACCTAATAATTTCCTTTTTTCCCTATTGAATCAAAATGTTCACACTTCAGCAAATCATCAATTTTGTTTTTAAGCATTGAGTTGCACGCTCTCAGTTTTCTATCACTTTTTTCTCTTGGATCTAAATCCAGGCTGTGAGTTTATGTGTGCAGAGTGACAATACATAAGATAACTTGAAACTCAGCCCTTTAGTTCTCCTGTTCCTGCAAACCTGGGGAACTTAGAAACGTTTTTCAGAGACACATTAGCTTTAATAACTTATTTCCAAACTCGGGGTGTTCTCTCTGTCCACACCCCACCCCCTTTTTTCTCTGGCAGTCTCTCAGATGACAGTGTGATTTTTCCAAATTCATACAGTCCCTTCTGGGCTGTGAACAAAAACTAAGGGACTATGAAGGAGATCATTGCCCACTGCCTATCATTGCTTAAGGTTCCCAGGTCCTTGCTGTGTTCTTGTTTAAACCCGAGTTATTTAAAAAAAGACAAAACAACACTTCCTAAAGCTAGAGGTTTAGAGAAGAAGAAGGAAAAACTGTAGGAACTAAACCAGCTGCCAGTCAGATAATCATGGCACAGAACCAATACTGGGTCAGATGTGGGGACAGGGAAAGGCAGAGGTGAACTGGTAAGTGAAAGAGCTCCCTTCCCCCTGGGCTGTGGGAGCCACGCCCATCTTGGCTGTCCTCCAGCCTGACGTGGACCTTGGAGCAGTACCTGCAGGGCGAGGGAGGAGCCGTGTCTTTCCCTAAGCAGTGCCTGGTACCTGGCCAGGAGGCCCAGCACCCCACTGGCATCACAGGTGGCTCTGATGGGCTCCTGAGGCACTTGATCCCTGGTCAAGGCTGACCTGGCCCCAGAAGGAAGCCCTGGGAGCAGTTCCTTGGAGCGACCCTCTGGGGGTGAATTTCTGGGTGGAAAGGCCCTTGCTCCTTTCCCAGGATGGCTCTCAGGAGAGGCGTAACTGCTCCACCACCCTACCACCTAATTACAGGGCTCATATCTTGGGTTGGTTCCAACTCTCAGGAAGGTGCAGCAGCCGCCAGCCTCCCCTCCCCACCTGCCCCTGCAGGCTAGCACAACCAGCAGTCCACCTGTCCCACTACCTGATGTAGAATTCAACCCCCCATCCTCTTTCCCGTCCAGAAAACCCCTGTGAGGGGAACAAGTGTCCTTCGAGAGGGGGTAAGACTCAAGCCTGTAAGACAGGCCCATGTGTGGCTGCCCCCAGAAGACAGCAGGACTCAGCAGGGAAGTCTGACTGCGCAGGTGGGTTAGCAGGACCGGCAGCACCAGGTGCTCCCGAGATGGTGAGGCTGTGGGGGAGGGAGAGTTCGGGCGGCAGAGGCAGACAGAGAACACATGGCCCGGGGCTCTAGCCAGCTGAGGGCTTGTGTCCCAGGTACAGAGGCAGCCCCTGACCACCGCCCGGTCCCTGACCACCCACCCCCGCCCCAGCTCATTGCTGCTGCATGGGAATGTGTGCCCCACCTGCCAGGTTGTTGCTGTCTTTTTTAGAATTTTTTTAGGAGAAGGAAGAAACCAATCAGCTGTTTATATTTTGGCAACTAATTTAACTAAACATTGTGTGGTCCTGCAGGGTACAAGCTAAGTGAAATGTCTGTGGGCCCCACTTGATTACTAGGGCACAGGAAAGAACATGTCTACCCAGGGCCTGTATGCCCCAGGAACAGCTGAAACACCACCCTCCCCACCCCTAACACATAACATAAAATTGTTTACACAGTGGGAGGCCCTTCTTAACAAGCAGTCAAGCCAAGAGCCACGTGTAATGTTGCCAGCCTCCTGATACCTCACATCCGTATCTTGACCCTGAAAATAATTCTATCCATTCTTTTCTCCCGTCCTCCTTTTGTAGCTCAAAAAAACCCTAAAACTGTTGCCCTGATTGGTATGTATCAGTGGATTGAGTGCCGGACTGCAAACCAAAGGGTCACCAGTTTGACTCCTAGTCAGGGCACATGCCTGGGTTGCAGGCCAGGTGCCCAGGATGGGGCTCTTGAGAGGCAACCACACATTGCTGTTTCTTTCCCTCTCTTTCTCCGTCCCTTCCCCTCTCTCTAAAAATAAATTAATAAAATCTTAAATTAAAAAAACCTAAAACTAAACTAAAACCGTAAAGCTTTCCCAGGAAGATATTTTTGGAGAGGCAGCACCTAATTGTAGAGGAGATCTTTGCTTCCAGGTCATTAGTCAGGAATGTTCCAGGTAGATACCCAAGCCAACTACGTTTTGAACTTGGACAAAAGCCCTGAATGACCTTGGGCAACTTAGCCTTTCCGACTTCCTTCTTTCTCTCACTAAGAAACACTATTGTAGTAGGGGGAAAACACAAAACCAAGGGTATCTGATTTTCATCCTTTAAACCCCTTGTTCCCCAGCTTTTTCCTGAAAAAACAACAACAAAAAAAAAAACAAAAGCAAAACCAAAAAAACCTAGTAGAACAGGTCTAAGGCCCTGGAGGGCCAGGGGTCTCTGACTGCCTTCTGCTCAGAGCACGCCCCTCTGGGGAACTTAAGGATGCCCCCTGGCAACAGTGTGAAGTGGATGATGTTTGAATTCTCTGAACTTTATCCCACCTCCTGTCACCTGGTGCCCTAGATGACCCCCGCGGCCTCAGGGACACAGGGTTGAATAAAAAGCCTGGTTATTGTGCTAAATGATAAAGCAAGGTATATGTTACATACATATAAAGAGAATATTATGAACATACGAATGTCAGTTGTACAAGAACTACATAATGACTCTGTGCTCCTTTTTAAAAAGGTTCAGAAGGTACTAACGCTGATGTTAGAGATCACGTTCAGGCCTTCCCTGAGGAATGCCAGTTAGTGTTTAGTGTTCGGAACTATGTGCTCGTCCTGACTTGGAAGCAAGTCTATTTATTCAGCATAAAAGGAAGTATTTGAACTCACAGAGTGTGATCCTCTGAAACTAGTAAAAGCAGCACAACTGGACAGACAACTTTTGGGACAACGAGACATATTTCTCTGCTCGGAATACCACCTCGCTATTGAAGGGGGCCAAAATGTTGCTCTCCTGAAGCTGCCTTTTGGAATATAGACTTTAAGCTGTTCATTAAGAAACAAAAGGCTCAGAAAGAACCTTTGACCCTCTCCCCTCGTCTGCCCAAAAGATTCCAATAGAAACACCTGCTTCAGGAAGGCAATCTCGGGATGCTCACCACAGCCCACTTGGGATTAAGTGTGGAAGTCGGAGGACTTCAGGAAGTGGCCTGTCTGTGAGGTGACCCCTGGGTCCCATGACTTCTGAGTTGTCTGAGAATGTGCCCACCGTGTGTGCCCCACGCTTCCTCGCCTGCCAGGAGATGGCCCATGCTCACTTCCCCAACCCCCACGTTCTCCTTTGTCCAGAACATCGTGCATACCTGATGTTGCCTCCCTGGCTTTGGAGTTTCGTGCTTCTAGGAATTTTCCTGTGCATATGTTGCCAATTTGATTTTTCTCCTATGAATCTGTCGCTGTTAATTTGATTAGTAGCCCAGCTAGAAGGAGTTAGAAGGTGGGAGAGAAAAAAATATTCAGTTTTTTAAGCTTCCACACTATTTTAACTAAACAACTACAACTGTATAAGAGAGCAACATTATAAAGGACACACACTGTAGTTAATTCAGAAAATATAGTTAAATGATAAAAATGAGCCTTTACTTCCATTCAGTTATTTGATTTTGAACTACTCTTGAATGAAACTAAACATGTAAACAACATTTTTTTGTGGCTATCACATTATAGCCTAGGTGAACAGAATAACTTGCCCCATACCACTCTTACTACTTGGTCTAGGTTATATGGACCCAGCTGGATTTTTGTAATAACAGATCTGCACACACACACAAATTTAGGGCAAGGACAAAATGGGACTTAAGCTACTACAGAGCATGGCATGTGGTTTATATTCTTTTTTTTCCACCCCTCCTTGACATGTACATGAGATCCTCCCAGAGGAGATGTCAGAGAAGTTGCTGAATCTGCAGAAGAACTGAACAGAGAGAAGTCCAGCAACTGCTTAGAGCACGATGCATGGGCATTAGGATCCAGCAGCAGGCAGGCGGAAAGGCTGTCCTCAAGCTGAACACTCACTATGCCCTTTCATGGCAGAGGGCGCAGCAAGTCCCTCCTGTATCTTACTCAGTTTCACTTGTTACATTATAGCTCCTTTCACAAACACACTTTTCAGGGCACAGTTTCACCACAGTTCCCAACTCATCCCTTTTCTCAGAAACTAAATAATTATCTTTAAGCCATTCCTGGCTTCTTGACTCCCAAGTAGGTAATCATTGACCACTTCCCTTCAGATTCTCCCCTAGTATAATACCTACCACTTTGCATTCATCACTGAGAAGCTGCTTGTGGAGGAAGAACATGGCAGAAGGAATTCCACTCCTGCTCTCTTCTAAGCCAGCGGTGGAAACCAGCGTCACACTGGCCCAGACAGTGTTTTGTGGATGCTCAAAGCCTCCCATGACCCCTGGGTTTTTTCTTTTTCTATTCTTAGGTGTGACCTGTCATTTGTCTACCTTTATTTATGCAGCCCGGCTTTGACCCCTCTTTTTTGTGCTGGTCCCTAGACAGTGGAGCCAGGAGAACGTGTCAATGCAACTTTTACCCAAGGCTGTTTTTCCTGGAGCTGGAGCCAGTATGACCTGCTGTTACTACAGGGTTTTCTCTAGCTGGATGCTTTCTCACTGCATGGTCCTGTCCACAATGGGCAGCTCCTAGAAAAGACAGATCCATGTTTTGTGAGACTGTTTCTGGATGTTGAACTGGTTGGCTGGTTGGAGTGAATGACCTTGCACTGAAAGCATGTAACTTTCCAAGAGACTCCAGAGCATTTTTCCTTCTCAGAGATCTCACAGTTGCCTCTCTCTCTCTCAACTCCATGCTTATATTACACATATATGATTGTGCTGTGCTGCTGCTCTGTTCTTTTCTTGGTGGGAGATATTGCAGTGCAGGTACTTGTTAATTTACATACAGGTCATGTGCCGAGGTTTAGCTCTCTGCTGCAACCAGACACTGTTTGCATGGTCATTTATCAAATATGAGATTTAACTGAAAGTCACACAGGGTTTATTGGCATTAAAGACCCAAGAAGAGGCAAGAAATTGATTTCTGGACCCCAGTTTGAAGAAGGTAAGTGATAGAAGATGTACTGTGAAATTGATTTTGGAGAGAAATTTGAAGTTAATCATTCATTGGTATGACAGATACTCATTGGGTTGCTACTATGAGTGATGCCCAGGTTATACAAGCAAAGACTAAACCTGAGAGTGGTTAAACTAGAACAGCAGATGATTTACTAGCAGCTCCAAGTCCTGGAGAACCAATATGAAAATTATCTGGAAATAGAAATTTTGTACATCAATGCTTCTCTTTCCTTTTCTTTCTTTCTTCTTTTTCTTCTTTTTTAGTGTTTTAAAAGAGTATTCTTTCATCAGAAGCACTAATGGAGCCTGACAGAGGCGTCCCGGGGAAGAGCCAATGCTGGCCAGGCATAAGACTTCAGAGGGGAGAGTGTGTCCCCTTTCCTTCATGGACCCTGGCCACTAGGTCCTGTTTTTTGTTTGTTTGTTTGTTTGTTTGTTTGTTCGTTTGTTCGTTTTGTTTTTAAGGTACTAAGCAGCTATATCAAGAGAAGTCAACAGGAATGGAATTTCAAGACCTCATTTTTGAGTTCAAGTACCATAAAACTAACCACAGAGTGGATACCACGCGTTAACTGAATTCTATTAAAATTTGTATTATCATAGAGATGCTCTAACTTAAGTAGAGGAACTAAAAAAAGTCATAATGCTAAAATAGAATGAAGAATGAACGAGTCACTTAAGATTTAAAAGTGTTATTTGTAAATTTGTTTATAAAAAGATTAGCATAGAAATCAGAAGTAAACTAAAAATGAGGTCAGATCTTCTGGCCCATGAGGGATTTAGAATCCTAGATATATCCTCAGTAATTTCAAAAAGAAATTGTGTGTGTGTTGGGCCAGATTGTCAAATTTTTGATCATAACTCTTACGGCTTATTTAAAAGGACTTTTCTCAATAGCATTTCCAACTAGAATTTGTCTTTCATTCTTTGTTTATGTCAATTAACATATTTTCTGAGAAGCTATGAACTCCAGATATTGAAAAGAGCTGAATTCACCACATTTTAAAGGATACTTAAAGTTAACATGATAGTGCACAAAAAGTAAATTCCTAATTCTGTTCTGGTTTGTTTAATTTTGCCTCCTGGAATGTCTGCAATTATTTCAAGAGATTGTAGAAGTCATTCTCAAAGTGAAAACATTTAAAAATGCCTTTTAAAATAATTTAAATGAACACTATTAGACAACACGCACCATTTGGGATGGGAAGAAGAGCCAAGGGTTTGAGAGCCCTAACGATGAACACTAAGGGTTCACCACGACAGAGCATGAGCAGTGGTTTTCTGGTGGCTGCTGTGCCTCCCTCCCCCCCTCGACCCGTGTTGGATCGGCACAAGGTTCCTGCCTTACACTTCAACAACACCACTCTTACTCTGCATACATGGTCTCTGTCCATAGCAAAGTCTCACAAAAACATAGCACATGTAATCTGGTAAAATGACCATGACACTCTAACATGCTTAGAATACAGAAGTTTTAGGAAAATGAAAAGAAATTGCTATGGACTGAGTGTGTTCCCTCCTACAACTTCACCTTTCTCTCCCAAATTTTATGTCGAAGCCCGAATTCCCAATGTGATGGTATTGGACGTGGGGCTTTGGGGAGGAAATTGGGTTAAATTAGGCCCTGCGGGTGGGGCTCTCATGATGGGATTAATGATTTTCTAAAATGAAAGATACAAGGATCTCTCTCTGCTTCCCTCCCCGTGTGCATGCAAGCATCGAAGACAGTCTGTGTGGGGACCTAATGAGAAGAGGGCCAACTGCGAATCAAGAAGAGGACCCTCATCAGGAACCCAGCCAGCTGCAGCCATGGTGTTGGGCCTCCCAGCCTCTAGAATTGTGAGACAAATGCCTATTGTTTAAGTTACCCTGTCTGGCCTATGGCATTTTGTCATAGCGGCCAGTGCTGACTGAGAAAGAAGCCATCACAAACCAGCCGGTTTTACTGACCTGGCTCAGAAATTGTAGAGAGCAAATGATAAATCTTAATCTTAATAAATCTTAATACTTAATAGTAGGAAGACCCTGTATGTGCTTTTTTGTTTTTGTTTTTTAACTTAAAAAAGATTTTATTCATTTATTTTTCAGAGAGAGGGGAAGGGTGGGAGAAAGAGAGGAAGAGACAGGTCAGTCAGTTGCCTCTCACATTGCCCCCAACCAGAGCCCTCGCCCACAACCCAGGAACTGGCCAGGAACTGAACCCACGACCTTTTGGTTCATAGGCCAGTGCTCAATCTACTGAGCCACACCAGCCAGGGTTGGACTCCATTTGTTAATGTCATTTCTTGCCCGAATAGCTCTCTACTATGATTGTCAAATCTTTATTGAACACCTACTTATTCTGGGCAAAGGTAAAATTCAAACTTCATGAAAGCTCTCAGTTTTTAGACTCAAAAGTCTCTAGGAAGAAAATCCCAGCCTAGGATTTTACACGTGGGAGGTCGGCAGGCTTCCAAAGCCGTGGCTTCCTACACCGCCGCGCCGGACCCTCGGGGGTCACGTCTTTGGTTTCCCAGTTGGGAAGTAGAGTTGAAATCTGGGTGCTCCAAGTGCTAGCTTGTTCTTTTAACATTAAGAGTACAACATAAATAGCAACTCTATTAGCTAAAGTCTCAAAGGAGGGCACCAATAAAGGTGTTGCCGGCGGAAGTGGGGTTGTTTCACAGGATTGAGAGAGAAGCATTCCATTGACCCATGTGCAGAGACCATGGTGTGGAGACCAAGATTTATTCAGGTGGAAGGCTGCCCCTGTGTCCCATCTCTGTCCCTCCCACCAAAGAAAAAGTCCAACTGTGTATTCGGCAAAGTCAAAATGAAGGCTTCTGTGTCATATTAAATGTTAGTCCTAGTTAGATTGACATGCCTCTATGGTCAAGCACCTTCCCCTGTGCCATTTTGACTTTTCTGTGCATAGGCTCACCTCCTCCTGCTCCCCCCCCCCAACAATCTGGTACTGGAGGGGGGAAGGTAGGGCTCCTGATCCTCGACCCCTGGAGTGTGTGAGCTGCAGCTTCCCTGTGAAGAAAACAGGCTTATGCTCCCTCGTTGATCACGCTCAAGAACGTCCAATTCCCTTGGCTTTCTTCCTCATTAATAATTAGCTAAGTATAACAAAGGTATTTGATACAGAAATTCAGAGGAGGAAATAATCAAGTTAAATTGGAAAAAGGAAAAAAAAAATCCCAATACGGAATAGCCATTGGAACAACCCAGGTAAGAGCTTAAACCAACAACCCAGGTAAGAGCATGTATTCTTTACATGAGAGTGTAAAGAATAACGTAAATGGAGCGATTTCAAATGGAGTCAGAACTGCCATCCTGGAGGAAATGCCTTGCACATCTTACTCCTCAATTCTTTGGGATGTTAATGTGAGAAATAATCTTTAGACTGGGCCTAAAGCAGCACTGTTTGCAAAGCTATTAGGAAAACAGACATCATGCTACCTGCTGAAAATTAAAGACATTTTTTAGAATTAGCATCATTATGTTAACTTACTTGCACCTACAGAAATTCCTTCCTCAGTTTAAGTCCCATAGAAATTCCTTCTATTCGTGTAATTGCCTTCACCTCTTAATCAGAACTCCACTTGGATCTCTACTGAATCAGTGCTTCCCAAATTGCTATTAAAAAACAAAACAAAGCCTCTAACTCTCGTTTCTTCTCACTTTGGCCTTATATTTTCAGGTTAACAAGAGCAAAGAGAAAGAGACATTAACAAACGAGAGAGATATTGAAAGACCCACCGATCGTCATGACAGACTGGATGCTAAGGAATGATCCCAGAGGAATCCAAAGATTGAGGTTTGGAACCTAAGCCACGGGAATGTATGTACTAACGGAGCGTGCCAAGCAGAGGAAAGATCCACTGGCGGACTGGGGGTGACGTGGAACTGGATGGGCTGACTTTCTTCTCTGCTGAATCTGAGGTGACAGTGGTGTTTGTCCTGTGACGGAAGCCAGGCACCGGCGATACCGGCTGCCCTTGCCGTGGTGTTCCTTTGCGCACTAGGGGCCTTTACACTCGGGCAGAACAGATCCAGATGTGAAGTTCACTCTTGACTGAGTAACTGAACTTTAGCAGCTGGTTTGCTACACAAAGGGAAAAAAGTGGAGGTTTTAAAATAGAGGGGCTTGCCATGACAATGTTTAAGCAGTACTTTGTGAAAGGGTAGCAATTTCTACTTAGGGAACAACTGCCCTATAGTCAGTCCTCTACCCATGCCTTCAGCGAAGAGCTAGGGGAGCCAGGAATCACTGGAACACCCCCAAACAGAGAAGCCAGTGATCGGGAAGTGGGTCCCAGAAGCCGTGGAGGGAGCAGCTGAGTTTGGGGTGGAAGCACTATTCCTTTTCAGACAATAAGCACCTTCCTAGAAAGATGTGTGTGTCTGCATATCCAAATCGCTACCATCAATATATGTATTTCCATGAGGCTTTGTTCTGAAATAATGTAGATTTCCTTAATCAAGAAAATTATATGAATCTGAACTTTAAAAACTGGAAACCAACAATGTAAGACATTACTTCTATTTTGACTATATTAACGGAATGCATGTTTCCTATTAAAAATATTTGAAAAGCATCCCAAACATAGAGACTGTTAGGATAAAATATCACACACATCTATTTATATATATAAGACCTGGAAGCAACAAATGCCAAATTTGCTTCACTTTTTAAAAGGAAATTAAATGTTAAAGACGTATTTGATGTTCCTTGTCTGCCTTCTCAGCTGCTGTTCCCTTCCCTAGTTTCCCGAAGGTTATTGCTATTCTGAAATTGGTATGTTTTTCCTGTGCATGTTTACTACACACATATGTCCCAATATGTATCATGTAATATTATTCTGTATGTTTGTAATTATACATAAGTGACATTGCATCGTATTGGCCATACTCTATCTTATTTTTACATATCACAATGTGTTTATCCCACTGAAGGACAATTGTTTTCAGTTTTTCTCTGGGATGAATTTTCTTGTGAGATATCGGCAGTGAGATAGATGTGAACAAAGTAGGAATGATAAGCCAGGTACAGAAGTTCACCAGGGCAGGAAGTCCTGGGCGCCTAGCAACAGACAATTATAAGGCGGGACCTAACCCCCAGGGTGATCTTTCCTTCCCTAACATATCGCTGGTTATGTGGTTTAGACCCTCTGACCTTCCATAGCACTGGTCATGCAGTTCGGATCCTCCCCTAACCTATTCTCTCCTGCCATGTCGTTAGTCATATGGCAGACCCCCTTAGAGAAGGGACAAGGAGGCCAGAGAACAGCCTCAAGAGACTCCCTTGCACGACCACTCCCTTAAGCATTAAGCTCTAGAGATAACATCTGGTCCTCAGTTGTGTTTCAGCTCCAGGCCCAGAAAAGCAGCAAGGCCAGGTAGGCGACATCTTGGCTGACGTCGGGACCCGACCCGCTGTGATGACTAATGACCCCATCCCCTGGCGCTGACTAGTCAGCAGAGACTAGTGGCCCTGTATCCCCCCATGGCCCTGAGGGGATACATCTGGAAAGCTGATGAATGTTCCTTTGAGATTCTCCCCTGATACTTCCAGATAAAAACCCTCCGCACACACACTCTCTCTCCAGAGCACACCGGTGCCTTTCCTTCCCCCTTTCTTCCCTCCAGGTGTGTACCTCTGCTTTCTCTCTCCTCAGCTCCAAGGGCCCTTCTTTTGCCTCCGTAACTTGTCTCCGGAGCCCTCACAGCCCGCTGGCTCCCTTCTTCCATGAGTCACTTCCACCTCTGTGACTGTCTAAATAAAATTTTGCTTGTATTTGAGTCTTGGCTCTAACTTCTTCCCTAGCCCAAACTCAATCAATGACTGAGGTTAACATTTGGTGCCATTCGCCGTTAACATTTGTACGTGTATTTCTGTATGTGGGTGCTTTTCTAGAGGACATTCATAGATGTGGAACTGCAGGATTTCCGGAAATCTGCATCTTTACCTTAGCTAGAGATCGCCAACTTATTCCCCAAAAAGAATGCTCATAATAATCACCTCCTGACAATGTATAAGAGCTCCTGACTGCCCACACCTGTTAAACATTTATTTTTTAAAAGATTTTATTTATTTATTTATTTTTTGAGGGGGAGGGAGGGAGAAAGAGAGGCAGAGAAACATTGATTGGCTGCCTCCTGAGGACCTGGCCTGCAACCAAAGCATGTGCTGTAACTGGGGGTAGAACCGGCGACCTTTCAGTTTATGGGACGACATTCAACCCAGAGCCACAGCAGTCAGGGAGAAACGTTTAACTTTTTTGACAACATAGTGGGTGTTTTAGTTTTCATTCCCTGGTAAATAATGCAGTTTCTTTCAAAATATCTAAGCTTTCCTGGGTCAGATGGAAGTTTGTTTGCCTCCCATCCACAAGGACAGAATGTTCCAGAAGGGCCGTGCAAGAGTCAGGCAGAGAACAGTCAGCTCGGACCAAGAGCTCCTGCCAAAGAGAGATCAATCTGAGATGAAGATAAAGCATACTTGACGTTAAAGTCGATGGGAAAGAACGAATAATCATAAAAAATTGATTCGGAACAACTTGACGGGTATGTGGTAGAGCTCTTTATTGAGCGCCTTTCAGATCTTATCACATTAATACATATGAGACCAATAAGGAACCGCAAGGAATGACCAGTGAAACCATAATCCGGGGTAGGGCCTGGACACCAACTGGACCTGTCCCTAGAGTTTCGTGATGGCAAAAAATGATGGTAACTTGGGGACATTTGTTGTCAGTCCTTTAACACTCACCTGGGAGAAGAGAACATGTATTTAATAGAAGGTGAACATGTTGACATTTGTAGTTAATTTTATCAGTTCCCCGAACAAAATATTGGCTTCCTGGGGGGTGGTGGGTGATGTTTGGACTCAGATAAACCAGTACTTACATTTACCACCCGTGAGACTCTGAGTCTGAGTCCTCACTGTTAAATAAGGAGAATGATACCTTCTTCACAGAGTAGTTACAGGACTGAAAGTAACAACTACTCCTAGTATAGTGTCTGGTATATTTAGTATTTAGCTAATTTATAATTGTAATAAAATAATTGAGCAGCTACTACATTCCAGGCATTGCAGCAAGGCCTGGGCACATAGCAGCGAAGAATTAGACCACACCCCGGCTGTCAAGAAGCTCACATTCTAGAAGGAGCCGACAAACAATAAACCAATAAACCACTATATGGTATGTCAGGTGATAAACACAATTGAAAAAAGAGCAGGATAAAGCAGGTAAAATGTGGGGGGGGGGGCACCTGGATGCTGCCTTCTCCCGCTCATTCCGAGGTGACCCCGGGACTCATCTTCCAAGTCACAGTTCTTTCTTAAGCTGGGAAATGGGGAAAATAACAATGGAATTGTGCATGGTTTTACTTATTTGTGTGCTAAAATGAAAGTTTAAACAGTCTTTCCAAACTTTGATTTGTTTAGAATTCAAAGCTGAGAAAAAGGGAAGATTGCTGGGAGGTTTGCAGATTTAACATTGACAAAATATTTGAAAGCTGTCAAAAATTGTATACTTTAGTAAAGAGAAAAAGGACCTTACTGGAAAAAATATGTATGTCAGTGTGTAAACAAAAATGTGTCCAACTGAAAAAGCAACAGGCAGAGATTCTCCAGAGGCTCGGAGGGTACTTCCGACTCTGTGCTTCTCTGTCTTCTCCCCCGTCAAGTGATGCTTAGAGACTCTCAGTTCTAGTTTTGGTCTCCCAGACACCACTACGCCCACTTATGGTTTTGAGAACTGAAACGCTGACTGTTGTGTACATTTCTGTTCTGATTCCTTTAAAAAAACAATGTTGGACTGTAATGGTTTCCTATTTAGATATAGGTGTCTCCTTTGCAATACAGTACCATTCCTGCTCAGCATCTCTGTTACTAGGACGGGGAAAGAGAAAACCTTGACAACCCAAGTGCTCCCAGGATTTTGAAAAAAACCTTGATTCATTTCTTTCCTGCCATTTTTTTCATGCCTCTCTTCTGGCAATGCTTTGAAAGCACATCGGTCACCATTTTGGTAAATATGTGAAAATGATCAATAACACGGTATTATTGGAAAATCACCAAGTCCTTTCAAAGATGAATGGAATGTTAAAGTTGCATGCCGAGATTTTTGCTCAAGCATACCTTTGTTAATCCTGCTTGAACCTCTTGACATAAATGATCTGCTATTGTTATAAACAAAGTAGCCTCTTCCCCAAACCCCTCATGTTCATCTCACCTTATCGAAAAAGGAGAATGATGGGCTTTAGAAAATAATCATTTTTAAAACAATATTTCTTTAAAAACTATTTACTGTACTTAATTTCCCGATGTCACCTTTTATTTTACATTAATGAAAAAACTTTTTGCTTTATTTTAAAAAACATTTTTACAAGATGGCCTCAGTTTTTGTTTTTAATATTCTTGCAAGCACAGTCAGATGGCAAAATCAGCTGGCACATTGCCTCGTATATATTTGAATCACCCTCCCATGTTAAACCTGAAGAGACAGTAGCCCGGAATTCTGCAGACAAACTTCTTTTTTGAGATTCTGTGGAGAAGTTCTGTTACCCAATGGATACAGACTGAATTCCAAAAGATTAATTTCAGCACTTGCAAAAAGATCAGGAGCATTTGCTTTTACTTTTAATTTCTTCTTAGTGTTAATTTCTCGATACAAACATTAGTCATGATGGAGCCTCAAAATCTCCCCAGACCCTTCGGTGAAGAACTGACCAGCTAGAACATGAACTTAGAACTACTCTCCTGAAGATCGCTTACTTATGCTTTAACCCTCATTTTCTACCATAAACAGACAGGCACTCTATTACAATCTGTGATATTTATATGTGTTGATGGCATTGACTTATTTGTATCAAAACTCCCCTTCATCACTCTCAGTGGGGCCGACTAACGGAAGCTCTCCGTTACCTCTCCGCTGTCTCTGCCACAGCCCCCTCATCAGGCGCCTGCACCTCCACGTGTCCCCACTCCAGTCCATCCTCCACGCCTCCTGCGATACCCCCCTGCCCTAACTCCCTTGCACCACGCAGTGCCCATGCCCCAAACCTTTAAGAACTCTCAAATGCTCCTATGCTCCTGTCCGGTTTCAAAGCTTCTACCCCCTCCCACCTTCATCCCGCACCCCATTGTCCCTTGTCCTTGCCTGTCTTCCAAGAGTGGCCATTCTTCCTCCAACTCGGGCATTTTTCAAGGTCCACCATTTCCAGCCACACTTGCAAATTCTATCCTTCCTGGACCATTATAGTTCACAATGATTCCCCACCATCTCTAAGAAACCTAGACTACCTGTTGATTGGGGCCTTAAATCACACATTCATACTGAAAATTGGTTATGTGCAAGTATGGGCTTAATTGTTAATATTTAATACATGGAATTGAGTTATAGAAGTGCAATGAAACTTAGACATTCAAGTCAGTTCAGCACCTCTTGAAACACAGGAAATTCTCTCCCTCTGGGTGAACACTGGTCAGTTGAGTGCTGTGCTTCAACCTGTGGCCTTCACCTTTGATTTGCTCTTTAAAGTAGAGACAACTGCTTTTAGAGGAAGAAAAATCCCACTCTTTCCATTCCAACCAAGTGATAATCAAAGGCCCACGAGAAGGAGGCAGGCGGTGAGAATCCTCTTGCTCTCCATCTGAATGAGATTTCCCCAAGTCCAGCTGAAATCCTTTGTGGCTGTTTTTAAATAACTACTCTAAGTTTGGTCTGCAGATCTCTGGCGTCTGCATCACGGGGCATCTCGTTGGAGATGTAAATCCATGGTCCATTGACCGACTGATGTGGGAACTGTGAGGGTGGGGCCCAGGAATCTGAGTTTCAGCAAGTTTGATTAGGACTACATCTCCCATATGAAATGGGAAACAGCTGGCCCCCTTCAGTATCTTTGCAGGCTTAACCATGGTGCCACTCTGTTACCTTTTCTTCTACCTCAGTTATTTTATTTTGCCACCCATCTGGTCGCTCACACATTCCACATTTGACAAACAGCTGAGCGCACAGGTATAGAAGAGTCCCACATTCCTCCAGATCTTATCAGTCTTAGTCCCAAAGAGAAAAAACCCTTCTCTTAAATCCTCCACACGTGGTTTAATTTCCTTAAAACCTTAGCCGGAAAAGGTTTTTGTGTGTGCTACCCCCGCTGGGCTGGGCTAGTTTTTTTTAGCGCGCAGAGGGAGGGAGGACGGGCCGAAGGTGAGTGGAGCTTGACTCGCCCTCGTAATTTGAATGGTTGCTTAAGAACTGTTTATTTCGACCCTCCAAGGAAATGCAGGCACACACTCTCGGTTTCTTGTCATGAAAGAGGAACTCTGTATTTTGTAGACCAGGAGGCACAATAGCAATTTTCGAAGGGGAAAATTAAAAAAATAGACATGCGACCAGCGCTCAATCTCCCCAGAGGAACTGGCTGTTTGTTCTTCTGTAACTGAGCAACACCCTGGGCGGATGGGGCTGCCTGTATCTTCTGCGGTTTTTCTTGCTCTTGCCCGCGTAGCTTCACTTCCACCCTTTCAACGCCCCAGAAGTGAGAAACGTCAGGCGGGGCGGCCGCAGACCCCAGGGCGCCAGCTTTGCGCGGGCCCCAGCTGCAGGGGATCCCGGCCCGCGACCCGCTCAGCCTTTCTCCCAATACAGAGCCGGCTAGGGGCGGGCCCACGCGGCCCGGGCGTTGCGCCTCGCACGCGGTAGGGGTCGCTGCGCCGTGGCGCGCTCCTAGCGTTGGATAACGGGGCCGGGCTGGAGGAGAAAGGAAACCTGCCCAGGGAGGCGGCGGCGGCGGGAGCGGGGAGGGAGTGAGGGAGGAGAGTTCAGTTGGGCTCCGGTGTCTGCGCGCCGAGGCTGCTGCGGGCGCCGACGAGGGAGCGCCGAGGGAGCCGGTCGCCCATGCCGGGGCGGCCAGGGGAGGGCAGCGAGAAGCCGGATACAAGCGCGCCAGCGGGCGCGGAACCGGCAAGCCTGGCCAGCGAGGGAAGCCGCGGGGGGCGCGCCCGGGGCGGGCCCCCCGAGCCGCGCAGGATGCCCCACGAGGAGCTGCCGACCTTGCAGAGACCCCGCTATGGCTGTAAGTGTACCGGGAGTGCGGGGCTTCCGCCGTCTTTGGGGAGCCCTCTCCCTAGAAAGGCATTGCAGAAGCCGAGGGAGCCGGGTGCGCGCCTAGGAGAGAACAGGAGGGCAGCGGCTGTGTGGCTGCAAAGTTGGGAGCTGGAGTTACAAAGGGTAGTGAGCGGCGTCCTTCTGCTTTCCTCATAAATTTATGATCCCCAGCTGTCAAACCTCACTCTCTTACCTCGCAAACCCCACCGGGGCGCGCCGGCCGCGCTGGGTCTGCGCGCTGGGATGGACCAGGTTGGGAGTTTAGGGGTATCAGGTGAGGAGCTAGCAGAGCTCCAGGCCGCTGCCGGCTTGGGCCAGGGGGTGGCGTAAGGGACTGGATTCTTCCAAGTCAGAAGGAAAGTTTGTTTGCTGTCTACAGGTGGGCGCCCCAAGTTGTGTGCCCGCTCTCTCCCTTAGTGGCAAAGTCGCATTTCCTGGAGGGACAGGCATTTCCTCCTACGTGGTTCCCGCGGACTTGACTTGAACCGAAAGGACCGAAGGAGCCAGTTTGGGCCCCACAGATGTGAATCCTTTCTTGCTGCTGCCGAAAGGAACACCTCTGGCCGCAGCCTCTCCTCCCCGCCCCCCTCTAACCCTGCAGGATAGTGCCGCGCACGCGGGAGAACTGCCGCAGAGAGAGGAGCTCGTGTGACTGTAACGAGATGGTGTCCATTACCCCAGGGACTGCCCTCGGAAAGAGGTTGCTTTAAAGGCGGATTGTGGGTGGATGGAGCCAGATTAGCATTAACCACGTGGCTCCGTGCGCAGAGTTCAGAGTTTTTACTAAACATGTGCCAGGAAGTATTTCCCCTAAAACAAACAGAAAGTTGGCGCCCTCTCTCTCTCCAGGGTTGGCCCTGTTAGTGAGCCATGGCCAAGGACCACAGGTTAATCTTTTGCGGAGGCTGGCCTTGGTGGCAAAGGCACCAGGTTTTGGTTAAGGTGGTGAAACCTGTTGCAAGGTGGTGTTTTTGTGGTTCTGGCCGACTGGGAGGACCACCGAATTGCCCACTATAATAGGGGGAGTAGTCAACCTGTGTAAGTTCACCCTCCTCTTCCTCTCCCTCAGTCTTGGAATGGAGTGTCAGAAATGGGAAGTTAATTTTCCCACGTGACCTTGGTGGTGTCAGGCTCTGAGTGAGGAGGAGACCTCATGAAGGAGGGGACTTCAGGAGTCAGCTGAAGCCTCTGAACTGTAGAGAAATGCATTCAGCAGTTAACCAAGAACCAGCCCTTTGAAGCCTGAGTTTGCACTTTGGTAAACCGCACAGAGACAGCTGAGCTCACTGGGTGCAAGGGAGCGTGCCGTGCCCATCCAAGTCGGCGAAAGTACTTTATAGTGTGACAAGCTCCCGGAACGTGTAGTAGCATTGCTGTGCCACATTCTGTCTGGAAACTAGGTGAATATATACAAAAAGTAGTTTTTGATGTCATATTTTAAACCATGATCTGTTCGTTGTGACACCCTCCACTAGCTCGCTGTGCCGTGCAGAGTAGCAGCGGTGAGTGAGGTGCATTAAAGCAGCACTTCCGTCTGGGTCTCTGCCTGTGCGTCTGTGGGGTTGCTTCAGTAGCGACACCGCTCAGGAGCGGCCCGCGGAGGTTCACGTCCCACACTCGTGAAGAGCACGTCACACAGCTGCTTTCTTTGGGAGTCACCGTCCAGCTTTTCTCACGATTCCGGTCTAATGTGCCATCTCGTTAGAATCGCCCCTGTTTACCTTCCCCCAGGTCATCAAGTGCTGGCATTCTTCGGTCACCTAATGTAGTAATAAATGGAAAACATTTGCCAGTTTCCAGACTGTATGACGGCTCAGAAATGTTAAGGCTTTAATACAACAGCCTCTTATGTCCTAAAATGAACATTTCTATAATTTTGGTACCAGGAGCATAAATGGTGTATGTTTGTAATTTCTTTTAAAATGATATCTAGTGGCATATAGCTTAGTGTTAATAAGTACTACCTAACATTGAGGATCCATGCAAAGGGGGGACTGTGTGATGCTCTAGAATAATTCTGGATGTTTGGCTTTCTGGGCTCCTGTCAACATGAGGATGGTGCAGGCTTGTCCTTGCTGTGTTGCACGACAAGGCTCTGCTTTTTATTTTTGTGGGTTTGGTAAGTACAGGTTCAATAAAACCTTGAACTGTGCCAAACAGGCTTTACCTACAACATTAAAAAACAGGCAAAGCACCAACACCCTCCCTATACATTGTTGTCATTTCAGTTCCAGTGCGGCACGTTGTGGAGAAAATGCACTTGAGCCAGGGCTTTAAAAACAGCGTTTTGCTAGTTTGAATTAGGTCATTACACTTGTTTTAGGTCTGGTCTTCTGTTTGCCATCTCTCCTTCTGCCCTTGAAATGTCACTTAATTTCGTAACTCTTGTACAGAATAAACAAGCTCAGCTCCGGGCTGTTATAGTATCTTTCCTCTCCACCAGGCTGAGTGTCTGTAAAATACCAGAGTGAGCTGCACTTGAGAGATTTCTCAATGAGTTCTCCATGAAGTCTCCCTTCTCAGGTTTCGTTCTCTTTCTTTCTCTTCTTTTCTTTCTTTCTTTTTTGACATGAGAGATTGCAGAAGTCTTTCTGACTTGCACTTTGGAGCAGGGAATTAAAATTGAATACACCACTTTCTGTTTAATCCCTGCTGCTTTCGTGTTGGCCACGTCTTCCTGCAACCTGTGAAGTTGTTTTGTGTCACGTTACTGCAGAACAAAGTTAAAATATCAGCTTCTGACCAAATGCAGCTCTGCACAGAAGAAATGGAAAAAGGAAAAGGGGGAAACTGCTATACTAATGTAGACATAATCAGAATAGTATATCATAACCAAAATCTCCTTCTACACTCAAACCAAATTTAAATGACACCTATGCTTAGGTATGTATGATTCAGAAATAACTTTTCTGCTAAAATGCAAACATATCATAAATGCATTATGATATATTTTTTAAAGTAATTCTGAAAGCACATTGCCACTATGATCTGTCAAAAGTTTTGTTCCAGTTAACCGAGAGTTTAAAAGCCAGTAAGAGCAATAGAGGGACTTTGTGACTAGACTTATCACTGATAACTCAATCAACATTTAAGTGCCTATTGTGGGTCTGTAATCAAGTTCATGCAGCAAGAGCTGTGATTATTTACCCTTTGAACTTCTTTCCTCTCATGAGAAACACTGTAAAACTAATAGTGATCAATGTTTCACTGTTGGTTTCTTTTAACAAGTGCAACGTGAGCCCTGTGTGTGTGTGTTTCAGAGCCAGATTCTGGCTGATGCTATGAGCTTTCAAATAATGCTCTTTTCTGAGTGGGGGGATTTCTAAATCACCTAGTAACTGGAATATCTGAGGGGGCAGTGTAACTAAACTTCTTACCTTTTTCTCCATATTGGCCTGAGATGAAGAAATTTAAGTTCTGATTTGGTAAGACTCGGGTCTTGAAACAGGACCGACTCCATCTGCGTTTTGTGTGGCGTGGCCATAGCAGGCTGCCGGTGCTTTCATTCGAACCAAGCAAGGTTGGAGATGTGTGCCGTGTTTCCATGTGATCCTGTCTTGGTAGACAGAAAGCCAAGTCACTCCTTGATGTGTTCATGTTTTGGCTGAGCATTGCACAAGGAGCTTTAAGGTCAACGGCTAAAGTGTTGTTTTAGTATGCTTTTAACTGTAATTACACATGTCGTTAGCCAGAATGACTTGTTTGGGAGAGTTTAAGCTTGTAATACAGACTTTGTTTTAGAATTTAGGGTTTTTAGGCTGTTAGCTAACCCCTTTGCTGTTATCCCCCACCCTCCTACTCCACAAGCTTTTGACAGCTCATTTTATTTAAAAAGTTAGTATCCACACAAATCCAATGCACCAAGTCCTCATGGTAACCAAAAGAGAAACAAAGGACACTCAACTTCTGATTTGGTCATCAGGGTAAGTCCTACAGGGTAGGCAGGCACTTCAGCATGGGGCGCACACATCCTGAGAGCCGAGTGCTTGTCCTGTGCTGTTTCTCTCAGCCGCTCACTGTCATCTCTGAGAGGGCCCCTGGCTTCCCAACTCACAGAGAAGCTGACACCTGGGATGTCGTCTCAAGGCCACCCAGCTAGCAGGAGCCGGTGGGAACTTGAAAGCCAGTGCTGTCAGAACCTGAAGCCTTTTCTCACGGGCTCTTGCCAGGTCACCTCCCTGGAATGGATCGTAGGTGTTTCACCTTCCTGTTTCAGGGGTTTGTCCTGATTCCATCAAAATGCAGAAAATGGTAGCCACTTGGATAGTGTGTTCTTAAAAGGAGATACATGGTCTTTTCTTAAATTGTTCCCTGCTCCCCCAAGGAAAAGCATAGAGGACATCCAGGCTTCATGAAAGATTGTGTGTCTATGCAGAGATGTCCCATCTCACTGTGGAGCACTGGAGTCAAAGAAAAGCTTCTCTGTAATGTAGTTGTGTGCTCCGATGACTCCAAATAGGATGATTTGTAAAACACACTCTGAAGTCTGGGGTTGATGAGAAATCAGGCAGAAGCTTATAGTGAACTGACACACTGATACTTCTTTACCTTACTGTTCAGTTTTATTTTCTCCTGTGAAAGGTGGGATGGTATTCGTGAACTGAGTAGATGAGGGTTAGAGTTTGGACTTGCCCACTGACTGCTCCTGTAGCCTTAGGGTTTGTCCTGTGCTTTGAAAAGTGGTGTTTTATATTCCTGTAAAAGGTGGCTGATATGGTTTCTGGCACAGTGTGAAACAAGTTGTAGTTATTTCAATTGAGCACCTAATATGTACAACATATTGTGGATGAAGCAAAAATGACGTGAGGTGGTTACAGCTTGTAAGAGAATCTGCAAGGTAAAGAATAATGCTCATCCACTAGTACACTTCCAAGTTCTGTGCCAGCGAAGACACAGGAGTGATTGATGGATTTGGATGGAGCAGTGGGAAGGGGCCATACAGAGGTTGTGAGTTTGAACATGACCTTGAAGGAAGGTCAGTGGGAAAACTGAAAGGCATCCCAGTGTATTTGTTGTGTGGGTGGTTTGGTGGGGTTGAGGCTTAGTGGGTATGGATGATGCTGTGGAAGAGGGTTGTAGGTGGAATGGGATTTCTTGTGGAATCCTGTATTTGTAGGCAATTAAGGGCAAGTAGCTATCTTGAGAAGAGTAGCTTGATGCAGTGTCTCACTGAAGCAAATTGTTCTTTTTTATTTTTTTTTAAAACTTTTCATGAGACTTCTGTGGTTGAGTGGCCCAGTGAAGTGGAGATGGTGAGCAGGGTAGGTGTGCTTGGAGGGTTTGGTCCTGAGAACGGCTGGAAGGTGGGTGAGACTCGGCAATATGTGGGCCTTTGCTGCCCTCTCTCTCCACTGCGCCTGCTCCAAGGCCCTTCCCCGTGCTTCTAGGGTTGAGAATTTTTTTTGGATGGGCTGGTTTGTCAGATAGCTCAGGCTAGACCAGGAGTTACTGAATAACGATTATGCTTTTGGAACTGCTGGCATTCAGCGATACAAAGAGAGGCAGGGGCGGACCCTCGCTGGGGCCTCACAGACTCCAGCCAGGGAGGCAGACGACTAACTCTCAACTGTCCCAGCAGGTAGACTGAGAACAGGTCAGGGAAAAGGTGTAGTTATAGCAGGGCAAGGGGCTTGACAAGTAAGTTACCCGGGGGGGGGGGTAGGGTTTCTCTCTCCTCATTTTCCCTCATTCTCTCCATTACTTGTGGCTATTTTTATGTCTCAGATTTCACTGGAAATTTAGTGCCCTCAAAGGACCAACATTCTAGTTTTGTTTAAAGATGGCTGAGGCTGTGCTTCCAGTCCATTAGCAAGCCCTTGGATTTGGCCAAACTCTAACCTGCTGTCCTTTGGTTTTACCGTCATGGGCTGGGCGTGGCCCTTCCCGCCACTGTGCCTGCGATGCAGTGGCAGCTGCTGCCTCAGCCCAGGGGAGCTGGCCCTGCAGCAGGGACATGTCACCGGAGGACTTGTTGGAAAGGTGAATTCCCAGGCCCCACGCAGACCTTCCCAACAGAGTCTCTGGGGGTGGGACACTGCTCTAGTGCAGGGACGAAAAGGTGCTTCTGTGGGACGCCCTCTTCACCGTGCTCGCAGGTTTTTGTAGAGTAAGCGTGAGCCCACGGGCGTGTGACTGCCGTGTATTCACTGTATTCCTTGCGGCTTTGATCTGAGGGATACACATGCACCACATACAAACCCAGACATTGATCTCTATACAGCCTTGTGTTTCTTTTGTAGGAGTTAGGTTGGTATGACTTAAAGGTTGCTTTTCTCCTTTCTGGTAAACAAATGTTATTTGGAAGATAGAGTCCAACATCTCCCCTGACTAAAGGATTAAGTGAGGTCAGCTCCCCAAGGATTTCTAGGTGGAGGCGGTGCTCTCAGGAGCCACCGGGAAGGCTGGGGAGCTGGAGAGACGTTCTGTGTGGAAGGGAGGCCCGCAGCCCCGCAGTTCTGGGAGCCTGGGCAGGAAGGATTGAATCACGTCCCCTTCTTCCGTCTTTTTCTCCAGGACAACACAAAGTGTGTTTCAGTCATTCCCTTGCTCCTTCACAGCTTTCAGAACCGTTGACTGTGTTAGCAGAAATATTATGTGACAGGTGTAGGTGCTCCAGGCCGTCCCCACATTGCAGGGAAATTACAGGTCTGTTTATTTTGCTATTGATTAAAGATAGAAGGACGTTCCCATGATAATTTTGCTTAGAATCCCCAAAGAAGATGATTTAATTGTTGTCCTTTCTCCATTACTACTAAGTCTCCGAAGGGAGACATTGTTTTATATCATTTAAAAAACTAAGATAGACTAGCTCCTGATAACTTTGTCTCCGTTTTTATATTTTACTGCCAATATGAATTCAGCCTTAAGTAATGTTAATGCATTTCCTTAGTCATCTCCATGTAAAAAGACCTGATTTGAATGTGATGGGAGCAACATGTATTTCAAATACTTAAGTAATGTTTATGTTCAGTAAGTAGCTGGTAGCCTTGTACTGTGGCACCTAGAAGAGGTTTAATAAATATTTCCTGTTATTACAAGTTTTCCTTAAAATTTCTGTACTGTACCGCTTGTTGAAATAAGAACTCGTTTCTATTATCTGTCAAATTAAAGGTAATCTCAGTACCTTGCAAGTGCCAGGCAAATATTTACTGGTGCGTGTAGGTTTACTTTCGCTGTCTGTGGAACCTGTGCAAGTTCTACTTCTCTGTTCCTCCGGCTTTTTTAACCTGTGACATGCACGGGGGGAAGGGCCTGCTCAGAGGGGTGAATGAATCACTGCGTGAAAACATTAAGATGTGCAAATTGCACGTTACAGAAACAGCCCCGGGGATGCGACGTACAACACAGGGGGCGCATTACTGTTCCGGATGTGCCTCCATGGGGCCAGAGCTTGAACGATGAGGCTGGTGGCAGCGAGGTCACCCTCACCACCACAGCCCCTCCCCTGGCTTCCCTCCTCCTCCCCCCTTAGTCACTGACAGAAGGTGGGAAACGTCTTTATCTGTATGGAAATGGAGGCCATCTCAATTTGTGTGGGGATCAAATTAATTCTTTTTTATTTATACTTTAAAAAACCCTAATGTGGCTTTTGCTGTTTCCAAATAAAGTTGAAAGGAGTTTAAGTTTCTGCAGTGCTTTTTTTTTTTTTCATCTTAGAAATGTTGTTACTACCTGAGTGAGGAATTGTTACTCTGCCGTTACTAAGCATCCTGGTACCTCCATTAGTGTTAGGTTGTTAGGCTGATCATTGAAAGCCCAAGGGTTCATGATGCTACTGGGATGGGAAGGAGCTACATGCATGAGGGTTCATCTTTGTGCCTGGTTGAGATTATAGAGTTTCACTTGGCTAACAGGGTCAGCACCTGGCCAACCGGGTGCTGTGGGGGCATAGAAAGGGGTGAGGAGGAGGAGGAGAAAGAGGTATGGAGGCCATCAGATACCCCTTGGGCATTACTGCCTCTAGAAAGTGAGCAAAGTTTTAGGGTCATGGGCCTCATGAAGCACAACTTACAGGAATAGCTGGACAGTTAGAACCGTTAGAAAGAGAGAATCCAGGCAGCTTTTGGCTTTCCCACTTTCAGACGCTCATTCTTTCTGTCCCCTCCCCTTTGCACCACGTTTGTTGTTGTTGTTGATCCTGGCAAGTTTATATAACTGTTCTCTGTCAACCTCTCTGCTCCTCACTTCCCCCAAAAGGGAGCACTACGATCAGCCAGACTTGGCTGGTTTTGACCTGAGTCCCTGGGGCCACCGGCCCTTTGGTGTTCTCTGCCCCAGCCCTGGGCGATCCAGCGGGCCTCACCGGGCTGATGTATGGGGCCTGGCAAGATGCCGGTCATGTAGTCAGCATCAGACAGTGCGGGTTCTCTTCACCCACCCCCTAACCTTGTTCCCCCGACATACGATCCAGTTTGGGTGTCTTCCCAGAGACTTGTGCATACTGAACTCCTAGGAAGTTTATCTGAGAAATGGCCTGATGCAAACATGTTCTCACTTTCCTTCAGTATCCGCTAATGAGTTTTATTTTCCAAATAAAGAAATACTCATTAAAGATAGATAGATGGATAGATTGATTGATTGATAGATACGGTTCTCTCTCCCTGAGTCCTTTCCTGGCTTGGGTGCTGACCGTGCTGACGGTGGTGCCGGTGGCCTCAGCGCCTGCGCTCAGCTCTGCAGGACTGCAATGTCTGATGTGTCTGTTTTCATTAGCTGACAGTCTGGAGGATTGTGCTTGTTTGTTCCTCTACCACGTGGGCTCTGGCTGTAACTTTTCACATCCAATTAGGTGAACTCTGAGAAAGAAGGGAAACTTGTAATAGGCTTCTATTTAGCAGTTTCAAAATCTCTGAAAATCTTTGATCTATTAAGTAGGACAAACAACATTTAGCAACCAAACGGAAGGTGCACTTACCTGTGTACCTGTGACTATCTCTAGAAGGTTATGCAAACATCATTTTAGAAGATGCCTTTGGGTGGGTAGACTGAGGGCAAGGGTAGGAATATTTGACATTTTTTCCCTATGTGTTACCTTTCCCCCCCAAAAAAAACCCAAACCAAATGTGTTTTGAAAAATATTATACTATAGGGTTGCCCAAAAAGTCCATTATGTCTTTTCTGTAAAATAAAAGACAGATTTTTTTTTCATTTTCACCAATAACTTTAGTGATTTGGATAGTTTTGGTATGTCAGCTGTCTCCTGCTATTGGCTTCTAGTGGGTAGAGGTCAGGGGTGCTGCTAAACATCTTCCAATGCATAAGACAGCCCCACAGCAAAGAATTATTTGGCCAAAATGTCAATAGTGCCAAGAAACTTTGTAAACCACTTTTGACATGTTCAGTCAGTCACAGCACCTTCTCCATACACTGCACAAAACTTTTTTTTGTATTTCAGTTGCATTTTTACTTTTCTTGAAATTATAAAGCATAATATGCAAAAAATGTTGCATGTTATTCTTCCATCTTCAATATTAAAATGGCTGCACAAAATCTCACCAGTTTTGATGTTTTTTTAAGTGCACACTGATATGACAGCTGTCACAATACAATCTAACAAAATTGTTTCAAATGAAATTAAAGACAACTAGGCACTACTAGAGCCCTGGTATGGAAAAAAGTAGCAGAAAAACATGGATTAAATTAGAGCAGCAATAAAATTCATGAGGGTTGGAACTGTCTTTTGGTCACTGCTGTATCCCTACTGTTGGGTACATAAGTCGGTGAACATGTCAATAGTGGTTCTTCTAGATAATGAGATAATGGGTGAATTAAACACTTTTTTTCTCTTCTCCAAATTTTCTGCTATAAAAATGTTTCTATAGTTAGAAAAGTTACAACAGTTACCCTTTGCTGCTCAAAATACAAAGTTGCCATTAGTTACAAATTATGCCTTGGGAAACTTAGTGTCTGGCAGCAAGTCTGTTATTATTGGAAAGATGTCATTTTCCAGGTGAGCCTGTGCAGGTGCACGTCTTTGTGCAGGTACACGTGTATGGGTGAGAGAGGATGAGAGACAGATGGAAAGACTGGTGTGTTGGGAGGTCCAGATCTCTACTTGTATAGAAGTGATGGGAAGTTGGGTTAAAAACACAAGGATCAACATAGCAAAGTTAGCATGGTAACTCTGCTAGAGGAAAAAGCCCAGGGGGCCAGTAGTTATTCAAGGTTCTAAAATTTGTGCAGGGAAAGTCTGGAGGAAGCTGATCAGATCAGTAAAAGGCAATAAGGAATCAAGAAGTAGTGTTCACATTGAAATAAAAGTTGCAGATCTAAGAGGTTATTGATTATTCTCTGGACTCGGAAGGAGAACCTCAAGGGCCTGTAAAGACACAGAACACTCGTGGCTGTGCTTCCATACAACAGGAGGTGCTGGACGCTGTGTGCATGATGGAACTTGCACGGGGTTTGCAGACCAGATGCCTTCCAGGGTCCAGTATGATCAGAGCCTTCTATAAACGTGGTAAGAGCTTTGGGTATCCCTCCACTGGAGACTGCATTTGCTACCTTGGCCATTCAAATTGGGAGGGAGACATTTGTGAAGTGTGCACAGTCAAAACAAGATCAGTCTGTGGTCTTTTTGACTGCATGGAAGCTTCCATTGTCCCCAGCATTGTATTGGAAAACTTAGGTAGCTGTAAGGAAGTATTGTGACCCTACAATGATGACAGACATGAAGCGCTGTGATGGTGAGGTCAGCATCCAGCATGGGAAGGCTTAGATTGAGGTGTCACTTTGTGACATTGGGTATGACTTTCCTGAGCTTCTGTTCACCTCTGAAAAAATGGTTTACTTTGATCTGCAAAGACGGGTGAGCGTGAGGGTTCGGTCTGAAACTGGCCCCGTGTGTCTGCGTGGGAGTTGGCGGTTGTGGGGTAAAGTCGCCACTCGTTTGAGTAACCATTTGGTGCAGTCTTATTCATGTTGAAAGGGGTTTATCATTTAGTCATCTATCTCAAAGGCAGTGCCACTTTGGTTTTGGTGACATACGCTGTTTGAAATGAGAATCTTTTCCTCCTGCAGCCCAAAAGGCAAATTTTTGGCTTTGGGTGGCAATGTGTTTGATGTATCAGTTTTCCAGATCCTGATGTATAACCTTTGCCAGACCCTCTCTTGTCCATTGGACCATTGCACTTACTAGTTGTGTAGATATTGAAAACACATGTGAATGATAGGACCCTCAAAACCAAAAAGGCTTTGCAGGAGTAGTGCTTTGGAGACCCGTGCTGTAGGAGACTGGTTCAAAAAGGAAACAATTCGTGACCTGGGAAAGCCGGGGGGTGAAGCTTCGTAAGGTGTTTCTGACTCCTAGTCTGTCGATAGAGCTCATTTCTGTATACAGTTGAGGTGTTGTGGCTTATTATTTAAGAGGGGTGGAAGGCAGGGCAACTGGGGTCGTTTTGGAGCTTGAGAAGATTCCCCAGGGCTGCTGGGCACCAACAGAGGGCCGACCTCCTAGGCTGATCGCATGGCTTTGACCCTTATCCACGCTGTCACGGTGCCACATCTCACTTAGAGCTCTTCTAGTTCATCATCGGAAACCCGTCTGCCCACTAGACTCTCCATAGGAGCTTCACAAAGGCACTGCTGGTTCCCGGGGGTCCCATCCCCCGGACGATCTATGTGTTTGTTTTGGGGTAGGGTTCTGGTGTAAGTATTCACTGTTTTGTGTTTCTATTAAATTTTTTGAACCCTCACACCTCAAAACACAATACAGCGAACATTCATTCTTTCACTTAACTTCACCCATGTTAGCAGCTTGTCTCAGCTTCCGTGTGCGGACACTGACGGCTCACCCCTGACCTTTCACCTGTCCCACGTGCCAACAAGCACGTTCTCCGCCACAACCACGCCCTCAGTGCCACGTGCTCACATCCACTGCCAACACCCACTCCACACCGAGACTGCCCTCAGCTGGACTGGACAGCCATTTTTGGGGGGATCCAGGGTCCAGCCGAGTTGCCTTTGGCTGGGACGCCCCTCTGGTCTTCCCCAGGCTGGACAGCGGTCTTGCGTGCCCCTCCTGAGGAAGCCAGGCCTGCTGCCTCGCACGAATGCGTCCTGCGCAATGTGTTGTGTCTGGGGACAGCACATCAGGGGACCACCAAATCCATCCTCCCACTGCTAGTGATGAACAAGCACTTTTTAAAGATTCCCCAGGAGATTCTAAAGTCGGCCGAGGTTTGTCAGCCATTGAATTAATCGAAATCCCTCACTCTGTGTGCATGTTTGTCGTTATAAAATACGCCACATAGAATGTACTGTTTTAGCTGGTTTCCAGTGCACAGCTCTGTGGCCTTAAGTGCATTCACGTAGTGGTGCAGCCATCACCACTTTCCCTCTCCTCAAACTGCCGCTCACAGCTCAGCTCCCCCCGCCCTCCCCCAGCCCCTGACGACCGCCTCTCCGCTTTCTGTTTCTGTGACTGCGGTTACTGTAGATGCCTATAGAAGTGAAACGAACACTGGGTTCAGTGTTTGTCTTTTTGTGACTGACTTATTTCACTTAGTATAATGTCCTCAAAGTTTACCCAAGCTGCAGCCTGTGTTAAAACCTCCTTCCTTTTCAATGCTGAATGATAATCTGTTGTGTGTATAGGTCACACTTTGTTTATCTGTTCATCCACGAAGGGACACTCTGGGATTATTTCTACCTTTTGGCTATTGTGAATAACACTGCTGTGGGCGTTGATGTACAGCTCTGTGTGTGTGTGTATTCGAGTCCCTGATTTCACTTCTTTTGGGTATATACACAGAAATGGGATTGCTGGATCATGTAGTAATTCTATGTTCAATTTCATGAGGAACTGCCACACCTCTCTTATTTATTTATTGTTTACTAATGAAAATAAATAACAGCTCTAATACATTCTAATATACAGAGCACTCTAGGGCTGGATGGGTGGGGCGGCCAGGGGCCCGGATGGGTGATGAGAGGGTCCAGGTGTCATGGCACAGGCTGGGCGGGGCAACAGACCTGGGCACTAGGACACACCCTCTCTTATTCACTTACTGACTGAACTGAGGCAGCCTCAGAAGGGCCAAATATCTTTGAGTTCAAGGAAGAACCTAGTAAAAATGCAGGCCTTTGGCTCCTGTTGAGATTACCTCCCCAGGCATGTGAGGATCCATTCTTCTTCATAGTGGACAAAGATCAAGGATACAGAAATCTAGCTGTTGCAAGACTTACTCCTTTGCAACCTCAGGTGGTGTGTAGCACAAGGGTTAGCCTGTACAAAGGTAAAGGTTGTACCTTTACATTAGGTACAACTTTTATTTTTGCATACATGCATCTTTTTAAAGAGTTTAGTTTTGGGTTGGTAATTTAAATGGTATTAAAACATAGATAATAAGTTGCCTTTAGTCTCTATAAACAGTGCAAAGGGAGGTAATGGGTTGCCTCTGTGGATGTGTAGGGTTTTTAAACAAAAATACTGTTTTAGTTGCAAACTTGACTCTTGCAAATACTAACTGTGTGACCTTGGGCAAAGTCTTAACTTCCCTGGTTCATGTTATTCAACTGTAAAATGGGGGTACTAATAGTAATCAGAATCAAATGAATGAGTCGGTGTGAAGTCCTTGGTGCCTCATACAGAGAAGGTGCTCATTCAGTGCAAACTATTCATGTATTTCCAATCAATTTCAAAGATACTGTTTAGATCGGGGGGGTCAAACTCATTTTCACCAGGGGTCACATCAGCCTCCTGGTTGCCTTCCAAAGGCTGAAATAATTTTAGGACTGTATAAATGTAACTGCTCCTTAACTGTTAAGGAGTTGAAATTACACTCGGCCCTTTGAAGGCAGCGACGAGCCTGATGTGGCCCCCAGTAAAACGAGTTTGCCTCCCTTGGTTTAGATAATCCCAATTAACACCCGAAGAATTATTTGGAATGCTGGTATTTTTTAATGCGTTGTGACTGTTTTACTGGACTTGGCCTCTCCGTTTGGCTGCCCTGTGAACGGGCAGCCTCTGCAATGGTGACACTTAGAGTGAAAGGCTGCACGGGCGTGAGAGCCAGGGCTCTGGAACAGCCGAGGACTGAAAGTAGGGGAAACTATTTCCTATGGGTGAGCATCGGTCATTTTACTTACTTCTGAGACCATGGGGTCCAGATAGAGAAACTGTGCTTGGAGGGTCCTGGCCTCGTTGTGCCCGGCCGAGGAGGGCCCGGGACTAGCAGTCTGCTGTTTGGGAAGGCCGGTTATCCTTCCGCCCTGGTTGGAAATGAGCCGAGGATCCCAACCATCTAACTCCATGTAACCAAGTAGTTCTCTCTTAATGGTTAGTTTAGAACTGTGCTAAGTATAGTTTGTGGAGTTTCTAGGATTATTTAACAAGAGAAAGGGTTGGCTCTGCAGAATAGTGTAGGAAGTATTGAAACTTGGACAAGCCTGTGTAAGTGGAAGATTCTGATCTTGGGCCAGGCCCTGGTTACTTGCACAGCCCTGTGAGAGACATCCCACAGTACTTCATGCCTGGGAGGAGGGGGCAGGACCATGAAACGTGGGAGTGGTGTGCATGGTTCTAAGAAGAGGAGACTGGTTTTTTGACGGTTCAACCTCTAATGCTGATAATAACAAATGCATAATGTGCTTATACATGTCAATATCTGTTCCATGCACTTTATATGAACACCTGTTTTAACCCGTGTAACAACCCTTGAGGTTGGTAATATTACCCCCATTTGATAGGTGAGAAAACTGACGTACAGAGAAGTTAAGTAACTTCCCCAAGATTCCACAGCCAGTAAATGACAGATCTGAACCCAGGCAGTGCGACTCCAGGCTTGGTGCCTACCATACCTGTTTGGGAAAAGTTAAAAAGTCAGTTTTTGGTACTTGGTACTCTGCCTTCTGGGCAAAGCATTTAGCCATTGTAATAGGTTCCTGTTTGTAGCAAGTTAACACAAACTGTGTGGTTTTAGTACAGTACAATACAAAATTATTTTCTCTTTTTTAAAATGTATTTATTGATGAGAGGGAGAGAGAGAAGTTTGTTGTTCCACTTATTTATGCATTCATTGGTTGATTCTTGTATGTGCCCTGACTGGGAATCGAACGCACAATTTAGTGTATCAGGACTATGCTCTAACCAACTGAACTACCCACTACCCGGCCAGGGCCTAACAGTTTTTTTGTATCAGAGATCTGGAAGCTAAAGGTCCAAAGTCCAGGTGTGGGCTGGGCTGTGCCCCCCGAAGGCTCTGCTGGAGGACGCTTCCCTGCCTCTTCCTCGCTTCTGGGTGTTACTAGAGATCCTTAGAGTTCTTTGGCTTTTAGATGCATTGCTCCAGTCTCTTCCTCCGCAGTTACATGGCATTCTCCTTAGGTGCATGCCTTTTCTTCTTATAAGACACCAGTCATTGGATTAGAGTCCACTTATTGTACCTGTAAAGACCTCATTTCACATTCTGAGGTTCTGGGCACACATGAATTTGGGGAGATACTCTCCATTAAATTTGGGGAAAGGAAGAATTTTAGACATCCTAATTTTTCAGCCCAATGACTCTGCCTGATTGTGAACAGTGATGTGTGTAGCCATCAGTGAGTAAGTAAGTTGTCGAGGTCAAGGGTGTCTGCTGTTAAGTGTTTCACCACCGACGAGGCTGAGACGTCATCACAAAAACAGATGGAAGGAGGGAGAGTGGGGAGAGAGCAGAGCAGGTCAGAGGTGGATGCGGAGGCATCAGAAGGCAGCAGACACACCTGGTGGGCTGCAGCCTCGTAAGAGGGATAGACAGACAGACAAACAGTGGGAGTGGCCACACCATGAGGGAGCAAGCCCCTCAGGATGGTCACAGACCCTCTCAGTGACTTCAAGTCTCTTCAGCACATTCTGGATAAGAGAGCTGGGTACTGTGTGTGTGTTTTTTTAGAGCAGTTTCTATCAGGTTTGCCTTGCCATGTCTGTGGGGTGAGCCAACAGTTAAGCAGAAAATGGGCTCATTTAAGAGCCTTTGATCAGGATGGATGGTTAAGGCGTACATTGTTTCCAACATAATTTCTATGGCAACAGCACTTTTTTGGACATGAATCTATAACTCAAGTTTATGAATATGCACTTTCTGGTTGTGTGTGTGTGTGTGTGTGTGTGTGTGTGTGGCTTTAGCTGATAGAAAATACAGAGCCAAATTTGAGACTTATCTATAGAATTTTTGAAGAGCTCACACATCATTTGGTTGTATTTATATCCCTTCTACTTTCATCAATTCCTGCCTACTTTTATATTTCCCTTTATCCCATTTCTTGACCTATGTGTATACATTTTCCCTAGTATGTCCGTCCTTGTTCACCTGCTCAGAAACTTTTAGGAAGAAAGTGAGAGACGTGTAAAGCGTTCACCCCACAAAGGAGCACTTGGAGCTGCTCTCACTGCCCCGTGAGAGCAGCGGCCCTCTGGTAGGGGAGCTGGCCCGGGTCACAAACCTGGGCTCTATGGCTCACTTCCCCTCAGCCCTGGTTTCCTCTCCTGTGACAGGCAGTATGGGAGCCCAGGTACCTACTTAACGGCATCAGTAGAACAAAATGGGGTGGCCAATGCAAAGCACTTATTAACACGGCACCTGGTGTGTGGTGAGTGCTCGGCGGGTGGGGAGGGAAGCAGTCTGGATGAGCTGAGGCCCAGAGCTGAGCACGCGTGTGCACGTGGGGTTGGCTGCAGGAGAGGACAGAGGAGCACATATGTGGAGGACCTTGACGGCCAGGAGGGCAGGGATTCCTAGACCCCGAGGAGGCACTGACCACGCCTGCCTGCCTTGTGATTTCTTCCCCTGTACGTATTTGCTTCCACCACCTGGACCTTGTGCTGGCCCAGGCGCGGCGGGAGCCTGTGTGCCTGCCCGCCCTCATCACTGATTCCAGCGGGACCGAAGGGGAGGTTTGGTCACTCATAACCCCGGTGACCAAGACTGCTTTGGGAGAAGGATTCGCCATTAAAATTTTATTGCTTTAGTTTCCCTTTTCTCCCCACGCTCTTCATTTACTACCTTCTGTTACACATACGCTTTTGAAGCCTAAACAGCAGACAGCTGTTAATGTTACTACTGAAGACACAACTCAAACCGATTGATTTCTGATGATGTGGAGAAACGCTTGTGGAATAAGTGAAAAGGCAGGATGCGCTGTGGGGAAGTCAGAGCTGAAACCCTGTGGGGGAACGACCGGAAAGGAACGCACCGGATTGTTAACAGTGGCTTTAGAGAGAACCGTGTTTCCTGTTCTGTCGTCTTCATTTTTCCTAAAGAGCCCTGTCATCGTGTGTAAATGGGGGTGTGTGGGGGGCTCACTCTGACTACTTTTCATAGTTTTCCTGCTGGTTGTGGGATGTCAAGTCTTTCTCTGTCTGGACGTGATTGACTCGGGCTAATGTAGTCTCGGGTAGAAGCTATTGGTGTGGTGTTAAAATGAGTTGCCAGTGAGCCATCCTGCTGGCCTTGATTTTTGCTGTCCTTTGCCTGGGCCTCTGAGCTCCATAAAACCTCCAAGGTCACTGTGTGTGTACCACACGGAAGTGGGAGTTTCTCATCTGTGCTGGTATTGGAAGTTGGAGGATGGACTGAATTTAAACTGAAAATTGTTGTGTGACTTCATGGGTCAGACTGAGAGCAGGTTTTCCCATGGCCTGTGCCAGTAACCTCTCTCTTGACACCATCAAGTCACGAGATTAAAGTGCGTGTGCTCAGTTCTGGGTTTCCCTTCACTGGTGTCCAGTCATTCTCAGTGAGCAGGATGTCAGCCAGCTGACACATCACCAGCAAGAGCCAAATTAGACGTAATTGCACACGGGCTTCACTTTCATGTTTGTGGCTGACTGTGCTCAGCAGGAGCTTTGTTCTCCTTGGGAATAACATGTCCAAGAATGGCTGCAGTGTAGTCCATTGTTCAAACCTAGGCACCTTGTGGAGAAAGGGCTGTTCTATTCATTATGTCAAGGCAACGATGTCAGCTGGGCCATTTCTGGACAAATCGGAACGTATGGTCCCCCTGCCCATTAGGATGGGTCTTTCTCTTTCCTGTGAAATGAGCTTCACTTTCCCAGACAGAACTTACAGCAACCTCTAGGGAAAGGGGGAAGCCAAAACCGTTGGAGAGGATACGGGGACATTGGAGAGAAGGGAAAGCAGGGTGCCTTTTCACGAAAGTGGAGCTAAAATAGAGCACTGCCATTCAGCAGCTGCTTGGGCGCTTCAGACACTGGGGCTTGTGCTATTGTTCCTTTCTCTGTATTCCTTGTGAGTCCTGTCTCCTTTTCCTGTGTTACAAAGGAGCGGCCTTAGTCTGCAGGCCCAGACGCAGCCCTTTTAATACGCCTCCGGGGGGGGCTGGACTAGGGGATCACTAAGGCCTTTTCCTGCGCTTGATTTTATAATCAAGCCTAAGGCCTGTGCCACATGCGTAACCTAAGGCCTGTGCCACATGCGTAATGAGGAGGGGACAAGCAGGGGTCCTTCCGACTGAAAGGACAGGGCCCTGGCTCCTCTGTCCCTGGCTGTCACACACTCAGTGGCAGGCTCTCTTCTGAGCCCACACTGGGAAACCACTGAGCAAGGGGAGTGCAGGCCTTTTACCAGAGTGTGGGTGTCGTGACAGACTGAGCAATAGGTGAGGGGGGACACCGAGAGCTACTTCTAAAGGTCAAGGTTTCTCAACCTCAGCACCAGTCACATTTTCAGACTGGACAGTTTTTGGCTGTGGGGGGCTGTGCATTGTAGGATGTTCCCCGATGCACCCCTGTGCATCCCCGATGCACCAAATGCCAACAGTACCCCCCTCAGTTGTGACAACCCATAGTGTCTCTAGACACTGCCAGATGTCTCAGTTTGAGAATCGTTACTATAGGTAGAGAAACAAAATTGCTTCCTGGTTGTTTCTTTTTGTGTTGCTGCATTTTGCTCTGGTCCAGCTCCCACCATAAGCTTTCATAATACCATTTACTGGGCCAGCTGGTGTTTGAGATGGTGAGTCACAATGAAATAGCCTCACTTTCACGTTCTCAGCTTTGGCTCTGAGATAAAGTGAGCTGAGCCCTGCCCCCCTCCTTTGGAGATTGCACGAATAATGAGGTTTTTCTGCTGGGAGTATGATTATGCTGTTTCCCATCACTGAAAACTGTTTTCTCAAAATTTCTACCATGACTAGTGTAATAGAGGTTATACTCACAAAACATTACATTTTAAATAAGGGTTTTCTCTTGCAGCGCTTCTCACACTTTCATGTGCCTGTACCTCATCTGATGATTGGGGTACACTGCAGATTCCTGAGCTCTGGGCTGGGTGCAGCTGCAGGCCAGACAGCCTCCCAGGGGATGCCCGCGCTGCTGGGCTACAGACCACTGAGGAGTGAGGGTCCACTAAGGACTGACCCTTGACAGTTGAAGAAAAATTGGCAAATATGACCAGGGGGATGATGAAACACCCTGAGTGGGGGGCAGCATAAGGCTTTTGGCAATCTGTGTTCCAGGGGCTCCTACAGACCTTTGTGTGGGTGGGCTATCGGGCAGCGAAAGGACCAATGCGGACAGCCACTCACCTGGTGCTGTGCGGAGCAGTTTAACAGGACAGCCTGAGACCAGATGGCTGCACGTCCTGAATGGGCATCGAAGGGGCAAACCGGCTCCAGAAAAGCAGCAGATGGGACCACTTTAGACTTTGGGCCGTTTGTTGGCAACTTGGGTTTGGTTTGAACAGAGAGTCGCACAGGAGAACCAGCCCCTCAGAGGGCTTTGGCATAATTTTGTAGTTCCTCAGCTCTGCAGGATGACAGGCAGCCAGGCACCTGCTCTCATAGCCTGGGACGCTCTCCTGGGCACTGGGCGACACAGAGAGCATGTGCCAGGCCTCCGGTTACCCTGAAGCCCTTGTGTCTGCAGCGCTGCTGGTAGCAGTGAAGGGAGTGGGTGTTACGCTGGGCACTGTGGGAAGTGAGCGTGCAAAGCATCTCAAACTGGCGATGCAAAGGAAGGTGCAGAGCCCAGGCCACCCACTGTTTTGTTCCGAGAGTCAGGTTTGCATGTTAATCTGCAAAGATAGCCATGTCTTTACATTGCTTATTAAACTGACTTAAGAAAAAAATCATCTTTAACCTCATTACCCTCATATAACCATTGTGAGCATTTAGCCATATTTCTTTCTTGTTTTTATTCCCTCCTGTATCTGTCCTTTTATTTTTTGTCTGTTTGTATTAAGATTAGTTAATATTCCTATCACCCTGATGAGAGTGTTAAAGTAAATTTGCACTATTCATAACTTTTCAAAAGTAGGAGAGTGCCCCTCTATGAAAGTCTTTGTGGAAGAATTGAAATAAGTGAAGTTCTTACACTCTCCATCCAGAAGTCCAGAGACCCTAACTAAATCTTAAACCTCAAGTTCTCCAGTGATTTGCATTTGAATATCTTTGCTCCAACTGAATGAAAAGGAACTCCCTACACACACACACACACACACACACACACACACACACACACATATTCTGCTTGTATAGGGTTTTAACACTTTTTTTTAGTTCTCTCATGCCCTCTAGAAGAGAAAGGTGATACTCTAGTTTATAGGTAAGGGCAGGAGCTTTTACAATGGCTTAAAGACTCATTTGAAGTCCTAGTCCAAATCTCAAAGTGTTTGGACTTGTCTTTACAGCAAGAAGTGATGGGAGTAATAAGATTTGGGATGAGAGAAATGTCAGCTGCTTGAGTTAGGTATGCAGACCTGTGCACCGCCAATTCTTTCATATGGTGCCATATAACAAATTGCTCCAAAAGTTAGTGACTATGACCACCACCATCTCACTGAGCTTCCAGACAGATTCTTTGGGCTGGAAAGTCAGGCAGAACAGAATGGTAGTGGCTTGTCTTTTCCCTATTAATGTTCTGGGAAGACTCAAACTTCTAGGAGAGTTGGAATCATCTGGAAACTTCATTCACATGCCCAGAACCCAGGCTGGGATGACCTGAAGGTTGGACTCAGCTGGGGCTGTTTACCTGAGCACCCTCACGTAGACTGTCCGTGTGGCCCTCACAGCATGGGGGCTGGCTTCCAAGACACCCACAGGAAACTGCGGGAACTTTCATAACCTAGCCTCAGAAGTCAGATGAAGTCATTTCTGCCACCCTCTACTGGCTGAAGCCATTGTATGTTTGCCCAGACTCATGGGGATGGGGCATAGATCCCACCTCCTAATAGAAGGAATCAAAGAATTTGTAATCACTTAAAAAAAAGATATATCAACTATTTAGTCCACATGATACCACAGCACTGACTCAATAGAAAATTAGTGTGAGAAGTCAGCAAAGCTGTATCAAGAATGAGTTCATTATAGGTGGGGAAATAAAAGATGAGCTGTGTACGTTGTAAAAGAAAAAATGAAAGTAGCTAAGGTGAGTACAAAAATTGAAGTTGACCTACGTGCCTAACAATTGGTTTAAATACATTGAAATACATGTGTTAGAAATACTACGCAGCCTTTAAAAAAATGATGTAGCTCTGTATATACTGACATGGGAATATATCCATGTATTGAGTGACAATATTATTTACAGAAAAACATGTATTCAGTGATCCATTAGTATTTTACTATAACATAAATATATATATGTAAAAATTCAGCAAACAGTGTGGAGGAATCATGCCAGTCTGTGAATGGGGGTTTCTAGTGGGGACAAGAGTAGGACTTGGGTGGGTGTCAAGTATGAAGGGGAGTTCATGTGTTACTCTCTATAGTCCTGCGCTCTTTAGATTTTTTTAAAAATGAATTAAGTATTTTTATATTGCTTTTGTAGTATGAGTTGCTATGTGAAATTTTAGCTTTTAAAATATGTTAAAGTTAATTTTTTAGGCAAACATCTAAAACTTGGGATGTGACGACGCCTTACCTTCCTTGTACGTTATATGAACAGTTGCAGTAGGTGTAATATTTATGTAAGTAGGCACTAGACTGCTTATCATGCACTGTAATCATCAGAGAGAATTAAGAAAACCAGTCTTTTTGTTCATTTGTTTTGTTTTGTCTCTCTTCTTCCTCCTCCACCATGAAGTCTCCTGGCCGGCAGCACTGTTCCTGAAATGCGTGGTGTTGCCAACTGACCCTTGTGTAATGGCTTCCATATTCACTAAGAGGAGACATACCCATGTTGGGTTGAACTGTTAAGCTTGTATTATCTCCCAAATGGAATTAACTGTGTTCATATAATCAAATTGGAGGATTCAGCAGTATTAGAAAAGATTTATGGCTTTAATAAGATTTAACCTGGTCTATTTCTAAGTTAATATTCTGCAGTGGGTTTTTTTTTTTTTTTTTTGAGCACACACACGCTCCTCAATCGAATAGACCAAGAGTAGAAGCAAGAATGGAGATCCAAATCTGAGTTTTAATGGTATAAGCCCTTTGCTTATTTCCTGTGTTGTATAGCACACCAATAATTTTTCAAACGATGGTATTATTTCAAATTATATGCTAATGGGAGCTAGTGAGAGTGGCTTACCCTGTGTCAGAGACTGAGCCGTGACCTGGTCGGCAGTGCGCGAGGTAGGTGCTCCCTACCGTGTCATTTACCTTTGAGTAGAACAGGCAGATAGGAACAAGTCCTATTCAGAATAGGTCCTCTCACAGTCACTTGTGAGAGGACCAGCTCACACCTGTGTGAG